>NC_052061.1:614166-1228333 GCF_903992535.2 Arvicola amphibius | reverse complement strand
GTGAATTTTCTTTCCTACTTTCTGTATAATCACATTGCCTGCCTGTGGGGATATTCATTGCTGCCCCACATAAAATACTAAGCTAATTTCAGCACAGAGAGCTCTAATGTGTAACATGCTGAAAGTCATTTTTGAACTTACTTTTATATTTACTAACTTGTAGACCATTTTTGATAAAATCCAATTACTAAACTTCTGCCATGCCCTGCAGCAAGCTGTCCAGATACATGAAATACTCCTCTTGTCACCAAATTCTTCATTGCTCTAAAGACTAAAATCCTACCTTCCAAACTCCCTAGGCGAAAATACAATTACAGTGTGTTTTCATTCTCCTATGGGGACAGTAAAGAACATCTAATCAGTGACATTTGTCCTATTTTTATTCCAATTTCTTGGTTGAGATGCTAGTTGCAATCATGTTCATTGGTCTAGTGGAAGCTGGAGGTACTCAACCACTCACCCTAGCCATTAACACATTTGTGCTCACCTGCCCTACATCTGTCTACCTGTTCTTGCATTTCTTTGCCTCAGGGCTTTATTTTACCTTCAGATTCCATTTCATCCATTGCATGTCAGGCAGAAAGAACTGTTTCAGCACTGATTTGATTCACAGAAGCAGTTATCAAAGACTGACAGGAGTTAGTGTATGAAATGCTAGACTCCACCCTTTTCTGAAGGGATATCTTTGAGTTGGGGCCAATTTTTAAAAATGTTTCCAACAGTTCAGACTTTTCTCAGTGAGATAAAGGTCCACAAATCCACAGTTCTAAGTGTTTGGATTGTGCACCCCTTTGGCTTTCTAACATGCCTCTTCTTACTTCCCCACTGGTGTTCCTTGAGGAAGTTAGATTACTTAGATTCAGGTTCTTGTTTCAGGGCCTGATTCAGGTAAACTGAGCCTCGAACAATCAGAGAGACTGAGTCCTCATGCAATCACCAGGGGAAAACAGTCAGTCAATGAACAACAAGCCCAAAGGATAAGTTACATCTGTAGAACATTACCTAATCACAGTTGAAATGCAAATGGTGAATCCCTGAATAACTATGGTTTGTATTATCCAGTAGAGTTTAAGACTAGTTCATTTGATGAGTAAAGATCCTTGAACCCCTTTCCTTAATGATGAATTAAAACTCACTTAGAATCATAATGTTATGGGACTGAAGAAGAAAACCTCTTTGCAAGTAGTTTTACCATAATGTGGACAAAGAAAATAATTCTGTCTAACACAAGCTGCCCAATCTTTCATGGTTTGTATTCAATGTGAATTTAGAGATTATCCCTTCTGTGTGCTTATTACAAATTAGCCAGTGAGTGGACTTTGCCTTACTGCCGATCCTACAACTTGGGGCCTTGAAAAGTCATGAAAATGGAACATTCCTTTATCCCCTGCCATTCTGTGTACCAGGCTTTTTCCTTAGGGATACCAATCAGCTCCCAAATCATGGCACAGAGACTTAATATTCTTTTTACTAATGCCTGTCTCAGCTTAGGCTTGTTTCTGCCTAGTTCTTTTAACTTAAATTGACCCATTTCTCCTTATCTACCCTTTGCTTCTGGGCTTATTCCCTTCTTCTGTGTATCTTACAACTGCTGCTTCTCTACATCTGGCTGCCTGATGTCTGCTTGGCTTCTTGCCCCTGGTGTGTCCCTAGGTCTCTCCTCCTCTCATGTTTCCTATTCTCCTTTTTATTCTCTATGCGTGCCAGCCTTGTTTATACCTCTTTTGCTCAGCTATTGCCCATTAAGCTCTCTACTATACCAATCAGGTGCCTTAGGCAGGCAAGATGAAACAGATGCAACATGTCTTTACATAATTAAAACTGCATCCTTACATTCGATGTTAAACAAATGATGCATGGAAAAACTACAACACATCTTTGATAACTTTAAATAATATTCCACAACAGTACTGTGTGTTCTTGTCATCTTCATCAGGGTAATAATAGTTAATAATCATTTCCTCAACAAAAGGAAATGCTTTAGAAACTCAACTATCACTCCTGCAATGCAATAATCATCTTATGGCAAAAGATGAACCACATATTCCTGAGTGAACTGCAGAGGTAGCAGGAAGCAAAATAAAAGAATGGGTAAATGGTAGGATCAACTATTTCAATGATTTTTTTCTTTTTTTTTTTTTTCTTTTTTTTTTTTGGTTTTTTCGAGACAGGGTTTCCCAGTAGTTTCTAGAGCCTGTCCTGGAACTAGCTCTTGTAGACCAGGCTGGCCTCGAACTCAGAGATCCACCTGCCTCTGCCTCCTGAGTGCTGGGATTAAAGGCGTGCACCACCACCGCCCGGCCTAATGATTTTTTCTTAAAAGGATCATAAGTCATAGAGGGACAGATAAAAGTTGTACAGTTCGCCGGGCGCAAATACTGGATTAAAATCAAGGACAAATTTTCATCATTAACTTAAGCTCTTTCTGATTTATTATCTACTTTACCTATGGTATTTGGAATTTTCTCAATGTCCTTGAAATTATAAAAATGGAGATAAATGTGTATCTTGACATGCTTTTCAAATTAGCAGTCTATAACTGTTATTGGGTTGTAATGCTGAGGAAAATTTTACTAGAAATCTGCCTGATTTGTGAGTACTTCAGGAAATCACTTACTCTGTGCAAATTTTGGAGGATTGTCATTAACGTCAGTAAGGGTCACTGTAAGTGTTGTGGTTCCAGACAGACCTCCGGAGTGTCCTCCCATATCTTTGGCTTGAATTACGACCAGATACTCCTCCTTGGCTTCTCGGTCCATGTTAGGAAGGGCAGTTTTTATAATAGCTGAGGGAAATAAATGGAAAAATGAACTTCAGTAGACCATTCATGAAGCGATGGGTATGTCACACACACACACACAGATACACAGACACACATATGAATACATCAAGAGCTGGCTCGAGAAAAATTTCTTTTCTGCTAATATTTAACTGGTATATGTCTGTAGTATTAATGTTGAGTCTTAATGGGGTCATAGGCATTTATAGATAACGCGCAAAAGCACCTATTGTAAGGCTTTATGAGAATTTGTAAAGATGTACTTTAGAAAACAAACTGCCTACCAAATTAAAGTATAAATCACAGCATAGACTCATCTTAGCAGAAAAACCCTGCATGCGAAACAATGCTGCAATTTATCACACACCCCAGTTCCCTTAGAAGATGAGTAAATCAACAAACAGCTTGGAGGCTCTAAGGTCGAAGATAAATTATTCTTCGGCTCACAGATAACATTAAGAAGGTGAACAAAATAAATGAATTAGTATAATCAACTCCGACAAATAGTACACCAATTAGAAGTAAAACAGACAGATTAGATTTAGATATCTGTTAGATTTAGAAATCTCATTATATATCTTTGAAGTTATTCTGAAAGCTTTTTACATAGTTCTCTATCTACTCACATGCCTTTTTTGCACTGATAAATATTGCCCAGATTCTAATCTAATGTCAAGTTCATTACGTGTTTAGTATTTATGTGTGTATGTCCTTGTAAACATGCAATCACAAATGTAAATGCAATACTACCATGTTTCTCGCAATTTATCATTTTACACATGAATGCCATTTTTATTTGCAGTACATTGTGTCTAACCCCACTGATCCTTACAGGCACATGGGTTTCCCTTATGTAAATTTATCACAAGTGTGCTAAATAGTCTCATGGTGACACATGTCCAAGCTATCCTATTCCCTCACCTTTCCAGCACCCAGTAATTTTGTTATGACCTTGCAACCTACATCTTTTGATGCTTTATCTTTTTTCTTTTCCTTCTTTTTATCCATCTGCACCTTCTCTTTCTCCTCCTCTTTCTATTCTTTGGCTGTTTGTTATTTTTCACTGATAGGAACACCCAAGGTCTCATTCATGACTTCTAGTCGAGTACTACTACTGAGCTCTGTCCCCCAGCTCAGCACTATGTTTTTCTGTTTCTTATCATCTCACTTAATTATGCATCTAAGCAATCCCTTCTGCATTTAAGTTCTCACAATTAAATAGTCCTATTGAGTGGTTGAATATTAAAATGAGGTTGTAATTTAAAAAATAATCTGTCTAAACTTAAAAATCATTGCTAGCACCATACCACCATTATATAGGTCAGTTCCATCCCTCATTTCCAGACCCTAAACATAATAAATGTTGATCATCCCACGCTCTCTTTAAATCCCATACCTTCATGAATATAGATAACTCCTACCCTCCTTTCTAATCCAACACCCTTACTGTTTATCGATTCTAAAACCGCACTTACAATTTCCTTTTAGAACTCACAGTTTTAATTAAAACTGTCCGTCTGTGAAGGATTTCCAAAGAGTTTGGATCTTTGAATAACTTGGGGAGCATGAGAGGGTGTGAAGCATCAAGAGAAATAGGACTCATCCAAGCACTAAACATACTTGGGAAAGTCAGTGAGTTCCTTCCATGATGTTATTCATTGCAAACACTTTTGTATCAAGGCTACCCATACAGTCAGTAGTTCATTGAATTACATTCTTTGTTTACAAATATTTGCCATTTAATTATGATGTATTTCAAGGGAAGTATTTATTACAATATTTGACCATGATGTATACAACTCAGAGATCACACATCTATTGATAGAAAGAGGCTGCTTGTTGGTTTCCAACAGTTCAGACCTAAAATAATCATACAGAAACTATATTAATTAAATTACTGCTTGACCCATTAGCTCTAGCTTCTAATTGGCTAACTCTTATATATCAATTTAACCCATTTCTTTTAATCTGTGTATCGCCACATGGCTGTGGCTTACTGGCTAATGTTCCCTCTGGCTCCAGAGAGGCTACATGGCTTCTCTGTAACTCCACCCTTCTTTCTCCCAGCATTCAGCTTAGTTTTCCCTGCCTATCTCTGTTCATTTGCCCTTTCAGGCCAAGCCAGTTTTCTTTATTAATTAAGCAATCATATTCACAGCATACAAATGGGAATCCCACATCAATCTATTGTTTTTTGTTTTATATTTTGTTTTTTTTTAAAGTGTGGTGTCACTTTATTATTATTTGATTTTGGATTATTTATTTTAATTTTTTACAATTGTAATATAATTACAGTACCTCCCCTTTCCTTTCTTCTCATTAAACCCTCCCATACACCTCTTGTTAAAATGCAAAGATATAAAAGGATAAGTCACTATTGAAATGAAAAAAGAAACAAGGAAAGTTATAGGATACTCAGACCCATCATGAGCATGCTGGTTTACTTTGCTGTAGATATGCATTTCCATAGCTCAGGATATGCTTTACTGTAAATGGGTCCACTTTTCATTCAGAAATTTAGAAGATTTTTTGTTCATGTAATGTTAAAAGGAATTTTTATAAAATTTAGGAACCAATATCATCTGTAGTCATCTGGTCCATTAAAGTCTGCATTAGGGATTTCAAATTGATATAGTATTTTTAATAATCACAAGGTATTGATATAATGCCTCCAAAAGAGAGCAAAATTTTTGAAGAAATTGTTTGGTGCAGGTCTCTACATAGAACATCTCATGTTTTTTTGAATAGGATAGTTTTTGCAACTACTTCTGAATAATGGCAACTTAAAATTTACAAACCTCATCATTTAATTTATTGTTGGAATAATTTTTAAAGTGTGTCAAGGATATTTATACAAAACAGCTTTGTATAGGTAGAAAATAGCATGCCTTGTTTAATGTTGCAATAGGTTATAATATCATAGCAGGATCAAAGAATCAATATGGAGGGAATTCTTATGAAATTAAGTAAGAGCAGTGTCATAGGTCTGTATCAATTATAGAATTCCGTGTTCCTCCAACGATGATACCTATCTATCATACTCCCTAAAGTGTGTCTATATTGACAAGTTAATTGTCCCTGAGACTATTTTCTTTAATTGAAGAAAAGCATACCCAGCTTCTTATCATCATCAGTCTTCCTAAGCTTCTGCCTATGGAAAATAGTTTTGAAACACACAGGATTCACTATTTCACCTTGTCAAGTGGGGATAACAGTAAGTTGCTCATAGTAGGAATTCTAAGACAACTAAGATATATACATCAAAATTTGGGAACGCTGTGGTGCACTCCAAATTCTTCCCTCGCCAACATTTGCCCACCCTTTCCTTCTCTTTCCCCATCGTTACTGTATCTAGCACTTATCTTGATGGTAGAGCTCTAAGTATTCTCCAGCTCTTTCCCAGTTTTCTTATGTACACTCTGTGCTGACTCTCAGCAATGAAGAATGATGTTAATGCTTTGCTCAAGCAAACCTATTACTTTCTGAGTTTCTGTAATATTTCACCATATCAGATCATTTTAGAAGGTGGTAAGAGTGAAGAAGGGTGAGTTTCCAGACTGCACAAGAACTTTCATCACATATATGGACACTCTTTTTTTTTAAATTTATACTTATTTCTGTAGCAAATCTCTGTCTAATATCTCATTGTCTGTCTTACTCCTTCAAGCATAAGGTTGTTGATGGCATTTCTGTTGCCAGTTCTGGATGCTTCACTTGTGGTAACCATTAACCAAATCATCTTTTGTCGTGAATCCTTGTGTTAAGTTTTTCCTAATTACCCATTTGTGTCAGGGGTATAAAATAAAGTTGATATATTATTACATTCTAACCCATGGGCTAAACTCATTGTCAGTATTGTTGTTTTCCAGGTAGTCATAGCTCAGAAGAATTTTCTTTGTAGTCCCGAGGATGGGTCACTGAAAATCAGAGTGTGTATAAGCCTATCAACAAAATAAAAATACCACCTTAAGTGAGTAATTCAATAATATCAAGCTGGAAAGTTTTCTGTCTAACGACTTTGCTCTTTATCTTCTCTTCTAAGAGGTTGGGAGTTTCTTTGCTGATTGATAAAGCAAGTGGGGATTCCCTCCAAGGTTTCTTCAGGACACACAACACAAGTAATTGGCTTCAGTTCAGACTGTATAATGAACAGTTTGCCAGAGCCTACTGCCTCTAATCTTAACCTCAGTACTAGCAGCAATTCATTACCAAATCCAAGACAGAGTTTCTAGAACTTTCTAAGCAGCAACCCTGGGGCTATAAAGGCAGTGTAGTTGAAACTGCTAGTGCCTCATCTACCAGTTTTCTCTTGTGTTGTTGTCCTAGCTATACATGTTACTTGATATTTTATTCTACTCAAAGACAGGTCATTTCACTTCCACAACGTCGTAAGACTTTGAAAACTCTTAAAATAGAAGGCTGAAATTGTATTGAAAGTCTCTTCAGCTTTGACTCATATTTTTACCCACAGTTCAGCAGCAGTAGGTGTTTATGAACCAAAGAGGATTTTTTTTTTAATGAAAATATACTGGTTAGTCCTTTATATACTCCAAGTTAGAGCAGAAAATGAGTAATTGGAACAGGCTTTTTTTTTTTTTTTTTTTTTTTTTTTTTCTGGTTTTTCGAGACAGGGTTTCTCTGCAGCTTTTTTAGAGCCTGTCCTGGAACTAGTTCTTGTAGACCAGGCTGGTCTCGAACTCACAGAGATCCGCCTGCCTCTGCCTCCCGAGTGCTGGGATTAAAGGCGTGCGCCACCGCCACCCGGCGGAACAGGCTGTTTTTCTTCTCAGATTTGTAGTCCAAAAAGTTGGACATTGAAAGAGGCAAAAAATCTTCATTTAACTAGCACTGCTTGTCAGTCCTCCAGTTTTGATTTTAATAAAGGGAATGGGAGCTTCTTAGCACCTTTCTGTCACACAGCATAAACCAAAACGACTTTTGGTAGTCTTGATTTTTATGAAACTCGGTATTGCTCAAGATATGAAGCACACATCCCTTTTATTATCATATTAGCCTGTGTTTGTACATGTTCTTATGTGTGGATAGTCACATTGTTTGCCATGATCAGCTGCACGTTCAAGAGGTCATGTGTACTTAACACTCCTTTGCAACTTCGTAGCAAATTAGGGAATACTTTTTAAAAAATATTATCTGACAAAATATTTTTCTTTTTATTATATTTTATTGAGCTCTACATTTTTTCTCCCTGCTCCCCTCCCTGCCTCTTACATCCCCCCCCAAAAATAACTTTATCTGTACCAGCTCGTTAAGTCCCTTGATGTGACTTTTTCTTTTTTTAAGTTGCCATTTAAGACAATGGGTTTTTATTAGCGTGCTTTCTTACACAATAATACTTTATTTTGAGCTTGTCCAGTCTCTTTGCCCCTTCCCCTCCATGATAACCTCTGTACTTCATACAGACCCTTATTTATCATCAATAATTTCTCCCTTTGCTGTCAATGATGTGTTTGAGGAATATTTTCTAACAATAGAAAACCAGTAGTTTTTCAAACCATAAATATTGCAGAAGAACTCTGAGTTAACACAATTATTTATTACACTTTGATTTCTAAATTTTATAAATTTCAAATCAGTAAATCAAAATCTAAAGTTTTGATTTGTCATCTTCTACAATTATGTAACCTTGTTTAAATCCCACAACATCTCCAGTTAAGTTTTTTCTTGAAAAATGCAGGGACCCTAACATTCCATACGTTTGAGAATGTCAAGCATAATTGCATTGTTACTTGAGGCAAACAACTGGTACTTACAGTTTCGATAATAAAATGGTGGTACCATTTTATGATGTGGTAGAGCTGTAGCAGGTTTGGGACTAAGTGGGAGTGTAGATCATTGAGTTTTCTATTGAAGGTTATACCTGGTACAAAAGCCTTTCTCTTTCTCTGCTTTTTTGTTCACCATCAGAACATCCTCCTCTACCCATGTTTCTTGCCTTGTGTAATTTGTCTTAGTTTGGGGTTTTATTGTGGTGAAGAGACATCATAACCTTGGCAATTTTTATAAAGAAAATATTTAAATTGCAGGGGCTCACTTACAATTTCAAAGGTTAATACATCATGGCAGGGGAACATGAACCATGAAAGGAGAGGGTGGGTGCTGGAGCTGAGACTGCTACATCTTGCAGGCAACAAGAATTCAACTGACTCATTGGGCATTATGCTGAGTATTGAAGCCCCAAAGCCCACCCCCACATACACACAACACACCTCCCCCAACAAGGACATTCCTACTCCAAGAACGCCACACCTCCTAACAATTGCCATTCCCCCCACGAGAATATCAGATTATGGGGGCCAATTGCATTCAAACTACCATATTATTCATGATGTCCTGCACAATTATATATGGCCAAGAAGCCATGTATTGAACCTTCTGACACATGTACTAAAATTAGTGATTCTTCCCTTCAAGTTGTTTCTATCTTGTATCAAGATAATAGAAATCAAATTAATATATGAGTTCTGCTCCAGTCTGTAACATTCACTTCCTAGGATCACAGTAGAGGCTGAAACTAATAAATTTTAATAGAAATTCCCTAGAACTCCATTTTAAAAATCTAATCTAATCAGATAATTAATGAGAACATTTATTTTCCATGAATTAATTCAATGAATGCTTGGAACTGGCACTGGGAGTTGAGATAGGAATGGTGAGGGATTTGAGAGAACCATGGCAGAGGGATAAAGTGAAAGAGGGATGTCTTCCTCTGCAATCTACACTGATCTACTTGCTATGAATAGACCCATGTGCCTGTTTCCCTGGTATTTAAAAGACATGGTTTTACCTTTACTTTATTCAATCAAATAGAGATTTCCCTAGTGCAAAATTTCAGAATAGAGAATCTTAGACTGGCCCAAGTTCTCTCTAATGCTAAACAGCTGCTCCTTATGTCTAACCATCGAGGTTGTACTTCTGATTAGAATCCTGTTTCAGACAACTCAGAAATGTAAAACTTGTATGTGATTTTCCCCATTTCCATTGTCTTTAACGTTATCATTTGAGAAGCATTTTGTATCCATCTCGAAAACTTCTTTTTATAATTTCTGTGATCTCACCAGATTGAGAGGCTTCATGAGAAAGGCAAGGATATGCTGATTAAGTCTTTTGTCATATTGAAGGCTGATTACTGTAATTCACTCCTCTCGGGTCTTCCAGATTGTGCTGCACAGAGATTGCAGTGGATATAAAATGCTGCGCTAGACTCCTCTTTAAAATGAATCTTGTTGAACACATTATCCCAGTTATGAAACCCCTACCTTTGTTATCCCCAGAAGCCCTTGCTGATTCAATGTGCAATTATTACCTCACTGTCTGTGAGACAGGGTCTTTCACTTATAACGTTAAAAGGCACAGAGTAGTGAGGATTAAGATCTTGCAGAAGAACCTGGACAACATTGTTTCTTCTTGCTGAGTATGTGATTGGTGCTACATGCTGTCAGTCATGAAGGCCAAATTCAGTTGAGGGGTTATGCATCATCCTTGCCTAGCATATTGCTCAAAACTGGTTTGATGAAAATGCTAAAGTTGTACAAAGATTTTATGAAGAAAGAAGGCGACTTAGACTAATATCTTAAAAAATAAGTCAATCTGTGTAGTAGGGAAGCTGCTAGTTTGTTTCCTGGCTGCCCAGCAGTTCAGATCCAAAATAACCACACAGGAACTATATTATTTAAACAACTGCTTGGCCAATAACTTAAGTGTATTGCTACCTAGCTCTTATAACTAGAATTAATCCATCTCCATTATTTTATATTTTACCATGACTTTTATGGCCTACCGGAAAGGTTTCACTGTGTCTGTCTCTGGCAGGGACTCATGGCTCTCTCAACTCCACCTCCTTTTTCCCAACATCATTTTAGTTTTCCCCACCTTGCTCTCTTCTATCCTGTCACAGGCCATAGACAGTTTCTTTATTAATCAATGGTATTCACAGCATACAGAGGGGAATCCCACATCAAAGAAGGTTGTATTTCTTTTCCTTTTTATGCAATAATATACAAATAAATGAATAGGCATATAGATAATACATAGATAGATAATACATACATAGACACACAGATAGACGGAGAGTATGTAGATAAAATAGGAAGGTAAATATATTAACTTAGATCTTATTAACGTCTATATACACTGGCAATGAATATGCATCTATAGATTACAACTACGGGTTAAAATATATTTTAAATAGGCATGTAATTAATGCATAGAGACCTTATTTGTTTGTGTTACTCCCCAACCTATATAACATAACCTCTATTCGCAGACCATTTATACTTAGGTTCTTTATAAGAAATTTAGAGGTTTAATGGGAGGGTGTGAGGTGGACGTTTGTGGGCTTTTCTATTTATGGGCAGCAACCTCATATTTTAGAGAATGGACTCAGGTATTAGAAAGATGAAAATTTGTTTTGAAAGAATTATACGTCATATGACCTTGGGATGAAAACATGAATCCCTTTAAGCCTGGTCACAACATATACCGCATATTTAAATTTTCAAATGAGAGCATAGGATTTGATATTATGAGAAGTTAAAATCTGATGTTTCCCCTGAAATGTCAAACACATATCCCTATGTAAGGAAATACATGTTTTGCATTTATACAAATCAATATATAAATTCACACATAAATTGTTTGCATTTTACAAATATAAACATACATATATGAGAATCAAAATTTAACTCTTAATTCAGTGGCAATAATGGGCATAAATAAATACGTAAAATTAGCCAAGTAGGACATTTCAAGGTATCAATATGCCTCATTAATTATTTTATAAAGTAAAAAAAAAAATCTTTTCTAATCAAAATTTTCAGAATGCTTTGTCCCTAATCATGTTTCTGTGAGAATCTCTTCACATCAGATGCCTCCGAAACGCAGGCTTCGTCCTTCTTCAGAGCTGCACATATATTAATGTATCTACAAACGTGTGCGGATAATGCAGCCCAGTCCGTTCTCTCCTTTTACTGTACCTCTTAAAGTCCATTAATCTTTTCAGAGTCTGCTCTGATGTTTCATCAGCAGCCAAGACTTCCCAGGTAGGACTAATTACTTTCTTCCTTTTTATCTTATGCACTTTTGCCGGGAACTCTCTTACAGCAATTAGTTTTGTCTTTTGTCCCAATTTCATTACCACTCTTAATATTTCAATCTGTCCTGAGAGCAAATTACCCTATACAAAGCCATGTCTCATTCATCCTCATATGTCCAAAACGTAACAAAATCCTGGGCACAGAATAGGTCTTCAGTAATTGTAAGAGAGAAGAAGAGAATACAAAGAGAAAGAAAATGTATGAGGGAGGAAAAAGCCTAAGGGGGAATAGTAACTGGAGATTTTTCAAACTTCCCAGAGATTAATGAAAGAATATGCAAACTCTTGATAGATAAGAATAATCTTCCTGTTTGGTCCTCTGTTCCATCAGTCCCATTCCAACTGGACTTGGTGGTCTCCCGTTAGATCTGTCCCACCGTCTCAATGGGTAAACGCACTCCTCACGGTCCTGACTTCTTTGTTCATGATCTCCCTCCTTTTGCTCCTCATCGGGACCTTGGGAGCTCAGTCCGGTGCTCCTATGTGGGGCCCTGTCATTTTCTCCATCCAATGCCAGGTGAAGGTTCCATACTCTCTGAATGTGGCTGATGGTGGAGGAGGACTGAGAAACCAAGGACAATGGCAATGAACATGAACTCTACAGCATGGATGGGCTCACTGTGAGCCTTGTCAGTTTGGTTGCTCACCTTCCTGGACATAGGGGGAGCTGGGAGGACCTTGGACTTAACATAGTGAAGGGAACCCTGATGGCTCTTTGTCTTGGAGAGGGGTGCAGTGGGGGTATGGGTGGAAGGGAGGGGAGGGAAGGGGGAGGAGGAGGGAAGGAGATGGAAATCTTTAATAAAAAAAAAAAGAAAAAAAAAAGAATAATCTTCCTGTTTCCAGAGACCAGAGATATTAGTGCTGTTGGGAGGTCACTGAGTGATTTTTAAGGTCCATCATTGTATCATTCCATTAGAACGGAGTCACAGATTCAAGTTGTATGAACTTTCAAGAGGAAAGGGGGTGGCCAGTGATGTGACAAGACAGTGTGGTACTCAGAGGTTCTTCTTTGTTCATCTAGACTCCTTATGCATTTCACAACTAGCATTCAGGTTACTAATTACAGGTCTCAACATACATGGGTACAGTGTTCTAGTATTGCACATATGCTCAGGAGTCCTCACAATGCTGAATAGGGCTGCAAATCATAGTAGTACTTTATTAATTTAATTACTATGGGATGAATTCATGAAAAAATGGTATATATTGTATATAGATATAGATAACAAATGATACTCTACTCCTACTTATTACATTTGAAGCTCCATAGTTATTTATCTTGAAGACACATGTAGACATAACCTCCAAAGTCTCCTTTAACAACTGATAGGAAAACAATTAGTTTTTGAGAGTTTGAATACTTACCATCTTGTAGATATTAGGAGTTTGGCACACTAGAACTGGAAGAAAAGTCTTAAGCAAAGTTGAATAGTCTGTGGCTGTACAAGGACTCATATTTCTTGTCGCTTATCTCTGATTGTGAAACACAAATGACATGATATAGTTGGCTTTTGCAGAAAACATCTCGACAGCATATAGAGTTGCATGTTTGTCTAGCTATCGCCTTCGAAGACACCAGGGCATCTTAATGAACCAGACAGGTATCTTTTGGTGTATTAACCTCTCTTCCATGTGCTTCTGTGTCTGAATATGTTTGTGGCAGGACAGTAAGCTGAAAATTTAAAACCACTGAAAATCATCCTATTATCTCAGTGTAAAAAATTGCATTCTTGAATGTAAAATTCCTGTTTTTTTTTTCATGTGGTATATCCTTAGATTAAGAAACTAAGAACTCTTAGTCATCCCACTGTGTAGACCATAGCCATATTTGTGTCCACGTCCATATGGAATAGGATGTGATATCCTAGCAAATGAATTAACAATCACATCACATCTCTACCTTGTTAAACACAACAAGCATAGTGAGTGTCAGGAATGGAGTTTTTTCTATCATAGCTCTTAAACCCACTGTTAGGGAATTCTGTGCACACCACCATTTGCAATATCAAAACACGACTAGCCAATAGCTGATGATACTTAACTGGCTAATTTTGAGTTATATGGAAATACTTGCAATTATTCCTATCCAGAATTAGGGTAAAAATTATTTTCTATTGAAAACATATCAAGGTAATCCTCAATCAAGTAGAATTATTTCTGTGAAGAGCATGATGGCACTATTCTTCTCCTAAGCCACAATCCCAATAACTAATTTATATACTAAATAGGTAAGGGGTGGTTCAAAGAAGGAACGTGAAAGTTGCCATGAAACTGGATGCTTTTGCCTAGGCATTCTGATCTAAAACACGTAAGAACAACAGGCCTGTACATGTGCAACATCACATTTTTTTTTGTGCTCACCTACAAAGATGTGGTCCCAAATTTAAGCATGAGTCTAAAATGAATTTGGTGACTATTTTCAAGTCTTAGAAAAAGAGTCTCCTTATCTATAATACGTATATAGAAACACGGTGATGACTATTCTTGGTTTTCAGCTTGATTACATCTGGAATTAAATAAAATCCAAGTGGCTGGGTACACTTGTGAGGGATTTTTTTTTCTTAATTAAATCATTTGAAGTGGAAAAACTCACTTTTATTCCTGATCTTTTGAGGTGGAAAGATATGGATCTAATCCAGATTTTTTGATGTGGTAAGATCCAGCTTTAATAAGGGCAGCACCTTTTTGCTGGCAGCCTACATAAAGGACATAGGAAGATTACTCTCATTGTTTGTGCTCTCATCCACACTGGCAAGTCTGTTCCTTCACTGGCATTAGAGCCTAATAGTTTGGGATTCTAGTGTATACTGAAGACCAGTTGAGACATCCAGCCTCCTGGACGAACAAGGACTGAATAGTTCTTGGACCTTCCCTTGGTATATGGCCATTTTGGACAATTGGATTTGCTAGACCATAGCCATATATATATATATATATATATATATATATATATATATATATATATATATATGTGTGTGTGTGTGTGTGTGTGTGTGTGTGTGTGTGTGTGTGTGTGTGTGTATACCAGGATAAGGATATTGCTATGGCAGACCTGATCATGCTATCTTAGAGAGAATAGGAAAAGGATATTGAACCTTGGGTTATAAAAGCCATTGAGTGTTGAGCACTCAATTGGCTGTTCTATAGGAACAATGTTTAGAGCAATGTAGATGCTGGATGGCTGGCTGGAAATTTTCACTATTTAAGTGAAGAATTTGTGATATCTGATCAGCTGGAGCTAAAGAATTAGATGTGAATAACAAAAGACTACACCCACCAAAGAAAACCCTTCGCTTTTCTGGGATAATAGCTACTGACCGGCTAGTCCTAAGAAAGTTTAAGAAGAAACCAGCATCACTGAGGTGAAATCTCCTGGAAAGTGGTTGCTGAGAGTCAGTGCACAGAAGCTCTGCTCTAGAGATAGACAAGGCTGCACCCTATGTCGGCACCCAAGCTCAATAGTGAAAGAGTCACCAAGGTGGTACTGGTTTTGAAGGCATGAAGGGCTCCTGAAAGACCCTTGTGTGGGGTACTGTGAGAGGCCAAGAGAGTACATTGGAGAAGGTGCAGCCTCACTGGCTATTGAAGCCCAGTATTAAAGGGGTCAAGCAAAAATATGTGAGAAATTTGGCACAATAAAGAGAGCCCAATAGAGGTTATTGAATAAAATGTAGCCCAGTTATAGAAAAGATTCTAACATTTTGGAGATGTCAGTACCATGAGTGAGTCTCAAACACAGCCCTAGTGATAAAGTGAAGCCCGAGTGAGCCTAGAAGCATGCTGTTTCTGCTGCAGACATTGAGTCTGTAAACTGATCTAGGTTTTTTGGAGAAACCACGATCACGAGTGAATTGCAGACATTGGACACTGAATTAACTAACTATGGGAATGTGGCTTTTTTAAATCAGTTTGTGACTGTGGGTTCTTCCCTCAGTAAGAATGTGTTTAACCTAGTTTTGGTTTTATAGGCAGCCACACTTTGAACTTTTAAGAGATCTTGGATTTTAAAACAGAATTTGAATTTTTGCATAGACTGAGCTTTTAAAATATTTGAGTTGGTAGAGACTGTGGGAATTTTAGTTTATCATTTGTGTGAAATTTATGAATCTGCCATCTTGAGATAAACAACAACAACAACAAAATAAATGTTATATCTTTAAAAACCGTTGTGTGTCAGAATGGTAAGGTGTCAATTGTCCTGCCTAACTTTCATCAGCCTGACATATTCTAGAGTCATGTAAGAGAAGAGAACACCAATTAAGAAAATGCCTCCATAAGATTTTGCAGAAGGCAAATGTGTAGTGTATTTTCTTAATGATTGGCGGCTGAGGGAGGAGCCCAGCCCATTATGGGTGGTGTCCCCTTTGAACTATTTGTCCTGGGTTTTATAAGAAGGTGGGCTGACTAAACTATGATGGAGCAGCAGTAAGCAGTAACCATCTGAGACCCTCTGCTTCAGCTCTGCCTCCAGGTTGTAGCCCAGCTTGATTTTCCTTTCATTGACTTCTTTCAAAAGCGATGGACTGTGTTGTAGTAAAAGCCAAACAAGCCCCTGTTCCCATCTTGCTTTTGGTCATGGTGTTTCATCATAGCAATAGTGCCCCTAAATATGTCAACCACCTGAGATTTTATAATATAGTATACCTAACAGTTAATAGAGTAAAACATAATCTTAAAACAAAACCTAGCTGATTTGTTCTTATTCTTTTTTTATGATTCAAAGGCATTCTGTGGTCCTAGATATCAGTCTGACATGCTATAGTATATTGATCACAGTCTGACAATACAGACAAGTAGGACATGATGTTTAAGAGCCTAGATTTGGTGTCTCATTTTGGGTTTATTTCTGCCATTTTAATCTACAGTTTTATAATTCATCAGGAAAAATTCTGAATATCCTTGAGCTCTGATTTTTCTTCTCTTAGAAGATAGTCATTAAAGTATGTTCTTTTTTAATAGCTATAAAGGAAGATTATGAGAGTAAATGATTTGGGTAGTAATTAAAAGCATGGTAATTATCCTATCGATACCATAAAGGAGAAAAGTTCCACTAAGGTCATGTTATAGTATACATGCTATTTACATAAGATTAACAATTTGGGGAAAGAATCTGATTCCATTGCTTTACCACAAGGACTATGAATACAGGGGTTCAATAAGGGTGTTTTTTTTTTGTTTTTTAGTTTTAGAAGCTTGCAACCCAAGGTGTCATGATGTACTAATCACATCCCAAGATTGCCCTCAGAAAGAAATTAGGAATAAGAATGAGCCAAAAAATATCCTGTTTGCTGCCTTCCACTGCCTCTTCGGTCTATTCAAATACTAAGTGAAGTTATATGTTGCAGTGAGCTGCCTTTTGACAACCTGATTCTTTTACAATCCAGAGGTACCATGACCTAAATATCCAATAACATTTTTGCTTTCAATAAACTCTTCTTGGAAATCCTCCTCCACTCTCCAACAACATGAAAGGCAACATGACATCTCCACTCTTCTTTGGGAGTAGAGGGTTGCTTTTGTCCCAACATAGTGGCATCTCTCCTCTCCTTAGTATGGCCCTACAAACTAATTTTGTCTCCTCCACATCTCCTGCCACTTGTCAGACAATGCTGCTGTGTGATTTCCACTTCACCAGATTGGTGTTGGTGCAAAAGACATCGTTAGGTTTGGCAGAACAGCACCACTCCTCCTTTTCCTTCTCCCCTGTCATCACTGGGTTTTAGAATTGTATCCTTTCTTCTTTTGTGCTTTCTTAAAGAATATTTGTGTTTCTGTAGTCAATGTCTTTCTCATATCCCATCCATAGGAGTAAAATCAAAGCAACAAAAATGCCAGATATATTTCAAACAGAAAAGAGGGAGAAGTATGATGAAAAACTCACGTGAAAGGACTACCTCATTTCACAGGTATTGAAGCTGCTACCGATAAAGCGTGGCATCATGTACCAAGGAGATGGTAAGAAAGAGAGGCAAGGAGGCTCTCTTCACCAACACTACCATCCAGCGAGAAAGCAGAAGAATATACTACAACTGATACAGCTTCATGAGGTAGGGTGACTGCCTTCCAAATCTATTCATTGGCTTCTTTTGTGAAACTTTTCATTTGTTAAATATAAAGTGATATTTAACCAGAAGGTAAATATTGGAGACGTGTATATGTATGTATACAAACAAATATATTCTGTAAAAGTAAATAATTATCAATAGTGTTTAGGTACAAAGCCAGTTTTTTCCTGTGATTTTTAAAAGGGTTTTGTGGATGTTGCTGTCCAGCTAAGATTGTCACAACATGGCAAAGGGATGTGTGCCCTTCTTGGATTGATACCATCAGACTTTTACAGACAAAAGGCTGAGCCTAACATGCTGAGAGAATGCAGAGGAAAAATTAGCAAAAGCAAAAAAGTATAATAAATTTGCTGGTTAATAGAGTTATTATAAAGAGATTTAAGAGGAGCAAGTACATATAGATCCATTGGTCACTTAGTACACAATGTCAAACATACCTGAGTGCCTTTCCTTGAAATACATTAAATGGATTGTAAATTATAGTAAAGTTAAATTTATAATAACTAGGTTCCCCTTGATTTTATTTCTCTGGATTTAAAAAAAATAGAATAATTCTAGCTTCCTGATTCTGATAAAACTTTTTGCATTTTCAACTCCTTCCTTTCTCTTGTGTGTTATAAATATTTCCTTGAAAGATTTTGTTCCAAAGAACCTAAGTGAAGATAAGAGTTTTAGTAATACACATTTTATATGTGGGCACATGAAATAATTAATAATTAAGTCCATCCTTCTCTAATCTTCAGCTTAACTCAGTTTAATACCTGCTAGTCACATCCCCTTTTTTATTAACTTGGTTAAGAACCTTGCTTAAGACTATCTGCAGCAAATACCTTCAAGGTGACATTCTGTTTCTTACAACCTTCTTGTTTTTGGTTTTAATAACAGAGTCTGGAGTTTATAAGCTCATATTTTCTGGTTTTCTCCCCAGTATACAAAGACTGTAAGCCATTGATTCCGAGCAACTTGTAGTCACTCCTTACACATGGCATTAAATACTGTGCAATGCTGCATTAAATACTGTCCCAGAGAGGACCTCTGTGTCTTTGCATGAGCGCCTTACAGGATATTTCATGGGCTGCAGAATAAGTAATGCTGGTCAACTAAAACATATTTGTCTCCAACATGAAACTGCACTTTAGAGAGAATTTGAGGACATAGTTTAGGGGTGTGCCTCTATTTGTACACATGTTCATGTGTGATAAAGTGTGTCATTGGATATGAACTTGTTTGCTTGTGCATATGCACTTGAGCAGAAATTAACATCAAGTATCCTCCCTAGTTTATTCCACATAAAGCTCAACAGTTTGGCTAGACTGCTAGTCAGTAAGTTCCTGGGATTTTTCTGCATCCATCTTTTCTGTGCTAGGATTACAAAAGCAGACTGCCACACTTGGCTGTTACATGCTTCTGAAGCACAAGCTCTAACAACAGGAAGATCTCTACCACTCTTTTCAAATATAGTTTTAGTCATGGCTTTTATAACTTTTAAAATAAAGAACACTAGTGAAATGAATATGAATATACATAAGAGATAGTCTTCGTAATCTTCTAAAGTTCAGAATAATAAGTGATGCACTTAAAGTATCATTCCAATCAAATGATGTTGGAATCCATATTTTTTCTATCTCCATTCTAATATTTACCCCCAATGAGCTGTAATGATTTTTCAAAAATTGATCGATCACAAACAAGTTCTTTTTATGAGAACACATAGAAAACACCAAAATATATATTATAGAGAGGAGTCAGATTTTCAGAGATGACTAGTGCCATTTTTTCTTCGTATTATTTTGTTATAGTAAAAATTTTCAACTCCTCCCCTCCTCCCATATCCCTCCCCCTTCCCCCTTCCCCTCCCTCTTGAGTCCAAAGAGCAGTCAGGGTTCCCTTCCCTGTGGGAAGTCCAAGGTCCCACCACTCCATCCAGGTCTAGGAAGGTAAGCATCCAAGCAGACTAGGCTCCCACAAAGCCAGTAGACATGCCAGTAGGATCAACCCAGTGCATTTGTCCCTTGGCTTCTCAGTCAGCCCTCATTGTCCGCCATGTTCAGAGAGTCCGGTTTGATCACATGCTTCATCAGTCCTCTCTGTTCAGTTGCAACCTTTGTTCCAGAGTTCCTCTAGGGTTGCAGGAGACAGGAGGATTTTGGGACAGAGTGACATCTTTCTTACTGATTCATCACATGTGTGCTAAGTCTGTCAACCCTGCAATCTTAACTTTAATTTCCTAGACACAGCACAGCAGGGAAAGACAAAAAATCATGATACTTCATCTGCTCACTTTAGTACTTCATCTTTGTGAAACTTTGGACTATGGGATTCATATCCATGACACTAAGAGAGCATCTTTAATGAAACAGCCACTGTGATAAGGATTGATGATTCAAAAAGAAAAAAGAAAAAGAGAAGAAAAGAAAGAAAAATGCGAGCACAAGTCAGAGGCCTATGGAAGCCAACATTCAAAGTCTTTGCTGGTAATCCAGGGAATTAGGTTTGAACGCTGAGAGCATGTATCATATCATGTTATCATAGCATTAATCATACCAGATTATTTTCTATATGTTCTCTTCTTAGTTTCACATCTACTTTGCTTGGCCCTTCTCTGTCAAAATTTGGTCTCTGAAGCTTTAAGTATTCTCTTGAAAGCTTCCCCACTGCAGGACAAATGACTGTTGCCCTGCCTACCTCCCTGTGCACTTTAATGCTATTAAATTCTTTGTATGTGATGCCCACCATTCTTTATTATAAAAGCAGAGCCCTAAACTCTGAAGGCCATCAGTAAGTCTCTACTAGATGCAGACTCCAGACACTGTGGCTATGAAGAGTCCCCTCTATCTCGTTGATCCTCTCATCAGCTGTAGAAACAGCTCTCTCTTCTCTCCACACAATAATAGCTACACTCTGCCGGCACTTCTCTTCTTCCTTATGTAGTCATCAAAGTCTGTCCTCAACTCATGCTGCTGGCAAAGGAAGAAGCAAGAGCAAACTGACTTCTCTATTGATGGTGACTCGGTGTCTAGGTTTCAAGAATGCATGTCATATAATTCACACTAGATTTTAGTCTTCTCTATGTCAACACAGAGTATTTCCCCTCCCTTTTAAGAAATTGCTACAGTTTAAATCGTTGCCCTTTCTAAAAGTCATTAAAAATCATGCTGAAGTGTAATTGTTGTTACAATGGCAGAGAGAGGTGGGGTCTTTACAAGATGATTAGGCCGTGAGCGCTTTGCTCTCCCAAATGGATTAATGCTGTTTTTCTAGTTGTCTGTTTCTTAAAGAGAAACAAATTGGGTTCCTGTTTGACTCTCCCTCTCACCCTTTGCTTTGTCCTGCTGTGCGTGATGCCTATGGTGCAGCAACAAAGACTCTTGCCTTGTGTCAGAGCCAGTGAGTCTTAGAACTCACAATCTCTGGTACTGCGAGGAACTGCTGCTCATTATACATTACCTGGTACATGGGACACTCTGTCCTAGCAGCACAGATGAACCAAGACAGAAATTCCTTGAAAAAATAAACACATCCAGATAATGCTCACCTAGACATTTTCAGATGAGGCATAGAGGTTTAACTTGATATTTCCCACTTCATCACCTTCGTGATTCAAAACCTCTGGGAAGATAATGTTCGAGAGCTTGAACGACATTGCCCTACTTAACAGTGAGCTGCATGGCGTAATTAATTTATGCCTGTGAAACAGTCTGAATACCTTAAAATCAAATTACTGTTGTGCTTATTCTCTCTCTTATATAAATATTTGCACAAGTGAAAATTCAGCACCTTAACATTTATTGAAATGGTTGAATAGAACAATGAGGTAAATTGACTCAGAGACAAGTGTTAGCAGTCAACGCAGAAGAAGACACCTTTTTGTCAATGAGAGAAGTACATTTTGGAGATCAGACCTCTGTCTAATGTGGGGTTGGTGAGGATCTTTTCCCATTCTGTAGGCTGCCATTTTGTATTGTTGACCATGTCCTTTGCCTTACAGAAGCTTTTCAGTTTCAGGAGGTCCCATTTATTAATCATTTCTCTCAGTGTCTTTGCTACTGGTGTTATATTTAGGAAATAGTCTCCAGTGCCAATGTGTTCAAGTGTACTTCGCACTTTCTCTTCTATAATGTTCAGTAGGACTGGCTTTATGTTGAGGTCTTCGATCCATTTGGACTTGAGTTTTGTGCAAGGAGATAGATATGGATCTATATTTATATTTATACTTGTTGATATCCACTTATCATTTGTTGAAGATGCTTTGTTTTTACCATTTTATATTTTTTGCTTCTTTGTCAAAAATCATGTGTTTGGGGTAAAGGGAACACTCCTAAATTGCTAGTGGGAGTGCAAGCTGGTACAGTCCCTTAGGATATCAGTATAGTGGTTTCTCAGAAAATAAGGAAACAACCTTCCTCAAGGCCTAGAAATACCACTTTGGGGTATATATCCAAAGGATGCTCAATCGTACCAAAAGGACATGTGCTCAACTCTGTTCATAGCAGCATTGTTTATCATAGCAAGAACCTGGAAACAACCTAAATGCCCCTCAATAGAAGAATGGATAAGGAAAATGTACATTTACACAATGGAGTACTACATAGCAGTAAAAAAAAAAAAGGCATCCTGAAATTTGCAGACAAATGGATGGAGCTAGAAAACATCATATTGAATGAAGTAACCCAGACCCATAAAGACAATTATCATATGTACTCACTCATATGTGGTTTTTAAATATAAAGAAGAATAAAAACAGCCTACAAATCACAATCCCAGAGAACCAGAGAACTTAGACAACAATGAGAAGTACAAATGGTGAGGGAAATAAGCAGAAACAAGATTTATTCAGGGAGACTGGGTAAGTCATCACTTAGAAATACCATACCACTTCATGCTGGACAGTGGTGGTGCAAGCCTTTAAACCAAGAACTTGAAAGGCAGAGGCAGGTGGATCTCTGTGAGTCTGAGACCATTCTGTGCTATAGAGTGAGTTTCAGAACAGTCGAGACTGCATGCAGAGAAACTCTGTCATGTAAAATAAAAATAAAAAAGGAAGGAAGGAAGAAGGAAAGAAGAAAAGAAAGAAGGAAGAAAGGAAGGAAGGAAGGAAGGAAGAAAGGAAGGAAGGAAGGAAGGAAGATGATTTCATGCTCGGCTGAAGTTGGATGTGACAGTACCATCTGAGCACTCTACTTTATTGTCTTATGTGTATCTTAAATTAATCATCTGATCTATATAAAAAAGACAAAGAAGAAATGGTGATTTATCTAAGTGGGTAGAGTACTTGCCTAGCATTAAGAAGGTCCTAGATTCAATCCCTTGCATCACATAAATTAACTATGTTGGCCTTGGTTTGTAATCCCAGAACTTGGAAGGTGGAAGCAGCATGATCAGAAATTAAAAGTCACCTTCAGCTGAATAGTAAGTGAAAGGCCAAACTAAGATAGAAATCTTTAAAAAATGATAAAGACAAATAAAACACAGTTTCCAAGATAAGATCATTTTAAAGATAGTAATCTATGTTATCAATATCTTTGTTCCGTGTGGCCAAATTCTGAAAAAGGTGGAATTCTAGCATGTGATATATGTTTAGACCTCTAGCAAAGATTAATTTTAATAAGTATGAGCTTTCAAGGAGTATAGAGCAATGTATGTGTTGCATATTCTGAATAAATGGAATGCTATTAGTACCCTGAAAGTACCTATAGTCATTCGTTATTAAGAAATAAAAAAAATGGGATCATACACATTTGAGCTATCTCATATATTAAAGATACTATGAAATAGAGATACAAAAGTTGTTTGACTCTGTTTCCAAGATTCACAGTTAAGATCTCCCATACATTTTATGATCCTACCAATAATATCAAATCATACTGATCACATTGCCATCTTCTGGAATACATTTTCTCATATGCTTCAACTCTTTGGAAGCTCAGCTTTGTTCAAATGAAATATTTGTTTGTAACATTTACAAACATACATATCCTTCCATTTTTTCCAGTTCCTGTAGGTGAAAGTAAGAAATAACTACTTTCCATAGTGATGGAAGTTCACAGCAAGATTTAATGGGACAGAAACAGGACATATTTTGGGTTCAAACGTGATTTTTACCCAAAAATATTTTCAAATCTGTTAAAGTGTGATGGCCTCTCAAAACACATTCTATTGTGGTGACTTTGATATTTAATTACTACAATTTCCTATCACTGGTGCCAAGGAAATAGAACACAGGAAAGGATG
Source organism: Arvicola amphibius (assembly GCF_903992535.2). Lineage (NCBI taxonomy): Eukaryota > Metazoa > Chordata > Mammalia > Rodentia > Cricetidae > Arvicola > Arvicola amphibius. The sequence continues at coordinate 1,204,143 of NC_052061.1, read as the reverse complement.
GAATCATTTCCTTTTAACTATTGAAGAATAACTCCAGAAATTATATGGTGAGAATCAATATTAACCTGGTCTACCCTTATAATTATTTTCTCAATTCCCGTTACCAATAGTCTTTGTGTTTGTTTCCTGAACTTAAAAAATTTTTTAAATCTTGTAAAATGTGCTTGATAAAAGTGTTATTTTTCATATTTAGTCGGACCTGAATTCAAATGTTCTGGGTGAAGTCTAAAGAGAGAGAAGAGTTGATTGTATAAACATTATGAGGCCACTTATTTCCTTGAACTCATTTTGCAAAATAGAACCAGAGGACCAAATAAGATTCACTCCCAGCCTGTGCAATTACCAAGTACTTTCTCTGCTTTTACTGCCCAAGGTCTGACACATATTGCTTTCTATTATTCCTATTTGTGTCTGGCACTGTTAACTTATATTCTGTTGAGAAGGAAAGTAGGGAAACAAAACTTGAAGTCCGTCCTATTTAACACAGTCCTTAAAAATTAAGTTCATTGCAATTAGAACACCTCAATTTATTCTTCAGTGGTTTCACAGGGGTCAGTACAATGGTGGCTTCTAAAGTAGATCATATAACAAGTTATATTACAATTAGTCCTAGGTAAAGGGAAGTCACACTAGTGTTCTGTCTCACAGAGGAATCCTTCAAAAGTAATTCTCCAAATATATTTTATATATGCATACATATCTGGTCAAACACATATATACGCATCATGCAATTATAGCCATATTTTAAATGAATTTATATACGTGCATTACACAAATATTATATACATATACACAAGTATTAAGATATGCGTATATATTAATGAATACATATAATTTATGAATATAGATGTGTATATGTATGTATATTTACCAACTACTTTTGTTCTTGTTAACCTTTTAATGATTAGGTAGAACTTGAGGAATCCTGCGAGAGAGGTGGAGAAAGGATTGTCGGAGACATAGGGGCCAAGAACAAGAAAAGAAAAATTATAGAATCCACTAATCCAGGACATAGGGGCTCATAGATACTGAAAAAAACAACCATGGTACTGACTTCGGAACTCTGCCTATAACATATAGTTTATAGCTTGTTTTTTGTGTGACTCTTAACAGTGGGAACAAGGGGCTGTCTCTAACTCTTTTACTGGCCTTTGGGACCCTACTTCTCATACAAAGTCACTTTGCCCAGCCTTAAAAGATGGGAAGTGCTTAGTCTTACTGCAACTTGATATGTTATGTTTGGTTGATACTCATGGGAGACATACCCTTTCCTAAAATGAAAAAGACAAAGTGTGTATTGGGACGGGGAAAAGACAGGAATGGGGAGAGGCAGGAGAACGTGTGGCAGGGATATAAAATAAATTAATTAATTAAAATATATTTCAGCATAATATATATATAATTTTTAAGAAGAATTGAGGCTTTCACATAACTGTTAAGCAGTAGAAAAGTTATCTATTAGTTGAGCCATAAACTGTGTACATATATTAGATACCACACTATTATATAAATATGTATAACATAAAAATAAATAAAATCATACATATTGGGGGGAAAGTCTCAGATTTACTGAGTTTCAAATTTCTCATTCTTATGTTCATTTAAACTGCAAGGTTTTAGTGAAGAAATCTTATTGATCATTCTGAATCTTGAATTACCCATTATCTCAATCTGTTAATGGGTTCCAGTATGATCCTTAAGTTTATTTATCTCTAATATTTTATTTATTTTATATACTGGTATTCCTCTCAGTCCTTCCCATTTTAAATTATGCTTATTTTTTCTTAATTAATTCTCAGCATGATGTCAGGTATAAAGAAGTTGGAAAAATTACTCTTTGTTCTACAAATACTTCTTTAACAATTTGGAGGTAGGGACTTGGAGAATGGTTCAGTGTCTTCTGTAAAAGAATGATGACCTGAGTTCAGAACCTCACCGCTTGTGTTAAAGTGTAGGGTGTGGTTACATACACCTGTAGCCACAGGACTGAGAGCAGAGGTGGCAGAGATGAGAGGATCAGTGTGACTTGCTGTTTGGCAGCCTAGGTGAAGAACAGTGAGATTCGGTGCCCCAGAGGCTCTGTCTCAAGTAGATAAGGGGCTAAAAAATAGAGAAGGACATTTGGTTTCATTCTTTGACCTCAAAGGGCACAGCTAAAGTCATCAAAACATACAGATGTATAATTAAACATATGCCCACAGAGTTTGTAGTACAAGTATCTCAGTATTTCTTCTCAATACATGCATTATCATCTACCTACGAGACAAAAAATATTAACAGTAAGTATGCTCACAATGTTCTACCGAACTACAAAGTCTGACAGTATTTTGAAGGATGAAGGAATGACCGTTGAGACTGCCCTCTTTGCAAGTAGCCCCAGTTTGGGATTCCCAAGGGAACACATTTTAAATCGTCTATGTCCAGGTGAAACTAAATTGATTATACTGGTTGTCACGATGTTCAATTATATTTCTATGTGGTCTTTCTAAAATTCAACTCCATTGTGCAAATAATAATGAAGCAAATTGTCTATCTTATCTCCTTATGATGTTCTTATGATATTTGGACACTCTAGAGGAAATATGCAGCGGAAGCTTAATCATTTACAATGGCATCTGCAGAGGCCTGTAAGCTTCAGGAGGCCAGTTCTGTCTATACCACATACAATCATGTTTCTGACAGTGAAAGAGACAAATATGAATGTATTATTTAGTTGAAAGGCAACAATAATAGGAAGATGAATATTAACATACTTAGAACACCTCTTTTTTTTCTCTAAACTCTCTGGCCCTAGCTTCTTTGCCTTGATATAATCCCTGCATACAATCTCCTGCATTTGCAATTGGGTAGAGTTTGAAATCAGACAGATATGAATATAAAACTGAGATCTTGTTTTTGTTGCTCTAAAACTTGCCAAATTTTCATTTTCTTTGAGTTTTTTATTTATTTGTCTTTTACATATACTAAAAAATTCCAAAGCCCATTTGTAATTTTTAAGAAAGCTGTAAAAGTGGCATAGAGAAGATTTGTAGTGGCTACTATCTATGATACCCCAACTGGATTTCTAGTTTTGATGTTCAAATAGTTACTTATGTCGTTGTTATAATGCATCATTGCTCCTGGATGAAAGAAACAAGCAGCCATGGATAAAAGGTCCAGTCTAGTCTTCTAGTCTTATGCACAACTTATGAGCACCCTTTGTTTGCTGGACTGCAATCAGCCAGCAACATCATAGCTACAGTTCCCTAACACTCAGATACTGGTATTTATCAAGTATACCCCTTCTAAACTTCTAGGATCTTGGTTTTAGTTTTAACTGTCAACTTGACACAGCCTGAAGTCATCTGAGAGAAAAATCATCAATTGGGGAATTGTCTAAGTCAGATAGACCTGTGGACACCTCTGAGAAGTTGTATTGTTAATTAATAGAGGTGAACCCAGATCTCTGTGGATGGCACCTCTAAGCAAGAGCTGGAGAGTGATGTGTGGAGTTGAACTAGATCAGATCCCTTTAAGTACAGTAAAAACTTTTATTCATATGAATATATTTTACTAGTCTTTCTCAAAGAGAGAAGAGTTAGTCTCTCATGGTTTAGCCAAGAGAAAATTATTTTATATGGTTCTTTGAATGTTTAAGGAACTAGAGTATTTACCATTGCTGACTCTTCAGCCTTTTATTCAGTTCCTACTGATATCTTACACTAACTAGAAATACACCTTAGGGTTAGGAATTTTGCCTCCAGTGTTAATTAAATCCTTTCTATAATATCCCAAATATAATGTGCATAAAATATTTTATTTTTTTCAAATTGGAACTTTTAATAAGCTTTATTGTTGGTAGTTCTGTCTAAAGTCACCTTTGCCAAAACAGAGAAGAGTTATTGTCTGCCCAGCATTTCTGAAGAGGCAATTTAATTTAGTCTTAAGTTTTGATAATGCAGAATGAGCCTGTAGGAACTAGAGATAGGGAATTGTAACATTTAAACACAAAGTTGCTATTGATCTGTATCTGTGTGGACATCTCTTCATTCCTATAGTGTCTTGGATAAAATACAATCCTTCAGCCTGCCAGGCAAATGTTCTACCATTAAGCCATCTGATCAGCACAACAAACACATATTCAGATATACAGCAATTTTCACATATTTGCATCTTCTGGAAATAAGCTCATTTTTTTTCAGTCTTGGATAAACAACTTTCATTATAAAATACGTGAAAATATAAGCTTGATCTTCAGCAAATCATTTTATAGTTCATTCATATGAAACAGGGATGGATTTTAAAGGGAAAAAAAAAACGTTGTAATAGAAACATAAAATAACAAGGAATTCCTGTTATAAACTTGAGACAGTAAGCTGTAAAACATTCCTGATGCTGTTCGATATGCTGTTACTGGAAGAATATCATTCAGAAATTATATATTTCCTTTCACTTCTCTTCTGCCCCATCCCAGTGTCTTCAAGTGTGGCATCTGTGAGTAGCAGGCTGAGGACTCTGTGTGCTCCATAGCTTTTCTCCTCATCGCACACATCCAAAGACCTTGTCGGGAAATGTCTCCTTCTATTATAGTTATGCTCCCCACCTGCTAAGTCTCTCTGGACTTGCAAACAGTTCCATTAAAGGCTAAGTACAAGAGAATCACACTGATTGCATCACACCCAGAAAAATGGAATAGGTCTGTGTTCTTGCAATATTTTAGCTCTCGTTGTTTTATAAATTTTAGGACTGTTAATGTGCTCACAGGATTTACTCCATCCACTTTGTCTCCAACAGTAACTTATATGGCTCTGCCTATATATACATAGCACCTAGCTGTCATGCTTACAGAGAAGAAAATTTAATCACCAGCATAAAAAGGCACGGCTTTCACTGTGGGTGCAGATCTGTAAATCTTGTGCACAGTCTTATTAAAAATTTAAAATTAAGTTATATCCTCTTCATCACCATCACGTTTGGACACTCCAAACAATGCAGAGAGGTTTACAATTCAGTGCAAGTAAAATTAATCACTTTAGGTTCTCACTCCTCGCCCATCAATTTATTCATTTATCTATTTGTTAAAAACATATTGACTATAAACTATATATACCAAGCATTTGTCCCCTGTATCACTGTGGCCATACCATTTAAATTCAGGAATCTTTACAATGTTATCTTTAATGATATGTTTTAAAATAACTCCTATATCTAGCATAGGAATAAGCAAGAGTGCAAATCTTGGCACAAGCCGCCAGAACACCCTTGCTTCATAGAATTTTTATCCAGTGTTCACTCCCGAGTTTTAAACCTGAACTATAAGTAAACCTGTGAGCAGCCACTACCGCTTTCCATAGTTTTTTTCTAAAATAAGCATGACACAAACCCAGAAATGCGTCTCCTCTTATTTGGTAGCTCAGAACATGTATTGCTATGTTTGGAAGGTATGCCTCTCTCTCTGTTTTCTGTTTTTAAACCTTACAGATATATATATATATATATATATATATATATATATATATATATATATATATGTACTGATAGCAGGAGGAAGAGTGCCTGAAGCAGCTCTTCTCATGTATGTAGGCCTTCTGGTTGGTCTGGAGAAAACAGAAACACTTCTGCTGACCTTTCAGGAGGCTCCGAAGAGTCTTCACAGGTTACAGCAGCAGGCAGCCCTGTCCCGTTTCCACTCTGACCCCCACCTCACAACAGGGCATGATCCAGAGGTGATGAGCAGGATTGAAATGTGAGGATGTGAGCCTGCTCTGAGATGGGTGCGGACAGTGCTATCGATGGGAAGAACCAACCATTTCGAGTTCTGATGGAAACCAGTGTCCCTGCTGCACTCCATACGGCTCCTGCTTATGAGCATTCATCCCCAAACCTCAGGGCTCTAAGAGAAGCAGGTGACATATTTGCCACCGCTCCTCTGTTAGGCTATCACACTTAGAACACTATGTTTTTGAGGGTGAAAACATTCTACCTTAAAACAGATCAAAATTAACACATATTAGTTTCATTTAAACAAACAAAAAAATCATGGTTAGGAGCACTAAGGTTATTCTTAATTTGTTAGCATAATTTTAATACAGTACATTTTTTACATTATGAATGGGTATAAATCAGTATTAATACGGATATACCTTTAAGTTATATTTAGTTAAGGTATACCAAATGCATACATGGAAGTACATTGTACCTCATTGCTATTGCAATAATTCTGATTAATAAGATGAAATATTTCATCACAGAATCTATAAAAATGGTTCATAAAAATTCTAGGAAATGTCATGGAAAAAATCTCTCCTAATAAAAATCTGATCCCAAGAGGGATTTGAAAAGGACATTTTCCCCTGACCATTTATATCTTTCTCTGCATTGTACAGTATTGAACCCAGAGTACTTGACATGACATATGTCTGTCCACTAAAACTTATCACCAGCATATCTCTCTCTCTCTCTCTCTCTTCTCTCCTCTCTCTCTCTCATCTCTCTCTCTCTCTATCTCTCCTCTCTCTCCTCCTCTCTCTCTCTCTGTCTCTCTCTCCCTCTCTCTCTCTTTCTCTCTCTCTCTCTCTCTCCCTCCATCCCTTGCTTCTCCTCCTCCTCTCTCTCTTTTTCTCCTTCTCTCCCTTTCCTTTTACTTTATCATTTCCATGTTAAGATTACTTATTTTTTCCATTATTCCTTTTTCATAGATGTCTTTAATAGTAATTATATTAATATTGAAAACACAATTGTCATTAATTCTTCTAGTCACCATTGGAAATATAATTAACTTATTGAAATACCTTTTTGAAGCAGCATTTAGCACAGGCTGGCCTGAAACCCAGTCTTGCTCTCTCTTCCTCTTCAACCCTGATATTCCATGTCTGCACTAAGAGGCCAGCTGATTTGGTTTTAATGCAAGACCTTATTAGCAGTTCTCCCACAGCCAAATCTGCCACCTGTTTACTGCCATCAAAGTTTTAGAAGTCTTTGAGAACTTTAAGAAAACAATCTGATTTTCTTTTTCTATAGAAGTTTGTAGAACCTACTTTATCCATATGTAATCAACCCTGTTTTCTGTTCCCTATATCTATGTATATGTTTTATGTACCGTCTATGTAAGATATATTCAAATTCAATGTCTTATAATTATATGTTGTAAATTTAATGCACATTTAGCATGTGTTATGCACAATGCCTCACCCTGAGTGCCTAGAGCATGGTTTAGAATGAGGAGGTTGAATAAATACCAATTAATGAGAACTATGAAGTCATTCCTAGTCATTTGTGCATAGTCCAGCACATTTGGCTTGCCTGAAAATCTGTGCTCACTCCTCAAAGACACACACGAAGCTTATCCTATAGCCATGTTAACCTAAGCAATCCTGATTAAAAAGAGACCCTGTGCCCTGTGTGTTTGCAATTCATCACTGACTCCGAAGGCATTAAACTGACTCAATTCTGTTCAGGCATTCCATGAAGACTCCATTATTATCTTGATTTTTCTAAAAGAGAACCATTCATTACATGCTTTTCCCCCCAAGGAGTATTTTTTTTCCTTTGCTCCTTTTTACAGGTTCCACTGAGACAAATGTTATTTGTATCCAATGAAGAAAGATGGTCTTAGTTTCAAGAAAGAAAGAAAAAAAAAAGGTCAATGAATTAAGTTGGTTTATTTTTAAGCAGGTCATTTTTCATACTCTAGCTTGCCTGGAGCAAAACGTGGGCTGTCCTGAAACTTCCCCCTGGCTTCCTCAGATAATTAAGCATCTACTGTTTACTCGCCCAGCATTTCATTTACAAGTTCTGTCTTCAGTTGCTTAGCGAGCATTGCGACTGCTGCCTCACCGCTCTCCTCAAACTGGAGCGGTTGAAAAAAAAAATGTGACATTGCTCCCCGTCTGTACCCAAAATGGTACAAGCAAACATATGGTATTGGGGGTGGTGGAGAGAGAAAAGAAAAACAGCAATATTTTTAGACTACAAATAAGCTATTTTGAGCCTTTTGAAGTACCATAATAAAAGCTATTCACAAAAATGATGGTGCATTTTACAATGGCTTCCAGTCACATCTTTCCCAACACTGCACTCGCTCCCTCTTAGGCCTACTTGTACAGGAAACCTGGGACTGTTTTAAGGTCAGTATGTCACTTCCCAAGCCAAAGACCTCTCCTGATGTGAGATACACCATGTGGATGTCAAGTGGCAGCTTAGAAGAGTAAAAAAAAAAAAAAAAAAAAAAAAAAAAAAAAAAAAAAAAAAACTGGAGTGCAGAATTAGGCAAATTTACTTTCAATACAACTTTGAATAATTTGAGCAAAGAATTTCGCAAAGTCCCACTGTTCTGTCATTGGTGATAACTGAATGACATTAAGGTGCTTTTCAAATAACTGTGTGGAATTAACAAACACAAATTTGATGAGGTGAGTGGACACAAGTAGCACCATGCCCAAACTGTAGTGATTGTTCTATTAAAGAACATGCTTCATGCTTCGATTTTCCTGTTATCTCGATTAGACAGCATATTTTTAGTTAAAAGGCTGGGGAACTTTTTAACTCGTTCTTTCTAAGCACTTGTGTGTTCATTTGCAAAATGAAGACACCAAATGAGACAATTCTGTGTCTTTCGGTGGTCTTGATATCTGAAATAGGTGAGGGAACCATCCCGAGTTAAATTATTATATTAGCACAACCTAATTCTACATTGGGAGAAGGTAATAAGCCCTGGGAAGCAGAATTTGTCTGTTCCAAATTCAAGTTCTGCTCCGAACATTCTTTAAAGGACAAAACAAAATAAAGGTTGTTTTCTGTCTCTTATACTTCGTAATTTTTTTTAACCTCTTGAAAATGTTCTTTCACCAAGGATTTGCCGACAATGGTCAAAGGACAATCTGCTTCACAATGACCCTGAAAAACCTCCACTGCACAGCCTGTTGAGTGAATGGTCTCTGTCAAGGTGTTAACCACTTTACCTACAGGTCTGACTGACCCTTGGCTAACATGACCAGGTCCTTTTGAAAAGAAAAAACTTTGAAAAGTTAACCCTGTATAACTGATAACATTTTATGACTGAATTGTGCTGTGTCCCTTTCTGAAATCATATCAGACAGACCAAACACGTACATGTATAGAGATATTTCATGAAAAATGCTTTTCTAGTTTGGTTTTCCGTTGTTCTGATAATATACTGAACAATATAAAATTGGAGAGTAAAGGGACTATTTTTATTTTACAATTCCCAGATCACTATCTACCAGAAAGGCAAGTCGGGACAGGAATTCAAGATATAAACATGTGGTTAGAAATAAAAGTAGAAAATATGCATGAATGCTATTTATTGACTTGCTTCCAGGGTCATGTTCAGCTACCTTTCTTATAAAGCCTGGGCCCACCTGCCTAGGGATGCTACCACTCACAGTGGGCATGGCCCTCCTCTGTCAATCAGCACGAAACCACCACAAAGGCTCTTTGATAGAGGCCATTCTTTAACGGAGTTTTCCTCTTCCTAGTTGTGTCAAGATGACAATTGAAGCTAACAATGACAAATGCCTTCAGAGGCATGGTGTCCTTATAGAAGTTTCTGCCCATTCCTGGCAAATTCCTTACTGTTTCTAGGATTTTTAAATCCAGGTCAAAGTTAGATGTTTTGATGTTTGTGTTACATGAAGAGTATTTTACAATGCACATGCCTCGTAACTGGCCAACACTTGCTGCCCCTGCGGGTTGCTACTCTTAGCATGGCATTCACTGGTTTTATAACATAGGACTTCTCGGTTAAAGAAAGAACTTTCTAGATAACTCCAAGCCCATTCCTAAGCATAGTGTATATGCTACAGACTAGACACCTGTGTGCAATATGAGATGCTTCAGCCACTCCAAGGATCCCCAGGTATTAGATCAAAATGCAGTCAGAACTGCCCTGCCCCCTCCCTCCGTCCCTCCCTCCGTCCTTCCCTCCGTCCTTCCCTCCGTCCTTCCCTCCCTCCCTCCCTTCCTTCCTTCTTTTCTTTTTCTTTTCAAACTGACAAGAATCTGACATGAAGTACTTCCCTGCCAATTTGGCTTCCTGACTCATTTGATCTTTTAGTTATAAACCCCATTAAGCCCCTTTCATTCCAATCTCCATTTTGCTGTCTATTTCTCAGATCTACTGATCAACACCAAAGGCATTTAATTTGTGTGATAGTTCATCTTGGTTTCCACGTTAACTGCCTCTGGCATCAACTTACAGACAAGCACCTAGGTGCATCAGTGAGGAATTTTTCCTGAAAAGTTCAATTGAGTTTAGAAGAGACACACAAAATATGGACAGTACTATCCAGTGGCAGCCTAAATAAATAGATGTCGGAGAAAGAAAACCTTTTGTTTTTCACCTGCTTGCCTTCATGTTGTGTAGGTAAGTTCGCCAAACCTCCTGTCATCTTGCCACTGTCACTACCGCTACTGGCATTCATTGCTCCTGAACCCATCTTCATTCGATATGGACCTGAGATCAATAGCTCTCCTAGAATCCTGTAGGCGTTCACAGTCAGATGGAGCTGCTGAGCTCATGGCAGCAGGGTCTCACGCTTTCAGTAGAACAGCAGCTATTGGTGGAAGCCTGAACTGTCTGCTTTAAGCCAATCTAAGGAATCCCACTTGGATGAACATATTCGCTCTTTTGGTTCTGTTACGCTAAGAACACTGACACCATTTCTATAGGCTGATAAAAATAAAACATCAGATTTTCTGCGATGTTTATTTTTCTATTTCTATATAATTCTAAGTCTCCTCATTCCATCTCTTTTATCAGCTTGTTTTTATGAAAAAGAGAGAGAAGTTTTTTTTTCAGAAACAATACGAATTAGATTCCCTGGAAATAGCAACCACTTTTTGCTTTTATTTAAACATACTCAAGTGTAATAATGTGAAAAGTTACAGAGCAATGGGTAAATTTCATTCAGAAGCCACTTCTTCAAAACCATATGAGGCCCAAATAAGATAATGTTTTAAAAACCTTCCTTGTTGGCTCAGAAAGGATTGTGTACTATCGAAGCTGTAATCAATACACTTTACAAGTGCTTTGCTGTTTTAAGAACATAATTTGAATTAATTCTTCATTGATTATTGAATTTTCAGTCTATTTTGAATTTCATTGTAACTTCTTAAGCTAAACTGAAACCCTCATCTGCCCAGTGCTTACTTAGCAACTGCTATGTGAGTTATTTAAGTATCATTTCTCTGCAAAGCATTATTCAAAGTAACATCAGAATCAACTTACTAAAATACATATCAGACAATTTTACTCCAGTCAAACTCCAAACAATGAAGTTTAAATGCATGTGTTGGTATTAAACTGGCTAAAAATATTATGAATTTATGGAGTTCAGATCGTTTAATACACAAATGGCAATATGTGCCCGTGAAACTTCTACTATGGTAGGGAGCTTTAGTTATCAACGCCAAAGAACAGTTACTCCAGATATCAGTTATTTAAAAGACATCACAATGCTTACTATATTTGTTGAAAAAAAAAGAAAACATTTCCTCTGAAATAGATTGTGAGACATTGCAAGCTGAGACTAGTCTTTGTAATATTTTTCTCCCCAAGTTTAATTGAGTGACTTCACATAGTGAATACTCAATGAAAATTCTTGACTTAATATCTTTATTATACTAGAAAAGGTGAATAAAAATGTCCATGTGAACAGATTTCTCTCTGAGAGAAGCCCTTTCAAGAAAACTGTTCCCTATCAAAAGTGAAGTTCAAGGTTCCTGGCTCTAGTGGTGGTTCAAGCTTGTAATTCGAGGACTTGGGAAGTGCAAAAAGAGTAGAAGTTTAAGGCCAGAATCTAAAACAGTCTCTTGATTGTGAGCCCCGGCTATGAAAGACAAGCAAAGAAACAAATAATGGACAGAAAAAAAATAGGTAGTAAGGAAGAGAAGGAAGGAAGGAGGCGGTGTGGGAAGGAAGGAGGAAAGGACAGAAGTAGTGAGGGATACAGGGAAGAATTCAACGAAATCTCGCATTCTCATATTAGCTATGAAATCAGAGATCTAGGTGGGAATCCTAGCTTCTTCCAATTCTACCTCGACACCTTTGACAGGGACTTGTAATGAATTATCTAGACTCCCCTTCTTCCTAAACAATAAATTACTCTGCCATATCCACCGCTGTTCAAGGGTTCAAATGACATAAACTTTACAATAGACTTCCTTCTTTACTGGGGAAAAACATCAAATCATAACCTTAATTGATTGTACTTCACAAGCTGCACTCTCCTGCTTCTAAATTTATGTTTACTTCTGCAGCTGTGACCTATTTATGTATAAATGCAGGTCTTACTTTGAAAGTCATGTTTTTCTATTTGTATTATTTTGAAAAGCACAAAGAAGAATTCAGTTTTTAATTTGATTAATGGCTGACCTAATGACAAGTGAGGGATTTACTCTCAAATGGCGGTAAAATAATTTTGAAGCAAAGGGAAAAAATTAACAGGTAGGTTGATTGTTTCTCATCAGCAAAATGAAAACAGAAACTACAGCATAGAGAAGACAGATACATACAATAAAGTGTTTTTACTAACAACTGCTTTTAATAACAACATTGACATCAATAAAATATAATAATATTGTATATGCTATAAATGAAACTCCATGACTTAATATAGCCTGTCGGAACAAATTTAATCTTATGCTATGTTAATGTATTTAGGGATAAATATCTTCATTTACAAAATCTATTGTTCATATGAGAATCTTTTCTATTTCATCTCTTTTTAAGAGACATCAACGTCTATGTGTATATGTGTTTAATGTTTATTTGGTTTTCTTTCTTTTTTTCTTTTTGTTGGTGGTGGTATTAGATTTTGTTTTGTATTGTATTGTTTTTCCAAGATACGGTTTCTCTATGTAGCCTTGGTTGTCCTGGCTCTGTAGACCAGGCTGGTCTCAAATTCAGAGATCCTCTAGCTCAGTCTCCTGAGTACTAGGATTAAAGGTATGGACCAGCATTACCTAGCTTGTTGCTTTTTATCCCCCCCCCACCCCATAAGGAACTTATTTATAACATCTGCCCAACCAGAACTGGTAATATTAGCTGGCTTTGACTTGGGTCATACAAGTATCTTATTGAGAGCTCAAATGATCAGATATCAAAGGAAGACAATTCTGATCAATGCAATGATAGAGACATAACAGTGTGATGAATTGTCATGTACCATTAATATTGCCACACAGGTATGTGTTGGGAGGGCCCAACCCCACTTTGTAGACAGCCAAAGCAAAACTTATAAAATGACTTGTCACTTAACAGAAATTCAATGTTATTGAATCTATACCTAAATACGATATTGAACACCCCTGAAGCAAGCACTTTTTTTTTTTCATTTTACTCCAGGGTAAAAATAGTACTAGACCATCTGCTGAAAAGGTGATGCCCAACCCAAGACTCATAATTCATTTTAATCACTATCAGTGATTGCAGGGCTAACCATGTCCCTCACAGTGTGAAGTCAAATATTATTGGTATAGTCAGTGAAATATTTAGCCAGAACATTTCATAAGCCAGATACCAACAAGTGTTTCCCTGAAGCAAAACATGTTAAATAGAATTTAAAATTTAAGCCACAAACCTGTTTCAGGCTCAATGGAAAAATACGGCTGTCCTTCCAAGATACTATAAACCAACTTTGCACTGTTTCCATAAACTGGGTCATCAGCATCGGTGGCTGTTACATTAGTGACAGATGTACCTAAGGTTTAAAAAAGAGGGAAAATGGTAAGAATTTGAACATTAATTTTTTCCAAGTGTTAATTCTTTTCAAGTATATTATACATAATCCCAGAGTACACATATAGGTAAAAAGATAGATAGATAGATAGATAGATAGAGAGATAGAGAGATAGAGAGATAGATAGATATAGACTGACAGAAATAGATATCTAAATATCCCTAAAAAGATAGAGGCAGCCAGGTGGTGGTGGTACACGCCTTTAATCCCAGCACTCGGGAGGCAGAGGCAGGCGGATCTCTGTGAGTTCGAGACCAGCCTGGTCTAAAAGGACTAGCTCCAGGACAGGCTCTAAAAAGCTGCAGAGAAACCCTGTCTCAAAAAACCAAAAAAAGAAAAAAAAAAAAGATAGAGGCAAAGAGCTTTGTCAAAACTTCAACATAACAAATATATTGTAAGAAATGGTACTGCTAGGTTGGAATAATGAATTAAGATGGTGCTTTTCATCTCTATTATTTAAAATTTCTTTGTAGTTTTTATTTTAAGGGTATCTAATAGAGCTGTGTGGGTTTAAGGAATATGCAAAGGAATCATATCAAAGAAATATGAAACAAAAGGTTAATAATATAATACAGCATGTAGCACTTGAGTTTTGCCAAAGTACAACTGAATGTACCTTGAAATGTTGACTGCTGAAAAAAAAGCCGAACATAAATATCAAAAGAATATTTTATTCCATCACAGTTAATATCTCAGAATATAAAATAAGAGAGGAACCACCAATTAATCAGCAGGCTCAGGTAATTAGACCCATGGATAACAGAATGAAAAGCTCTTCATACATAAATCTTCTGTATTTTCTAACAACCGCACACATAGAGCTTGCCTGGGTGGCAGTATATATGCTAATCCCAAATCCCTGTACTAAAGAAGCTTAGAGTTGTGTGGTGTGAAAAAAGAGAAGGAAGCAGAACAATTGACTAAGCTACTCAGGTGAATACAAGTGAAACAAGCATGTGCCCATCTTTTGGTCTAGCACAAACAAAATGGTCATGAACAAGATTCAAAGACAGATTACACTGAAACTAAATGTTAAAGAAATGTCAAGATTCCCACAGACAAATGAGTAGGATATATCCTAAGAAATGATTCAATCATAAATAAAAACAAAGATGATCATGGGATAGTCTGATAACTTATGAAACAGGAGAATAAGGGGAGTCTGGTGAGATTAGAATCACAGAAAATAAAGGCGACCAACGTTGTTCTCAATTTTAAGTCATTCACACGATAGTTATTTAAGATGTTTCTTAATCAAGTGGCAAATGAAAGACAAGGTTACCTGGTGATTTATTGAAAAATGCTAGTGTCACAGATAATTCTCAGGAATTGTATTAATTAAAGATTGCTTGCTGAATCTTTACTGGAGGGTGTCCTTTGGCAAACTCTCAAGGTAAATGAAGGAAACAAGACCAAGCAGAATCATATATGCCACCACAACACCACACCAGTGACTGCAGTAGATTATATGAGGCTATGAACTGCTATTTGGAACTGGAGTGCTCTTTGAGAGATGGGGCCAGATCTGCATTCACATTGCAAGACTGAAGAAGTGGGAGATGAGATGGCCCATGAAGATGGAACTTTGGCCTTGGGCCAGGTAGCTGTGTTTAGTCAAGGAGAGCTACAAAGCCATGCCTGGTATTATCAGCCCTGTACAGTCATTTGCTAATGTGTCAGACATAGAGGAAGAGGATTTCAATCCTGAAGGAGATAAAGCGCGCATCTGAATAGTATAGATTGGTGGTGATCAAAACAGATTGAACTCTTGCAAGATTTTGTCAATCAAAATGTTTTTGAGATGCTTTCAGATGCAGTTATTGCTCAGAAAACATAATAAGGTATTTACTGAGTAATTGATAGTTGTATAAAATTGAAATTTATACTCAAAATGATGTTTGATAAGTTTTAAAGAATACTTGAATTACACTTTTATAACATACTCAACCATACACTGAGTACAATGCATTTTGGTTTGTGTTCATGTGTGCATGTACATATGTTTTGTGTGTGCAAAGACTCACTTTCAAAGTGACATATCAATCTTGTTGGTGATGATGAATACTTAGAAGACCAATAATGGCAGTTATTTGAACATTATATGGACTTGGAAACAATTGAATGGAAAGATTTTCATGTGAAGGGAGGACAGGGAGCTAGAAGTTCCAAGACAATTTTAGAAGAGATGACAGGGAAAGTCAGCTATCAAATGTGGATCTAGAGTGTAACCCCCGCTTGGCAGGGTCAGCTATTCAGGGTCCTCTGAAGGGGCGCTAACCTGCAAGACATGGGCTGTAAAAGAGGAAGGAGACCAAGCAAGATTCTATTGTCAAGGTCTCCGTTTATTGGGGTGAAAGTTACAGCTTATATACCCTTGAATGGGGTGGAGGTAGGGGTAGGCAGGAACTCTGCCGGGGTAACTGAAGGTCATCAGCCAGCACCTGGTGTAAGCCGAAGCATGTGATTAATTAACATTGGAGTAAGGGGTGGGTTCCCTTAACAGATGTGATCCATTAGCATTGGAGTAAGGGGTGGGTTCCGTTAACGGATAGCTCTCAAGATAGTTTGGGATGAGGGGTGGGATCTCCATAAACATCCTTAGGGCAGTGACCTCTGCTATCCCTGTAAGGACAATGGTCCCTGTCAAATCTATCCTTAGGAAAATGGTCCCTGACACTAGAGATTCAAGCTAGGATCAATTTGAGGGGCCATTTGGACAACAGCATATGTATTTCATTTGCTCCATGTAGGAAACAGGGAAACCTTTCAAGTCCAGGTCAGTTCCTGATGTGGTCACTTCTGCTCTCAGTGATGCCAAATTTACTTGGAGGTAAAGAGGCTGATTAGAAAACAGGTATAGCCGTCATCCAATAAAGACCACTGGGATACAATTACATAAAATTGACACTCCTTTCGATTTCTTTATTTTTGTTTGTGCTCTAAGAAGATAATCTGGTGATTAAGTGACTGATGGATAATCACAGTTTGAAAGTGTTCCATCCTAAAATGAGAGGTTAGTAGTGTAAATGGTAGCATCAAAGAGCCAGGTATTTGTATGTTGGTCAGGACATCAGGCTTTTTCCTGGTGGACTTGATTCCTGTATAAAATGGCTTACTGAAGATCTTTGTTGGGCTGACTCTTCTATCTTCATCCATGGTATTTTTAATGCTACAAGAAAAAAACATGAGCTTCCTAACCCCAGAGAAACTTATCTTCAAATATAAGAGAATTCATTTATATTTTTCTAAAATTACAGTCTACAATATTTTGTGAGAGCACATGAAAGCTTTAAGGTAGATATGCATTTACTATTGGTGTAGCCTGAAAAATTAATTTTAAAAAAATGAAGAAAACAATGAATAAAGAATAGAAACATTCCAAAATACCTTCAAAGGACTGGCAGATATTGGAATGAAGACAATTGGGAAACTGCACAGAAAGGCACAGAATAATTTTGCTATTCAGTGTGTCTACTTTAAATTTTTAGCAAGAGATATTGTTTTCCCATTGTGAAGTGATAAACTGGCATACTTTGTTAGTGAGTTCAGTCACTAATTAAGCATGAGGAAAAACTGAAAAAAATCAAAATTTTTCTACTGATATCAAAATTATCTTCTGTTTCCTGCATTGACTTTTAAATTTGAAGATATAATTGTAGAGGAATAAATATTAAATATTTTCTGAAGAATTTTACCTTTGCACAGCTCTGTGGGCTAGGATTAAGCAAAGTACTATGGAAGGTTTTGCACACATAATGGTATAATGTTTTCTGAAACACATTCTTATACCATCAGGCAAAGCTTTTAACTTGACTCAATCTCAGAAGATAGGTAGGTTGGTAGGTCGATCAGTAGATAGATAGATAGATAGATAGATAGATAGATAGATAGATAGATACATACATACATACATACATACATACATACATACATAGAGAGATACATAGAGAGATAGACATATTGGGGATTAAGCAAAATGATGCTTGTAGATAATTTAGAAATTACGTCATCTTAAACTTAGACATGGTATCCATGTCTCTGGTCTGCCCCCTTCAAAATACGGCGCCTAAATCCCCATCCAGAATGATATGATACAGACGGTGGTAGAATATTTCATTAAATCCTCTCAGGCAATTCTGCTATAAAACCATGATTCAAAATATATGTTAGGAGCAAATGTCACAACTGAACTGCCCTCCTTTTTCTTTGGCACTTTAATTTCTGCTATGATTATTTTGACAAGGAAAACTCTTAGTAAGATTTGTTTGTAAAACTTACCTTACTTAAAACTATTCATCTGGGAAATGAGACAGGCAGATCATTTCTTATAAAAGGAAGGTGAGAATATCCTGTTGGCAGTTTACTGTTTCCAAATTTGTCTCTATAACTTCTGCTTTCCTGTCTATTGTCATGTGATCTTATTTTGTTGTGAGAGACTTCCCATCACTGTACTGGTCCATGAGGGGGGAGGCTTCACAGCTCTACAGTTTAGCTGTTTTATGGGCCAAAGAATCTTTTTTATTTGGAAGACCTCAAAGTGTTATACACAACTCTGGTTGAAAGAATACATTTTCTGGAGTCAGATTGTCTTGAACCGGAGCACAGATTTCAATTCTGTCTCCTAATTTTATTCAAATTCTATGCGTTTAGTCAAATATCTGAACTTCTCTAGTCGTTGGCATCCTTGTCTGTATTGGCAAAGTTGGTAGTCATCATTACAGTACAGACAGGTTCAGATGATTCAGTGAAGTAATTCATGGAAGCCCTGGGCAAAATTTACTGAAAATATTTTAAAAAGCTTACTGTCTTTCTCTTTTAAATGCTTTTAAATTTATCCACCGTAAATTTATAAGAGGTAGTAAGTATATTAATAGTTGTGAACTGATCATTACACAACAAATACATGAAAGAGGTAGTAAGTATATTAATAGTTGTGAACTGATCATTACACAACAAATACATGAATCTATGTCAACCAAAATAAAACAGCATATATATATATATATATATATATATATATATATATACCAATGTACTCATAAGAAGAAGGTGATTTCATTATTAAAATTGTCAAAAGAAAACAACACACCAAACATTGGCTTGCACTCTCACATTCATCAGCGCATGACCTCTTCCAATCTATTTCACATCAGTTTCTGCTTCAGGATAAATTAATTGCTCTTGGGTCAGAAAGAGAAAAGTGTTTAATGTTGTGAGCACAAAGACAGGCACCAGGCACTTGCCAAAACAATTTTTTTCTGATGCTCCTTGAATAGAAATGCATACTCTAAGATCATGCAAATCCCATGAGACTCTGAAGATGAAGGACAGGCACCACAGTGTTAAGACAAGCTTTTGCCCACAGACTCATTCAAGATAGGTCAGCCCGAACCTGGCTTCTAGAAATCCACATTCTTTGATGGTAGGCACTTGGGAAGGAACAGGCAGCACTCCTTCCTGTCAAGGATGATATTTCTCCATAGTGATTCAAGACTGCTGATGCACCTGTAACCTACAATGGATGTGGGAGGAGGCTATGCCGGATGCATTTGTCAAGTGATGATCCCGAAGAAGGAAAATAGATGCTTTGAAGTTAATCTTGCAGCAGAAAATCTTCAACGTCAAGCTGCAGCCCCGGCTTCTCCATACAAATGCATGCAGAATGCATAGCGTGGAGGGAAATTGAAAAGTGTAAACCTTGCAGGATAATGTTTCTTCAAAGCAGCAAGTGTTTGCTGAGTGATAAATAGGACTCTGAGTAATACCCAGGAAATATAACAACCAGGATCCACTGTTTGTGTTTTCATTTGGAACTGTTTTTGTCCCTTTGTCAAGGATACAAGAGACTCATTTAGCCAGTGACTATAAATTTGACACTGTGCCATTTCTCCAAGAAAGCCCCTATTATAATCCAACTGGATGCTGACCCTAATTATAATAATATAGCTGTTGTGTCTCCAGCTGTTGTCAACAAAAATGATCCCATGTCGGCTGCGATCCAGCCTTATAGTATCAAGTTAAGTATGAATGAGCAGATCATTCCAAGGTGATTTCTGCTTTTAACAAACCCATTTTTCCTCATCCAGCTTTATAGCTAAACGAAATGTGCCGATATGCTGCACGGATTTTAATTAACCGACAGCCTGCAGTACTGCCCACATCCTGCCCCACCTGAAACTTTCCTCCTATTAGCTGCAGAGCTCACCTATTTCCTTCCAATCATGACAGCAAACACTACAAGAAAAATTAACCATCAAAGATGTTAGTCTGTCAGGTTAGAGGTTTGCGTTTGCTGACAAACTAAGATGAAAAGCCTTCGGGAAAATAAGATGTTGGGCTTTAGGTAGCGTAGCTCTGCTCGCTTGGCTATACTTTTCTTTATGAGCAAGTCAGCACACCAATTCTGCACATTATTCAGAAAGAAAAATGCTGGTGCTGACACCCTGAGCAGGAAAACAAAGGTTTGGTGCAGCGTGAAAATGCGCACACTGGCAAAGCTAAAACTATTATGATGGGAGGAACACAAACCCCATTTGCAAGGAGTCATTTGCAATCCATTCTTAGAGAATAAGCACTGAAAAAGCCAGTGGAAAAATGAAGCAGAACCTTTGCAGTAGCTGAAATCCAAAGAGGCAAGCGCTGCTGGCCTCCCTCTATCGTCCTCAGAGTTTTCAGTTTAATTTCTAGCTCCCTGTTTCGAGTTCAGTAGGAACAACCCACAAGCAGAGAGCTTAGGTGTGATCAACTTATTTAAACATTCATACATACCACAATGAACACAGCCCTGAAGGGTCATAGCAATGATGGGATTCCTCTCATTAGTTTAATAAAAGTAAACCATTGGCTCAACTCCTCTCATCCCCTCCTTATTAATTTCTCCAAGTACTATGCAGCACAATAGGTACATGGGCACAGGTGTCTCTATGACAACACGGCTTGTTTGTTGTGGAGCGGCAGAGACATAATTTCACATGACCTGCATAACTTGTTGGCATTTAAATTAACGCGATCTAGAAACTGAATCATGATGTCCTGGATGTTTTCAACATGTCATATCCAGTCCAATACGTGGTAGTTTAGTGGAACACTGCATTAAGGTACTCACAAACTTGACTGGCAAATATTTATGTGGGTTTCGCGTTGGTCCATCTGTTGATGTCATGTTCCCACTTACAACATAACACAACCTTTGCATAGCTAAGAAAAATCTTTGCAATGCAAACAGCCAACTCATCCATTTCTTTAAGTGATACCATAGTCTTCACCATTTGTTTCTCCAGACAGGAATCAGGCAAATGTTCCCAGTGGGAAACATGCCCTAAATCCTCCCAGTATTCTTCAGTTGTGATAGTTAATTATAGAAGACACGTGCCAAATCTCCAAATCTCCAAGGCAGCCTTAGGGGGTCTTTGCAGGCTGAAGGGGATTAAACTGGGATTTGGGAAAGAATAGCGATTTTTGTAGTTTAACTCTGTATCTCCAGATCTCTTTCACACCTCTGTCCTGAAGGTAATAAATAGGGAACCCACCCACATGACCATTCGGCTTCAGGCCTGAGGAGTTTGTTTCCAAGGATCCTGTAGGATTATTGGAGAAATTATGTCGAGCTGATAATAGCATATTACAGTCTTTCATTACTTGATGATCAAATCTCACTGTCAGTCAAACCCAACTGATGTGGGTACTCTCCTTCAGGGTAGATTTCTTTATTTAACCCCCCCCCCAAAACACACACACACACTACTGGAATTCCAGCGGTTAGCCCTCCTCCATTTCTATAAATACCCATGCATTTATCCCATAGTATTCTCCTCCTATTCCACCTCTTAGCTTGAAGTGGAAAGTTTCTGCCAAATTTCGCATGTTCCCAAACTGACCTTAGAATGGGAATAGGAGCAGATTAACCTGGGAAACATGAATGGCACCAAATGCATTCTGCCACATTATTTTATTTGGTCTCCATGATTCGAGACATCAACTAAGGAAATAAATCCAGTTTCCATTCTGGAGCACATAGAGATAGATATAAGCAGTCGTGTAACAATGAAGTAGTCAAGCTTCTTAACGCTGTGCTTTTAACATGAGCCAGAAACTTTCAGACCTAATTGAAGTGCTTTCGCAAATGTGGTTGAGTCCACAGGCACCTCGTGTTCGCCAATTTATCCTTCAGGAATATATCTGTAATGTACATTGTGAGAGAGAACTGGAAATCATCATGTGGGGATGTATTATTGTAAAATCTCACCCATGTCACTATGCACAGGGGTACAGTACCTATTGCAAACCTTGCAGACAATGCTAGCCTGGTGGCCTAGGCACTACATTTGCAAGCAGATAATGAGAGAATGAGAGCGACTGGAGACCTGGTTGTGAAAACTAATAAGGTGCATGGCTTACAATAACATGTGCATAAATAAACTCTTTCTGAATTCAGATGACTTCCTCCAACATTATGGAAAAGAAAACGTATGCTTTTATTCCATATGCCACCTATTTAAAGAAATGGAGTTTTCTCCTCATCAGTTTCCTATAAATGAAATCCTATAAATACTGGGGAGTTAAACCAGCCTTGTATATTGTTTAGAATATCAGGTATCTTCATCCTGGCCTTGGAAATTTGCGGCAAACCATTTAGATGTAATAGTTAAGTTCAGATTTAATTATTTCTGTTTTATTACATGAATTCATGCGTTCGTTCCCACTAATGAGGTACATTATTTTCATAGCATATACAGGATATTAGGAATTGAGCAGGAGGTTCTGGTACAGGAAGTTGTAGGAGGGTGGGAATTTCTGGTCCAGCCTTGTGTGAGAATTGCAGTAACAGTGTATACAGCTATCTCTTTAAGTCTTTGCAATTTTTTATTATATTTATTTCTTAGAATGCAGCACAGTATAAAATTGAGACTATAATTATATATCCTCTGCAGGCATGTCTGAATGTTCTGCTAGCATTGTCTTGTTGAGTTTGTGAGCCTGAGAGCATAAGTTCAGATCCCCCACTGCTATGTAAAATGCTGGACACAGTGTTACATAGCTAAATTTCAAGCGATAAGAAGGTAGAGTCAAGAGGATCCCTGGGGGTTGCTGACCTTCCAATACACACAAATAGATGAGCTAGAAGTTTAGAGATGTCTAATCCTTCCGGAGGAGTAGATGGGAGGAGGGTAGGAGGGAGATGGGTGAGGAAGTGGGATGAGGGAAAGTAGGGGGAACTGTGGTTGGTATGTAAATGACCAAAAAAAGAGATTTAGTAAGATTGTCTCACAAAAATGTATGAGAGAAAACAATGAGGGAAAATAATCTGTCTCTATTTTCCACATATATGCATGTAAAACACACAAACACACATGTGCACACACATATGCACACACAGAGACACACACAAGCTCATACACAGACAAGACACCAGATTGAGCTATATTCTATATCCATGAGCTGATATACCCACCAGCTACAAGTCTCCTTAAAACATCATTGACGCAGTTTTCTAATATCAAATATTGGGGATGGGACTTGAGATGTGGCCAGCAGGTAAATGCAATTGCAATCAAACCTGATGACCTGATTTTCATGGTGAAGGAAGAAAAGCAACTCTCACAAGTTGTCCAGTTACATCCATTTGTGCATAATGGCACAGGAACCCAACACAAACACATCAACCCCACATAAGCACAGAATTTAGTAACTAGTATAAAAATAACCTTAAGGGGAAATACACCACCCTCTCTATGTTCTTACTATGGGCCTGCATAAAGGGATGATAAATATTCTCACCAGGGGTAAAATATATCTGTTGTGTTCTCTATAACATGACACTTTGTGTTTGATAAAATGTGAGCTAAGGCTACTATGCATGAAGATAAAAGATGCCCATCTTAGTGGCTGGTTATATTTCTTCTCTTAGAATAAGCTTCTCTAGTGGGAAGTCAGGACTTGTAGAGATGATGACAGTGTGCTGTCAGCTCATCTTCCAGACATGAAAGACAAAATCCTGTCAAATTTTTGAACTCGGAAAGTGAAAAGTAACCAAGCCAGTGGGCCAACTGGGATAAAAAGGCCCAAATAAAGCATTATTAATTTGATATTAGGATAATTTTGACTTCAGGGGTATTTTTAAAATAATGTTTACTCTCACAGAGAATATGTTATCCCATGCACGGTGCAGTTCACAATGTAGCTGGCTAGCTTAGATAAGTGGCCTTATCTCCCATTCAGAACCTCCCCCATCTTTTTATTGATATCCTGCCATGCCTCTAGCCTTGATTTCAAGTTTAGAAGCCATCATTAGGAGAAAATTCTTGCTTTCTAGTGAGGGGATGAAACATTTCAACAATAGCTACAACATTGTCTGACAGCGCATTGTATGTGAACCAAATACTGAAGAGTCTAGAAGGCTGGATGAACAACTAATGAAGGGTTTGTTATGAGAAGGTCTTGTTTATCACATTCAGCAAGGTTTGTATTGAAACAAAAAGATCATCCTGGGTCCAACAAGCTGACATGAACTCTCCTAAGTTAAGTTAATCATTGTGGATCTTGTTCAGGGGAAATTAGAAAAATGTATTTAAAAGCCATTGAAAAAGAAGAAATAAACCAGAACACTAATATTTTCAGTTACTTTTTTTTTTTTTACCAAAACACTTGGCCAGACAAATGTCTTCCTATCATTCTTTAATACAACCTTTTGAAGATATATTTGATTCTGATGCTGGGTAGTCCCCAACCTCTTAGCTCTCACAATTCTTTATTTAACTGTCTTTGGGGTAACTTTTATCCTGTGTATCATTTTTTTTTATATAGAAAGAGACTTCCCATTTTAGATTACAAGCTTCTTAAGACTGCCCAGTCCAGCCTTGCTATGAGGGCTTTTGCCTTGTTTAACTGTATCCTGATTCTGGTTTTGCTGCCATTTCTTGATGACTGGTCTTTGGAACTGGGGGAAAGTGAAAGTAGGGGAAGCTGTGAGAAGTGGCGGGAGGAGAAAGTGTAGTCGGGATGTAATATATGAGAAAAGAGTCTATTTTTAATAAAAATTAAAAACAGAATTTCTAACTGATAAAAAATAATAATATCCTTTCTTACTTTCTCAAATTCACCTGATACTTCTTACCTCCAGAATTATACTTTAGTAAAATCATATTTTTATCATTTACTCTACACCTTAAACATGCCTCTACATTGTCCTAGTTGAACATGCTAAGAACAAGGCCTACTATGAAATAACCTTTATAATTTCTGAAATGACTAGGAACAATTTGGTGTGATACTATCAGTACACATACGGATAGGTAAAATCTGCATTCAGCCATACATAAACACCTGCAAGTCTGTTCTTTTAATCATGGTGCACATTTTGCTATTTATTCTGAATTTCAAATCTTTGAGTACAGGAAAAATAACCTGGTAGTTTCCATTTTTCTCTATCATTTTAAAATGTACCTTGTACCAAAACATCTATTTAGTGAATATTATGGATAAGGTTGAATAGAAAACTCATTTGTCTACAAATTAATACAGTGGTCTGATATTTGGTAAGGTGTATTGATAACTTTGTTATGTCTTACTTTCATTTTAATCTTATTCTTAAGAGCATTGCTGTGAGCTACTGTCAAGTTGGTCTCACATACCAAATCAATTTGATATCAAACTCTCACTTAAACTCATGGGTAGCTCCCATATGAGAGATAATACAGAAGAGATTTTTTTTTTTTATGAGGGACTAAAAATGTGGAAAGTGTCTTTATCTGTAGAAAAATCTATCTGATGACTAGAAGTGTGATAAAGGTGAAGAAATGGCTTATCACGGGTCACAGGCTTCAAAGGCCTGCATCCACATGTGTAATTACATTCAAGGAGGTAATTAATAAGTGCTCAAGTATGAAATTGAGAATCAAGGACAAGGTTACCGTGGAGTGAATGGGGCAGTGACAAAGACTACTTCTTATGCAGGGTAAGCATGAAGGTAGTTGAAAATGGGACTCAGAGAATTCTCTAGCACATGCATCAACGAAATAATCCACTAGCCAAGGGCAGTAGCAATGGCCAATGATGACATAGGTGGTAGGAATTTGATCCATAGGTCCTCCTTTCTAACTATAAGAGATTTAATTCTATCCAGAATTTTCTATGATGGTTTACATCAATTTGACATAAGCTAGAATTGTGTGGGAGGAAGAGCGTCAGCTGAAATAATGCTTCCATCAGATTGTCTGTTGATAAGTCTGTATTGGCATTTTCAAGATGAATGATGGGAGGGGCTGTGTGCCACTCCTGGTTAGGTGGTTCAGGATTGTACAACAAAGCAGAATGAGAAAATCAGTTAGCATTATGGACTTTGTTTTAATTCTAGCCTCCAGGTTTCTGTCTTCAGTAGTTCTATCTCTCGCTTCCCTCATGGATGGAGTATGACCAAAGAGATGCGAGATGAAATAAATGCCTCTCCTCCCAAAGTTGCTGTTGATCACATTTTTTTTATCACAGCAATGGAAGCCTAACTAATAATGTGGCGTATAACTAGGATATAATAATTGGCCTGAAATTTCAGGAATGTTTATTGACTCTAATACCTGAGGATTGACCTTTAGGCAACTGCACTTTGAAGCAGCATTTCTCAAGTAGCAAGTCACCGTCTATATGAAGCTTATGTAATTAAAACAGAATTCTAAGAATGAAATTAAAACACATCATCATGTAAGGAAAATAGTTGTCTGTTTAAAATTTGGAAGAGAGGTGAATGTGTGTGTGTGTATGTGTGTGTGTGTGCTAATGTTAATGATACAGAAAAATGTGATTATTACTATAGAACTCTTAAATTTTTTTGAAATATGCTACTGTTAAGAACAGAAAATATTATTTAAATATACTTTCTGCCAATATGTTTATTTGAGTACATGTAAAAACTACTTGTAATAACTGGAGAGATGGCTCAGTGGTTAAGTGCACTACTTGCTCTTTCAAAGTCCTGAGTTCAATCTCCAGCAACCACATGGTGGCTCACAACCAGTTGTAATTAGATCTGCTGCCCTCTTGAGGAAGAGACCTGGTCTGTCATCCTCATCAACTTAGACCATGAAACCCAATATAAACAAGTTCAACAGAACCACCATAAATGGACTGCCCATAAATGCTTCAGCATTGCCAAGGCATAAAAATAAAATAGCTACTCAAGGTCTTTTTTAAATTAATCACTTCTTTGCTTATTAAAGAGAAGAATGGAAAGATAAAAAGATTCAACAAAGAAAGAAACTTAGATAATTTATATGGCAAATACATCTGGAATGTTTGATATACATGAACAAAGGCTTTGTAATGTTCTTAATGTCATGCAATTAAAGACATTCCATTAAAGCCCGAGAAAATAAAATACAAGTATTTTGAGCCAAAACTTCATATAGCCTAAGATGTCCTCAAACCTCTATATACTCAAGAGTGACATTGAACTTCTAATCCCTGTCTCAAGCTCACAACATTAGAATTAATGGAGAGCCTAGTGTTAATGTACTGTTGACAATTTAACCCATGGATCCTAAGTGTGAGTTAGGTCCTCTATCAATTTACCCTACTTGTTGTCCTCTACTGGGTGAAAAAGAAATGTCTCTAGATTACTAGACCTAGATGTTCATGGTATTTTACAGCAGCCTGAGATAAATATTAGCATCTCTTATAATAAAGGCCCATGTGACAATGTGAGAATCTTATACAGAAAGTTCCATTTGAACCAAGCCAACATGCCTTTCTACAAGCAAGTCAATAATCAGTGGATGAATATATTTAAATAATGCAGGTCTTCCAGCATCTGTATATTTTAAATGAAATTTTGGTTCCTATCAAATAATCACTGATGTATACATTATTAAATAAACAATACTTTAGATGGTTCCATTTTTTTCTCTCTAATTCAGAGTTCTACCTGAAATATGGGCATCTTATCAGAAATACTCAAAGTTAGCCATATGTCTGAAACTCAACAATATAACCAACATATGTCTTATTCTTATAAATAAATGACAGTGTGAGGAGAATTAGAAAATTAGCCTTGGCAAAGAAACTTCATGTAAAAATATACCTAAAAATGTATAGACTATGTTTGCAGCAAAGGCAAAATACCCCATCTTTGTGGCTCGACTAATCCCATGTTTCTCTAATATCAACAAATCATTTTTTTTAGTATTGTGATAGAGTATTTTCCCTTTCCTTTCCAGTGATTGTCTTAAAGACATTGTGAATCTAAAAAACAACTTTTACAGGAGTATATAAAGAAAGCAAATATGGTCATATGAAACAGGAAAATCAGAAATGAGAGACAAAATATACTCAAAGAATGCAGTCAGACCTTGATCTGTGGATGCCTCACAAGATTTCGAGAAACGACACTGGAAACTCTGTGTATCCTAATTAAAATCCTGGCAAGAACAAAAGAATATGTGAAAGGCTAAGCAATGGGTCACACAAATAGAGAGGCACACAGAAAATGATTAAGCAAGGTACAGTTAACATCTTGAGGTTTTATTTTTTAATTAGAAAGGTAGAAATGGGAGGGAGAGAAAGTAAGCTGTATGAGAGAAGCAGACTGGCCAAAGTGTTGTGCTTTTGGCTCTGAAAATGTACTGTTTCTAAAGTAGGTCTTTTATAGTTCAGTGAAATATTAGCAAGAAAGTAGAAAGCCCACTTATGTCTTCATGGTGTTATTTATACATGTTTCCTTTTTTCCTCTTAATCTTCATCCTTCAGTCCCTTCTTATTCTATCAATATTCCTCAGTTGCTACAGCTATCAATTATTATTGGTCACATCAAAGATGCTGTTGAGTTTTTTTCCTGATTTGTGGTCAACGCATTATCCACCAATCAAAAAGGTGTGGACATAACATCACTGCACAATATGGAACTCTGAAATCTTTCTATGATTAAGGGTCAGATTTTGTACCCAGAAGACATCAAGGAAAAACTGAAGGTCAGGCAAAAAGTGCGTAGATTAAATCTTCTTAATAAAGTAACATCATGTGTAGGCCAAGTTTAAAGGTAGTCTATGTGAGTTCAGAATACTGACATTGTAAATGGAAAATGTGAGTGTGTTGTTGCTGCTGCTGCTGTTGCTGCTGCTGCTATTGTTGTTGTGACAATGGATTGAGGTTTAGAACCTATTTAAAATAATATCTTGTTCAAGTAAAAATTTAAAGTTTGATCATCGATCCAAGCACCACCTAAGGTGCATAGACATATCTGCCACACACATTTGCACTTAGCAGACTTTAAATGTTTAAATTGTAATTTTGGCACCATGTTGAAAGATACAAATTGAGCATTTTGAAACCATGGATTTTCAAGGAGACATGTTCCAAAATTCAGAACATTTTGAAAACAGACAATTCCAAAGATTTTTCACAGATAACCTCATGTGCTAAGTTATCATCAGAATAAAGATGCACTAAACATGTTGTATAAATCTTGGCTCCATGTTCTGTGTATAGGTAGAGAAGAACCACAGGTAAATTTTGTAACTACCTTTGCATCTTCTCCTCAAGATATCTCATTACTTACATATAAACATTCTAAAATGCAAAAAGATAAATTCACTTTTGGTCCAAAGCATTTTAGACAAGGGCCAATTAACCTATAAAAATTTTACTGAATTTTTATCAAAAACATGAAACCAGAAAGTTGGTACTTTTGAAACACACAAGAAATTGCCAGTGAGAGATTTCAACCACAGATAAGTTTGACCTCAGAAACCATATACTGGAAGAAGAGATCTGACTGCACACAATTGTCCTCTGAGCACTCATATGTTTCCTATGACATGTGTGCCCACCCCCACATATTAAAAACAAATTATATTTTGAAAAACTAAATTTAAGACAAAATGTGAGGAAACACTGAAGAAAACTAACTTTAAAAATAACTTATCTTCCCATGCATGCAATGGTGGTACAAACCTTTATTCCAAGCACTTGGGAGGCAGAGGCAAGTGGTCTCCACAAGTACGAGGCCTGGTCTACAGGGTGAGTTTGAGGACAGCTAGTTCTGTACAGAGAAAACCTGTCTTGAAAAGCCAAAAGAAACAAACAAACAACCTAAAAAACCTGTTCGGAAACATCATTCTTGTTATCTAGCTCTATATTCTACAAGCTGCTAAGGGAGGGAAGCTATTGATAGTTGCAATACCTACAAATAATGACAAGGAGCTGCATAGCAAGGTACTTGTAAAAGGTGCAACAGATAGCACTCCTCTGTGGGTAGTAAACAACAGCTTTCTAAGTGGATCTAAGGTCACCTCCACAGGGAAAATAAAACTATGTTTCTTTCAGGAAACTGAGTCAGACACCTGGTACTAATCAGGTAATGAACCTTAGGAAAAAATCGATGAGCATGTTCCTTACCATATTCTAATCCTATCCTCATATCCACAGATAAATGTAGCTACCATTCCCCATTGAAGGAGTCTCTCTTTACAGTAAATGTGGAACGTTACAATAAGCACAACTGCACATAATATAGGGATTAACAAAT
The DNA here is from genome assembly GCF_903992535.2 of Arvicola amphibius. NCBI lineage: Eukaryota > Metazoa > Chordata > Mammalia > Rodentia > Cricetidae > Arvicola > Arvicola amphibius. The sequence continues at coordinate 1,173,894 of NC_052061.1, read as the reverse complement.
TGTGTGAAGCCCAGCCCCAAAGGATGCATAGACACAACAACTCCTGCATCTATGGCTCAAAGAACATCTTGGAAGATGGATTGAGAGACTTGAAGAACAAAAATAATATCAGTAAGTCTGTTGTGAAATAGTCTTTTGTAAAAATTAGTCTTTTGTAAAAATGCCTAAATAAGACCAGATAGCTGGGCAGTGGTGGCTCATGCCGTTAATACCAGCACTCAACAGGCAAAGGCACATGGATATCTGTGAGTTCAAGGCCAGCCTGGTCTACAAGAGCTAGTTCCAGGACAAGCTCAATAGCTACAGTGATATCATGTCTTGAAAAACCAAAAAAGAAAAAAAAAAGAATAAGATCAGATAAATATGTAAGTGGACACAATAATGTGGAAGGATGAAAATTTTTGAAGTGTTCCATCTCTACGCAAACAACTACAGGAAACAAAACTAAGTCGGGAGAGAAGAAGAATTAACTTCTCCCAAGGATGAGTATTTTATTGGCTGTCCCAGTGTAAAGTCGTTAAGCTTGATAGCATATAAATACAATTAATATAACAATGGATTCAGCAGGTAGGATTTTCTACATATGTATTGTTTATCAAAAAAAAAGAGAAAGAGACTATCAAATTAAGAGACAGAGATGGGTGGGTTGCAGAATCAAGGGATTCAAAGGGGAATGCCTAGGAGAAGCTGGAGGGAAGGGAGAAAGAAAATGGTATCATTGTAGAAAACATCAATGGATATGCTCATGTGGAGGGGAAATCTTAACCCTAGACTGTAAACAGTTAAGAAATGCTGAGAGCAAGCCAGAGAATGTTCTCCCTAGGGAGGAGTACACCAATTAGGTATTCAGTGCCAAATGTGTCAGTTCAAAAAATATGTGTGTAGAAGTAACACAGTAGAGATTGAGATTGTTGTGTGTGTATGCATATATAAACATAGTATATAAATACATATACATATATGTATTGTAGCATATATGTATGAATATATTTTATATGGATATACATTCAAACACAGATATACATATGTTTATGTATATATATTTATATAAAAAGTTTAAGAAAAAGAAAGCCATTAATTTAAAAGAGAGCATGAGGTTTAGAGGGAAAGAACAAGAAAGGAAAATTATGTATTATTTTTAAAATATCAAACAATTTAAAAATAAAAGCACTGAGTGGAATAAGCTTGTATATAAGAATATGTGTATATAAGAAGATGTAAGAATAACAGAAATGATTAAAAGTCCCACTTCAATTCTATGTGCACTTTTCCTGGTTATTTATAGTAATTATATTAAGAACTACCTTTAGAACAAAAGAACGTATACACTCTGTCCTATCAGCTATGCCCTTCCAGGTATTTATAACATGTGTGACTTTATTTTTTATTTTAACATTCCTACTACTTTTGTGTTTACCCTTTGGGCTAATTCATACTTGACCCCAGTAATATAGCTCTTTTAGACACATTTTTGTGGCAGACAATCATTGATTTAGCTGTTTTGCAAAGTGCCTTAAAAATCAATAAATCCAGAAAAAAGAATTGGTGGGACTTCATAACATCACATCTCATTTGATCACAAGTTTCCAATTTAGTAAGTTCCTGTCTCATTACTTATACCAGAAAGGGCATGCTGATGAGATACACAGCCCACACTGTCCCTGTTGGCAATTCATTTATAACAGAAGCACAATTAATATCTCTGCAGCTGTTTCCCTGTGGAAATAAAAAAAAATCTGGCAGAATTTTGTACATGTGTGCATGCAAATGTATGAAGTAAGGACTGTGAATCAGACACAAGAACTCTGGAACACTGGAATCTGTTTTTGTTACTGTTTTAAAATTCCCTAAGAAGTATTGCAAGGCAGTATCTCATACAGGAGGAGAAGCTCCCAAGTTTTCCTGGAAAACTGTTAGGACTAAGATGGTACGTACATACAAACTTTACCCACATCTCTTTTCCAAAAACAAAGCACGCCAGTAATGCACTGAGTTTTGCAAAGTGACACATCATTTCAATTCCTTTGATATACTTTTTTGTTAGTTGTCTGCCTTATTGCAAATTTTATTTAAATATCTATGCTTACCATCAAAGTAGATGAATGATTATCTCTTTACACCAAATACTGGTCATTAAATATTATTTTATTAAATAATTTGTATTTGGGACTGTTTTCCTGTGTGTGTGTGTGTGTGTGTGTGTGTGTGTGTGTATGTTTGGGTATTCATGCTCATGGATGCTTCTGCAGAGGCCAGACACCATCAGATATTTTCTTCTATCATTCTTGAATTTATTTGAAGACAGTGTCTGTCCCTGAAAACTCTTCTTACCACATCAGCTGTACTGACTGGTCAGTCAGGTCTAGCAATCCAGCTCTGTCCTTGCCACCTCAGTATTGAGGATTCAAACATGTTGCCACCATGACTGCCTTTTTCATGACTTGGTGTTGTGTGCCTGAACTCACATTTACATGTTTATACAGCAATCCATTTACCCACTGAGCTACCTCCCCAGCAATGTAACTCACTTTTAGATTTCTATAATGGGCTAGGAATAAACAGATGCTTGCCCATTGTAAATTCATCAACTGAAACACAGATCAAAATCTGTAAGATATTTGTGACATAACTAAACTTTCAAAATAGTACATCCTAGAAAGCACAGAGACACACAGACATGGAAATGCCCCTCGCACTATCACCCCCCCCCCACACAATCAGAGTGATAAAACAAGAGAGAGGGAGACAGACAGACAGACAGACAGACAGACAGACAGACAGAAAGAAAATCATGTTTCTATATCCATTTGAACCCCATTTCAAATCATTTTGTGGAAATCGGCATTCAAAGGAAAAAAAAAACTTTAGATACAGAAACACCACAGTACTTCAGTGCAAAATTGGATCAGAATCTTGGAATTCAAGTAACATTAGAATTTTTTTTCTTTTTAAATCAATTGTGACTTGAGGCCTAGAGAGACTGATTCAGTTCTTAAGAACACTAGGTGCTCTTCTGGAAGACCCAATTTTCAATTCCCAGAATGAACCTGGCAGATTACAACCAACTACTACAACAGTTTTGGAATATGGGTCCTGTAGCAGTTTGATTGTAATTGAATACATAATCTCATAGAGAATGGCACTACTTGGAGGTATTGAATGTTGGAGTAGATATGGCCTTGGTAGAGGAAGAGTGTCTTTGTGGAGGCAGGCTCTGAGGTCTCATAAATGTTCAGTTCATGCCCAGTGAGACAGTTGACTTCCTGTTGCTTACATATCCACCTGTAGCAACTTCCTTAGCACCATGTCTACTTGAAAGCTGCCATGCTCCCTGCCATGATGATAATGAACTAAACCTCTGAAACTCTAAGCCATCATCTCAATTAAATAAGAGTTGTTGTAGTATGCTGTCTCTTCACAGCAAGAGAAACCCTAACACAAGTGCCCTCTTCTGACTCTTGCAGATAACAAGCATATACATACCACAGAAACTTCCATGCAGGCAAAAACAGCCATCCATATAAAATAGTAAAATTACTTTATAATTAAAAATATGACTAGGAGCTGAAAAAATGGCTCATTGCATAAAGATCCCACGACACACATAAAAAGTCAGATCTTGCTCTCTGTGCTCTTGTAAAGCCATCACTGTAAAGTATGAAAATGGAAGAATTACTCAAGCTTCCTACACAGCAGCCTAGATCAGCTTCAGTGTGAGATCTTGTCTCAAAGAATTGAAGCAGGCAATAACAGAGCAGGACATTTACTGTCCTCTTTTGATCTCCATGATCATGCACCACTCCCATAGCCCTACAGATACACCAGCCTAGGTAACAGGTACACCTGCTTATATACTACACATACACGTTCACATACATTGATCACTCTCATTCCTACATTAAACAGAGAGACATACATATATTGTAACTTTTCTAAATATTTCCAGACTATATCTTGCCATCATGTCTTAAATAACTAATATGTTCAATTATTTGCAAAGCTTTGACAATATAATTGGATTTCATGAGGAATTTACTGGTAATCAAGGAATGTAGTATATTCATTATATACATTACATGCAAATTTTGAAAAAAACATTATGCTATTTTATTTGAGATTTGAACACCAGAAGATTCTGGAATCTTAGTGTGATATAAGAGAACCCTTGATAGATTGGGATGACTCTGTAGGTGTGAATGTGTGTATCTGCGTGTTTATGAAAACATGAATATTAAGCTATTTTGTTGATTTGAAATATGAGCAACTTTGTGATAAATTCCAGTAAAGCAATAAAATATTTAAGTAGCAATAGGTGTAGTTGTGTATGGGCATACATACATGTGTGAACTCATATATCTTTGAATAAGATTCTTTACAGGTGATAGTGTTCCTCCTCCAAGAGCTTTGCACGACCTGACAAAAATCCCAATGTTAGGCATGGGAAGGCTACTCTTGAAATGATGTTTAAGGGACTAGGAAACTCTCCCAAGTCAATAATAACACCATTGCCCTTGGTTGCCTTCCAGAATCTGAAGGTAAGACTATATTGCAGAAGACATTACCTACTTCAGGCACAGCACTTGGAGGAATCGATATAGAGCAGGCCTGTAAGTTTCTTCCCTGAGAAATGGCTCTTACATTACCTGAAGCTTTTAGCAAGCTGCCAAGAAAAAGGAGCAATCCACAGTCTTACCTAGCTATAAAGCCTATGAACTACAACACTGGCCAGATTGTCAAGATATCTAAAAGAGGCTAATGGTGATGCTCTTATCTTAGAAATAATCAACAGCTGTAGAATTGGACATATGATGTCCTTAATAAGAGGGAGTTCATCCCTGGTCCTTTAAACCAAGCCAACATTCTCTGATAGAGAGAACATGGACTGGACAGAAAAAAAACTACCACTTACCTTTTTTAAACTATCATTAATTCTAACTGCATTCTAAATACTCAACATTATAATTACAGGTGAATGTAGATATTACTCCTCATCAGAGAAACTTATTATTATTATTATTAACAGGTTGAGACTATTATAGAGATCTGCAATTGATCAAAATGCAGAGAATAAGTGACTATGAGAATCAAAAGCTCAACTTAAACTCAAACCTGTACCAAAGACTCAGGGAAAATTGTAGGAAAGAGTACTCAGGACACCTACTATTAAATAGTATTTCCAAGATACAACAGAAAAAAAATCATGAATGGTCAACAGTATGGATTCCTGAAAATGATCAGCATAAAGAGAGCAGCAGTTGACGTCCCAACATTCACAGAAGTTTCAAGATGTCTTCCTACTAGCTAAAGAGCCACAGGTAGCCAGCCAATGGCTTTACTAAAAGGAGGAGAATCAGTTCCTGTCAGTGATGAGCTTATGCACGTCCCAAGTCACTATCTCTGGACACATGCATATATGAGAAATGCTAAATGGGCTAAAGAAGTTGTATATGCATTTATATGCATGTAACCATAATTAAAGAAGAGATCATGAGGAAGAGGAGAGCACGTGGGAAGAGTTGGAAGGATGGGCAGGAGTGATGCCAATGGAGTACTCAGGTAAGAAGCACTCAAAAAAGCTAAAAATATTTCTTAACAGTGTTATTAAAAATTCTTATAATAATGGTAAAGATGTGACAACATAAAACAAAAGATAAGCTAGTAGACACAAAATAAAAAGGACGAAGGGAAAAAAAACTGATCTTTCAGATAAAAGCAACAACAACAAGTCCTAAAAATTTCAAGTTACAAGCCTGAACCTCTTTCACATTTTGAACAAAGATAAATATGATTAAAAATGAATAGTTTGTATTCAATTTTGTGTGATTTCTCCCCTGTTTGACAAAAGGGGGAATTCTACCTGAGTATCACAATACAGAGATAGTTGGAGGACATATTCTGAAGTCATCAAAGAAAGCATTGAGTATCAGAAAACAGAGTAATATAGCCAACTGGAAAACTCTGCTCTGGTGTATGTCAATGGTTTCTTCAGCAGGAACCTACCGTTCTGGGGAACAGCATTTATAGTGAAAATCAGAGAAGTCTTGTGCCACAGGTCTGTGCTCTCAACTATTTCAGAAGCTGATGTAGGAAGATCAAAGTTTAAAGCTTTCCTTGACTACAGAGTATGCTCAAGTCTAGCTTATGTAACTTCTTCCAAACCTGCCTTCAGCTAAGAAGTGAAAAGAGATGTTGATGCAATTTAGTAATAAATCTCTTTGTGTCCTAAGAGTCAAATTATGTCCCACTTTAAAAAAAAAAAAAAACTTTTTGTCTATCTATCCATCCTTCCGTCCTTAGGTCATTCCTAATGGAAGCCAGCTCAAAATGTCTTGGGGTAAACCATGGAATCTACTTGACATACTAGCTCCCTGAGAAGTTCTAGTTGTGAATTAAAAAGCACACAGGATGCTTACATGCCTTTAAAAGTTATATGTTATTTCAAGTTTCTAATTACAAATGTATTACATACTCATGGTGGGAAACACACCTCTTTTTGTAAGCAACTCAAACACCTCAGAAGGCACTGGACTGTGCAAAGAAGTGTTAAGGAGTTAATTAGCACCTCCATTCTAAAGAGCAGTCAGGAACAAATTAATAAACATGGGACAGTCAGACTCTATAGGAAACACCCAGAAAAGCCTCAAGGATTGAAAAAAGATCACACCTTTCACTTAACTGTTGTAAGTATTTAAACCTACCTCCATTTGTAGTTTGCTGTGGTCTTCTTCCAATTCTGTCTCTAATTAGGGTGGATTTTTGAGTGAATGTGTGAATATAGCTGCTCATATTATGTAAGAGTTACATAACAAAAACATTAGCTTTTTGAAAAGTGTTCAAAATATACTTTATTGATATTGATTTTTCTGGCTGAGTTGGGATAATTTTTTTCTTAAATTTTTATTTCCTTTTATTTATTTATTCTGTATGTGTCCTTGCCTGTGGAGGTCAGAGGGCAACATGCAGGAGTTGGGATAACATTTTTATTTCCACCATATGGGTTGATCACTAAACTTCAGCGGTTGGGTTTGTCCATAAGAGCCTTTGCCTGCTGAACTGTCACACCCAAACTGACTTTTTTTTTTTCAACATACCTCTTCTTGGTGACAAATTCTAAAAGAAAAAATAATCCGTATTGCATTTGAAAGAAGGAGGTGGGCATATGCAAGGCTGGGAAAATGACTCAATCTAAAGAGTACTTGTCTGGAAAGGATGAGGTCTTTTCTATGGATCCCAAAACCAATGGGAAAAGCCAGATATGGTGGGAAAGCCTTCACAATCTCAGAGACAGGGTAGAGAAGGATGAGCATTCTTTGACTTGCTAGCCACTCAGTGAAGTCTATCAGCTAGCTTTAGGTTCAGTGAGAAAGAAAGATTGTCTCAAAGTTGAAGATGAGTAAAATTTGAGAAAAACACATGATAGCAGTGATATGAGCCTCTGACCTCCACAAGAACTCACAGGCGTGTATTCCCACACAGGCATGTAACACATTTATAATTAAGAAGAAGACTGTAAGTTCATTCAAACAATTGATGACTAGCGTCACCACACATAGGATATGCTAATGATATACGTTTACTTATCTCTTCACCAATTGTTTTTCAGTTAATGGTAATAACAGGCTAACATCAGTAATTAATCTAATGAAGAATGGCTGGGTAGCCACAGAATAGTCTCGGAAAATAGTATTGCTTCTAACTCTGCCAATGAGAGAGACCAAGGCTAGTATCATCGACCAAACCCGTCTCTCTGAATGTGGCCAACAGCGGGGGCTGACTGAGAAGCAAAGGACAATGGCTCTGGGCTCTGATTCTTCTGCATGGACGGGCTCTGTGGGAGCCTTCTCAGCTTGGTCAATCACCTTCCTGGACCTGGGGGGAGTTGGGAGGACATTGGTCTTAGCATAGAGTGGGGAACCCTGATGGCTCCTTGGCCTTGAGAAGGAGGGAGGGGAGGTATGGGTGGAGGGGAGGGGAGGGAAGGGGGAGAAGGAGGGGAGGAAAAAAAGAAAGAAAAAAAAATTAAAAAAATAAATTAAAAAAAAAAGTGCTCTGTCTTTGTTTCTGGTTTACTTAAAATACAAAATATAAGCCTTGCCTAGGACCAAACAGGCTTTTGAAACACTTCTATTTCCGTTTCAAGATTCAATTTCCCAAAAAAAAAAAAAAAAAAAAAAAAAAAAAAAAAAAAAAGCTGGGCGGTGGTGGCGCACGCCTTTAATCCCAGCACTCGGGAGGCAGAGGCAGGCAGATCTCTGAGTTCGAGGCCAGCCTGGTCTACAAGAGCTAGTTCCAGGACAGGCTCTAGAAACTACAGGGAAACCCTGTCTCGAAAAACCAAAAAAAAAAAAAAAAAAAGATTCAATTTCTATTTTAATGTCCTGGGAATTCAAGATGAGTCAAATAGACATTTGCTAATAAGAAACTCTAAACGTTAGAATATTTGGGTAGAACTGGTTGACAACCTACAGCAAGGTAGGCTGTCAGAGTGGTGACCGAACTCATGGGTAGAAGAAGACAACTATGATTATAAAACACATCTGCAAGTTCTTGTGTATCCTCTGGAACGTGTTCTGAAAGGTTTGTGATTCATTTCCATAAATATTGATATTATTTTAAATATAAAGCACACTGAAAAATGTTCCAGGAACATCACAAAAACATGTAATACATATCCTCTATTGTGTTTTCTTCAAATCCCCTAGCACATTATCATGGACTCCTATTAGAGATCCAGGGCCTTGCCATTCTCTATGTAAGTCATTCTCAATGTGTGGCCTTCATATCAGCAGTACTAGAACTGCCTGGAAATGCGGTAGCCACATAGACTCCCAGGTGCACTGAAGAACGACCAAATTCTAGAATCTTAAGGTAAAACTCAAAAACTGCATTGAACGATTGCATTCCAAGTAATTCTGGTAAGCATTCCAAGCAAAAGGTCAGGGTTCCATGTAAATTTCAGCAGGGTTCTCACCCCTGATCAACAACCTTACCAGTAACATAAGCATTAATACACTGCTGAGGTATTGAGTGTGGTAAGACAATCATAAACTTTACCGTTTATAGAAAAGCCAGCTGTGAGATTTGCCGATCATCCTCAGGAAAATGCATCCCCTCTTGTTATTCTTCTATATCTGCTTTGAAATCTTTTCATTTTTTTCTTGCAAGTTTCTCATAAGGCTATAATTCATAAACTTGCCTGTATTCCCAAGGCCTTCTAGTAATTATGGAACCCTACCACTAAATTGTAAAGAATCGTGACCAGAGGAGCTAGCTGTGCTTTTATGGGATGGTTAATTTTACCGAAGATATAATATAGCCTTTGTGCTAATTATACTTTTACCCTAAAATTCACTGATGGTGATACATCTGAGCATAGCCAGTGAAAATACATACTGACAAAAAAAAAAAACCCACTGAACAAGAATTACAAAAATTTAAAAAGCATTACTTTCTAAATACACTTTGTTTAACAATTCATTTAACTTCTGGCTTCCCCAGAGTCAATGCCATTAAGTTCTTGAAATCAAATTCCTTCTGTCTGTGTTTTATAAGACACACCCATAATTCGGAGCATTGAAATGACTAATACCAACAACCCTGAGCATTTTGCTTCTTGACAGTTTTCTATTAACCTTGGGAAGTAGGTCTCCATATCCTTTAATTTGTCAACAGAGGAACAGCCACTGGTTATTGGTGCTTAGTTCCAGTCTTACAGATTATTTGAGGAACAGAAAAGGCTTAGTCCTGTGAGAAGAAGGAACCATTTCCTATGTGCGGCCTTCCAGTGACAATGATCTCCCTTCTACTTCTTAAATGAATAACTGTTCAGTAACCACAATGGATGAGTTAGTGTCAACTTTGATTTTGTGTCTGTATTCTCCTTCTTTATTTCCAATTCAGGTCACATCCTAAAATAATGAAAAACACGCTGGTTCTAGGGATGATCATATGTGGGCTTTATTGACAACAATAGGCTGGCATGAAAATCTCAAAGCCAGTCACTAACTCTGAGTCTGATTCACTTTCCTTATCTGAGATCTCGTGAGGTAAAATATGCACCACAACACGATGGCAGCAACAGCAACAGCAACAAAAACAAAACAAAACAAAAGCCAGAAAATCTCCTGTAAGCTTCAAATAAAATTGTAATAATCATGCTATGGCCTTTCTTTCTTAACCGAAATCTCCATTAATGGTATAGGAGTTTTCTAACACAGACCACACCCTTCACAAATTCATAAAAGTCACAGAAGATTTACTTTAAGTAACAGCATTAGTAAATTATTTCCTCATAGTCGTGAAATAAGAATCTAGTGCTGTATATTATGGGTGTACTGACAGATGAATAGCAAAGTAAATGAGAGAATATACAATTTCAGAAAGTGGGAGGGGGTTCTAAGGTTTTGCTGAAATTCAGTCCCTTGGAACTTGAATTGCCTTGAATCAGAGCTTACAATATAAATAATTTCTCAACCCCATTTTCGCAAAGATAATACAAGATTAATGATTTCTCAAGTTCTTAAGGAGACTTATGATTTTGCACATACTTCACTCTCTGTGTGTGGAAAGATGCCTACTCTAGACACATAAGAGAATTCCCTTCAGGATAGAATTTATATTTCTGAGCAGGGAGATTGTGAGTCAAAGCAGCTATTTCTGTTGTCGTTCCAGACTCTACACATTTTTCTTTTTTGATTTGGAAAGAAAACAACATTTTCCTTCCATCTTAGACTGTATATATTACACAAATCCACAGGCAAACACTCCAATATTGCAAGTTAAAGAAATAAGAGATGAAGGAGACAGAGAATGTGCATGTATAAGAGAGAGAGGTGGAGGGAGGAGGGTGGGGGGAGGAGATCGGGGGAGGGGAGGATTGTGTACAAGAAGGATGAAAGTTAATTTTAGTTGCCGGCTTCACACTGCCTTGAAATATCCAAGAAGAAAATCTCAATAAGTGGTTGTTTAGATCAAATTGGCCAGTGGACGTGTTTCGTAAAGATTCTATCAATTGCCTTAAGCTGTGGGAAGACCCACCAGGAATGTAGATCTTCAAGCTTCCCTGGTTTGGGGACCTAGCTTGCAGATGAGAAGAAAAAAAAACACATTTAGTAGCAAACATGTATGGCATGAGCTCTTGACTGCGGACGCCATGTGACCAGCAGTCTGGAGGTTTTACCACCATGACTTTCCTGCAGAGATGAAACACAATATGGAATTGTGAGCAAAAATCAACCCTTTCTTCCCCAAGCTGCTTTTTTATCAGAGTATTGTTTTTCACAGCAGCAGAAATAAAAGTAAGGGGAAAAGTTAATAAATAAAAACTTTGTTTCCTAGAAAGAATAAAAAGAAAATATTTTTAGGAATAGCACTGTCCCCCAACTTAGAATAAGATGCTAAAAACTTCTTTGTCGCCATTGATAAATCAACATATAAGCACTGACTTACTTTAAGGTCCTTTGTACAAATCACTCATGCAAACAGCATGGTGGTAACATTTGAGCAATGATCCAGTCATTTGGTCAGACATTCAAAAGTTTTAGCCTTTATTTGAAAATTTACTTTATACTTAGCTACAAAGTATTAGTGAAGATAATGAATTCCATTTCTCATCTCCAGGAAGGTATCCTGAAAAACATGACTCCAGAAATACCTTGAATAACCAAGGCAGCACAGACTGGCATACTTTGGATTTCACCTGAATGGAAGTATTAAAATATAATTGTACAGGCTTTTGTGTAATGCGATTGAATGGGAACTGAAAGAAGCCTTGCCTGCCTTAAAAGCAATTGTGGTTTTTAACAAAGTACACGGGTATTTTGTATGTGTGCTTTGTTCCTGCTGGAAGCATCACATGTTTGTTCTCCTAAAGAATTTGTGCAACAAATTCTTCACAGGTATATGGCCTGTTTTCTGTAAGATTCTCGGTGACTTAAGCTGTCTTCTCTCTGTAAAATCAACTTTCTGTTAAAAGGGTGGAGTGATAAGTATGTAAAGGAAATTAAATGAGAAAAAGGCTCCCAGTGTATTGGTGCTCCACAGCAGTGCTGATGATGACAATGATAACACTGATCACGACACTACGAATGCCCTGAATGTTCCTATTTGCAAGGCATTTGAATGGGTCTTTTGTGGGGGATTTGTCATTACTTCTGAAGTAACGGCTATGGCTATCTGTTAAGTATCTTTGCTGTATGTGTGTTGGAGATGCATATTAATTATTAAAGAATAAGTAACAGTAAAAGTAATTTTACTTTAAAGATTACAAATTGGATGTGTAAAGAAGATAAAAAGATATGCAGACTTGAATGTTTAATGAGAAGCCTCCATGATATACCGCTTACCCTCCAGAGTATTACCGTTCTTTGCTTTACTCCGCATAATGCCATTTAACACTTCATGCTCTGCATTAAATCTTATTTCATAACAGGCAATGTAATTTATAGCCTGAGGCGTTTTGATCCCTTATAGCTGACTGACTAGCTAGCTTTATGCCAACTTGACACAAGTTAGGGTCATCTGGAAAGATGAAATCTTCATCAAGAAAATGCCTCCATAGGAGTGGCCTGCAGGCAAGTCTATAGGACATTTTCTTGATTGTGATTGATGTGGAATCATCACTGAGGGTAGTTACTCCTCCGTGCTGTAGGTCCCGAGTTGCTATAGAAAGGTAGGCTGAAGAAGCCACGAGTAACAAACCAGTAAGCATGATCTCTCAGACCTCTGCATCAGCCCCTGCCTCCAGGTTTCTACTCTGCTTGATCCTGACATCCCTAAGTGATGGACTATAATGTGGAACTCTATGCTAAAATAAACCTTTATCTTTCTAGTTGTTTTATGGTCACTTTTGAAATAATCACAGAACTGAAACTCTAACTAAGACACTGAATCCAATTTGTGTTTTCACATCCATGTCCTGTTAATTTGTGAAGTCACAAGAAAAAAATAAAAATAAAAACAGTGAATCACAATTTCATTGCATAAGACAAAACTATATTTTACTGAATATAGACAATTAATTTATGTCCATTCTTTCTGTACTATTCTTACCTTGGCTGGAAAAATAAAATCTAATAAAAGAATGTTGGGGATGAGGGCCAAGATAATGGGGACAGGCCAAAGTTAAGAGGGGAATCAAGGATTAAAATCCTTAAAGAAATCAGCCTCAAAGGCAAGGGGAAGCTTGAATGTCAACTGAACTTTGAAAGACCGATTTGGCTCAAGAAAAAGGAACAGACACTATAGTTGTACAAGAAATTCCTTATTTGTCATATCTCAGGGTCCACCACCTTGCCACTGTGAGAAACCAATCACATCCAACTAGCACACAACAAATATGTCTCACATTTCTTTCTCTGAGACATTCTTTATCACTAAATTCCTGGGTTTCTCTGAGTTTTGCTATTTGTTATCATTCTCATAAAAGCTCTGCATCTTGCTTATTGATGTCCCATTCTCAGCCTCTTCCACCGCATTTCTCAGAGCAGAACCCAGGACAAAGCAAACATGCTAAAGATTCAGATTGATGACAAGTCTTTTTCTTTGACTATTTCTTTACAAACTCTCCCACAAGGAACAGGAAGCTTATGACCAAGTTCATATACTAACAATGAATTGATGCAATGTAACTTGGAGAAGAAGATGAGTCAAAAGAGCATGAATAAAGCTAAATAACAGTCTGATAGTAGAAGAATTGATTAGATGTTAGAGTTGCCCATGAAATTTTTGGCCTATATGGAAATCTTCAAAATTGAGGCCATAAGCATTTTAGAGTATGGTTTTGCTGGTTTACATAATACATAAAGCAGGCACAGCATTATCATCAATGTTGGGGACTTAAGCTATGTATAAAAGTCAGTTAAACACAGAAAGCCAATAATCCTAAGCATGTCATAGTCAGGTAAATGGTTTTTATAATAAAATGATTCAAAGCTGCCTACATTGATTTGTAATGAGAATCACAAAGTGTACAAGGAGATGGCATGGATGAAACTTCTTTGGTAAAGATCCCTTTTGCTATTCAAGAATCTGAGAATGATACATGAGAGTATCCCCAATCTGTGACTGACATGAAATCAATAGAATTCAGCAGAGTGGGAGGCTTTGTGTAATAATGTGAACATGAGCTGTCACACAGAAAGGGCATGAAGAACAGAGTGTGGTAAATGGGCATCTGTTGATGTAAGCAAAAAAAAAAATAAGATTCCTTCAGTTCAGCAAACTAGAAGGCTCTGAGGGTTGGCAACCACCAGGACACATTGAGCCTGGATTCTTGTGCAGGTGAGTCTCAAAAGAGTCCTCCATCATGGACAAAATCATGGTTTAGCATTTTAAATCTCTGCAGAAGAAAAACAACTGCCCTTCTGACTGGACTGATGGCTCATACAAACTAGGAAATAATAAACATGTGTTGACACTAACCATAAATTTTGTGATAATCTTAAAAGAAAGGAAATCATTGTGAATGCTATGAAGGTATCATAGTCTAGGACCTAGGTGAAAGGACAAAAATTAGGTATTCATTTTTGGAAAATGAATTTATAAATAATACTTGTAAAATTAAAAATGTGCTAAGAGAAACAAAGTGTAAGTTCTTTACCTGCCATAAAGACAATGGATAGCAACTGTTTATTTTGAATTAGGAAGGAACTAATTCATAGACTGAGTTTTAAGCAATAATAACTGACAGAACCATAAAGCATGCTGATGTTCAGATAACCCCAAAGCAGCACACTGGGCAAGCAATGGAGCCAAGAGTAATTTGACAACCATAAGTAATGTTTCAGAGATTGGAAAAATTGAAGCTTTAAGTACTTCATGTCATGTAAATTACTATGGCATTCCATAGATCTTTTATTTTGAATTCGATTTTAAATCAAAAGACATCCAGATTCTAAGAGGTAAATTTGCTTCCCATGGTTACTCTGTTGTTTGATGATACATGATTGCATTAGTCTGCTTTCCAAGATGAAGTTTTTAAGATTAAGGGCAGCATTAAAACAAAAAAATATATAGTAAGAACATTCTTGAACTCTTCAAGCACTTCTCAGCATAGCCTTGGCTCTCACATTGTTAAATATTCCCTTCTTCACTTGGCCTCTAAAGTGATCAAAGCTCAGAAGTAAAAATCTATTGACAAAGCTACAAAGTCAAGCACAATCTTAGAATTAACAAGCAAGACCTTTCTGTTCAAAGCAAATGGCAAGCCTAAAGTGACAGGTTGTTCCATAAAACCTAGCACTTTTCTCCACAGCCAGAAGTATTAAAAGTTCAAAATATCCTTTCTTTAATGTGGAATCTTTGAAATGCCTTCTGATCAAGTGTCTTTCATTCAATAAATGATACTTGGACGCTTCCATTGAGCGTGGAAAACAATCACAAAGCTTTAAACCCATCTGCCTGCATGCACCCTTCCATGTGGTGCTGATTGTTGATGTTCACTGGATTGCTGAAGCGCAGGAATAGAAGTGATAATTTTTCTGATTTCCTAGAGTCAGTCGCTAGGAGAGTCCATTCAGTCACACTGACTCTCGGGTTCATGAACTCAAGTAAAGACATCATGTGTTCATTTAAGCGATGGTTCAGTGAGCAAGGTACTTGCCATGAAAGCATGTGGTTACAACCTTCATTCACATGAAAAAAATTAAAAATGAATTCAAGTCGTTCTGGTCATGGGATTTTAGTTAATAGTC
Organism: Arvicola amphibius; assembly: GCF_903992535.2. NCBI lineage: Eukaryota > Metazoa > Chordata > Mammalia > Rodentia > Cricetidae > Arvicola > Arvicola amphibius. The sequence continues at coordinate 1,158,202 of NC_052061.1, read as the reverse complement.
TACCATGTAAATATCAACACTTTCTGAGGTGATACTTCACATGATTTAAAATATATAAATACAATATACCACATATATTATATAATAAAATAAATATTATATTTTATGTTATAATGGTCCTTTGGTAAGCATCAAGATTGTGGGTTGCCATCCCTTCAAGCCTATATGGAACTTGGAGGCAGGGACAGTTAAAAGAAACTGTTCATTCAAAGTGTTTTCACTTGATATATAATACCAAAGTAGTACTTATAGTCTTTTCCAAAACATTATAATGCCAGTAGTCTACTCTAGGTGCACAAAGAATCAATATTAATTAACTTGAATCTATAGACAGTCATATTTATATCCAGTTTATTCTTCTTGTAATCCTTTTGATTATGCCAAAGACAGCATGTCATTTCTATTTCTGGTTTACATGCAGTGTTTCTGATACCTTTTAATATCCTCTCCTACATTAAGGATTCATAAAGTTTTCAAATATCATATTTAGCCATCCGTAGTGACTATAATAAGTTGCTGACAATTTTGCATGTACATATATCTCATGTTGTAATTTTTATTTGTCTGCTGTGCTTTTCAAATGATATGCTAAGAAGATAAAGTTTGTTTATAAAATCTTAATGTCAATCATATAGAAATGCATGTTTTCCTTACCATGTTGTGGCTCTAGTTAGTGATATTCATGATGTTAGACATAAATCCTGAAGGTGGATCTCATGGGACTAAAGGTGGATTCAGTGTTCTCTGTAAAGGAGCTTGCAAGGGTTTGTAACAAGGTTTGTTGACTCCAGAGACTAAATTGTTAACCATTGTTTATCTACAAACCACATATTTATCTCTGTGGCCTTACTATCTAGTTACTCAATCAATGTTTATGATGTGTATTTGATTAGAACAGTTGGAGAAACAGAGCAGTTGCGTCTGGCATAACAGTAAAAAGAAACTATGAGGCAAAACAGTAGAAAGCAATTTTTCTTTGCAATAAATGGTATTGCTAGTATATGAATTTCTTTAGGAAAACAGTGAGGTGTTTTTGAAGTAGCATAGAGACCTACAGAGTACGACAATGGTAGGAATAGATGGACTTATCATTGTTTAAACGAATACAGGACTGGCCCTTAACATGAATATTCCAACCTGGTAACATTGAACTGTATAATAAAATTTAACCCTAGAGAAATATTATAAAAGTCACCTTTCAGAGCAAGAACAAAAAGGAGATTGGTGATGGTGACAATTAACATGATAAAGAAAGAAAACAATAAATTAGAGGAAAGAAACCAGACATGAAAACATTCATATTCATGAGTCTAAGTGAAGCACAAAGCAGACTAAGCTTATCTACACTAGAAGAGAGGGAACATGGCTGTTATTAAAAGAACAGAGAGTATGCTCCTGCACATCATAAGAAGTGAGTTTTCAAGATTGGTGCCATTATGCCTTTTTATTTTGATGTAGTCTAACAAACCTGTTCAGATTTGGCATTAAGAGAGATGTGCTTACCTGTATTGACATTATACATTTATGCAGAATTTCAAAGCATATATTGAGGACAAGAAAAAAATAAGTATAGAAAAACCTGAAGAAGAGCAAGAACCACAGACAATGTTATTAGTATTTGCAAAATTTAAGCTACCAAATAATGTATGCTAATTTAGGGGAATGGGGCAGAAAGGCATTATGCTTGTATGTGGCTCTGTTTGCTTGGAGAAGGACCACGTAACAGAACAAGAGTCTCACAGAGTATCTTTTCAGAATAGTTTGCTGTATTAACAGCTCTGAAGTCAAACAGTGGCCTTTATCTTTTATTCAATTTTACATTATAACTTGCTACTGTCCTTAAACATGGTGGACATGTTTGTTATTTTACATTGTCAACTAATGGTATCAGAAACTCTAGTGATTATTGAAGAATAGCTTTCGTTTTTTCAGAGAAGGAAGAATAGAGAATCCAAGTGTGATTATCATTATTCAGAGTACTCTGTCAAGGACAGGAAAAAAAAGCACACCAAAGACATATCCAGGAAAGAGTGTTGCCTTTTGTTTTTCGTCTTTATAATCGAGTTTTGTCTTTCATAGCAATTTTATAAAGACAAAGCACAGAAAATGGCAGTTTATCTTCCTTCCATTAATAAGATCTGTGAATACAAAAATGAGAAGAAGATGAAAAATTGGAATCTGCATGAAAACCTGAGAATATTTCTTTTTGAGTATTCTTAGTTCAGTACAGGCATCCTTTTAAAAGTCCAGTGGAAAGGATGTCCCCGCCTCACTAGAATGCTAAATTCTCCAAGTATTTACATATTGGTTTATTGTTTCCATATGTGTAGCAGCAGGTAGCAAACAGATGAAGGAAAATTTCCTTTGCTCTTGCTATGAAGATACATGCTGCATATAGCTCTGTTCCTCTCATGTCTAAAGCCAATGAACCAAACCTTCCCCCAGGAAGACACAAATGCTAGCCCATTTGAAAGATCCGTATGATTACTGAAGTGCACATAATTTGTGCAGGCACAAGTACACTCAACCCTGATATAAGTTTGACATAGCCATAAATAAAAAGCCTTTAAATACCATCTCTAAAAAAGTGAAATTGCACTTGACAAGCTAAGATTCACTTTCATTTGCATCACCTACTCATCTATTCTATATTTCTACTAATCATTTGCATTTAAGAACGCCATTTCTCCCTCCCTATCTGTGGCTGACATTCATCGAAAGAGGGAAATACCAAGGAAGGCAAAGCTAGGGATTGCCTGAAGCTTGGCATTTATCTAAGACTACACATTAATAAAGAAATCAAGACATAAATAGCTCAGATGGTACAATGCTTGCTTACTGTGCATAAACCCTTGGGTTCAAAGGACAGAATCATATAAACTGGGAATGGTGGTACATTCAGCAGTTGGGTGATAGGTCAGAAGTTTAGAGAATTTCTTGTCTTGAGCTACATGAGACCATGTCTCAAAAAAGACATGGTCCAAGGAGTGTAGAGATGAAATATACTTATGAGTCTTCAAGTCTAACCAATGTCATAAGTGTGAAGCCAAGCTTATTTCTCTTTATAGTTAGAATGTATATGTATTTGTGTATGTGTGTAAAATAGTAATATATAATATATAATAGAATACATAAAATTCTAACTATATAAACTGTTGTCTAACCATGTATAATATATACTTATTGATAAAATAATGCCTACTTGAAGGTTCAAAGTTCATACTACTTTATTAATTTATTTGGAAAGGCATATTTTCAATGTCTACTCATTTTTGTGGCAGATTACTATGGATGAAAGTCTTAGAATTATGCACGATCAATTGTCTACCCATATCTCCCAGAAGAAAAGCAATCTTATATAAACCAGCAAATCGACTCCCACACTGTCATGAGGCATGACAGTGCCTGGAGAATTAGTTCAGTGTGAGTTATGCAGAAACTATGTGAATATTTATTATACTCCAAGCAGATCGATTCTCCATAGAGTTAGCTGACTAGAAGATATTCATTCTGTTTATTGCTTTCTCTTGCGTTCATAAGGCCTTACTTTTGTTATTTTTGGTTGTTTTTTTGTTTTTGTTTTGTTATGTTTTGTTTTTTAGCTCAGGCAGGACTTGAACTGGTTTTATAGTCAAGACTGTTTTCAAAGTTATGATTCTCCTGTCTCAGGTTCTCTGTGTTTTAGATTGAAAGTGCATTTCCTCATCAGTTTTATTCATGTGTGCAGCTAAAGAGGATGAAGATTAAGATAGACAGCGATGCCATGGTTAGCATATTATCCACAAACATATATTCAAAACTGTGAAAACAAAGACCTAGTGTTAATAAAAGAAAGGGAAAAAATTTCTTGTTCCTATTATTTCTTTTCCAAAGCGAACGAAACCTGAAGTATAAATAATATGTAGTTGTAGGTTCTCACTTACCATATGATCATGTGAATTCCAACAAGACAATTTGTTCATTTTTAAACAAACTTATTATTTTCATTTGTCCAGGTTTTCTGTCATTAATATTTTTGATTATCAATCAGCAACATATTTACAATGCTTTACAAACGGTCGATGGGAATACCAGTGAGTATTTTGGTTTAACTATTTCAGATACATTTCTTGAAAAAGAAAAAATCTTTGAAAATCACTCAGAAATGGTATTAATAAGGAAACTGAAACAAAAGAAAAGTAAGAAAAAACACTTAAATAACTGATAAAGATATTTTTAAAATCTTTAAATTCAAAATAAAATAGCATATTATCTTTTTTATTCTTTATTCCTGTTTGTCTGCTTTATTATGTTAGGGTTCTTTGTATGTTTTTTACTTTGTATTTTTTTTGCCTATCTGATTTCTACAGAAAGAGATAAAGAAGGCCTGCACGTAGATGGGTGAGATGTTGGAGGGGGTTTGAGGTGTGATAAGGGAGGAGAAACTATGATCAGAATATACCGTGTGAAAAAAAATCAAATCATAAAAAGTAAGCAAAATTCTGACTTTGTTACATTTGATATAAAGACTGGAAACGGACATCAAAATTTCCTATTACTGATGGTCATTTGTGGAGTCAAATGAAACAAACTATAGAAGTTTCAGAAACCATATATAGATACATGAAAGAAATCTAAATGAAATTACCAAATATTGAGGAAAATAAAGTCCCAACTAGTCATCTTTCACTTCCAAGTGCAATCTTCCATGTCAGGAATGGGGTTCATCTAATTTAGCTGTTGGTCAGAGGGACTGCATGGAAGACCTCCAACAACTTAGGCTATTGTCAAGGCTACTGTTTCTTCTCTGCAAGCTGCTGGTGAGGCTTATTGCTGAGGGCAAAGTTACATATATTAATGAACATGGAGAAGTTGAGTTGGTGTCTAACTGGGGCTTAAATTAATGTTCAGGGTACTGGAAGGTACTCTGCACCAACCCAGCTACAGGACATTTAATCTGTATTGGAGAACTTCCAGAATGACAAGTTAGTTCAATATTGGCACAAAAGTCACAAGAGTAACCAACAGCTTTTTTTTTTTTTTTTTTTTTTTTTTTTTAGTTAAAAGACTATTAGCTGCAACCCATGCTTTAACTTACTTACATGGCCAAGAACTTAAGACCATAAAGGCCATGGGTTTGCAGAAAAACCAAACACTATTGTTCTGATAAAAGAACATATAGTTATCCTCCTGGATATTGGAAGTAGACAAGATTGCCGGGCAAAAAATTGGGAACTTGGAGGTGGGGTGGGATGGGGGCAAGGGGAGATGGGGAGATAAAAGCGTGAAGGGGAGGACGGGGAGAGCTTGGGGGAATGCGATGCTTGGGATATAGGAAGTGTAAATATGGGAGCAGGGAAGCATATATCCTAATTAAGGGAGCCATCTTAGGATTGTTAAGAGACTTGACTCTAGAGGGGTTCCCAGGTATCCAGGGAGACGCCCCCAGCTAGTTCCGTGGCCAGCTGAGGAGAGGGAGCCGGAAAAGGCCAGATCCTATAGCCATACTGATGAATTTCTTGCATATCACCATAGAACCTTCACCTGGCGATGGATGGAGATAGAGACAGAGCCCCACACTGGAGCACCGGACTGAGTTCCCAAGGTCCTGACGAGGAGCAGAAGGAGGGAGAACATGAGAAAGAAAGTCAGGACCAAGTGGGAACCTTCATCTGGCGATGGATGGAGATAGAGACAGAGCCACATATTGGTGTACCGGACTGAGCTCCCAAGGTCCAAATGAGGAGCAGATGGAGGGAAAACATGAGCAAGGAAGTCTGGACTGCGAGGGGTGCTCCCACCCACTGAGATGGTGGGGCTGATCTATTCGGAGTTTACCAAGGAGAGCTGGACTGGGACTGAAAAAGCATGGGATAAAACCGGACTCCCTGAACGTGGCAGACAATGAGGGCTGCTGAGAAGCCAAGGACAATGGCACTGGATTTGGATCCTACTACGTATACTGGCTTGGGGGGGGGGGTGGCTAGCCTGTTTGGATGCTCACCTTCCTGGACCTGGATGGAGGGGGGAGGAATTTGGACTTCCCACAGGGCAGGGAACCCTTACTGCTCTTTGGACAGGAGAAGGAGGAGGAGTGGAGGGGGGAGGGGGTAAATAAGAGGCGGGGAGGAGGCAGAAATTTTTAATAAAAATAAAAACACATAATAAAATTACTCCTGATGATATTCTGCTAGACCCATAGATCAATGTCTCACTCAATCATCATCAGAGAAGCTTCCTTCTGAAGTAGATGAGCTGTAATAAAGACTCACAATTTGACAATGTGTAGAGAAGAAGAAACCTTGGAACATTCAATCCAATATGGGTTATCTTCATCAAACCTCAACTATCAGGGCTCAATGAGTTATATGGAAGAGAAGTCAAAATATTTTTAGGAGGCAGAGTGGATTTATGGTAGCAAGACAACAGGGCTAGCATAAATGTGAACTCACATTTATACAGAAGCATGTAGAGGGATCCTGGTGCTGAGATACAGAAAGAGACATGAAGCTCCAATCTTAACCAAAAAAGCTATCCCATTTAACAATTATCCTCAAAGGAGAAACATAGTTTATCCAAGGGATTCTCACTGACTATACAACAGCAATAAAGGGAAGGCTCCATGTCTAGCAGTAGCAGGTCAAAATGAAATGAACCCAAACATCCTATAGGATATATGTCTCATATTGCATTTTATGCCTTACTGTTCTTTTACTTTTTTGCGTATTATGATTTCCTATTTTTGTATTTATAGATTTTGTTAGTGTGTGTACATATATGTATGTATGTATGTGTGTGTGTGAGAGAGAGAGAGTGCGCGAGAGAGAAATAGCATGTGCATGTGTATACATTTCATGTACTATGTCTATGTTTTCTGTCTGTTAGCTTGTTCATTTTCATTCTTGTTTTTTAGTAGTTTATTTGTTTTCTTAAGACAGAGAGGAAGAAGGTGGAGAGTTGAAGGGTGAGGAGATGGGGATGACCTGGGTAAGATGAATAAAAGTCATTTTCTGAATATATTTTATATGGAAAAAACAAAAAACACTTGACTGTCAATAAAATAAATTTCCAGTATGATTTGTCACTAAGAAACTGAAAATTTTCAATATAAATGTGATGCATTTCAAGAGTACTAAAATTATCAAAATCCTCAGAATGAAAATATGTATTTCTACTGAGTATTTACAAGAACAGGAAGTCCCATCAACTTTAATATGACTAAAAAAGTTGCAACCACTTTGGAAGGTATTTTTGAAATCCCTTTCAAAACTGAATGCCATATTACCATGTGACTTAGTACTGTTATACCCAAGAATAAATTAGAAATTTGTGTCGAAACGAAGCTTAATAGATACGTATAGGTTTATAGAAGGGTTGCTCCTCATCATAGCATCAGAGGAAACATGGAATCCACCATGGTATTCTTCAAGAGTAAATGTGAACCCTGATGACAGACACTATGGAAGAAAATTTAATCATAAAAAATAATAAAATAGCCAAATAAAATAAGTACTGAATATTAAATGAAAACTACTCTCCAAAATGTCCACACAAGACATTGTAGGAGAAACCGCAAACTTTAAATAGTGGACAGATGACCTTAGAAAGAAGCTACTTTGGTTGTCTGGCTCAGTTTTCTCAACTCCAAAACAAAACAAATAAAAGCTATAGTAACTTTTGACTAAATACAAATTGTAAATGTTAGAATACAATTGGGTACCACTACTCAATATCAATTATTATTGAGCTGTAGAGTAGTTATTTGTTATCCAGGCCTTAAACTTGTAACATAGCTTTGAATTTCAGAAGTAATAGCATAGACATTTTAATACTTACTACAAAAGTTTTTAACATTTTAAAGATGTTTCATTTTCATTTTATGTATGTGTGCATTTGCATGCTTATACACAAGTGTACCACGTCCCTACCTGGTGTCTGCAGAGGTCAAAAGAAGGCAGAACTGGGGTACAAATGGTTATGAACCATGCTGTTGGTTTTAGATGCCAAATCCGGGTTCTTTGCAAGTGCACCAAGTATTCTTAACTTCACTTTAGCCTTCAAAGCCTTTAACTTTACCTGTTGTTCTCTCCCAGTGACCACAATGTCTTTTATGAACTCAGCTTATACTTGCTGTTTGTAAAGAATCACAATGATGAGCTCTGAAGGGATTGGCATGGATATAAACGGTCCTCTTATGGCTCTGAACAAAATGAAACTGAATAAAATTTTCTCCAGTAATGGCACAAGTGTGCTTCTGCTGGTCATGATGATGAGTCCAAAAACAAAAGATGAAACTCCATCCCAGCAGAATGAAAACAGCTTCTGCCTGAATGCATCACCCAGGATCCATTTGCTGTCACTCACAGCCTTATGGAGTAGCTATACTTTGTCTTTTGTCAGGATACCTAATTACATATCAAGAAGACATATAGCATATTTTAAATCTCTTTCTCCATGGGTCTATACAGATACCCTTCTTTTTGATCCATTTACAGCCTGGATAGCTTCTCTACTATTCTTTTCTTTTCATTTGTGCGTTTATCTATGCATATTGCGCCCTGTCATATAAATCAATAGTTATTTTCTCTACATGAAGTTTCTAAGAAAGAGAACAATAAAATCATGCCTCTAAACTATAAATGTATGATTGCTAATCAACCGAAGAACAAAAACACTCGAATTTAATTATTTGTATCAGAATTAGGTATCAAGTTAAAAGAAATAATGTCTGCTCGCATCCGTAGAAATTCTAGGAAACTTCCATTACTGTGAGAGGCAAGGTTCTGGGAAGAGTATGCCAAAAATATATTGACAATGGTGCCCGATGCTCATTTTCAGTCAAGATTTGAGAATTTCACAGATATCTGCTGTAGAGCTGCCCTGACATGCAGCTGACTCATTCCTTTCCAGACACATTTGGGGAAAAGCTGATGCTTTGAGCTGTCCTTCTCCAAATCTTCTTAATTCATAAATTTTTAGAACCCTCATGGAACAAATAAAAATAATCCTGGAAAACAATTTGTGTGACCATGCTGGTTCATAGATACACAGCAAACCTGAGTACCAGTTGTCTGTAAGATCAATAGACATACTGTAACTTGTAAAAATGATTTTTAGCTAAAGAGAAAAAGTCAAAGATGGCTGTAAGGAGATGATTTAGAGAGTAAAAGTATTCCCATCTTTCAATGGGCCGGAGTTCAGCTCCCAGCATCCAATTTCAGCGACCCAATGCCTCCTGTATGCTTGTAGCATAAAATCACGTAGGTGCACACATATACACAAATAAAGATTTAATTTTTTAACTGAAAAATAATAAATAAATAATAAAAGAGTTTCAAAAGACATTCAGATTCACAGGATTTCCAAATTGTCAAACTTCTACCAGGGGTGTCAAACTCCCCTCCATTTTGCAAATGATTTTATGAAAAATTTTAATATATATATGTGTGTGTGTGTGTGTGTGTGTGTGTATGTTGTTTGTGTTTGTGTGTGTATATGATATATGCAATATATACATGTATCGGGTCTATAAAGAGTGAACATTAAGGTAAATACAGTTTACCACCATTTTAACAAGCAAGCAGAGTTCTGGAAGGAATAAAACATTAAAAGAAAAACAATGGAAATTATAACCATTAAATATTTCTGTGAATGAACTTGGAAACCAGGCAATACTTGCTAACTGGAAGACTGACCTAATTTCAGGGCTCATGTTGAACTACATCATCGGTGCTATTTTCTAGTTGATATTGTTACTACTACTGTTACTATTCTTAATTTCAATTTTAATAGTCTTAAAGACTAAGTCAAATTATGGTTATGCTGTGAATGGGGGAGAGAAGTTTGGACACCCCTAGTTGACTGCAGAGTTATATACAGGGATTCAAAATATGTTTCTGCAGTTTTAAGTTGTGTACATTTGTATATTTTTGTAAATATTTTATATACTATTTTTCTATGTAAAATAGAAGCAATATAATATGCATTTTATTTCAAGTATTAGCACCTACAAAACCAAATGAAGTATCATCATTTTTTATTATTACAATACTTATGAAATTTTATTGGGGAGTTAGTTCCAATGCATCTATTAAAAAGACAATTACTAAAGAATAAACTACTAAAAACATCTCACTTCCCTTGGAAATGTACCTTGAATTGAGAGTGGATAAAAAGTCATTGACACAGGTTTAGAATGAACTGATGGTTCATAGGGACATTAGAACTGTTTTCAAAGTCACTGTAAGCAATTTTTTTTCTATGAAATGCAGAGCAAATGGCACTGAAATTCTTATTTTGTATTTTATTCCAAATTAGCAGCTGAGGTTAGACTCATGGAATTTAAAAATTAAGAAGATTAGAGGTAGGAGTTGAAAAATGAAGGAGTTAAAAAACAGTGAGAACCATCCTAGAGATAATATTAATAATGATCTGCATGCTTGCCCTCACCATTTATTTTAACTTATATTTCAGGAAATTCAGAAAGACTGGTGGAGGGAAGAATGATGACTCAACCTACCCAAATTACAATGTTTATATAAATAAACCATGCTTACTGTCTTATCCTCACTTTTTACCAAAGCTTGGTTTTATCAACCATGTAGAAATATCCTAATACCTCTCAAAAGACTAGGGTGCTTTAGACACCCACAGCTAGAGTGGAATGTCATCTATATCGTACATGCTATGATAAGTTCCAAACCTTGAACCACTGTGGGACAATGCTTATAAAGGAAAAAATAAATTAGAAATTTGCTGCAGATTGAAGATATTTAAGTTCTACATTATATGTATGTGCATGTGGGTTTGTTGATTTACAATTGGATGTTGCAAATTTTGCTTGCCTCTGAAGTCATCTCTCTCTCTCTCCCTTTCTCTCTCATGTGTGAGTGTGTGTGTGTGTGTGTGTGTGTGTGTGTGTATAGGTATCATACAATCTCTACATCCTTAATGAAGACTTAGCTTCTTTATGAAAAATAGAGATGACGAAATGTTCACCCTGTCTTAAGGTTTTGGAACTACAGCTGCTATTGGCATTCACATCAGGTATGGCAGCTGGATATCTTTTGAAATTGTTTATTTCATCTTCATGATTTTCTGCCCATGTTTTCCTAAAGAATTTCAATTTTGTTCATCTCTCTGAATCAAAGCTGGCAAAAAATATAATCAGATCCATCAAGATATGTTTTCCCCTTTCTCACTTGCATATTTCTTTAAGAAACAATGCTTCCAACTTTAAATATTACCCAGAGAGAAAAAGAGAGCACAAAAGCAAACTATAAACTTAGAATCATAAAAGAAGTGTGTCAATCTTAAGACAGTTTGTCAGGACAGAGTAACCTTAGATGTTTTGTATACATTTTTTATTGATATTTATTGAGCTCTACATTTTTCTCTGCTCCCCTCCCTAAATATCCCCTCCCCCACTTCAATTCTCCCCAAAGGTCCCCATGCTCCCAATGCTCCCAATTTACTGGGGAGATCTTCTCTTTTTCTACTTTCTACTTCCCATGTAGATTATATCTATGTAAGTCTCTCTTAGAGTCCGCATTGTTGTCTAAATTTTGTGGTTTGTAGGCTGGCTTTTTTTTTTTTTTGCTTTATGTTTAAAAACCACCTATGAGTGAGTACATGTGATAAGTCATATGGTTACACCCCAAAAATGTTTATTTAATTATAAAAAAGAGTGTGACAATGAATCTTTTAATTATTACTTTGGACAAATTCCATATTTGTAGCTACAATATGAACTGTGCAATAACAGAACAACAAGCTAATCATGTAAGCTACATCATCATGATTTGAAATTCACTTCTTAGAAATGGCAAATTTCTCTATTTAGTTGCATGCTAATCTAACACATGGCCTTGCACAGAAGCAAATTTTATTCTCATTAGATATTTGTAAGGCTTTTAGTTGCTGTTCTGATATAAACTATTTTTGAAAATAATGAATTCTATGATCACATAAATGTCTGAATCTCTATAAAAGCACAGCACATAATATTAAAATATAGTTATGCTAATATTTTAGGACCAAAATAAAATACAAGCTCAACTTAATTTCAGAGTTTCTCAAATGCATTTAACTTTTTACATTAAACATATTTTTGTATTCTCTTCTTTCTGTGAAAGTGCTTTTTTTCTCCCTCTCTCCTTTCTTTTTTATTTATTTGTTTTGAGATCAAAGAGCTAGCAGAGAATCAGAATGTTTGCTTTACGATTGTCTCCTAGTAAGACTACTTTAAATTCATACTTTAAAAATTGCTATATATCTATTATATAGCAAGTATACAATAAAAAAGTAGAGATACTGTTGCATACATTTTGGCTCCATACCTATCTTCTGAATAAATAATTCAATGTAGAAGTTATTAGACTTGTCTGAAAACACAGGAGTACATATTACATCCTTATCAAAAAGGGGAGGTAGAGGAAATCTTCCAGAAGAGATGTGCAGTAGAACATAGAAATAGAGTAATTAAAAACAGAAATAGAAATAGCATGTCTATGGATTGATGAATGGTCTGATTAGAAATACACAGTTGATTTTTAAAAGGAATTGCATTTATTATGGTTTAAGATAATAAAAAAAAGAACCACTCTAGAGTTCCGTTGGAGTAGAAATAAAGGAGATAAACGTATATGGTGTCCAACGGACAGAATTTATTCTAAATCCCAAAAGCTCCCACTGCTAACTATCCTGAATTAGCTTGATTAAAACAACAGAATTTTACATTTATATAGGTCCAGAATTTGAAATCATAGCGTTCATAACCCAATTTTTCCCTGAGAAAACCCACATATCCTTGTTAGCTACATTTTGGTTTCTGATGGAACAACTCATGTTCTTGCTTCTACCTGTATATGGCCTTCAGTACATCTGCATCTTTATATAGTTTTATGTAATTATACTGATAGCTTTATTCATATCCAACCATATGCAATATAAGACAAACTTAACTAAGCCTATGCATAAATATCTTCTTCTAAATAAATTCATTTTCTGAATTTCTGAGTAGACAAGTATAGAGATTTTTAGGGCCACTATTCAACCACGTATAAATGAGTAAAATGTTTGTGTGTGTGTGTGTGTGTGTGTGTGTGTGTGTGTGTGTGCGTGTGTGTGCGTGTGTGTGTGTAATTTTTTTCAACACAGACTAAAGACAAATAATAAAACTACTACCTAGATTTTGGCATATCAGGCAACTTCCTTTTAAATGTCACTGGATTTCTTTCTATAAATATCTAATTTTATGAGTGAGCTAAATCCTTATAATGATTCTCAAATAATTGGTTGGCCGAAAAGGTAATACTCTTTGCCCAAAACAACCAAGATCAGTTTCTAAATTATACCACATTATTGTTGAAGATAATCTAAGCATCATCATAAATAATTTAAGTAACTGTAATGACCTATTACATAAAAAGTAAATCTAAATGACCAAACTAATTTGAGTAAATTTATAAATACATTGAAAGAAGTAATGTTCTAACCAACAACTGTCATAGAATGAGAAAACTGAGAAAATCTGTGATTGCAGCTCCTGATGCTAATAATTAATTTAGCTATGAAACTTATTGATGTTCAGATTTGGTGTGCATAGTTTGATGAGAAATAAGATATTTATGAGCGCTCAAAGTATCAAGCACAAAGACAAAAAGAATAGATTTACACAGTAGACGTACGTATCTACCTCCGCAGCAGAGTGATCAAAGTTGTTGTCATCGATAATGGAATAAATAGAGCACCTCACATGAGATGGTGTTGCCTTGTTTTAGAAAGTATTGTCAAAAGGCATATTTGGAATTCAGCCAAGGAAATAGCTGATAAAGATTCAGATCTGCTATAAAATATTTTTTCTGTAGTTGTGACATATAAATAGCACAGCAAGAAAGAGAATACTGCAGAAAACAGAGAATAACAGGCTTTTGTGCATTCTTAGTCCTAGAGAGGTTCCTCTTTACTACAAATGGGCATGGTTTGGATAGTTGGAGTACTCCAACTCATGCCCTTGCATGTTGCAGCCAATGTTTATACTCAGTCCCTGAACTCGATGGTGGTGTTGTGGTGGTGTACAATGACATCTATATGAAGAGGACTTACTCAGTGGATGGGAAGACAAAGCATCAAAACTCTACTCTTCTGTGGTTTGGGAAAGATGTTTGGATTATACCTACACCTTTCCCATAAGACGTATTCTATTTAAAATGATCACTAAGAAGTGTATGTGTACGCATTTTATATGGACCTCCCTTCAAAAGAAGTCTTAAGCATTTAGAATAAAATGGCACTTTTACAAATACTCATAAAGTTAATGCTAAAGAAGACAAAAATGAATGAAAACAAAGATATATTTTTCAAGAAGAAAGCATCTGAATAACTTAGTAGTTTTAACATTTTCCTTTTCAAATTGAGCCACTGTTCAGTTTTATATAGTGGACTGATTTTCATTACATCTTAGCTGGGAAGACCCTGGGTATAAGTGGGATGTGATTTTTTAAAGAAGGCATATTTACTAAGGCATTTTCCCAACTTTTCCCAAGGTTCCAATCATGTTTTTGGTAGGAGGTACATTTTCCCTCTGCTTTCACCATCCGCAGAAGCAGAGTCCACCTAAGCCATTTTCCTTTGTCTTCATGTCTAATGCATTAGCTGCACTTGGGCTGCTGCCATTCACCATGGGCATCTTAATGAATGTTTGTTGTTACTTGAATTTCTGTGTGATGGATTAATCTTACATTTTTATACAATGGTAACTGTGCAATACCTCACTTGAACTTCTTTTTTGCAACTTTCCTGTCACATCTTCAATTTAATTTGCAAAGTATGCTGACCTCAAAGCTCTCTCACCTTAGAAGAGCATTAACTATGATAATATGCAGCATAATTATTGCTCTCATATAAACAAAATTCTCTCTCGGGATATTATCAGAGATCAGTAGAGCATGATGGTTAAACCCATGGGAGGTAACAACAGATGTTTAAACTTGAATCTACGCTCCTTAATTTGACATCTGGTTTATAGTAATGACTATTTTCCCATTTTCTGACTAAAACTAATAAACACTATAGAAACTTACCTGTGTAAAAAAATCACAGTATGACAGTACTGAAGATATTAGAAGCACTGAACACACATGATAAGCTGAGGTAAGTTTTCAACACATATTGTTCACTGTTGGAACAATCCTTGACGGCAAGCAAACTGAAAAGACCCCTAGTGTTATGTAATCCGCAGCTGCGTCAATGATAACGAAAGAATGACTCCCAGTTCAGATTCTACCTTCTGCATGTCCCTTTAGCACCTTTTGTCTGACGTGTCATTTTAAACAAAATAATATTCATTCTGAAATGTAAATCTGTAGAATGTTTGTCATTGAGCAAGTGTCCATTGACCATGGTATTCACCATGCTTTCATCCATTTATTGAAGGTTAAATTAACTAGTTTTTATTTGATGTCATTACTGTTTTAGGCAACGTCGCACGCTGAGGGCTGAAATTCTTTAAGCATACTTCCTCCTAGGATTTACTGTGCATAGTAGGCTGGTGAAGGGGCCCTAAGGTGGGAGTTTTGTCACTCTCGCAATGGACGTCAGATTTGGACCTACATAAATCCAGAATCAACTTATGAAGCAAATGGAAACTTTACTGTTCCTCAATCCAGACTTAGACTTACGTTTACAGTTAAACATTCATACCTCAATATACAATATCATTAAGATGCATAATAACTATTTGAAGTAACAAAAAAGGCAAAACTTAAAAAATAACTTCATTTTCCACTGTTAAAGTAAGACACAAAAACAAACAGCTATATATGTATATATACACACACTAACACACACATATCTATATCTTTATATCTATATCTATATATCTATATATCTATATGTCTATATGTCTATATCTCTATATCTCTATATCTCTATATCTCTATATCTCTATATCTCTATATCTCTATATGTCTATATGTCGTCTATATGTCTATATGTCTATATGTCGTCTATATGTCTATATGTCTATATGTCTATATATCTATAAGTCTATATGTCTATATGTATATATATCTATAAGTCTATATATCTATATGTCTATATGTCTATATGTCTATATATCTATATATCTATATATCTATATATCTATATATCTATATCTATACATATCTATCTATATATATGTTTGTGTGTGTGTGTTATATTGACAGCTTGTCACCTGTCAGACAATTTCCGCAGATCACACTCATTTCAGTTTAATATTGGGAAATTTCTCAATTCGAATTTTAGGTTTTCAGTTCTTATTCAATGAAATCCTTCAGTTTTTGCTGATACCACTTAGGACATACTGGTGCAGTGCTGGAATTTTTGCAGTAGCAAAGGAAGAAAATCAGAGAAGAAAGGAAGCAAGGAAGAGACAAATACTCTGAGAGAGAACAGTGGAAACGGCGGTAGCAGCTGACCTTCAGCCCAGTAGTCACCTCCAGGGGAAATGAAGGGAATAATTCACACTTGAGTATAAACAGCAATAACTGCTTCTGCTTCCTTTACCCAGAGAAATTAGTATCCAACATCAACCAGACACAATGCTTAAAATCAATACATATAAGAAGGTACAAATGAAAGGTGAGGAATGCAGAATCTCTTAAAGCATTTTTTCCTTGTTTTTATGTACAGGAATCATTAATTGATCATCATAGCTATAAAAGAAATAGGCAATAATTTAACCTGCAAAAATGTGACAATCAACCCCTGAATAAGGAATGAAATCTGGACACAAACATGCACTGGTAACTTGAACAATGTTTCTGTGAATTTTGGAAGACTTGTTACAAATTAAGGATTTAAACATTTATGTACATATTACAGTATGTACATTTTTATATAAATATATATGTATGTGTGTGAAGGTTACTTAAATCTATCCCGTTATCAGAAAAAAAGATAAAACACACACACACACATATATATGTATATATATATAGAGAGAGAGAGTTAGAGACGTACACATACACATGCCATTCTATAGTCAAAGGCACCTTTTATACCTTCTCATAAGTTAAAATAACTTTGAAATTTGTATATGTACCTGGACCTTTCTTCTCTGGCCTATTTGCCAGGCATGTGACTCACAAGCACAGAAAAGTCATCCTCTGATACCTTTATAGCCATCAGATACAGTGTTGGCTCTAAAGGAGAAAAACCATAGCATCGGGCAGTTACAGCTTCCCTGTTGACTCTTTATCAGTCATTAAGCATGTTCCATGTTCTGAAGGTTCTGATCATTCTGTTTTTAAAAAATGATCTCACTAAAATCTAGATAAGGTAAAAAGTTGAGTAAGTTCCTTGTCCTAAAAAAGTAGACCAAAAAGGATGTAAAAAGAAAAGAAAAATCACAGAGCATTTCCAACTCCCTGCTTGTACTTTAGAATTTAAAAGATGGGCAGAGATCGGGATGTTTCTGCATGTTTGTGTGCTTCATTTTTATGGTGGTGCTGATGGGATATGTACATTATGGCTTGGGATTCATAAAAAGTTTCTGCCAAGAAAATGTGTCATTTTGGCCATCTATAGAGCAAAGCATTCAGTTTTGATAAGTAGAAAAAAATAAATAAAAATAGTATTCCTCTCACAAGAAGTAGATAAAATGGAATCCTGGCAGGAGAAATATATGGGTAAAATATGAAGAACTAAAATCAGTTCTGATTTGTTGCTCGAATAAGTGTTTCTACCCAAGTTTTATTATAGGCTGGTAAGGATCAGAAGATCAAATGAAAATAAAGCCATCAAAAACTTCCTGACTAAGGAGCTTGGGCATTTTTATTCAGTAGGGGAAAACACACACACTCCCCCACACACACACACTCCCACACAGCAATGGACTATATTGACATTTTTTCCATTGAAAATGCAGATGTTACTTAACAAGCTTAAAATATGTAGGCTACAGAGATAAGCCATTTGTAGATACTGTGTATGATCTAGAAGGTTTCAAAGTAAGAACAAAGTCAGCAATTAATACTGCCTTGCAGAATGTCCAGTCCTAAAAGGAGTTTATAATAAATCATGAGTCCTACAAAGACTCCAGGATCATTGCAGGAGAGGGAGTTGAAAGATGTTTAAAGTCAGGGGTGATAGCTACAGAGAAATGGTACATTCTGGGCAGACTAGGGTAGCTGTCCATATGCACTCGCAGTGTTGAGATACCATGGAGAATAATGGCAGAAGTCTCAACTCAATCAACTCCAGCATAAAGAGAGAAGATGGGCTTGACAACGCACACCTGAATGAGAAGATACCAGCATTCTTTACTGTCTGAAGAGAGAGAGTGAGTTTTCTTTAAAGGTGTAGCCCCTGTTGAGAGAGAGAGAGAGAGAGAGAGAGAGAGAGAGAGAGAGAGACCAATCTAAGGTTTTGTGTGGGATTGCAGTGTGTATTTTGACACAGAAAATTGTAGAAATCTAAATCAGAAACATATAAAGAAAAGTCATGACGCTGGTTTTTAATACTGTGTTTGGCTTTCTTTGGGACATCTGCGTGAAAACATACAGGAAGCATGTGAACCGGTCGGCTGCTGGGTTAATTGATCAGGCAGATAATGCAGTGGTTGGGATTAAAACTTCTGGGAAATGGCTGAAGACCTAGGCTGACAAAGAACAATTAAAGGCAAATAAAAAAGGTTGGAGGGGTTGACAGAAGAAGAAAGGAAGATACTGAAGAGTAAAGGGGAAGGGGAGAGAAAGGAAGGGAATGGTGAAGACGAAGAGAAGGACAAAGAGATAATGGAGTAGGAGGGAGAAGAAAAGGAGAGAAAATAGAATAGAAACAGGGATGAGGGAAAATAACCCCAAGGAAGAAAACCACAGGAATTAGTGACTAAAAATGGCTAAGTGACCAAATGTTGAAGGGGCAGGTGGCACTGATGGACAATCAGACCCAGCTAGTGACAGCAGCTACAGTATGAAGACAGCACTGGCTAGGTAAGGGACATTGTGATATAGGTCCCCGATAATTTGCAACAATTTGACCATTGATGCCCACAATTTTTGTGCTGGTATTTTTCACCTACAACTTTCCTCCTAGTGTTTGAATGTATGCCACGTTCCTGAGATATGGGACCTGGAAACTGTGTTTTTGTTTGTTTTTTGATCAGATTTTTTTTTTTTTTTTTTTTTTTTTTTGCAGAAACTCTAATGTCACATTAGGGGATGCTTTAAAAGAAGAATTCAAGTTTCTATATTCACTTGATATTTTTCTTATTTTTTTTCTGGTATTTTTTTTAAACGTGTTTGTCCCTTTTACCTGTGTCTAATTTATGTGCCCTTTCTGGGTACCCTTTATCCTTAAATGCGATTAGAAACAAGCTAGGCTGTGGATTGCATGTGCAAATATGACTTTTATGATGCTGTGCTTTGAATTCTGCATGTTTCCCTCCTGACCCGTCAGAAAAAAAAAGAGATCCGAAAACTCTCCTTTTATCATAAATAGTCAGAGACTTGGAGGCTTTTATGTGAAAGCTTAGATTAAGAACTAGTTAAACATATACAGAAGGGGGAGTTAAAAACATATTCTGGAAAGCATTTGGCTTTGCTTGTCATGTAGTAAATGCGTCAGTGATTCAGAGAAAGGAATGAGTGAGTGGTAGCAGTAAATTTGTAGACACCATAAGGTTACGTTAAATTAGCCATAGACAGAGAATCTCATTGGTGAGAGTGTCTGTATAATCCACTGCAGACTCTGCCCCATTACTCAGGCCAGTATCTGCCTTACTCTAGTCCTAAACAGTTTCCTATGTCTTGCATGTGAATATGCCCAAACAAATAATTAAACATGAACCAAATATCAATAGGATTATCTTGGCATGTTGGAACAAATCTTGATAAATCCATCTCAGTAACAATACTTGTCCATGACAGGAATACAAATTCAGCCTATTGAAATACTGTTGCGTAAGGAGCGATATATTAATAAAACCGCTCCTCTGTCAGTTTCCATCACTAAGGGACTAAAGCTTTTGAGCTGTGGAACGTAGGCCAAGAAAGGGGATTTGGAAATGCAAATGAGAGATAAGAAGGAAATAACTGTCTTTTATTCATCAACATACCATTCCTGCTGCCAAGAGCTATTTGAAAAATGACTCCTAACACGTCTGTGAAATTGGAAGCATACATACCCAAAATGGACATCTCTGGCACAGTGGCGTGATAAGGTCCATTGAGAAACTCTGGTGCGTTGTCGTTGATGTCTTGCACTTTGATAATAAATTCGGAAGGAGGCTCAAGAGGTTTGTTTGTCTCCCAGTCTACTGCCTGAGCTGTTAACGTATACTCGGCCTTTTCCTCTCGGTCGAGTCTTTTTATAGCATGGATATCTCCAGTTATATCATTTATTTGAAAGATTGTCCCAGCTCCATCACCTGATAGGATATACTTGATTTTTTTGCTTCCAGGATCCAGGTCTGTGTGCAGCTAAAATGAAAAGTAGCAATAGTTAGTTCGGGATATGGTTCAATTATCATCTGAATGATCTAACCGACTCTTGCTTGCATATCAACGTGATTCTTTTTACACAAATCCCTAAGACTCTGCTGAGCAGAGCTGTACAAATAATGTGTAGTTCCGTCCACAGCAGGTTACACTGAAGTGGAATGAACTTCACCAGCATTTTCACAGAGTGCTCAAGTTTGTTTAGTATAAACTCGCATGGTTACAAAATCATGAGCAACCTCCTGGACCTGGGGGGAGTTGGGAGGACCTTGGTCTTAACATAGAGTAGGGAACCCTGATGGCTCCTTGGCCTGGAGAGGGAGCGGGGAGTATGGGCGGAGGGGAGGGGAGGGAAGGGGGAGGAGGAAGGAAGGAGATGGAAATTTTTAAATATAAAAAAATAAACCACGGGAAAAAAGTCATGAGCAAGTATGGAAAGCACCCGTCATCTATACTTTTTGACTAATGGATACATATAAATCCTCACACACAATGTTATTACTACTGCCTTTTATGATGGATAATGAGGCAAGAACCGCGAGTCAGTTTTAATGTAAGCATCTCCTTAAATTTTATTTAAGATAAGCTAATATTTAAGATGAGATGTTTCAAAAAAGAGGGTCAATATGGCTCATAACCTCTACAGGTTTCTCAGTAGATAAGATCAAATGGAGTGGCCCAAGTGTTTAATCGAATTGCTGCTATAGTGATGCAAAGCAACAACACCACAAATTATAGACTTAGGACTTTTCATTTATTTCTTTAATTCACAAATTTTTTCCAGTCCAGTAAATCTTTCCCGCACGATAGAAAATAGTATTGATGATAGAACACAGGAGCACAATTTCAAGCAGAAGGCTGGCACTTCGTGGAAAATGGTAACTGTTCAAGAAGAATTCACATCTGTCATAGATCACATCAGTGATTGTTGATTGAACTAAATTGATAGTCTTTTAATGTGAAGTAAAGCCTTGGTCTTATAGACCTGTTTAGATGCTTAGAAAAGCAGAATCCCATGTTTAAAAATCCTTTTATAATTTGTTCAAATGAGAGAGTCACAAATGTTCCATTATGTAGATCCCCTCGTGATATTATGTAGACTACTGCTTTAAAAAATATTTTTTTTAAAAAAAATTAATTGAACTAATCATTTAGGGACTGTTGAGATGGCTCAGCAGTTAAGAGCTAACTTGCAGAGAAACAAGGTTTAGTCCCTAGTTTGCCCATGGTGAATCACAACCATCTATAACTTCAAGTCCAGGGAATCTGATGACTCCTTAATGTTCATGCACACCACTCATGTAAGATGTTCGCATATGCACACAGAGACAATCATACACACAAAATGAATCCAAATAAATGCACATTATTTTTAAATCTTGCATTTGTAAAAAGAATTTGCTTAATTAACATTCTGAAATAATGCTTAGATGCACACATTTTCGTTTAACTCTCTTGTTTAACTACTAGTAGAGTCGTTAAGTTTTCTGCAGCGAGAGATATAAAGTATTTGTTGCTTAAAAGAGTAGGTGTATTGTGGAAAGAAACTCCTAAAAATTCAAAAGGCATTGTGTGCTCCTGGGATTCCTTTTAATCACAGCAGGCTCTATTGCTTTCTTCTCCAATTTGAATTGTATTTAGCGATTCAATAAATGAAAAGAAAAGATTATGAGAAAGACATAAAATACCAACAAAAAGCCTAAACACATTGAGATATCCTCCATTAACATTGAATATTTTTTAAAAGTTGAGGCATAAGATTACATCAAATATTTATTGAATCTCAAAGTGTATCCCTTTCATTTATTGTATTAAATTTATGAACAAGAACAAATATTGAAACACCACTTTATCTTAATGAATGTAGGATTATAATTCATTAATGTGATATTAATCCTAATTTATGATCATTTTAATTTATGTGCATTTTAACATTTCCATTAGCATTTTTATTAAAAAAGAACATTTGAATAATATATCATTCATCCAGGCTTCTGTTCATAAAACAACCATTTTGGAACAAGGGAATTCTCATATGTATCACTCTTATCCATAGTTTTTTAAATTAACACATAAACCATAAAAATTGACCTTATTATTATTTATGCTAGAAACTATTTCTGTCATATTTTCTTCTTAAATAACAATAACATATGATTAATAAATTATGTTATGGTATTAGGTTTTTTGATCCATTTCATTTTAAGATAAGAAAGAAGAACAAGCATAGGTTATTATTTCCTTAAGAATAAACACAGTAGCCGGGTGGTGGTGGCACACGCCTTTAATCCCAGCACTTGGGAGGCAGAGGCAGGTGCATCTCTGTGAGTTCGAGGCCAGCCTGGTCTACAAGAGCTAGTTCCAGGACAGGCTCTAGAAACTACAGGGAAACCCTGTCTCGAAAAAACCAAAAGAATAAACACAGTGGTAAAATTCAGGCTTTTTTAAAAAATCTGTTCTGTCGAGATTAACATTTTTTGAGTTTCAGTTATTCTAGGGATATAACAACCAATCTGCATAATTTATTTTATAACCTGAGGTAATGTACCAATCTAAGAAGTATTTAACTATAAAAGTGACCATATTAGTATAAAATAGCTGAAACCATGTTCATTCCATAAGTTCGTCAACTTTACTCAACTATCTGGTAATAGATAAATCCATTTGTAAGAGAAATACAAACAACTTGGGCCAGAAGGATGGCTCAAGCAAGCAAAGACACTGTCATCAAGTTTGAGAATTTGAGTTCAATCCCTGGATCCAACGTGGTAGTTTGTCCTATGACTTATTCTTGTGCCCAGTAGAACACAGATATGCACACACAGTCACAAACATGCACTAGAATGTTCACATGTATGAAAAATATGTAATGTAACTTTTACTTTCTGGGAAAGACTGGACAAACTTAATATTATATGCATTCTGTTCTAGCAACCTTTACCTGTCAACTAAACACAATTTAGAGACACCTGAGAAGGGACTCCCTAATAAGGGATTGACTTTATCAGAACAGGTTGTTAAAAGCCAGCAAGCAGTTTTTGTACAAAGTTTCTGCTTCATGACCCTGTTGAGTTACTACCCTGATATCCTTCCATGATGGACTCTAACCTGAAAGTGTAAGTTAAATAAGCCCCTTCATCCCCAATATTGATGTTGGTCATGGTGCCAGCCTTGGTCACAGCAACAAAACGAAACTAGAATACAAATTGTTGCCAGAAAAGTGGATGCTACTGTGGTGATCGTGATGGTGTTGTTTCCAGAGCACTGTGGGACACTTAGGGCTGGAAAGTGTCCAGATCTTATCGAGCTGTTCTAGTGGGAGCTTGGACGGTCTCCGTGCTGAGGGAAATGTGGACTGTGGAGGCCTGGACCTTGTTATTTTAGAGAGAAGCAAAGACTCTATTGGAACTGGGCTAAGGACCACTGTTGTGATATTTTGACTAAGAATCTGTGTGTGCTGATCAGATAGGGCTGAAGAGTCAGTTCTAATTCACAGGAGAAAAGTACCACTGAGGTGAAACCTGTGCTTCTCTGGACATTGGAATGCTCAACCATCTGCAGCTGAAAAATCAGCTATGATTAACAAGAGATTAGCATGTTATAGATGAAAACTTCTGTGGTTCATTAGGATAATAAGAAAATACTTCCTTAGAATCAGCACACAGAGGCTAGTCTGTGTAAGATGGCCGGCTGTCTCCAGCTAGAAGCTGAAGTGGCAATGTATATGAGTCCCCCAATGGTCCTCATTTGGGACATGCAAGACCAAGGTGGTCACGGACAGCATATAGAGTCTAACATTCTGTAGCAGGATTGGAATCTCTATAGAGAGTCCATGAAGAGTCACACTCCAAAGCCTCATTTGTTTTGGAGACCCCAAGATTTTGGAGATGCCAGTGTTGTGAGATGTCTGTCATGGATAGCAGCAGGCATGAATTGGAACTAGTCTAAGCATGTAAGTCATCTATGTGTGGCTGACGATGGAAAAACAAGTAGCGGGATTGCCTAAGCAATTGGAAGACAATACAGTATGTGACTCCTACATGTTATACATTGAGCTATGGAATTTAAGTTTGCACTATTTAATCATAGTTTTGTTTGAGTGTTGTTGTAGAAGGTGCGGGACACATTCCGCCGCCCAGCTACCTTAAACCCCGAAATTACCACCCAGAAATTGTATTAATTAAATTACTGCCTGGCCCATTATTTCTAGCCTCTTATTGGCTAACTCTCACATCTTGCTCTAACCCATTTCTATTAATGTGTATTACCACTTGACTGTGGCTTACCGGCATGAGTCTAATCAGTGCCATGGGCAGGAGAACCATGGCGTCTGCCACACTGCCCTTCTTCCCAGAATTCTGTTCTGTCTTCCCCGCCTAGCTGAGTTTTGCCCTATCAACTAGGCCAAGGCAATTTCTTTAATAACCAATGAAAACAACACAAATTCAGGAAGACCTCCTACACCAGAGTGTAACTGTTTTTATACTCCACGTATTCCCCTTTGGAATAAAAAAAAGTATAACTTGTTTTTGTTTTATAGGAGCTCACTTTTAGAAGAGATTCTGGTCATTTTAAAGAAAACTTGGACTTTTAAAAATGTTAGAATTTTTAAATATTGTATTATGTTATGATATTATAACATTATATATTATATTATGATATTAAAATGAGGCCTTTGCAACTCTCTCTCATCCTCTCTCACACACACATACACACACAGTCTGGCCAAACACTAGGTAACAATTAGACATTATAACAAAAATGTTGGTATGTGTACAACAAAAAGAAATTGATAGAAAGAGTCAGGGCACCTGGACACTAAGTCTGGCACTTGGAGTAGTGGCAAGGTGCAGTTACAAGATACTATTTGTGATATTATTTTCTACTTGTTTGTCAGATTCTGCATAGTTTATACAATGAGTCTGTCCATCACTTCATCCCACTGACATGATCCTCTGATGCTAAAGACATCCCAAGATTACTAAATGTTCACAGTTTTGTGTAATCTGGACATGTGAACATTGCCTTTCTCATGAGGTGCTTTGCCAACTGGAACAGAATAAGGCCCACATGAAAATCAGCCTAGATAAGGCCCCTTGGGCTTGCTATTGCACAAGATAACATTATCTTTTGACTTAATAAGCCTGCTGAATGAACCCTACACTCTTCAATGTATTATCTTAGAGACAGAGATAATGAACATGCTCTGTGTTCTCAGATTCTCAGTGTGTGGGAGACAAACAAAACATAAACTTGAGGGGAAGTATTTTGATTTCTATTGTTGTTCCTGTACTTATAATGCTAAGGTCAGAATAAATGTTTTCCCCATGGGACATTGAATGATTGGTTTCCAGATGGTGAAACCACTTGGGAAAGCTCTGAAAACTTCAGGAGACAGATCTATTTGGAGGAAGTAGATCACTTGTCAGCATGTATTTGATCAGCATGGGGGGTCTGATATAATTTTCAAACATAGAATGCAAAGTCAAGGGGACTTGTCTGGCTCAGAGGCTACCACATATCCATCATCATGAGTTGCTGACTGAGCATGGTTCAAGGCAATCATGAGCTGAACCCTTTGAGAGTATGAGTCTAAAAAATGCTAACCACTTATAAATGCTTTATGTCAAGCATTGTGTCATACCAATGCAAAAGAGCTAATACATATATCTCAAGTATTTACCATATGGTCATAATTTTGCCAAAATATTAACCTGTTTTTGAAGCAAACTTAAGATCAATAATCCATTTATTGGAGATGAACCATTGTCCCATACACAGAGGTGATCACAGTCTTTTACATTTTGTCTTCAATTTCAGAATTATGACAGGGCTGCTCATGATGGAGCTGATTCATGACAATGGGAATCTTTTCATTCTCAGGGTCTTCCATATATTTGCATGACATCTCCCAACTAAGACAAATTTGTACTTGTAAGAATCGTGGGAGGATGCATTTGGAGTTCATTCTCGTTTGCACTCTCTTTACCTAGTAATATGCATGTCATGTTGTTGGAAGCTCAATTAATATATGTGGAATTCCGTGAAAGTAAAAGGAGGAGAAAAAACGTTTCCCATTTTATATTAAAAAGGTGATTTAAAGAAGGAAGCAAAGGAATTTAGAAAAGTTAGATCCAGGAACTTTAATGTTATCTGTGGTAAACATGAGCTTTGGGGCATGCCCAAATATGTATTCAAATTTTAATGACATCATAGGAACTAAGATAGAGAAGTTTATAGAAGAGTGAAGGGGTTGCTGGAAATTACTGGGTAATGGACAAATTAACAGATGAGCAAGAAATGCCAATTACCTTGTACTTGGTCATTACCATTCTCAGACTCTGAATAAGAACATATATCCTTCTTGTGATTTAATTGTCAGAAAAAAAAATCTCTCTTCTCTCAAAGGCTTCTTAACGACCATAAGTTAATTTAAGACATCCAACTTAGAGTAAATTGGTTTTTGTTAGTATTAATTTAGGACAAAATTGTGTTGCAGTTACTAGACAGAATTAGCCCAGGCCCTTCTGATGACATCTACTCAAATGAGATGAAGTCTGGGATTGAGATCCTACAGTACAAATCATATACTTAAGTGTCAATCAGGTATCCCTGACATTACAATTTAGTTTGAAATTCTGCTCAATCTAAATGGGCATCATGGAAATGAAACTCTGATTCATTATTCTCTTCCCATATGATATCTAAGTTATAGGGAGACAATCAGCATTTATTAGAATCGAAGATTTCACAGTGATTTGCAGGCAGCCGATCTTACTGCCACTCACGGTTCCTAGTTTTACATGAATGTTATCTCATGAAAAGCTAAAGCTCAGCATTCTTGAATCACATTACATGATAGACTATCTTTTCAGGATATGGCGCAGTGTCCATTGGGTAAAAACAGGGCTATGAAGTATCAGTTGATCTATGAATAAATTATAATCTATAAGAGGCAGTCATTCTATAGCACAATAGTACCAGTGAATTGTTCACAGCATGTGTTTGGTCTAAATAGCTGAGATGATGAGAATGTAAAATTTTATTCTAGACCAGATACATTCATAGACTGCTATGATAGTTACTGTGCTGGTTAAGAAAAAGAATAAGAGGAGTCAGTGAGTTATGTCCACATTTCTAGACATTTTTTTTCTAGAATCCTGTCAGTTAGTATCAACATTTGCTTATTCTAACTTCTGATCCAGTCCTCTTGTACTCAATAGACCATCTTCCAAAAGATGCTGGAGCAGCATAAATTTCACCATTCCAATGAAGCCTGGTAATTATAATAAAAAGGAACTGGACAATCACTTGATGTTTGGGGCACCATAAGCAAATAAAGCATGTCCGAAGCTTTAGATCTAAGTAAAATATCCTGTGATGGTGATAGGTAGAGAAAAGCAGAGAAGACGCCACTCTCACAGTATATTACAGAAAATACACTCATTCGTTGCTCTAATACTAAGTAAATATAAAATATATATTACATAAATGAAATTACTTTTCATTTAGTTTATAAATTAACAATTTGTAGAATTAAATTACATAAGAAAACAATATAATAGCCATAAAACCATTTGATTTTATGTAAGATCTTAGAAAAGAAAAACTTAGGGACAGGTTATTGTTCCACCAATCACATAGTATAAGGATATAAGTTTACAGAAATCATAAAAAACATCTCCATGGAATTCTCACAAAAGGGCAAGTTACCCTTGAGTTTGCCTTAAGAACTGAAAGGATGTAGAAGAAATGCTTCATAACTCAAAGAAAAGACCACAGTATCTCTTACGCTTCCTTCATTGCTGTGATAAGCTATTTTGAACATAAGCAAGTACATGAAGCACTGTATTCTGTACCAAAGTGGATATTATATTTGCTTCAGGAAAGCAAGGCAACACACACACACACACACACACACACATACACACACACACACACACACATACACACACACACACACACACACACACACACACAGGTTTCTCAGTAATTTACATTAGGCAGTGTGTAGCACTCTGATGACTCAGGCACATATATTTTACCTTCTGTTTCATCTACCAATGTGAATAAAGTTTGATCTAGCCATGGGGATTGGTGCCCAGAGAAAAGGAAAATTAGAAGGAAGTCCAAGTGAAAAGATATTTTGTACTTTGTACTGTGTATAGCCGAGCATGCAGCCAGAAAAGGAAGTGACAGAACCAGAGGAAGTTCCTACGTATTTTAGAAACTTCTATAAAGAACTGCAGGAGAGCATAAATGATTAGTCTGAAGTAGATAAAGAGATTCATCAACGAAGACCTGACAGTGGGACTTGAGATGCAGCACAGTGGGTTGAGCACATGCTTTGCATACACAAGGGACGGATTTAAACTCCTGCACCAAAATATTTTAAACAGCAAGAATTCAAAATTGTGAGCAATGTAGAGACTGCCCTGGTTTGGAGATAAAGAAATACAAACAGTCTAACAGACCAACAGATAGATAGATATATACCACCCAATCAGCGGACTAATCATCCTCTAAGCATGTGAAAAGGAATGGACGTCAACGGAAAGCAGCGTGCCAAGCTACTGAGCATGAAGGAGTGATGCTGGCAAGGATGGACTACTAACACTGGCATTCGTGAGCAAATCTGCTTCCATTTCGCTTCTGGAGTACAGATCTTCAGGTCTACAAACATGATTGGTCATGTCTAGAGCAAAGCTTCTGCTCTTTGCTAAACTCCAATAAGATTCACAAGCCTCTCTTTGTGAGTCTCCCTCATGTCCTTCTTCCCTCCCTTCTTTTTTTTTTTTTTTTGTTTTTGTTTTTTTGTTTTTTTTTTTTGTTTGTTTTTTTGTTTTTTTGTTTTTTCGAGACTGGGTTTCTCTGCAGCTTTTTAGAGCCTGTCCTGGAACTAGCTCTTGTAGACCAGGCTGGCCTCGAACTCAGAGATCCGCCTGTCTCTATCTCCATCCATCGCCAGGTGAAGCTTCTATGGTGATATGCAAGATATTCATCAGTATGGCTATAGGAAAGGGCCATTTCAGGATCCCTCTCCTCAGCTGCCCAACTTTGAGATACCATCTTACACCTGTCAGAATGGCTAAAGTCAAAAACGCTAATGATAGCCTTTGCTGGAGAGGATGAGGAGTAAGGGGTACACTCATCCATTGCTGCTGGTAATGCAATCTTGTGCAACCACTTTGTAAATCAGTATGGCGGTTTCTCAGGAAATTCGGGGTCAATCTATCCCAGGATCCAGCAATACCATTCTTGGGAATATACCCAAGAGATGCCCTATCTTACTACAAAAGCATTTGTTCAGCTATGTTTATGGCAGCATTAGTTGTAATAGCCAGAACCTGGAAACAACCTAGATGCTCTTCAATGGAAGAATGGATAAAGAAAGTGTGGAATATATACACATTAGAGTACTACTCAGCGGTAAAAAACAATGACATCTTGAACTTTGCATACAAATGGATGGAAATAGAAAACACTATTCTGAGTGATGTAACCCAGACCCAAAAAGATGAATTTGGTATGTACTCACACATAAGTGGACTCTAGGTATAAATAAAGGTCAGTGAGCCTATAATTCATGATCCTAGAGAAGCTAAATAAGAAGGTGAACACAAAGAAAAGCATATAGTTATCCTCCTGGATATTGGAAGGAGACAAGATTGCCAGGCAAAAATTGGAAACTGGGAGGTGGGGATGGGGTGGAGGTAAGGGGAGATGGACTGAGCTCCCAAGGCCCAAATGAGGAGCTGAATTAGGGAGAACAGGAGCAAGGAAGTCAGGACCGCAAGGAATGCGCCCACCCACTGAGAAGGTGGGGCTGATCTTATGGGAGCTCACCAAGGCCAGCTCGACTGGGACTGAAAAAGCATGGGATCAAACCGGACTCTCTGAAAGTGGCAGACAATGAGGGCTGACTGAGAAGCCAAGGACAATGGCACTGTGTTTTGATCCTACTGCATGTACTGGCTTTGGGGGAACCTAGTCTGTTTAGATGCGCAACTTCCTGGAGCTGGATGGAGAGCGGAGGACCTTGGACTTCAGCAGGGCAGGGAACCTTGACTGCTCCTTGGACTGGAGGGGGAGAGGGAGAGGGTGGGGGAGGAGAAGGGAAATGAGAGGTGGGGAGGAGGAGGAAAATTTTAATAATGTAAAATAAAATAAATAAACAAATAAATTTAGAAAATTTTTATAATAAAACACACAGAATCTTAATCATGATTTACTTAGGAATGCAACTATAAAAATTTTATTCATTTATTTGTGTGTTAGAGTAAGAAATGGGACAGAGACATACATGTCATTCACATACCTGTAGAAGTGAGAAAACACATAACCCATGGCCTAAGAATATAACTTCATGAGTGAATTGAGTTTAGCTTACTCCTAGCTCACACTCGTCTTCTTGCAGGAGTTGGTGAGTACAGAGAAATAGTAAAAGCACTACTGTTACTGAAAACACATTGCCATGAGTGAATCAAAGCATGGTATGTTAATAGATGAATAGCTATATGGATAGATGAGTGGAATGGTACAATTATTCAAAGGAAAAATATAGGTTGTTGAATGATTTTATTGAAAAATCCATTGAGAAGGTAAATGTAGGTAAAGGGA
Organism: Arvicola amphibius; assembly: GCF_903992535.2. Lineage (NCBI taxonomy): Eukaryota > Metazoa > Chordata > Mammalia > Rodentia > Cricetidae > Arvicola > Arvicola amphibius. The sequence continues at coordinate 1,127,120 of NC_052061.1, read as the reverse complement.
TACCTCATAGAATTCTAACCTCAATTTAAATTTATTTTCTAACTCAGCCTGATCATTTTGAATTTATAAATAAATGAACACATAAAAGAAATAATAAAAGGGTAAATTGTAAAGGCTCCCCTTTTTTGCATTAAAAGATCTATGATGTCTCAAATTATTATTCCCCATGTTATACAATTGGAGTCATTTTAAATTCAATTATTAATTATAAAAGATACTTACATATATTTTGGTAACTATTTAGTTCTCAACAATCTAATGCCTCTTGTCTTTAGAATCTCATGTGTATGTGTGTATATGAAAATGAAAATATACCTAATCAGGTGAGACTGTAGAAAGATAGGCAGATGTGAAAAAAGATAGACATAGAGACAATTCAGGTAAATGTAAAAATGCCTACTTATCACCTCAGAACATTACAAAAAAACTATATTCAATATATTAATCTACAACATAAAACAATGATGGGACAGAATCAAGGAACATAAGAATTTCAAGGACTTTATGACTCAGAGAATTTGTGTAACAAGACAGTTACTAACAAAAGTTGAAAATATGACATGGATTAATAACATAGACGTCACAACCGCCGTCTAAACATTAGGTTCTCCTCACTATGCAAATAAGTGATAGGCACAGAGTGGGAGAGTACAAGTGAGTGAAGCCTTCTTCTGAAGTTCTAGAGACTTCAGAAGCCTCTGGTAACTGCAGTGCTGTGACCTGGGAAGAAGTCAAAAGAGAAGTCATAAAAGGAGACAGATAAAATTCAAGGTTCCTTTTGGTCACAGAAGCAGGCTGCAATGTAAGAAAATCATTTGGTTTTCTGATATCTTAAAACCCAATAATGAGCTCCATGCACTCTATTATCCCCTGGCTTGAGGAACATATCCTGCTGCATTTAAAGCCTTCCAAGAATGCAGGGAATCTGAACAACAATTCAACTTTAAAAGAATTAATAACACTTTTGAGTATCCATTCCAGCTTCTCCATAGGTGGATAAGTGGGTTGATACACGGTAAAGAGATCCACAATGAGTGAGAAGAGGATAGATAAAATAAATAGTTTAATTTTAATTTGATACCATGTCTCACAATGGACTCAGGCTCATTCCAAACTTGCAGTACTCCTATCTAACACTCTTATTATTATTTTAGTATTACATCATAGCACCAAACTCTGCTGAGATGACTTTCTTAGAAAATGCAATGAAGGATAAAAATCAAATGAAGGGATAACTGGCATGACATAAAAGCCCTTACTGTTAGAAAAAAAGGGGAATGAAGGTCCTATATAGAATCAAAACTACCAGTCTGGAACTTGAGTAAATATTTTTTTTCCTCTTGTCAATTATTCTTCTTAGAATGCTGCTAACAAGGCCACTAACACTACAATCAAATGGATCAAACTGCTATTAATGTAACAAGTAACAAAGATTTTGTTGCTGTCTGTATTTATTTCTTTTGTTTATTAATATTCTTCACTATGATTCCAGTAGCAAATTGGATCTAAAGTTTAAAATAACATCAAATTATCGTACTTAAATGGTAGCTACAGGTTGCTGTGTATGCCTGTTTAAATTTGTTCATAAAAGACACACATGTAGCCGGGCGGTGGTGGCGCACGCCTTTAATCCCAGCACTCGGGAGGCAGAGGCAGGCGGATCTCTGTGAGTTCGAGACCAGCCTGGTCTACAAGAGCTAGTTCCAGGACAGGCTCCAAAGCCACAGAGAAACCCTGTCTCGAAAAACCAAAAAAAAAAAAAAAAAAGACACACATGTATGAGCATGTATATTTTGTTTCTCTTTCTGAACCCTCTACATAGCCAATGATACTTAGCATGTGGATGAATGAAGAAAGAAAACAGAAAAGAGAAAGGAAGGGAGGAGAGGGGAGGGGATGGGAGGGAAGGGAAGGGAAGAGAAGGGAGGGAAGGGGAGGGAAGGGAGAGGGGAGGGAAGGGAAAGGAAAGGAAGGAAGGGGGAGAGGGAAGGGGAGGGGAAGGCAAGGCAAGGCATGGGAGAAGAGGAGAGGAGAGGAGAGGAGAGGAGAGGAGAGGAGAGGAGAGGAGAGGAGAGAAGAGAAGAGAAGAGAAGAGAAGAGAAGAGAAGAGAAGAGAAGAGAAGAGAAGAGAAGAGAAGAGAAGAGAAGAGAAGAGAAGAGAAGAGGGGCAGGAAGAAAAAGGACCAACCAACCAAATGAAAGACCACAATGCAAATACAAGTGCTCTTATTGGTTCAAACAACAAAGCATTGTTAGAAATATATTATATTCCCAGGATTGAATATGATTTCATTATTATTTGAAATTATAGTATTTTTATTGCTAATCCAAAATAAAAATGATCCTTCTATTCCACTATTACAGGAATGTTTTGCTTCAAAATATTTGTATGAAACCTTCATTTTGCTATTTCAGAATAGGATCATGTGAAGATAAGACCTTTGCAAATGTTACTGAATTGAAATATGACCATTAAGTTGGCTCTGATTCATTATGATTGTTATCCTTATTAGACAAAATATAGACATGTAGGGAGACATCAAGATAGCATATGCACACCTCCGGAAAGGACAAAATTGATTACATGCAAGTCAAGAGTAAAGCCTCAAAGGAAAGAAACCTTTTTAGCAGTTGGGTGTGGACTTTCTAGTAGTCTTAAGAACTACAGGACAATAAATGTATCTTTTATTAGCCTTCTTCCCTGAGAAAGTTTGTTATGTTTGTTTTTCCAAAATAATAAAGCTCTCGAAAGCTTTATTATTTATATTTATTGAAGAAGGCATTTTCATTTCAGGTGACTAAGAACTTTGGCTGTACCCCATATCATTTCTTGTGCAATCTATTCTCTTACAATGAATGTAAGAGAAGGGTTACTGAATCACCTTTGGGTTCGCTAGTACAAATAGCCTCTGAATATTGAGATGCATCCTCCCTGTTTGCACAGTGCTTTGACATTTTAAATATGCTTCCATGGAGACTCCTTAGAAAACATGCACAGCTAAGTTTACTAATCAGAGGAGTAACCTATTCATTTTATTATATAACCATTTCCTCAAGGATATTAACTGAAAGTTTTCCTGTATCAACTATTCTATATTCTCTTCTTTTTATCTCATTTAATTTTCATAAATGCCCCAGTCTTTCATTTACAGAGTTGAGAAACTGGAAGTTTGAGATCTAAGCTAAGTTGTTCAATCTCTAATATGTACAATCCAAGGTACAAATGATTCAAACCAAAGTCTGTCTGCTAAACAAACTCTTATTTATCTTACAGCTGTAATGTTTTATGACAAAATCAAGCACAAGACAGAAAAATAAAAACACCAAAGTCATTGTTGGTCACAAAATCAATAGATTTTATTTTTGACATTTATTTCATATATTACTTGTTTGAAAATCAGATTCTTGTGGGAATTAATTGAAGCAAACATCATTAACTCAAGGGCATGGCATGAGTCTTAGATATCATGATTCCTAAAAACCTGTAATACTTGTTTAACATATCAGAGTTCAGGGACTTCAACTCTTCTGTGCAAAGTAGACTAATGGTAGAACCTCCTAAAGCCAGGGGTACAATGAGACAATGGAGTAGAGGAAAGTACTCACTTCCAAGAGAAAAGCTTTGGGAAAATAAGAAAGGCTAGGAAATAGAGATCAGGAAATATGGCAGACGTTTTATAGAAAGCAACGACACAGGGGACAATCTTGCTGAATCATCATTGGGTGTTTCCTAGGACAAATAGCCTCTGAGTACTGACATTCATCCTCTCTGTTTGCAAATCAGACTCTAACACAGCAAATAATCTACTCCATATATAAAGACCTTCTTTTTTAAAAAAAAAACCAATACTTGTTTTGTACAGTATGCAACTGCTTAAAACAATTGCCGTAGCTTGATATTGTTCCTCAAAGGCCTCCTGGTTAAAGATTGTTTGTAGCTCTGAAAGGAAGCTTTAGAAAATGACTAGGTGGAAATATGCCCTATAAAGGGCTCTTGGAACCTCTGTTATTCAGACTTCTGTTATTGTGTTGAAGTAACTTTGAAAGAAAGAAAGGAAAATAGATGATAGATAGATAGATAGATAGATAGATAGATAGATAGATAGATAGATAGATAAGAAATAAGGAAGAAAAAAGAAAGAGAGAAAGAGAGAGATGAGAGAGAGAGATGAGAGAGAGAGAGAGAGAGAGAGAGAGAGAGAGAGAGAGAGAGAGAGCCAAAGTAAGTAGAGATTTATATATTTATATTTTGGCTAGTGGTTTCAGAGATTTCATTACATAGGCATTTGCCTTCATCACTGTGGGTGTGCATTGGGAAAGAGCACCTAGCAGAAAGAGTACTGAATAATAGAGTTGGTCATATCAAGAAGCAACCAGGGTATAATATATCATTTAAGACACAGCTACATAATATACTTCTTATAAATAAGGCAAACCTTCCACAGTTCACAGAAGTCCACTTGTATTTTAATCCCATGAACAGATTAACCTACTCATGAAGGAAGAGTTCTTATGATTCATTCACTGTCTGAAAGCAGCACCTCTGAACATTGCTTCCCTCAGGACCAAGTATTTAGAACACGAGCATTCAAGAGATACACTTAGTGTCTAAACCATACCATACCCAATTGTTTCCCCTTCCTTTTTCTATTCCCTCAGAACTGCCTCCTCCACTATGAATCACTGCAACACAGCAAGGCAAAGCTATCTGTAACCTGAAACCTCTGAAACCATGAGCGAACATAAACTTAAACTGATTTTTAACTTATTGACTTGGATATTTATTCTTTTAACAGAAATATATTAACAACATTGTTAGGGAAGATACTAGATGCTTTATATACAACTCTGAATTTAAAAATCATTGTACCATAATTTATCTTCCTAGAATGTCTATATATTCAAGATAAAAAACTATTGGTTCATGTAATTTCAGAATTCTTTTATTCATTCTGACTACAAGAAAGCAATATTTATTTGCTCTAATGATTCTTCTAAATGCCTCTTTTTTGCAGATATTCTAGTTTCATCTGACAGAAAACTTTAGAATACTGCAGCTGAAGCAGAACATATCACAAGAACAGAATAAGGAATGGATGACATTGGCAAGAATGAAGAAACAGTCCATGGAGTTTTCACATATAATTAATTTACTATTAATTTTGTGTAGTTGAGAAGAATTGTGGGCACTCATTGCTAATGTGAAAAAATTGTCACATGTGGAAATAGAATATAATTTCTAACACATTGAAATCAAAGCATTAACTTCATTAACATATTGCAGAGAGATAACAATGAAACATACATTAATAATCAATTGGTTTTTTTTTTTTTTGGTATTTTGAAACAGGGTTTCTTTGTAGCTTTGGTGCCTGACATGGAACTAACTTTTGTAGACCAGGCTGGCCTTAAACTCACAGAGCTTTGCCTGCTTCTGCCTCCCGGGTGCTAGGATTATAGGAAGGCAGCACCACAACCAGGTTGAAATGTATATATATATATATATATATATATATATATATATATATATATGAATGACAGGAGAGTTATTTTATTCCAAATTACTCATGTGCTTAGACTAACTAAAACAGTGGAGTTCAGCACTGGGTAATTCTGCTTGTGGTATTTTTTTTTTTTAATTCCGGTGTGTTGTGATTAGTGTTGTCTGTAACCAGGCTCTTTGATCCAGAAGCAGAAAGTCACATATTCACAAGGAAAAATAATACCAATTACAGTAGAGGCTCTAAATGTCTTTTTTTAACTCTATGATTTACAAATCATGCATAAATTAACATACTTTGGAAAAATACAGTTTCTCATGTTCTGATCATTCATTTGGAAGGAGAAACAATACTTACTTGTTAGTTGATAAATGAAGGCAAATGTTAAAGGTGTCATGATTCTACAGTACTCTCATTCACAAATGATCTGTAAGTTTTTTAAAGAATAGGTTTGATATTATTTTTATTGACCATTAATTTTACTATTTATTTATTATTTGTTTTTTGTGTCTTTCACATCATTTCTCCAGATCCCACCTATCTCCCTCCCCACCCCAAAATAAAATGTAAGCAGAATAGGGAAAATAGAAGAATGGGGAAATATCATCATGGAAGCTGTAGTGTTGCACAGTGAGTCAGGCATTAAACACCTTTGTCTATAGATTTGTTTACATTCATGAAAGAATCATTGGTCTGGTTTGAACCCCCTGCCCTCTGTTATGCCATTGACACTGGGCCCTCACTGGAACTCTTCCTGGACATCTTGTTGCTGGCCTGTGTTGTGGAGACCCTGCAGCCCTGGGCCCACAGGACTGACATAGCCCTATCCCTGTGCTCCAGCAGGTCACAGATTGGGAGGGATGTTTTAAGATGGGCCAATATATAACCGTGGTTTTGGGCCTGGGTACTTGCAGGATGGGTCTGCCCATCAACTCTCTCATCTTCTTCACCAGGGTGGACTCTCTAGCAGTGCCCTGGCTAGCTCACTCCTTGCAGGATGAGCAACAGGTGAGGACAATTCAAATCCTCAGGATCAGTTCTCCCACAATTATACCTTCATGGCCAGCTCTACTGTGTTGCCCAGGCATGGTGTAGGGGCCATTTCCTTGAGAGTGCAGCTCAGGAGGGGCAGGGATAGCTCTACCACATGCCCCAGGCATTGATAGGGGTATCTCCCCCATGACCATGTCGCCTCAAGATGAGTAATTGGGACAGCTCTCTCATGCTCACTCTTCGGGGCTGGTTCACCTACATCTCTGCCAATGGGGTTAGCTCTACTGTGCTGCCTAGGCGAGGTGCAGGGCCTGCTCTCCTGAGTGTTGCATATTGTGTGGGGCATGGACTGCTCTCCCCCTCTTATGACCTAAAGGCTAGTGCACCAAACCTCCCCAAATGCTGATGGGGAGACATCTATCCCTGCCCATGCTGTCACAAGACTGATGAATAATGGGGCCAGCTCTTCAGCTGTCAAAACCTCAGGGCTGGGTCAGCTCTACTGTGTAGCCAAGGAAGAGTGAAGGATCCTCTCTCCTGAGTGTTTCAGCCAGTGAGGGGCAGGACCAGTTCTCCCTAGTGACAGTTAGGGCCAACTCTGTAGAGCCCAATAAACTCTGCCTTTGAGGGTATCAGGAGCCACAGACATCGACAGAGATCAACAGAGACCATGGCTGCATCAGAGTCATGAACCCAGACATGGGTCCCACAGAAGCCCGGGAGGCAATGAAGTCCCCCACCTCAGCCCACTGCTTATCTGTTTTACCTCTTCAGATACACGTCTATCCATAGGACATGCACCATTTTATCCCTGTCTCTGTCTTCCATATTACTCCATACATTTGCTATCCATTGCCTGTCCGACTGGATCCACAAGATGCAGAGTGGGCCAGTGTTTTTTTCTTGGAGCCTGAGGCAGAACACCCTGGGACCACGTGTGGCTCTCCTTGTTTTACTTAGATTATCATGGGCAGTACCATGGTTCCCACATGGCAAAGAGATAATAATAGTGCCCGCCAACCCTATACCTGGCACTGGGCAGGTTTCACATTGGTGCAGAGGTGTTGCTGAAGACATCTCGCCAGCTTGGGCGAGAAAATTCATGCTGCAGTCATTTGTTTTCCGTCAGCCCCAGTCACATGGCAAGAGCTTACAGGTTTTTTTTTTTTTATTAAATAATCTTGTATATTGTTTCTCATTATCGTTTATTAGGGCTCTGATGTTGGAGGCAGGCGGTGGTGGCACATGCCTTTAAGCGCAGTGCTCCGCAGTACTCAGGAGGCAGAGTCAGGTGGATCTCTGGGAATTGGAGATCAGCCTGGTCTACAAGAGAACTAGTTCCAGGACAGGGTCCAAAGCTACAGAGAAACCCCTGTCTCAAAAAACAAAAACAAAAATAAAAAACCACAAAATAACAACAAAAAACACAAGATAATGTTTGTCTGTGTGTAAGCACTCGTACATAGCTTTCTAGAAAGAGTGGTAAAATGTGTGCTCTGGACTTTCCATTTCAGACTCAGCTTTTTCCTTTCACCAACATGAAAACATTTCAAATATATTTGTTTATAAAGAGCACTTCTGAAGCAAAATTAGCTGACAATGCACATCCTCATTTAAACCTGATTTGGGCATGAAAGTACTGGTGATCATTTTTACTAATAGTAACCAACACAAGCTACTGAATACAGTTTGGATGAAAATTAAGCTGCTGGATTCTCAACATCTGAATTCAGATTTTTAATGCATGAGCATAGATAGGTAAGTTATTTAAATTTTACAAGTGAATTGATCTTTCTCTGAACCTTTGTATTAAATACATGTTGAATATGTAGCAGTGGACAGGTCTTTTTAGCCTACTTTCACCCCAGACACCTTCTTTTGGGGAAAACTTGACAATAATGTGAACATCTAAGAATGCTTTTGAGATGATACTTAACTTATCTAAGTCATAGGCAAAGCACAACCTGGGGAATTACACCATGCTGGGAATCTAAATGGTGAGAGTTAATATATATATATATATATATATATATATATATATATATATAAACTTTTTTTGGCAATGTGTGTTCCAAATGGTGTGATCTTCAGAGAGCAATGGAATCACCTTAAAAGACAGATTATTGTGACCTTCTCCAGAATTTGAATATGAGGTTAGAACCATTTCTCAGAATTTGTCAAGATACACTAATATTGTTGATCTAGGAACTAATTATTCTGAGGACAAGTGTCTTATGAATTCAATGTAATTTCTTTCCTGTTAAATATTCTAAATGGGGTTGTTTCAATTTAGTTGATAATGGAAATACCATTTTTTTACTAAAGGCTTCAAAATATTTCTGGTAAGCAATATCAATTTTATGTTCTAAACATTATTTTAGAGATATTCAAACAATCATGTCCCAAGTCCTAAGAAATTTAGAGATATATAGTTTCTCAGGCAGCATTCATTTATAAAATTTCTAGGGAAAGAGTAATATTTCATGTTTTATCACAGGTTATTACAGACTCACAGTCTTATGGTACAGTGCTAGACCAAAGTAACATATGAATTTACATGTACAGTTCTCTAGGGATCTGGAATACTGAAAAAACATAGCCCCCTCTTGATGGTTGACGTCTGCATTAGCTACAGAATGACTGAATGTTACTGAACACAGTAAACTTGCCAGAAAGTTAAAGTGCTAATACTCAATTCTTTCTCTCTCTATTTCTCTCTGTGTCTCTGTCTCTGTCTCTGTCTCTCTCTCTCTCTCTGTGTCTTTCTCTCTCTCTTACACACACACACACACACACACACACACACACACACGCATGCAGGATCTTGGAGACTGATGGAACAATGTAATCCAGGTAAATGAATATTCATTTCCTAAAAAAATAAGACTAAAACACTTCAACTAAAAACCTTCCTAAACAGATATGTCTTCCCTGTTAGTTGCTGCAACATCAGCTTTGTATTAAACATCCTTGCTTGTTTGGCAAAAGAACAACTTAAATAAAGAACTGTTAGACATCTCAAAGAGGATGATTTGTAAGAACCTCTCAATATAGAATTTTCATAAAGTTGCTAATTGTTCCTTACTTTAAAATTTGGTGTTCTGAGAATAAAGCACAAAGAGTTATGTAAATATTAGCCAGGGAGAGGGCACTGCTCTGCATCAGCATTCACAATATTATTCAGTCATAATTAATACACTTCTAAAATAAAGTGTTGACAGCACTCTTATTCAAATATATAGCATATGTTTACAGTCTCACACATTGAGGTACACACTAATTACACTATATGTGTGAGAGAAATTGCAGAGGCAATCTGCGGAGCTGGGATTGCAGCTAATTGAAAACTGCCATTGTCCAATTAAAGCAGGTGAAACCGAGGAATGGCAACACTGCCAAGTGCCTATCTGGCATGGCCAGGCTGATCAATTTAAAAGACTAAATGCAATAAAAAAAGAGCAAAGAAGTTTTTTTGTTGTTGTTGTTCTTCTTGTGGTTACTTTACCAGGGAACTGAAAGGCTAATGGAAATCAGGGTACATGGTGGATCTGCTCACCCCAACCCACAGATCGATCTTGATGGAGTAATATATCACGACAGAAAATAGTGAGCAGCTCAAAACCACAAGGCTCACATTACACCAGAAGAGTTACCATTTGGAGAAGAATATTTGTTTATTTGTTAGAAATGTGCTTTTGATGATGTTATTCATAGAAACTACAGTGTGCCTTGAACTACTTTTATTTTTCTCTATTTGACTGCATTAGAAAATAAATGAAATCAACTATCAGGTATTTCAAAGAATCATGAATTTCAAAATTAAACTAGCATTTCTCTTTTGCTAAAGCAGAAAATGTTTCTTTTAGGACATAAAATGTTAGGAGACAAAGGACCAAGAATTCTGCTGTGGGATTACGTCTCCTAGAAATGACAGGAAACTATACTTACGGCACCTTAACAATATGATTGCCGAAATGAGACCCGAATGATGACAATATCAATTGAAATCATTATGTAGAAGGGGAGAAATGCATGGGTTCCCATCTAGACAAAGAACTACAGGCAACTAATGAATTCCAAGAGATGCAGTACTCATTTGTCCAAGAAACAAACACCCTAATTGGTTATCCAATACCAAATACTCATCTCTAAATTAATTTACATACAGGCAATTCTAAATGCACCCAGTAGGTTGTATTTATACGTTAATTAATATATATATAATACTAATAATCAAAGGAAAAGAGGTCATAAATTTGAGAGGGAGTAGGGGAACACCCTTGAGGGCTTGGAAAATGGGGACATAGACATTGTTGGAGAATATAAAAGTAACGTGGAAATGATGTAATTATATTTTAATTAAAATTTAATGAAAGCAAAAAGATTGCTATTAAATAACAAATCACCCATAAATTGTTTGACTGTTCTTTAGTTGGTTATAATAATACAGCAACGCAAAAAATCTATAGCATTATATCAAAGACTACTTCCATGATTCAGTCAGAAGGTGGTAGAATAAATTAAAACAAAAAATACCCTCAAATATGAAGAAGGAAAGTGACAGATACGTTTTCAGGATCTAGGATGTACTAGGCAAAAATAAATAAAGTGGCATGCTTTCATTTATTGTTTCAATAACACCTCATAATTTGTATGTTGTAGAAGAGAAACATGAGACACTGTGTTATTGAGCAATTTGCTTTATTTGAGGGAGCATGCAAGTAACAAGCAGCACAGCCTTGGGACTTTCATCCTGAGCCCTGCAAGGTGTGCATAATTGGGTGTGAATATACATAGGTGTACATATTCCTTAGAGTGGGAAGGGGAATGGTGAGGTCACTGAGTTACCATGCAAACAAGCAGGAGGACTCAGAGTTCACATCCATGGAACCCACATAATGCTGTGTGGGTGTGGCGGTTGCATGGAATCCCACCACAGAAGGTGATCCCAGTACAATTTGGCTAGCAATATCAGCTATTTTAGAGAGCTATGGGTTAGATTGGAAGATTCTGCATAAATCGGTAAAGTGGACCAAGAATGAGTCTTAACATCCTTTTCAGTCACCCACAAATACACACATAGATGTACATGTACCCCAATCACATGCCCACACACACAGAGAGAGAGACAAAGACAGATGGGGCAGAGAGTGGAAAAGTTTGAGACTGTACTGATGGCTCACTGGGCAGAAGCACTCACTATACACTACAGTGTCTGAGCTCAAATCCTCACCATACACATTAAAACAATGTCAGCAGTGGTTGGACATATCTGTAACCTCACCTGGCAGGTGTGGGCAGAAACAAGTGGAAGAAATCTATTTACATACTAGAAGAAAAGAATGACAGTGATTGGATTGACCCATGTTTGACCAGGGACACAGCACAGCATGTAGAAGAACAGATGAACCTAGCTGTGACTTAGAGCACTCCATTAATCCCCAATGCCCCTCATTCTTCTCTGAGTTTTCTGGTGTATTTGTACATTGCTCTGTCTCCTGCCTTTGTGACATCTTTCACAATGACATCCTGATCCGTGTCCTTGTGAGTCCTTTCCTCCAAAAGGTCAAATTTGAATTTGCCAAACAGATGAAAAACATTAGGAGGTAAAAGTATGCTTTTATGCCCTTAGTTTTTTGTTTGTTTTATTTTATTTTTGTGCCACCTGACTGATGGAGAATATGCCCGCCAATGACCCATTATTTAAATAATTTCTCTCTGTATAAAAGGGATAACAAGGATGGAAGATACTCACTCATCACGGACAACTATTAAACAGTTCATAATTTTCATTAAGTAAGCTCTGCTATCTCTTCTGTGAGTCTACGCAGATTTCTTTAAGCAGAAAAGGCAATTTTATGTAGACTCACACTAGAGACTGGCATCTAGCACATACTGAATTAATGGTGGCATTTGGGAGGGAAAATAGGCAACAAAAGGTCTCACTTAAGATGTTTTGAACTTTTTTGCTTGAAGTGTCTAATTACCATCATTGAACTCTGCCATTTATCTTCCATGACAATTTCAAGAACAAAGGGTAAAAAACAACAGACACATTAGAAAGCAAAGCGTGAGCTGGTGCTTATGATCTGAGGACTCTGACATTTAGCCTTGAAGATCATTCACATTCCTTCCTCCCCTCTGTTCACTTTTTGCCTTAATTTACTTGTCATTTAATTCAAAATCACCAATTGTCTGAGCATGATTTTGAAGCCACTCATTCTTGAAATACATCCAAGACTTGCCTGAAGCATCATACAGCCTTAGACAAATCATTTTACGTATCTTAGCTGAAGTATTTTATTAATTAATTTATTTTTAAAGTATTTCTGCTCATTTTATGTATGTATTCCAGTTTCTACTCCCTCCCCTCCTTCAACTCCCCCACCTACCCCCCATCCCACTGCCCCATCTAGTCTGCAGAGAAGGTAGAGCTTCCCATGGGGAGTCAACATAGTCTGACACATCACTTTGAGGCAGGATCAAGGCCCTCCCCCCTATATTTAGGCTGAACAATGTATTCCTACAAAAAACATGAGCTCCAAAAAGCCAATTTAAGCCCTAGGCATAAATCCTCATCCCACTGCCAGTGGTCTCACAGACTGCACAAGTCATAACTGTCACCCACATTCAGAGGGCATAGTTTGGTTTTATGCAGGTTCCTCTGCTGTCAGTCTGGAGTAGTGAGCTCTGGTCAGCTGGTTCTGAGGGTATCCCCAACATGATCTTGACTCCTTTGCTCATATTATCTCTCCTCCCTCATATCAACTGGTCTTCAGAAGCTCAGCTCAGTGCTTTGCTGTGGATCTCTGCATCTGCTACATCAGTTTCTGGGTGAAGATTCTATGATGACAGTTAAGATGGTAATTAATCTGATTTCAGGAGAAGGCCTATTTAGGCAGCTTCTCCACTATTGCATAGGGTATTACTTGGGGTCATCCTTGTGGATCCCTGGAAATTACCCTGGTGCTAGTTTTCACACTGAACCCATAATGGCTTGCACAATCAAGATATCTCCTTCCTTGTTATCTCTCTCTGTCCTTCCCCAACTCAAACATCCCATTCCCTCGTGTTCTCCTCACCCCTTCCCTTTTCCCCTCCCCGTCCCATTCTGCCCCCCTTCCCCTTCCCACATACTCCCAATTTCCTCAGCAGCTCTTGTCTATTTTCTCTCCTCTGGGGATCCATGTATATCTTTCTTAGGGTTCTCCTTCTTCCCTGACTTCTCTGCGGTCATGGACTATAGGCTGGTTACTCTGTGATTTACATCTAGTATCCATTTACAAGTGAGTAAATACTGTGTTTGTCTTTTTGAGTCTGGATTACCTCACTCAGGATAATTTTTTTTTCTAATTCAATCCATTGCATGAAAATTTCATGATGTCATTGCTTTTTATCATTGAGTAGTACTCCATTGTATAAATATACCACATTTTCTTTATCCATTCTTCAGCTGAGGGGCACCTAAGTTGTTTCCAGATTCTGTCTATTTCAAATAATGCTGCTATGAACATAGTTGAGCAAACATTCTTTTGGCATGAATGTGCATCCTTTGGATATATGCCCAAAAGTGGTATTTCTGGGTCTTGAGGAAACCACCACACTGATTTCCAAAGTGTCTGTTCCAAGTTTATACTCCCACCAACAATATAGGATTGTTCACCTTACTCTGCATCCTCTCCAGCATAAGCTATCGTTGGTGTTTTTTGATCTTAGCCATTCTTAACTGTGTTGCATTTCCCTGATGGCTAAGGATGGTGACCAAATTTCTTAAGTGTCTTTCAGCCATTTGAAATTCTTCTGTTGAGAAATCTCTGTTTAGATCTCTACCCCATTTTTAATTGAATTATTTGGTATTTTAATATCCAGTTTCTTTAGCTCTTTATATATTTTGGAGATAAGTACTCAATCTGATGTGGGGTTGGTGAAGATCTTTTCCCATTCTGTGGGCTGACATGTTGTTTTATTGACCGTGTCCTTTGTCTTACAGAAGCTTCTCAGTTTCATGAGGGTCCCATTGATTAATTGTTGCTCTCAGTGTCTGTGCTGCTGAGAATATATTTAGAAAATGGTTATATTTAAATGGTTAAATATACTGGGGTTATATTTATGAAATGGTCTCCTGTGCCTAGGCATTAAAGGCTACTTTGCACTTTTTCTTCTATGACGTTCAATGTGTTTGGGTTTATGTGGAGGTCTTTGTCCATTTGGACTTGAGTTTTATGCACGGGGCTAGATATGGATGTGTTTTTAACTGTTTTTTTTTTAATTCCTCAATCATAATATCTCATAGGTACTATGATATTTGTAATAAAACATTTTTTGTGACACGGGTAAATGTATTAGATGCAGTAGGTACTGAGATTGGTTCACCAAATAATGTTACTTTCAATTGCACATATTTCAATAAATATGTCATAGGTGATATACTTGATACATATATATATATGATGCTAAACAAATGATATTATAAACATCTAATAGATGTAGAGGGATAGATGGTAGACATATATTAAATTAAACATATAATTAATAATTACATATAAAATTTACTCTGCTCATTACTTCTGCAACAAAAGCTAGGTTTTCTTCCCAATTTGCATAATAAATAATGTTTCTGGAAGATGACACTTGACCAGCAAGTGTGCTACTCTAGGTACAATCCCATTTTTGTGTTAGTAGTAAAGTTTGTATTGGTAATTTGGGAGATGGGACATGAGGAGCCATAGGATTAGTATGTTCTGGAATATAAAAGCTCCATTGCTTTCTAACCAGTCTGAAGTATATTATTTGAAAATGTTGCATACAACAAGGTTAAATAAGAACCTTCACCTGGCGATGGATGGTGATAAAGACAGAGCCCCACAGTGGAGCACCAGACTGAGCTCCCAAGGTCCTGATGCAAAAGGAGCAAAAGGAGGGAGATCATGAGCAAGGAAGTCAGGACCGTGAGGGGTGCGTTCACCCATTGAGACGGTGGGACAGAACTAACGGGAGATCACCAAGTCCAGTTGGAATGGGACTGACAGAACATGCGACCAAACCGGACTCTCTGAATGTGACTGATGGTGGAGGAGGACTGAGAAACCAAGGACAATGGAGATGGCCTTAGATTCTACAGCATAGACGGGCTCACTGTGAGCCTTGTCAGTTTGGTTGCTCACCTTCCTGGACTTAGTGGGAGTTGGGAGGACCTTGGACTTAACATAGTGAAGGGAACCCTGATGGCTGTTTGGCCTGGGTATGGGGTGGAAGGGAGGGGAGGGGAGGGAGAAGGGCAGGGGAGGAGATAGAAATTTTTAATAAATATAAAAAATATATGGAAACTGTTGTTCTAAATCTTGTGATATTTATCCTTGTTTTACAAAAGAAGATGTAGGGTTCCATTGAATATAATTTAAGTAATAGGTTTTCCCATTAGTACTGGTAGCTTCATTCAAGTGTACTTGGCACACAATAGTAGCTTGTTTCTTGACCTACATTAAAGAAGACTGGAAATTAAAAGTCCTATGAGACACCTCACTGTGATATTATAGAACTAGAGTCGAGGATGTGGTTCATTACATTGCAAAGAGAAAACACTTAGGTGAAGATATCAATTCCCAACACTGAGTCAGTAACCCAATGTTCTTAGGATGAACTGGTTTACTTTATTACACATGTTCTCTGATGAATACAACCAATCAGACTTTATTCTTCAATCTGAAAACTAGTAAATAAGAACCAAAAGTTTGGTCTCCCAAGTAATAGATATATATTATGAAATTATCATGTTATTTTTCATCTTATGGTTTAGTACATTTTCAGGTTTTGTTCTCAACTATAATTAGTATCTAAAGTCCAACAATTGATTTTTGTTGGCTTTGATTGTAAAATACATTGTAACTTCTGTGGTAAGCTTTAACATGAAATGGAAACAGAACAATCACTTTTAAAATGGTCAAGAGCAGATCCATCATATGGATCTTATATTTCTGCATTACACATGGCCTGTTTATAACCCAACATCTTTCATAAATGAGTTTGGTCAACACTCAGGCAAGAGACAAGAATGCTTCCACTTGTGATCATTCTTGCTTGTCTTGGATAGCTGTTTTTTTCCCTGTGTTCTTTCAGCCAATGTGTTCTACCTTCTGTCCCTCTCTAATAAAATATATTCAAGCAGTGAGTGACCTCACCTTCAGATGCTGACATCAGCCTAAGCCTGTTGTGATTTGAATGTGAAGTGCTCCCATATCCTCAGGTGTTTCTAGTACTTGAAGCCAAATTTGTGGTACTGTTTTTGAAAGTTTACAGAACTTTTGAGAGGTGGAGTCTCAATAGAAGAAATGGGTCACTGGAAATAAGACTAGGTACATAGCCATGCCTTCCCTCCAGTCCCATGTCCACTTCTTGATATACAGATTATAAACAGTTCCTTACTCCCAAAGACAATAGCAAGAGCTGATTTCACTGTTATTGATACTGTCTGCATAATCATGGGTTATGTGTTCAAACAGGAACCAAAATAAGCCATGCCTCCCCTGAGTTGCTTCTTATTAGGTATTAGGCCATAGCAATGAGCAAAGAAATTAAACAGCTCCTTGTGCCACTCAGTAGAGCTGCTTTAGATTCCTTTGTTCATGAGCAAGTAGAAAGAGCATTATGGGTAAATACACTATGTAACTGTTATGTTATAAACTCTTTGCTCATTGGTGAGATGACTCAGCAGGCAAAGGAGCTTGCCACCAAACCTAAGGACCTGAATACAATGTAGAAGAGGACAAAAGGAAACAGACAGTGTTCTGACTTTCTATTAACACCATAGAATGTGTATATTCTCACACAGGCACACATATAAACAAACCACACACGCATGCATGTATGCATACATGCACACATGATGTAAACAAGAGTTTTTGAAGGTGTTTGGGATCTAACTTTTGTGTGTTAGAAACCATCCTCTACTCTCCCTGTCGGTAGATAGTCTAAGATACTGTTGCAGTAGAATCGGATGATACCTGAAAGTATAGAAAATGAAACTCCACAAAAATAAGAGTACAGGTTTGGATGTGCTTTATTTCACAAATTTTCATGTCTTAGAACCATGATACTCTATATGGAAGCACAGAGATGGGGAAATCTTTAAAGCAGTATAATGGGTAAAAAGTTTTATATTATTAAGGACTAAGAGGTTTCTGTTAGTATCATGATACAATTACTTGTGGGATTGAGTGGTTATGAATGCACACCTGTCTCTTTCCAGTAAAACTCTCACTTCCTGCCCAAACCATTTGATCTCACATTCTCATATATGTCCCCTCCATGATGCCAGAGTGTTGGGGATACAAAGGTCATACTGCTGCTAGCTTTGTATCACTGACCCACTATGAATCTAGAACTTGGGCTCTCTTAATCAAGTGACTTTATCACACTAAACTGCAGTATCAAAGGTCTAAAGACTATTCTTATTCTTGACTATCTCAGGAGAGTCTGGTTGTTTACCACACAGAACAGAATATTATTGGAAAAAAAACTATAGTGTTAAGCTGTTCAGTAGGAAGGCCCAATAGATATAGAGGGGGTCAAAATTAAAATGTACTTTTACAATTGAGAGAGAATTCACCTAATCAGTGAGTAGGCTGATTCTTGTGCTAAACTCATGGCAATTACATTGCTCAGCCCAAAGCCAGTTTACTAATCAAAAGCCAGTTTAGTCTTTCCCAAAATTTTCCTTTAATGACCCTGTCCCTTTACAAATATATGCTAGGGTCTTTGCTGACTCAGAAAGTTGAACATTAATCAGTTAGTAATCACTGCTGTGATTACAAATGATTATTAGAAAAAACTGCTTATTTAAATTTGTATCAAACAGCGTCATAGCAAGGAAAGCATTGAAAGAAATAAAAAGCAATGTGAATACCAAAGTGGCTATTCCATTGCTGAGTGACTACCCAGGGATTTTTGTAGCTAAAGCTGTAAAGCACATGTACAAACATAGATATGTAGATACAAAGTGGTGGACTTCTATTTTCAAATGATAGGTATGATTTTTCTTACTCAAAAATATAAAATTTTACATGTAATTCAACCTGAATGGCATCTCATAAAAAGAGGTTAGGATGAGTTGTTGTTACACATTAAACCACTGACCTTTGCTTACACTACATGAGATGACCTATTTCTCAATATACCCTTGAAAAAATGGTTGAAACTAGCATTTCTTTGATGTCAAAAAGACTATAAGTTTATAACACTGCCTTGACCTTTGAAATCCTGAACTCATCATTCACAAACCCTGGGAGACACTTGCTTTTGGCTAAGAATGTGTGTCAAGAACCATGTGGACATTTTGTTCCATAAAAGTAAAGCAGTTATTTTGTTTGCTTCTTTTATGTTTGCTGACTTGTTTGTCTGTCTGTTTGTTTTATCCAATTCTGTAAAATAATATCCAAATCTATCACCACAATTAATTTAAATGCTTGGACTGTATCATGCTTTTCTTCATGGACCATACTAAGAAGTTTTACCAAGATGCTGTTCTGAAAAAAAAAAAAAAAAAAAAAAAAAAAAAAAACAAAAGCCAAAACAAAAACAAAAAAGGGGGAGGGATGTGGTCTCTTAGTATTGGACTGTAACAAATGTCATAAATGTCACCATGGATAAATTCCTGATTTTATTCTTCATTATTACATAACCTAAGTAGTTCAAAGAAATGTAAACTTTTAAAAGAGTTTTTTTGTTTTTTTGTTTTTTTTTTTTTTGCATCCACTTGGTCTTGTGGAACTGCAGGTAGTGGGCCATACAAATAAACAAGATAGCTAATAGTCTCATCAACGACAAGAGCATGTCCTCTAGGATTTTCCGTGGGTATGATTCTACATGTTTAAACTGTGAGACATAAATATACCTTTATAATATCTCTCTTTAAAAGGAGTGGGATAATGAGACTATGTGTGAAGAACAGCCATTCTCCATCACTCAGTTTCAGGATACACTGGAGAGTGGCGTATGCGCTGAGCTGGGCTCTCCTCATGCCACTCAGACACTTTTTGCTGACATCGGACAAGCAGTTTCCTTTGCTAGGGGTTTGGGTGCAAAGCCATTTGGTTCATTCAAAATGCTCCTAGAGGTTTTCGTTGGCTGTCATAGTTATACATGTGAAACAAACAAGCTCCCCGCCTTTATACTATAAGCTTCCCACGAACAAGTCCTGTTCCCAGTGTGCTGCAGAACTTCTGTGAAAGAGATAGTCACGTCTACTTCCCTATTCCCCTTAGCATATGTCTTATTCAGTCGCCATAAGAGAAGTGAGGTGTCATAAAAAAAAGGTAAGAATGCCAAATAATTCCATGGTAAAATGTATTATCTGTTTAGAAAATATCACTATGAGATTCTCCCAAAATAATGCTCCAAAAAGCAAAATAAAAACAAAATTGTGAGGCTGCCAAGGTGCCTCACTTTGTGCTTGCTCCCAAATCTGACAAGCTTTGATCAATCCCCAGAATCTGTATGGCAGAAGGAAAGAAATAAACTCTGTAAGCCGTCCAGTGACCTCCACACCTGCACCAAAACATACACACATGTGCACAGGGCACAGGTGCACACAAACAAAAAAAAATGGCAAAAATGTAATTCATAGGTCTGGATTTTTATGCTCTAAAATATATTTGGGGTATTCAGGTTTGCCACACCAAATAAATGTGTGCCAAATAGGAGTGTAGTTTTGTTCTGAAAAAAAAAATAATAATCTGGAGGCATGTGAATTGATATGTATGATAACATAGAATGCACACTGCTATGCAGTGACCTAGAGATATCAGGTTATAGAAGTAGCATAAATGTGATTGGAAATGTATTCAGACTTGTTTCTTGGGTCCCATTACTCATTTCTCATTGTGATTTCTATAATTCTAAATGTTAGACCATAATGATGATTAAGTCAGAATTGCTTTATACTCTGAATGAATATGGATTTTAGGGACCCTGTTAGCATGATTCAAATTCCACAAAAGAACACTCAGTAACTAAACAGGGTAAGCTCCTTTAGGGAAAGAAAATCCTAATCATGAGTCTAGGCCTTCCAAACTTCAACATGTAAACATTTCCTTAGAGTCTTGCAAACACACACATTTGTTTCAGTAGATGCGAGGTGGAACTGACTTTCTGTATTTCTAAGCAGCTCTCAGGTAGTGTTGAGGCTATCATCTTTAGTATTTAGATAGACCTATGAACCAAATTTAAATAAGACTTAATGTTAGAACTGGAGAAGGACACTATTACAGTCTATTCATGGTCAAGCACGAATTGCAAGTTACTTGCTTTTTCTATGACACATATGCAACCTATTTACCTTAGATAATAGTGATCCTTTTGTTACACAGCAGAAGCAAGGCAGGGAAGTCCTCTCTGCGGAGGGTAAAAATGAAGGACAACTCGTGCTGCAGCATGCAATATCAGTTATAGAGGGGCTTTTGTCTTCTCTTCTAAATGCACAAAAAGGACGTCTAAGAGGTGCTGTGCAGTCAAATTCAAGCGTCTATTAAGTTCAGAGTTCTTTTATATCTCCATCTACTACACGGTAGAGTAAACGAAAAGAAGCAAGAAATAAGTCCAATAAAATAGGTTCAGAGTGATCCACCTACAGAGGATGATGGGGAAAGTGATGAGAGTTGAGGAAGAATATAAAGGTCTGTCTGCTTTGGGGCTTCTTGGAGATGAATTAAGGACACTGGACATTTGTTACCTCGGGGGGGTTAGAGAAACTAATAACAGATTGCGATCAGCAGAGCCCCATGCCCTCATCCGTGCTTTTGAAGCGTCACTCAGGCTCGTGTGGAGAATTTATTAAAAGAGTGTGATCTTGAACTCTGGAGAAGCATTTCCAAAAGTTGAATAAATGTTTAAAGATACACACTGAAATAAAAGATTAACTGAAATGCGCTCTAACATTCCAACATCAAAATGACAGAATTTTGCAGTATAAAGTATTGGGGAATATGCCAATTGATTTTATGTGCCTCGTGTTTGTTGCTGGCAGTGTTGTTTATTTGCTTAACTGGCTGTTTTTTTTTTTTTCACAAGTTTTCTATGTGACAGAAGTGGAGAAATTCCAGGAAAGATTTTTACCTTAAGATTTCATATGATTCACTTCATGTTTCATAAATAGAAATACCTTTGTAAAGGTTTTTCTATAGCATGTTTTGTTCATTTTAACATGCTTCAACTAATCATAAATGAAAAGTCAAATAATGCACTAACTACTGAATAAACAATACATATAGTATATGAAAGATTAAATTGATTTTAGAACTCTAAACTATAATTACACTATTATGAAAGACAATGTTTAAAAACACCATATTTAGTTTACTATCAGATTGTATGTATGCTGCCCAATTCAACCAGTTATCAATTTGTAAAACGGTATTCTTGACAATAGGAATAAACTGCTGAACCATCTCCAGGTTTGTAAAACTGGTATTTGAGAAATATATCTTCTACTTTTAGTAGAATTCCTACTCCATGTTTCCATGCTTCAAAATTCAATTCAGAAAACCCCAAACTGGTATCTGCTAACAGTGAAATTAAGATAATAAAGTTAACAAATTAAATAAAAGAGAATTTTTTCAGATACGGCATGCGACTAGTGGCTAGTTGTTCTTACATCTTGTTTAAGAATGACTTAAAGATTTTCCTTTCTCTGAATAAGGAGAATTATCAAACACTGTGATTATTGTGGTCATATGTCTTTCAATCAGAACAGATCTCCTTCCATATCAGAGTGAATCACAGCCATGTTTATATGTTTATTTCCTCATCTTGGCAAATGGAACAAGCTAACAAGGTAACGTCTGAATGAATGAAGTTGCTCTATCCATTCCCTTCTAGAAGCATTGTGTGATGTCTGAGGGAAGCCAGAGGGGCCACTCAGAACTTTAAAATTCCAAGACCTGTCTGCCCACAGAGGAGAGCAGGTCATGGCTTAGAAGGCTTATCGGAGAAGCACAATAAGCATTTAGTACCCTAAACAAGCTGACCCTCACCCATCAAGACTGTCTTCAAGCTAAAAACTCACTGAAAACACTGCCAATATTCCCTGAGTAAGTGACAATTTTATATTATATAGGCAAATTGAAGGATAGGAAAACAAAGGCTTTGTGATATAATTGGAGAATGAAACTATGATATTACATGTGCTTTCAAGCATGAATTGTAGGTTGCTCTCACTTTATTTGATACATACTCTGTTTATTTCACCTTAAATTATTTAGTTATCTCATTACAACTTCTGATTGGAAAACATAAAATCAAATTAGGGAACATTGAAAAATAGCTCTCCAATACATATTAATAGTATGTCAAAGGAAACTAAAGTCATTCTCTAAATATGAGTATATTCCAAGATTGTGACCCAATTGAAAACTGAATTTCAGCCTCTGACATTCTCTCCAAAGTGTCTAGATCCTCAGCACCAAGTAAAAGGCTTATGATACTGTTGCCATTCAAGGAAGGCTTATAGAATGATCTGATGGCCAAGGGCTCTAAAATTACCAGCAAATTTAGGTCTGATTGTCACCAAAAGATTCTCAGTGGTAAAAGTGTGTGAACTTCAGCTTCCCATGAAAGAGGCACAACTGCAGGACAGAACTCTAAGTTAGATTCCTTGCAGAGCCCAAAGAAAATGGAAGAGAGACTGCAGAAAGGATTGCTGGCCAGAAATACTGTGAGAAAGGGGGCATTAATATGAACTGAATTTTGTGGTCATCTCTGTTTTTTGTTTGTTTGTTTGTTTGTTTTTCAGAGGTACAGCGAATGCTAGTCATTACAAGGTACTACTGATGAGAAGGCTCCAATATTCTGCAAGAGAATGTTGGAAGAGTCAAAAGTCAAGCATTTTCAGCCCCTCTGCTTTAAACTTGCATGAATAATGCAGAAGCAGGATACAGTGATCCTATTTGGAATGCATCAGTAGGCTTTAAGATGTTTTCATATGATGTATAACTAGAAAAATAAAGCCATCATATTATTTATATGAAATGAATTAACAAATATATTCCCATTAATTTTCCATTTAGACCCAAATCAGTTTTATGTAAGCAAATTCTAAGTGGAGGAATTTGGAAATGATGTATACTTGGACCATGTAACTATGATTACACATCTAGCCTTCCAGGACTTCTTAATGCAGTATTAGGATGTAAATATTTATTTGAGTTTCCTATTCTCCCTCATCATCAACCGGAAACACATGGTTGCATGTCTTTCTTTCTATGATAGGAAAGGAAGAAACTCCTATTTCTAGGACAGTTTTAATTTTATGGGTTTGTATCGTATGCATTCACAACTCATTTTTTCTCCTTTTTCAATTATCAGCATATTTTGAGCATTTAATATTCATCGGATAATTTTCTATGTGCTAAAGACACCTAAATAAATTAAATATGTGTGGTGTTCCACTGGACCATGAAGTTTTCAAGAGAGGCATTAAAAATGAGCCACCTTTCTGCCACCATTGGTACATTCACAATAGTCATACACACAGTGTAGAAAGTTGGTCATTGGATTTTGGAGGAAGTGCTGTCTGTGACTGGATTCAGAGTCTGTATACTTGAGAACTAGACCTTAAAAGAGGAAGGGAGGAAGTGTGATAAAGCTTCTTCATCAGGGTTCCTAAGATGAGAATCTCACTTATATCCATTACTACAAAGCCACATCCATGGCAGATTCATAACACAGTTTCTTTATCTGTAGAATGGGATAATTACCATAATTTGAAATCCTAATATTGAATAAACTAAGACATATTTTTCAAAACCATACAGTGAAACATTTATGAATATCTCTAAAAAAAACAGAAACAATGACAAAGGCCAACATTTATTAAATAGTTAACACTGCTAAACAGTTGTACTGTAGGTTGGTACTGTCACTTTTAATGCTCATAGCAAGGGTCAGTGAATAAAGACTGTCCAAACATCACTGACTTGCTAAAAATATGGAAACAACTAAACTCACCATACTGATGGGAGAGAATGCATATGGCTCAAGAAATGTCACTTGAAGTGGTAAAAGGTATCTCATGTGTCAAATATGAACAGACCATTGCTTCTCAGATACTTAAAGAAGGAAAGCCCAGAGAAGGAGAAAGCTTTTATCTTGACAAGTGGTACATGTCAATGGGGGGGGGGGGGGGGGCGCAATGCAGGGAGCTGCAGATAATACGGTTTATTAGTCAGAAACAAAACTGATTGATGTATCCAGAATTTTTTACTTTCTGAATATTTTTATAGCCTAGCTATAAATAAATGGTAAATTAAAAATAATTTGAGAAAACTTTAAAAAATTTTAGGATTGTCTAATTTCTGATGTTCTTTCTATCTGTTAAGCAAAACTAACTTTGTTTGTATTATCTTTATACTGAAGTGGTTCTGGAATTTGAGTGCAAATTAAAATGACCTTTCTTTGGGGGACTTTTGAATTAAAAATAGCTGGACAAGGCCTCTTTATAGCCCAAGTCACTAGGCTGCAGTGAGAACCAGATAGAGATAATGCTAAACTCTCCCTGCAGACGTGAATGTGTGTTATGGTAAAAACAACAGTACTGTCTGATGTCTTTCTGTGGGGTGATGCTTTTGCAGATGTAGTCAGTGAGTCCATTCTCCTAAAACTGAACTTGTAACTAGTGTTCTTATCCAAATAAACCTCTAAAATATCATTACAGACTCATACTTTTCAAAGGTTTGGAGCCAGAAGGCAAACACATGCTGTTTAACAAAAGCATTCCTTGTGCCACAGTAGTGAAGTCATTGAAGCACAATGGGTAGGGAAGGAAACTAACATTACCTTTCACTGGGTGTGTGTGAATCACCATAGATGATGTTTACAGGGCCAGAGGTTGGGAAGGTGGGGGGGGGGGCAGGAAGGGGGAGGCAGACAGTAGACAGTTTTATGTGGATGTTTCTGTAGTTGGGGAACTGGAGACCCAAGAATCAGTCTTGTTATTTCCTATCTGCTCTTTTAACCCCTACTCCCTTTTAAAACTTTCTTTGGATCCTGCTATTTCCCTCTCCTCTGTTCTAACTCTCCCATATGCACTCCTGTTCTCTTTCAAATTTAAGAGCTCTTTTCCCATTGTTTTTCCATAAATATGTATATACAAGTATATGTGCATATCCCTACATACATCCTCACCTTTCTCAGACTTACATACATAGTAAGTTAATATGTAAATTTGCTAAGAAGTTCATTTATTTACAAACTTCAGTTAAACTGTAGATCTTCATTATGAATATCTATAAAGAGACCTAAACACATCCTCCAAGCTGATCAGACTTCATTGTGATCTTTTATATCTGTGAATTGAAATGCACACCTCCCTAAAGGAAAAACATCTACAGGCAGAAGGTGAACCCTGGAGTCCTTAGTCGGGGGCTAAACATTCAATTGTGTTTTCTGTTTTATCCAGGGCACACCTGTTCCTAATTGCTGTCTCTTTTCTATTCTATGTTTAGCCTGGGGAAGGTGCTGGGAAGATTAATTACAGCAGTTAATGTTTCCATTTGAAAGAAGATGATATCCTAAGAGTACTAAATATTATTAAATTTAATGGAACTAAATTGCTTTAAAAGAGACAAATGGTACAATCCAGTATCTCATTGATGCCCCAGAAAACGGCAGCATCTCATGTTGAGTCAAGAAACAGCAATGCATTTTTTTTTAATTCTCTAAATCCAGTATAAAATGATTTCATTGAGTATCTACATTCCAGGTACTTAATGATACCTAGCTATAAGTGATCCATCAGTGGTTTTGGACAAGCTGATGAGAAGTGAATTAATTACTCAGCCATCTCAAATGACACCCATTTTATAGTGCATTCTATGATCTTACTAGTAGTTTCAGAATGAAAGCAGTTCGTTCTGAGAGGGGAACTATCATCCTCTCATAGTTATGTATCAATGAGGACTCACTCCCCTGCCTTAGTGGCGTTGTGTTCCTGCTTTCTGTTCTCCTGATGAGATAGGGAATATTAATTACAGGAATAGATCCTTCATGTGAGAAGTCATCTCAAACTGCAAGGTATTGTGGGTTGGGGTCTTCTTACTAGGGTAAGAACCACCTACTGGATTCACAAGGTGACCTAAATTTCCATCCGGCTTGGTGTGATAATGTATATCTGCAACCCCAGCTCTATGGTGGCTCACAGAAAGGTCACTCGAGGTTTGCTGGTCTCCAGCCTCGCAGGACTCAGTGACAGATCTTTTCTGGAAAGAATAGGGCCAATAAGAAAACAAGAGATAGAGCAGAATACCAGATGTCCCCCTCTGGTGATTATCCTTACTACACACACATATGTCTATTGATCCCACCACACACATGCACACACACTCCAGCCAACACACATCTACAGGTGCACTCTTAGCCCTCTAACTAAACCTTCTTCTCTCCTCCCGTCTTCTCCTCCCCTACACACCATATAAATGAAATAAATGAAGGTAGTGGAAAATGGCAAGGACCGAAAGTTAAATTAATGCACAGGTATTTAGACTGACAGGATCTCAACGTCCAGTTTATTATTTGCTATGTAAACTTCCAGAATTTGTAAATTCCTTCCTTTAACTCAGTCCACTTATCCAATTAGGATCTCCCTGCTTGCTTCTTGGTGGCCAACTTCTCTCAGCTCCTAAATTTGATGCCATCTGTCAAACACTGAATGCTTTAGACTCTTTAGAACTATATGTCAGTACAGGTACTAGGACCCAGTTACAGAGAGATGAAGCTCTGGAAAAGTACTTTCAGTTCATAAGTAAAGCAAATTTCTGTGTCTAGATTATGACTAAATAAGCATGTGCAGACATGTGTGTTAGATGCATGTGACTGTGGAGGTCAGAGGTCAACATTGTGTGTATTCCTCCATCATTTGCTTCTTTATTTTTTGAACCAGAATCTCTCACTGAACGTGGAATCACCAATTAGGTTACACTGGTCAGTGAACTCCAGGGATCCACCTTTATCTACCCTCCTTGCCCTAGTGTTAGAGTTAGATACTTCTTGCTGCTCATGGCTTTATCTTGGGTCGTAGGGATGCAAAATTGGCTCATCTTGTTTGGGCAGCTAGTTTTACAATCTCAGTGCTTATCCCAGTGCTTAAAGAAATTTCTAATTAAAATTAAAATAGCACATTTTTGGGTGAGGGAAGTGAGAGTATTTGAACAAAATGTGTATTCCCAACTTCAAGTAGAATTTTCTTTAAAAGGGGGGGAGAGAAAACCATGATTATAACTTAATGAAAAATAGTCTAGAACTTCTATACTTATCAAGTATTATACCAGTAGACATAATTTTTATTGAAAATAAATTAGACCTGAAGATGGGGAATGTTGTGATTTCCCCTTCTGAGGGCTTTGTTTTGCAGCTAAAGTTTATTGATGCCATCATGGGCGAATTTCATCAGAACTATGTACTCTGATGTTTGGGGAATCCAGCTACTTATTCATAACATGACATTTTTAATTTATTAACATTCCAATTAAAAACATAATTATTCTATAACCTTCAAGTTTATTATTTAACTGCACCTCCTTAGTAGCTAATAAATCATTTGTAATTGACTATGATACCAAAAGCTAAATACCAAGCCCTACTAGAATGTAAAACTGACGGCTATGCAAATAGATCTGCCTCTCTTGCCACACATTAAGTTACAGAAAAGGCTAAAGGCTTAGCAATTTGTAGAAAGATGCAGAACAGTCTTGTGAATAACTGTCACTAACTAAATATCTTCCATTTCCAGAGAAATGGCATTGCTTGTCATATTGCACAGATGAGAAGTATAGCACCCAGAGTGTAAGAAACATGTCCGGAGTAGCCCATACACTTAATGAGATGGGACTAGTATCAAAATTAAGAATACCTAGCTCATAAAATGTTACATGTATCCCACATATATCTTCCAAGACCAAACAAAGATTATATCCCTTCTTAGCATGCCTCACCTTTGATTCATCTATTGTATTACATCATATTTAATGAATATGGAAGAGAAAATAAGTGTCAGTCTTTGACATAGAGTTCTTAGATTTTGGCAAACAATGAACACAATAAAGACAATCCATTTACCTTATATCTCCTTTTACATATTGTCAGATCAAATGCAACATGTTAATGAACATGCATCACCACAAGAATAAACCCTCCAGCATACCTTGGAAAAATATTGCCATATAACACATATTTTCATATTTAATGACTTATTACTGACACAAATTGGCTTCTGAATATGTGTGTTCATTGTTAAGATAGGTCAGAGTTTACAGCCTTTTTGTAGCTAAGAGAAAGTTTCAAGAAGTTGGGATCGTTGCAGTGTCCTTGATATAACCATGCTTAATTCTAAACCAGCTTTAAAGTGAATTGTCTGCATTTTGGGGAGTGTGAAGTCCAATATCCAGGAAATTCCTTCTTCTCTCTCTTTGTCCATCTTTTAAAAATTGCAAATCAAGTTTGAAGGAGCATCCCGTCCTCATAACAACAGAAACACAGGCATAATGTGCAATAAAATCCTATTTATTACCAGTCAATACCATGACGGTACAACAATATATGGGTATCTGTGGTAATGTAGGAATATTTTGCATTTTAAGAAACTTGAAAATCATTTTAAAAATTGCTACAGGAATCCACAATAATTTCATGATGTGAAACTATTTTTGGATAGCTATTCATAGCTCATAGGAAAAACTGATCAACAAACTGAAGCCACTTTGGGCCTTCCTTTATTCCTGAAACAATGACTTCAGGGATGTGGTGAGATTTTCAGAAAAGCTCATCCTAGGAAAATGTGGCTGCTTGCTCTTTGCCTTTATTTGGGGGAAGCTGAGAATTTTTTCAACAGTATTTTTAAATTACTCGTGTTTTGACCAAAAATGATAAAAACACTATAGTGCAAACTGTGAATAAAGTCATTGAAAAGGATTATTTTTCTTCTCTTCTAAGTTTTATATCCCCTCATTCTTCTGTTCAACACGCTCATTGTCTGCTATACTCTACACATTGCAGAAGTCATTGATTCTACTCCTGTCCAATGCTTTTCCTCATTGTTCTGTTTACACACTCTCTTAAGGGAGCAGCTCTCAACCTTTGAGGATCAAATGATCCTTTCACAAGAGTCACCTTAGACCATTTTAAAATACAGTTATTTATATTCATAACTGTGGTAAAATTACAGTTACCACTTTGGATAACCACAACATAAGAAAACTATATAAAAGAGGTTGCAGCATTAGGAAGGTTGAGAACCATAGCTTCAAGGAATCTTAATCTATTGTTCTAAGGAATCTTATTACAAAGAAGGTAGAGTCACTAGGTAAGGGAACCTCAGTTGAAAAATGTCTCCATAAGACTGGCCTGTAGTTAAGTCTGTGGTGCATTTCTAAATTAGTGGTTGTCAAGCAAAGTCCCAGCTCTTGTGGGTGGCACCCTACCTGGGCAGGTGGCTCTGGTGGACCTACAAAGGGAGCTGAGTAAGCCATAGGGAGCAAGTCAGTAAGCGGTATTCCTCCAGGACCTTGCTTCTGTATCAGCTTTCTGGTTCCTTCCCTGTTTGAGTTCTTGTCATGATTTCCTTGGATGGTGAACTGTGATGTGGAAACCCTTTTTTGCCTCAATTTGATTTTGGCCATGATTTTCTATCACAACAATAGAAACCTTACTATAGAGTCTCTTCTGTCTCAGTCTCTAATGATTCAAAAATGTCTTTTGAACACATGATTTACCTCTAAAAACTCCAAATTATATTTATAACATTGTTCTTGATGATCCCACATAAATATTAAAAAGAAATACAGTGATAATGTGTTGAAAGCTGAGCTGGCACTTGTTTTCTTCTTCTGCACTGTGAAACTTTATTGACAAATAAGATGTACCATTGAAGCCAAAATGTGTGAGACTCCAAAGCCTAGTTTAAAGAATTGTTTAGGGTTGTTATTTATGTGAGCTCTGACTTTTTAAAATCTTTCCACAGATACAGCCTTACCTTTATCTACATAAGTGGTAATCTCATACCCAAAGCAAAGACTCCAAAACTCTAATGATCTCTAATTCTCAAAACTACCAAACCAAACGGGCTTTCTTGTCCTCTAAAAGTATTCTGAACATGGGGGTTTTCCATGTTCTGCACTATTTCCTCGTTCTCAGAACAACAAAATAAACCATAAACCACCTAAGTCATCACCTAAATATAAGTGTCCGAGATTTATATACTTACCACCCCCAATCTGTGCACTGAAATAATTTATTATCTTTATGAGATGGTTTTAGAGAACCAGTTGAAAACCGTTTAGTACTTAACACACCCGCAAAATGACCGAAGTAGATCTCTTAACCCAAAAGTCCTAGAGAGACCTGACTATAGCTACATTCCACTTTTATTTCATACTACTCTACACGCAGCTTACAACTCTCTAAATATGTCCAATTTCTTAGTTACTCTACCAAATTTGCCTTGCTGTCTGTGAAAGCGATGTGCATTACTTCTTCTATCTTTCTATGGTTGGCAACGTCTAGTCCCTGAGCTCTTGCTGAGTCTATTTACAACTGACTGTTGAATCCACAAACAAACCAGTGGAAGCAAATGGTGGTAATAAAAGGGATTTTTATGCAGTAACTTCCTCAATAATCGTGGAATAAAAAGTTCAGTTCAGGGAATATTTTCTTGTCCTTCTTCAGATTAGTTTGGGATTCTGGATAAGTGTTTGCAGATCAATTTCCTGCCAAAACGATGCAGAGATTTGATCTAGTGATCAATCTCCGCTGAGTCAAAACTGGGGTGCTCACAGGAATATTAAAAGACTCACTACATCTGCTTGAGAATTGGGTTTGCTGAGACATATAAAGCATTCGAGAAACACCGTATAGAATGCACGCCTATTCCATTTTCCATATATTCTGTTGGCTTTCAAAGCATAGGATGGGACAAAGCATTTTTTATAAGAGTCTCTTAAGTCTAATAGAATTACAGAACAACCCAATAGAGTATGAATTGTATTGCATGACTGATGGACGGATTTACATACACTATGAGAAAGCATTTTTGCGAGGTACTGAAGATAACGATAGACAGGGTTTCATATGTGAGATCCTGAAAACTGTGAAATTTGTGTAATCTGGAGAAAGACTGAGAGAACCAGGAATTGAGGACACTGTTCATCAAAGCAGGGAATGAATTAGCCAACGCATAGAGAAGAAAACTGAACATGGAGCTTTACATGAAGTGGGATGTGAAGGAGGGACATGCACACTGATGCCCAGGCAGATCTGGGTTTCCTTAGAGCTTTACCACCGCTGAGTTTGTCTGAGCCAGTCACTAAGCTTCACTTCTTCAATAAGAACAAGCAAGGCTCGAAGAACACTGCTCATTGCCTCATACTGGGAACTGTGAGGCTGAAATAATTCAATAGTAGGTACGAAGCATGTGCTACCTCGGATTCTAGAACGAGTGCCCAATTACTCGTGCGAAGAAAGTGCTGAGACGCATGATATGTCGGAGAATGAGTTAATGGAAACGGAGAGTTGCCCAAGTACAATGTTTGAATGTTGATTAGCAGAGAATTCTGTAAATCTTGCAGACTTTAAATCTAAGCTATTTTTAACACAAAATAATTTCTCAAATGGCTCTCAGTTGCCTCATTCTTAACCCTTCGGGGAGGCAGCACTTGAAGGCAGATACAGAGTATAATGCTTTTGACGTTGTTTTATTTTAGCATTATTGCTCCATCTAAATTATTAGGGCCTTCATTTATTTTTATTTTAAGAACAGAAATAGTATTGGCAGCTAAATAATTAACTTGGTTTAAGTATGAAATAAGATAAATGTATAAAATCATTATGTTTTAAAAGACTTAATATCTAAAAATGACTTTGGAGCAGTATACTAGGAATAGTTATGGCTTGCTCATTTCTAAAAGTAAAAAAAATAAAAATGGGCGTGCTTTTCAAATTGAACATTATCTGTGAAAATGAAAATATGAAAAATGAAAAGAAAAAGTAAAAAATGCTTATATATAGTCATATAAATATAAAAAGAATGTATATGTTTTCCACAGTCACTTAGCATTTATATTGTATAACAATGATGATTTTGCCTGAGAAAGACAATGTTAGGTGATTTTGTCATGGAAACATGGTAGAGTCTGATTATGCAATCCTAGAGGGCTTACTCATTTAAATTACTTTTTAATTATATTTTTTTAATTCTTTGGAGGCTCCATATATCTATACAATGTATACTGATCATACCTGTATATCACCTTGGGGCAGTCCTCCACTTCCTCCTAACATCCCCGTTCCATCTTTTTCCCATCTTCATGTCTTCTTTTATATATTTTTGTTATTAATCAGCTCCTAAGTCCAGGCAATTTCTAACCATAAGCATATAGATGTGGCATTATCTCCTGAAGCATGAGGAAACTACCAGCAGCTACTTCCCGTAAGTAAAGGATCCTGCTCCCTCTGCAGCCAACAGATGCCAATATCTCTCCTGATAATGGTGGAGTCCCTCTCGCACCCATGGTGCAATTTTGCCTAGCTTGATCATGTGCATGCCTTGGGCACATAACCACAGTTCCTGCGAACTGATGCAGGAAATAATCTTGTTATGTCTAGAAGTCAGCATTTGAAATGACCTCTTCTTACAATCACAAATCACAGTAAACACTTGATGTATCAGCCTTCACCCTGTGAAACATGCATGCTGCTCTTGTTGTGTTTACTGTAAACTGTACCACAAAAAGAACAAAAAGAGTGCATCCCTAAATCATGATTGCACGAAATCTCAAAGCATTAACTTTGTCAATATTTGTTAGCAAGTGTTACATGCTCTAATTAACTCTATAAACCACACTTCTTTATGACAATATAGAACAGGTTGCTTTACTCCAGCATCACTACAAGCATGTAACTGATGCATATACTGTATTTCGTAAGAGTGGACATAAGGTCACCAGCCAATAGGAAGCTTTTAAACTCCATCATAATTTTAGAGAGCCACTGTTGGGAGTGGTCTATCACTAACTGAATGTCATATTCTGTGTCAATTTGTATGCACGTTTGTACTTGTATACATAAATCATGCATATACAAACTAACTCCAAGTGGTGGTTTAAATGAAAATAACCTTGATAGGCTCATTTGTTTGAATGCTTGGTCCCAAAGACTGTGAAACTTTTTGGGAAGAATTAGGAGGTGAGCCCTGTTGGGGGAGGTGTATCTCTGAGTCAGATAGTATCTGTCAGTATCTGTCAATCTTTGCCTACAACTTGTGGATCAGGATGTAGAGCTCCCGGCTACTCTTTCAGCTCCATGCCTGTCTGCCTCCAACCATGGTGATCAGGAAGTAATCCTCTAAAACTGTAGGTAAATCGCCAATTAAGGGCTTTTCTTTGGAAGAGTTGCCTTGGGCATGGGCCTTTTAAAAGCAATAGAAAAGTATGAAGACATGCCACTGAATTCCTAAAAATGACACGGAATGAATACATACATATGCCCTAAATCTAAAACTACAGATCAAACAAAACCAACTCATCACAGATAATACAACAGAGAGGTGGGCATCAGCCTGCAGTCATAAACAGATTTCTGCTTACAGTTGGGGCTGTGAAGCTGGAAAGAGGTTTGAGTTTGGAGTCCTTAAGCAAGCTGTCATTAAGGTTTTAGTCACAAAACTTTACAATTTGTCATTTCTAAGCATTTGAAATTATTTAGAAATTTGTTTAAACTCTTTTAATTTGTTTAGACATGCTTACTTCATACCCCTCAGACAGAGTCCTTCTGAGGACTAAAGCAGGAACAGATAAGAAAGGAGCCCAGTTGTTGCTTTTATAATTGTCACCAAAGTGGATAATTGCAGGTTGTTGAATGCTCAATAAGGGACGGGCTATCGCTGCTCAAAGGTAGGTAGGTGCACAGTCTGGCAAGTGATAAGTCCTGCCAAAAAAGCCAAATTCATTTTGTGCCTAGAAGTATGATAAAAGAAAGGGATTCTATTTTATCCACCCCAATATGCCAGGTTTCTCACACCCTACCCCCCGCCAAAGGTTACCCTAATGCAGAAGCCACGTGGATCTTTGGGAGCTTCCTGACTGAAAGGTTAGCAGACAAGTCCAAGTTTGTTTAAGAGTTAATAACTTGCCAAGAAAAACCAGCAAAAAGCATGTGGTAGAGGAGGACAAACACCTTCTTTAGGGAATCCAGACCCAGAGAGGCATCTGCAGAGCCTGAGAGAGATTAGCTTCAAGGAAAACAGCTATTCCAAGACACTGAGGAGAAATTAGAAAGCACCAGCTGGAGGGAACCGAGAGAAATATGCTGCTGGAAGGTGCAAGGAGGGGCTGTGTACACAGAGCCAGGCATTATCATCAGCTTTTTAGGGCAGGCTTTAAAAAAATGTGTTTTGTTTCATTATTCAAGATCCATTTTATCCATTTTTCCTTTGGAATCTTTGAAAAGGTGTAAAAATGAGAGGGCCGTAAAATGTGAAAAGGATTGGGCTGAAGGATGCTTTGTGATACCCAATCATCTTAATAGATGGTAGGGTGGAATAGATTGAAGCAGCTTCTACAAAGCTGCCCGTCAAAGGAATCTGACCAATTTGAGCATACATTCCTATTGAGAAGCTTCTATAAAGCTTATCTACCCCTCCCAATGTGCCAGCCATCGTCAGGGGTCATGAGTATATGCAACAGAGGGCACATAGAAAAATATGAAACACACTCATGTCCAAAAACATATGATTTTGGAGAAGGCAGTCACAGGATTCTCCATGGTGACTGAATTTGCTTAAAATCTAACATGTCTCCTCCAAAATGGCCCAAAATATATGTGAACATACTGTAAATTGATTTTCTATTCTGGTAAGTGAAATTGTATATATATATACATAGTATATATAATGAAAAATCACATGAAATTGAAGATTACATATCTTTTATGGTACCTTGCAGAATTCTAAAGAAATCATTGCTTTTTTTTTAACCTATGTGTGCTGGACTCTTGAAAAGGTGATTTATGGAAAATGAAAAGATGTATTTCTGAAATAGGCAAGCCGGGACTTGAAGTGACTTCACAAGTTGATTTTTCTCAAGCTGCTGCTTTCTGCTTTTGGAAAGGTATCTCCATACATACTAGGGCAGAAAACTGGGTTTAATAGATACAGGTTTGGTATACATTAAATGATCAATACATAGTAGGTTTCTTTCACAATTTTTTGTTAGTATATGTGCGTTCTTCTTATTATAAAGATGAGAGACTACTTAGAGAAAACAGGATTATTTTGAAGTACAATTCCACAAAGTAATTTATCAAGAAGACACAATCCTATCTGCAGGTTTTATAATCTCTACAGTTTGACTGCTTAAAAACACACATTGAATCAAATGGCAGTAGCCTATTGTCTTGGCTTGCATGAAAGAATCTTAGACACAGAGGTTTATTGAGGACAAGAAAAATGACTAGTGATTCAGTTAGGATGGAGAATTAAGTCATGTGGTTACTAAGACAGGTCAGATGAAGTCCTCAACAGCTCTGTTTACTCTTAGTAGAACACTTCTCTGTGACTGAAGCAACAATTTACTAAATATCTTCTTGATAGCAGAAAAACGACTCTGCTTGTTCGCCAACAGTCCAAGACCGTACACGCAACTGCATTAAAAACAGCATCACAAACACTACTAAAACAACTTCAATCTATTATTATTTTTCTGGCTGCAGTACATTAGACTTTTAGTTGGATGTGATTGATTGGTATTATAACAGCTATGAGGAAATAAGAAAAATATGACTTTTTGTGAGAAGCAACAAATTACTTCCTCCATAAACACAGTTTGAATAAACTAGCATTAAGTGTGTCAAGAAAGGTGATTAGTGTTCCCCATGTATGTTCATAATCACAACATCCTCAATAGGTTCTGCTTCTTTCCACTCACAGATTCACCATGATGAGAAAGTTGCTTCTATTTGCCTCGGGACTTACAGGGTTATTCCGTAGATGAGGAATAACACAGGTCCTTGCCTCCAGCTTGTACTTCTTTATTCAGCTCTCACCTCGTAAGAACACAGAAGTCAGCGAAGAACAAAAAATGCAGGAGAATTCAAGTTTCTATATTACAGATCTGAAGGAAGGAGACATAGCACAAGTTTCCTCTAAGTGTAGTAGTGCCCTGATATTTAGTTTCACACATGAAGAGGGGGATATCATTCTCATGTTCACATGTTTGTTTCAATTATTCTTTGTATTAATAATGTAATTGCAAATATATATATCTATGCAAATATATATATCTATCATATATATATATATATATATATATATATATATCACTCGTCCCACTGCCTACTGGAAAACTCTCTGTATACATTTTCCACATGATCCTGACTTTTTGTTTTGTTGCTATGCCCTACTGAGTTTAACCAGAAGCCATTTGTGTGATTATGGGTTTGGAATTATTCAGTTGAGACCTAAGAGGCTCGCCAATGACATATAATGACTACTATGTTTACCCATGGTCAAGAATCGTGTTTCAAATAAATTTTTAAAGAAAAAAATGTAAAGTTTATTAGCATTTTAAAACATTATAGTGATGGGTATAAGAGGAAATGTTAAAACTAATTAAATGCATTTGAATTTCACAAACAGCTGTTACTGGTCACCCTCAACAAGCTTTGTGGCTCTAATGAATAGTAAATAAAAGCCTTGAGAATGTATTTATCTGATAAAATTTATTTTCATCCTGAAAGGATGAAGTACTGAGAATATCCTGTCTCTCTCATCCATTACATTTGCCCTGGTTGTCCAGTCATTAGGAACACCACATCGACAATGTTATCACAATGAGAAAATCATATTAAAATTAATCAATCAAAGAAATAATTAAAAACTACAAACTTAGATAGAGCAGAAGACACCATGTTAGAATCAATAAGGTTTGTTTGTAATGATACTGCAAAACCACAAAAGATACCACAAATAGACCATTGATCTTAGTGTTCTAATAAACTCAGTAATTATACACTAAATACATGCTGTAATCTGAGAATATTATGAGTTGAAAATGCATTCTAAGCTCCAACCTGATGAATGTCTCGAGTAAACAACCAGAACACTAGGTAGAGTAGTGGGGGAAAGCCTAGTGAGGACGTGATCACCACTCTGAAGAGATATATAGGTTCACTAGCCCTCTGATGCCCATTATCGCAGAAAACAGCACTGCATCTCAGTCCAGAAAAAGAACTAAATCATAACTCACAAATAAATCTTTTCTTAATGTTATCTTTTACACTTTTTAATAGTGTCTAGAATCACATCATGAACTGAGGGATGTGAGACTGTCTTGATTGTCAACTTGGCTGTGTCGGAATCAACTACAATCCAAAATGGAGGGCACACTTTAGATCGGATCTTGAGGCAGAAAGACAACATCTCTTGATCTGATTTGTGAGGTTAGATGACCAACGCCTTTGATTTGGATTTTGAGGCCGGGTGACATACACCCTCGTATCCAGATCTTGAGGCAGGAAGGTACACCTATAATCTGGACCACACCTTTTGCTAGATGCCTATATAAGGATAAGGGGAAGAATAAAGGGTTCTTTCATTCTTTACCAACTTGCCTTCACCTTGTCAGCACAGTTATTCCTTCTCTGACATTGAAGCCTACTTCTTTGGGATTTCAGCATATATTGAGGATCAGCTGAGGCACCATCATGGGAATAATCACCTACTAGATTCTTGGACTTTTCATTCACTGCTAGAAATAATTGGACTGCAGTCTCGAAATCATTCCAATGAATTCATATTTATAATATTCATATATTATTATGTATAATTAAATTCATATATATGTGGGGTTATGAAATATTTCTCAGCAACTAAGGAAAGTCATAGAGTTCACCACAGGTCAAGATTGTCCCTGATAGAGGCCTAGGGAGGCCATTGTGTGAAGCTGTGATGGTGAAGTGTAGATTACCTTGAAAATCCCAGGATTTCAGGGACACCAAAGCCATGGGAGATCTGCTAACAGGAAGCAGAACCAGTCCAAGATAAAGAAGTGTGTTGCAGTCAACAAAGTTGAAAGGCAATCTAAAGAACAGAACATTTTTGTTGACAGAAGCTTCTGACCCATCTGGTCCCACATCCATTTAGTCCCAAAGAAACACGCAGAGGCTAACATTAGTTATAAATCGGCAGGGCCTATTAGCCTCAAGGATTCTTATTAACTCTTATAACTCTGATATGAACCCCATATTCTTGTCTGTGTTAGCCTTGTGTCCTGGTACCTTTTATCAACGAGGCATTCCCATCTTGTTTCCTCTGTGTCTAGGTTAACAACTGCAAAACTGATCCTTTTCTTCTTCTTACAAATTCTGTTCTCGTCATCCCACCCATACATGCCTGCCCTGGTTGCCCTGACTATACTTCCTGTCTGGACTACTGACCAATTATCGTTTTATTAGAACAAAACCAGTGGCAAATCTTTACAGGGGGATACAAGACCATTGACCCACAAACATTTTGACATTCAAACATGGAGATGCCGGGTTTGTATGTCCTGCCTGCTTGGTATTTGGGTCTCCCTTTGATGCAGTATTTCTTGACTAAGTGCTCTTTCCTACATTTTGGAATGATAATTTATATTCTAACCCTAACCCCTAACTTTACCCCTAATCCTACCTCTTTATATGATGGAAGAATGTGATCTTCTCTTTATTTTGATTTTACTGAGGCTTGCAGTTAAGAGACTACATGAATCTCAGAAGAGACTTTGAACTTTTATACATGGTTGAAACTGTGATAGGCTATTGGGACTTTTGAAGTTGGACTGAATGCATTTTTGCTTTGCAATATTGCCACAAGTCTTGTGGGGCCAGGGAGTCAAATATGGTGGTTTGAAAGAAAATGAACCCCAATGGGGGTAACAGTATT
The DNA here is from genome assembly GCF_903992535.2 of Arvicola amphibius. Lineage (NCBI taxonomy): Eukaryota > Metazoa > Chordata > Mammalia > Rodentia > Cricetidae > Arvicola > Arvicola amphibius. The sequence goes on along the minus strand of NC_052061.1, from coordinate 1,087,673 downwards.
AAGAGGTACGGTTTTCTTGGAGTGTGTGTGTGGGCTTGTTGGAGTAACTGAAACTGTGGAAGCAGGCTTTGAGGTATCATACGTGCTCAATCCATGCCCAATGTATTAGACCTCTTTTTCTTGCCCGCAAGTCAATATGTAGGACACTCAGCAACTTCTAGAGCACCCTGTTTGCTTGTATGCCATCATGATGTACCATGATGATAATGGACTAAACTTCTGAAAATGTAAGATAAATGTTTTTCGTGTATAAGAGCTGTAATGGTGGTGGTAACTCTTCACAGCAATCAGAACACTAAGACTAGATTCAGGATTACCTAGAAGACACATGTCTTCCCAGACATCCCTATGAATTGTCTAAGGATTGCCTCTGAAAATTTGGTTCTGAAAATTCCTGATCTATTACTATACAAATTGTTCTGATCTCATCAGATGTTATTTTGTTTTAGTTTGGTTTTGGTTGCTTTTGGGAGGTTGCGATTGGGTTTAATTGGTGTGTTGGTTTCTGGGTTTTTTGTTGTTTTTTTGTCAAGGAGTTGTGAAAAGCACTCAAAAGAAGTTTAAAACACAGTCAGAACTAATCATCCAGTAAATGTCTCTCCAAAAGGAAATGCACTCATTATTATTTATCAAATATTTTTCTTCTGTGTAGCCAAAATAGAGGGTGAATTCTACACTGAGTAGTAGATAGTCAATATAAAAAAATAGCAGCCCCAAAGTAAGTGTTGAAAATGTGAACTTAATCTTGCTCAACAATATCTTAAAGGTAATATATTGTAATGAAAAAAAAATCCTTCATGGTGGTGAGCTTAAGCCTCATTCCATGCGCATGAGAACCCAGGGCTTGGAACGACCTGAGCCTCTGGCTCCCCATAATGTTATTTTATCACTGCTTCTGAAATCCTTCCCATGTCCTCATTTTAAAGCACTTGCTATAAAATAGGACAAAACAGAAAAAAAAAATCCGTTTTTCTTCTATTTTTGTTGTTAATGTTTTGGAATGGACAAAATGTGATGCATAAAATCATTTCCTTGTAATTATAAGGCCAATTCTTATACTGATGAGAAAATAAGCTATTTTCTACCATGATGATGGAAGTGGGCATTCTTTTTTTTTTAACTTTTTTAAAAGAAATCTCAGATTACACGAACAATGTAATAGATATTAGAAACCTCACCTATTATTTTCATTTTATCCCACATTCCTAAATGGCCTAAATGACAAGAGCTATGATTATGCATTTTATATGTTTCTGTTAAAAGTATCATTCATTCATAAACTTGATTTAGTATTCAAACCGGGAAACTCTACGCCAGCGTACAACTATTGATGCCTCTAAAACAGTTTTGAGTAAAACTACGTGCTACCTCCCTGGAACACAGAGTGGCGTCACTCTTGTACTTTCTCCTCCCTTGTGTCTTGAAGTATGTGTAGCCCTGACAGTCTTGAAATCAAGATAGTTCAGGATGTGCAAATGAGATTGTACAGCGGAATGATTGATACGGCACTTTCTGTCCATAAAGGATGAAGTGGCACAGCAAGGCCTTTTGATCTCAAATGGATCACTTTCCCCTCTGATTTTCTGTTGAAAGACTCTGCTTGTGATAAGACAGGGAGTGGGGTATTTTTTAGCTGAGACATAGCTCTTCTTAAGGAACACACATTTAGGGAAATGTTGCTGGTGCATTCAAGACTGTATCTACTAGAGCAAATGTACACAGGAGTTCAATGCCTTGTTTGTTGAGTGAATCAATGTCGAAAAGATTTAAAAAATGACGCCCAGTGCAGAAATCACCAAGGTGAAATGTGTCTGGGTGTCCTATCTCTCTCACACATTTCTCCTGATTTAAAATGGCTTTGTGACGACATGGGTAGCATCAAGCAAGGCAAGCATCAAAGTGGCAGATTTACTTTGGCTTTAACTTAAAAGTGATCAACAACACAATATCCATTCGGGTGTTTATTCGCTGAGGAGAGTCAAATTCATGTTTTCTTACTGCCTATATATTTACACACTGTCCATACCACCTTTCAGCCTTTGATTGATGATAATTAACATGATAGAAATAAAGGTAAAGCAAACATAGCGTCATAGCAGGTGTTTTGGAATGGGCACTTCTGTTTTGCCCTTGTTCTTTACAGCACACATATCCCTCACTCGCTCCTATCAACCCAAATGTGTGAGCTTCCATGCTCATTTCTTGTCTCCCATGAAAAATGTGGAATTCAAAAAACTCGAACCAATTGCTCTACATCATTTATATAGTGTGAACACTTGTGCTTTCAAACCTAAGGCCTGCTTCCTTTTCTTTTGAGTCTCACATTTTACTGCACTGGAGCTGAAAGCCTGAGAGTGCTTCTGAACCACCATTATCCTTTCTTTAACTGCAGCACTTTTTAAAGGATGCTAACCATTCCTATCATGCCTCTTTCTCCTGCTTTCCTCTTTGCCTCATTTAAAGGGATCTAATTTTCCATTGAGCTCCTCTGCTACGCAATAGACTACTGCAGAATCCCCCCACAAATAGGGAATGGACTTTCAATTTAATAATGAAAGTCAATGGGAAAACGGGATTTGCTTCATAGGAATTTCCCAACTTAGCTGGAATTCACTCATGTTAGCTAGTAGAAGTACATGAGTTAGTGAGAAATAGAATAAACCCCAAGCCAATTACTGAATAGTATTAGATATCTTGGAAACAGTGGGTATGCTTCCTTGTCAATCTGCAATGCTCCTAGAGCAAGCAGGATTCTCAGGAACTGAACTCTGACTTTGATAAATAGTTTTGTAGACAGAGATTTGTAAACAGAGACTGCACTTTTTTTCCCTGCCACCCAGACCCAAATATTCACAGAAAATTCTATTAATTACAACACTGTTTGGTCAATGGCTCAGGCATAATTATATCTAGCACTTACATCTTTTTTTTTTTTTTTTTTACATCTATATCCTTTTGTACTTTATCAGGATTGTAGGTAGTGCCCATATTTCACTTCTGTAAGATCATATAACATTCCATATGCCCCTTCATGTTTAACAATTCATCAATCATTAGACATTTAAATTGCTTTCACATTTTGACTTTTACAGTTGAAACTGTAATGTTTATTATTTTTTTTTATTTTTTTTTCTCATGGTTTATTTTTTTTTATATTTAAAAATTTCCATCTCTTTCCCTCCTCCTCCCCCCTCCCTCCCCTCCTTCTCCCCTTTCTCTCCCCTCCTTCTCCCCCTTCCCTCCCCTCCCCTCCACCCATACCTCCCCTCCCTCCCTCTCAAGGCCAAGGAGCCATCAGGGTTCCCCACTCTATGCTAAGACCAAGGTCCTCCCAACTCCCCCCAGGTCCAGGAAGGTGATCGACCAAGCTGAGAAGGCTCCCACAGAGCCCGTCCATGAAGAACAATCAGAGCCCAGAGCCATTGTCCTTTGCTTCTCAGTCAGCCCCCGCTGTTGGCCACACTCAGAGAGACGGGTTTGGTCGCATGATCCATCAGTCCCATTCCAACTGGAGTTGGTGATCTCCCATTAGTTCTGTCCCACCGTCTCCATGAGTGAACGCACCCCTCTCGTTCCCAATTTTTATTATTTTATATTTCTATGAGGCTTATAGTTTACTAATAAAGTTTTGATGTCTTTCTCCTTCAGCAGCTACATGGCATCTACCTGACTCTGCCTTGCCAAGACAGGGTAAGAGAGTTTTTCAAATTTTCCTACCCCTGAAAATTATCTGTCAGATGCTCTAGGTCTTATTCAAAGTTGATTGCCCCAACATTGCAAATGAGACTTTGGGTAATTGCCCAGGTAGAAGGTTGTACCTGTCATTTCTTGTACCTTTTTGAAATTGCTTGATTGCACTTCCTTTTTTTACATACTTTTTTTGGTTTATTTTTTTATGTTTAAAAATTTCCATCTCCTCCCCTCTTCCTCCCCCTTCCCTCCCCTCCCCCTCCACCCATACCCCCCTCCCTCTTCAGGCCAAGGAGCCATCGGGGTTCCCTACTCTATGTTAAGACCAAGGTCCTCCCAACTCCCCCCAGATCCAGGAAGGTGATCAACCAAGCTGAGAAGGCTCCCACAGAGCCTGTCCATGCAGAAGAGTCAAAGCTCAGCGCCTTTGTCCTTGGCTTCTCAGTCAGCCTCCACCATTGGCCACATTCAGAGAGACGGGTTTGGTCGCTTGATCCATCAGTCCCATTCCAACTGGAGTTGGTGATCTCCCGTTAGTTCTGTCCCACCGTCTCCATGAGTGAACGCACCCCTCACGGTCCTGACTTTCTTTCTCATGTTCTCTCTCCTTCTTTACTCAGGTAATATTATATTCTTCTGGGGTCTTTGAGGGAGTTCAAGAGAGTTAGTCATAGTTATAATTTTCCTTAGTTATGATAAAAGATAAGTTAACTATAAAACTTTAAACTCATAAAAAGTATTGTAACTGCAATTCTTGCTTGATATCTGTTTTGCTATATGTATTTTTACTATGTTAAAGGAAAAACCTTTCTTTTTTTTTGGAAAGGAAAGGGGAGATGATGTGGGATTCCCTTCTATATGCTGTGAATATGGTTGTTTAGCATTGGTTAAAGGACAGAATATTGAAAGGCAGGAAATCCAAGTGGAGATAGAGGAGGAAATAAGGCAGATTTAGGCAGACGCCATGTAGTTGCCAAAGGAAAAGATGTCACAACCTTACCAATAAACCATGAGCCTTGTGGTAAAATACAAAATCCTGTTACAATGTTATGTAAGGACGCTGTCACAATAAGCATCTAGACAATGATAATAATAACTGGTCAATGAAAGAAGTAAACTTATGGTTTTACTTATGGGATTTTGCTTGTTTGATGCTATAGAAGAAAGGCATTGGCTTTCAGGTGAGAATTACCAAATTTCCCCTTATGAAGATGTATCAGAAAAATTCTCGTTAAGTGATGCAAATATTTAAAGATCTTCTAGGGATCTTTAAAGAAAAGCTAGGAGTAAAACTGGTTGTTGGCACGACAGAAGTAGTGACTTCAACATAAAAAAAAAAAAACAGCTTATACAGAAATCTCAGGGAAATAACCACTGAGAGGATAAAGAAAAAAAACATGTGAGATAAAGAAACACAAATAACTCTTACATGATTCCATGCTCTGCAGAGAGCTGACAAGATAGTCAGAGACAACATCAATCCTTCTGCTAAGAATCTGCACAACTCACCTTCTTTGTGTAAGGAAAAGTAATGCCTGTCTAGTGTCCTGAATGTTCTTAAAAAATACATCAAATTGCATTGTCTTTATGATAATGAAGTCAGTATATTGACTGGTAAGATGTATCAAGATTATTTAGATCTTTGCTACAACTCATGAGTGTACATAAGTATTTGGATTCTGATATTATTTAAATTGCATGTCTCAACAAAATTCATAATTCTACACCCCAAAATGGGAATTGAAATTCTACTGCCTGAGTTTGTGTAGATGGTTCAATGAGTAAGGTTCTTAAGATATAATCCTGACACTGTGAGTCCAAATTATCCATAATGCATGCAAAAGCTAGACATAACAATTGGCATCTGCAAACCCCACAATTACCGAAGGGAAAAATTCAGGTGGAAACAGAAGATGTCTGAAGTTTCTGAACCAGCTAGTATGGTGTGCACAGGGGAATAATTATGACGAGACTTTGCCATACACAAGGTAGGAGTTGTTCTTTGATGCACTCTATACATATGTATATGATATAGGCTCTATGAAAAGGACATGCTCATTCTCCCTCTCTTTTTCTCTCTCTCTTCCTCCCCTTCTGTCAAGCACATACTTGTACATAAACAGAGAAATAGAAGAAAAAGAATGAGGAGAAAGACAGAGGGAAGGAATTCTAATTTTCAGAGTAAGGCAGCTAGAATCTAGAAGGTTTTGAGGGCCAAACCTCATGACTGGGATCTATATTCTTTCGAAAGGAGACATACCATAATCCCTCAACCATTATGCCATGTAAGGAAATGGGAAGATGTGTAAAGGAAGCCCTCATCAGGCAAGAAACATTGGGGTGTTTTGCGTATTGAGCTTCCAGCCTCTAGAATGATGAGATATGTACCTCCTGTTCATAAGTTATGAAATATGTCATGGTGTCTAATGGACTAAGAAAGATATCAAAGATAGGGAAGAAAAGGGAGAAAACATCATATAAAAATGTGAGTATAGTCTACAATAGAAATTCGCTGTGAAAATAGCTGATTATCAAATGTTGAAATCTGTCTTTTTGTTCTCCAATAAATCCTATCATTACTTTTTCCTTTAAAAAAAATGTGAGTAGGATACATAACTTCAAGGGCATTTGAGAGATTCTACAGTTCTGATTTATGACCTCCATCATCACATTATTTTTCTAAGATGAATACTATAAATTGTGTTAATTGATAAAAAGGAAATATTTAGTAAATTCTCATATTTTTGTTTTGGAAATAATCTATTATATAGTCCAGAAAAGATCAAAATAATTAAAATGAAAAATAAGACATATATAAATAAATACCTGCAATTATAACCCAAAATCTGATCCATGAAATCATTTTTATCTTTGGTAACATTACAATTATAATACAAATGAAATATTATATTATATTATATTATTATATTATAATAGTATGAAGTGTTAAGAAATGTTGGTATTGTATAGATTTTCTCAATCAAATATCAAAGAGTGAGAACATATTACAGTTTTAATTGAAACCAAGACACTAATATTGTTTAAGGTTGTGCTAAGCAGCTTCGTATAATTATGGAGAAGCATCTTCCAACACATCAATTTAGTTATGTTTTAGATATGAAGGGCTCTTCCACAAGTTCCAAGAATGAAACACTGCTTCCTGTCTTGTGGCAGTGTTTGCCAGTGTGTCACTATTTATAAGTAGATTAATCCATTGATTATGAGGAGATCATGCTGAGTAGAATATTGGAGAGCGGACTTGGTTAGAGGAGGTGAGTTGAAAAGCCTACTTTTGAAGGGATATTCTCTATCTGTATCTGGTTCTGTCTCTGTCTGTCTCTCTCCCTTCCTGGCTACCCTGTGGTAAGCCACTGTCTTCATCACACACTTTCTCCAGGATTATTGATGCCTTTCCGTAGACCTATGGTCTGATACAGTCAACTGACTGATCATGGGCTGAAACCCCCTAAGTGGAAATGCATAGTCAATTCCTGCTTTTTGAATCAATCTTCTCATCCCTTGGGTATTTTGTCACAGCTACAGATTACCCCACATAGCTTCTTATAGCGTGGAAAGGTACATTTCAAAGTTCTTTGTCCATTTTCATCTATACGTTTTTCACAAAGAGAAATAACATCCTAGATATGGTATTTGTTAGCTACACAATTTTTAACTTCTCTCTTCTTTGCTATTGATTGTTAAAACAAATCTTTGAAAACCAGTACCAATAACTTGTTTTACTAGAGTTTTGTCTTTACTAAGGTAGTAGTTTAAGTAGTAGAGCTTTCTTTTGACTATCTTTAGCTAATGAGCTAGTAGGTCGAATTTTCATCCCTGATAAATCTTCAGAATAAGCTTATAGAACAAGAATGCTTGGTTAATATTTACAGGAGATGATAGTATTTGGTTGTAGAAAGTCCCCACCATTACCTGTATCATAGGAATGGTTAGAGAGATGCCTCAGGATTTAAGAGCATTGACTGTCTCTGCAGAGACCCAGGATCAATACCAGCACCTACATAGTGGCTCACAACTACATGCATCTCCAGTTCCACGGGATCTATTGCCTTCTTCTGCTTTTTCCATGGGCTTCGGACTAAATGTAATGCATACAAAGCACTTAATCACAACATATATAAAGAATAACTAACTGAATATATAAATAAATAAAGTTCAAGTATAATTATAAACCATCTATGAATTTAAAACTCTGGTAGTAGTAATACTCAAAGATAATACATAAAACTTAATTCTACTATATTGTAATTCAAATGACCTTCCCAGAGTAGATACTGAATCTAGAAGAGGTAATATAGTTACAGAAATTACACAGATATGCCACAGATCTAGTCAGTAGCATACAAAATGAGTTCTACCTAATTATCATACTATATTCAACTGAAAATTACTGATATCCTGTAATATTCTGGGATTTTACTTTTTAAACCATATGTCCTAGTATCTCATAAAGACAACTCCTCCTTCTTCCCTATTAAGTTATTATATGAAGTCTCATTGGCCTTACAGAATTAAAATCTACTGGCTCAGTTCATGGTAAGCGTTTGAATGCTGAATACCAGAGACAAATGAGTCAATAGTTAAAATATACTTCATCCTGGTACCACAATTGGGCAAAGGAAAAAATGTCATTGAGGTGGTGTTGGGGCAATTTCTATATGCAAGCCGATTTGTTGTATAAGCAGGGGACCTGAGTTTTCTTTCTCCACCACCTACATCAAAGCAGGGATACCTGGTTCACAACTGCCAGCGTAGGGCTGCATATAACAAAGATGAGAGGATGTCTGGAGATCACTGGCCAGCCTGCCTAGCTGAGAAATGGCAAGATCCAGGTTTAGTGAGAGACCTTGTTTTAAGAGGCTGTCACATGGAATGATTGACATCTGACCTCTACATATGCACAAGTGTACACATACATGCAAACATAAACCACACACAGAAATAAAAAATGAAACAGCATTAAAGAATAATTGTGACCAATGAATTAAGATACATGCACTAGTACTACAAAAATTAAAATGCTTAACATCTTAACATTTTAATATAATTTTTCACATATAATTTAATAAGCTAATTAGCATCAATCATGCAATTTGCCCACCTACAAAAACATACACATTTGCTTCATGAATAAATAATACCTATGTTTTAAATCAGTGTTTCTCAACCTGTGGGTAACAACTCCTTTGAGGGTTACATGTCAGATATCCTAAATATCAAATATTTACATTATGATACATAACAGTAGCAAAATACAGTTATGAAGTAGAAACAAAATGATTTTATGGTTGAGAGTTACCCTAACATGAAGAACTGTATTTAGGGGTTGCAGCATCAGGAAGGGTGCGATCCCCTGATATAAATGTTAGATCTATTCTGACCCTATTTTCTGAAAGTGCTAATCTTCCAACTGAAGAGCTGTTTCTTTGGTTTGTTTTAAATTAGGCAAGAGAATCCTTGCACAAGCAACACAGTCACATGGCAAAATTTTAAAGTGAACTTAAGGAAAATGTCTGCAATTGACTCAAATAACCAGTAGATGCCAATAAAATTCATCTCCATAAAAGGGAATATAAGTAAATGTACACTGTGTTTTATTATATTCTTTAATGTTATCTAATTTCCAAACAACAGAAGCAAGGTAATGCAAATTCTATTTTATGAGGGCAAATTAAACCTAGTTTGCATAAGCATAAAACAGTATCTATTTTTACAGTAAAAATACCAAGTCCCTGAATAGTACTTTTATGATTCTGCTTAGCAAGTTTGTACTTCCTTGGCAAGAAGAAGTTAATTCGCTTCTCCAGTGGAAAGTAGAAAGGAGAGAAAATAAAAAACTACATAAATACTCAGTCCTCAGCAAGGTGCTCTAATTCCAAAGCTGTTTTCGTTGGTATTGGTTTTGATCACCCTGTGCCCACAGAGATGGCCTGGAAGTACCTCAGGCAGGGCTCTGTAGGGTCCTTCAAGTAGGAATTACTTGATTAGCTGCATTGTCTCCAACCTGCTTTCATCCTCTTTGTGGTCAAAATAGGCCATGTTAGGTCAATTTTCATAGAAAGAAATATGAAATGGCCAATGCTTGTGTTTAATGCAAAATGCATGCCCCATTGAGAACATTAGGTGGACCAGAGTAATTTAGTATTTCTAGCTGGTTTTCAGAATAGATTAGTTGTTAATGCAATATTGCATGGCAAAGCATTCCAGTAGGTGAATGAAAGTAGTTATATCTTCAAAATTAGGTTTTGCCCAATTGATTCTTAATTATATATTCAGGGCTCAAGAGTTCAAAGTTAACAGTCCTTTCTCTTCGTAGACATATAGACACACCCACACACACCCCAACACACACATACACACCTTGAAAAGACATGGAATTTTCAGTAATCAAAGCATATCCTGGCTGTATTTGTCTCAGAGTAAAGCTTCCACAGTCTAAGCAGGACCACCTACAGTCTATCTGATTGGTCCATTCAAGGAAGGCAGAAAGAATGTCGATTTGAGAACCACAAGCAGCAGCTAAGTATAGTTTAAAAGGAACAATTGGAAACCCCTTCTCTGCCAGTTTCATCGTTTTTGTAAATGAAGACCAGTTAATATGATTTCACCAGACTACAAACTATTTAAGTAGCTGTTCAGCTCAGATACACAGAAAAAGGAGAGGGGAAGATTTAAGGGCAGAAATAAAAGTATCTGGCTCGGTGAGTAGCTAAGTGTATGTGCAGGGACACAGGGATGCACCCTTATGCATACACAAGCTGTATCCTGGAAGCACAGATTTTCTGACACATCAAATGCTCTTGTAACACAGCTACATCCTTTGTACTTGCTATGTTCTCTATCTGTGAGACAATTTCCACAGGAATCTTTGTGTGCCTAGTTCTTTATTCTTGTGGTTAAAGCTAGAAGAGTAAACTGTGCTGATCACCACATTGAAGGTCACTTCCTCTTCTCTGGCCTGTTTGCCTTTTGAAACTTCGCCTTGACATCTGTAGCTCAAGAATCTAACACAGTAGAATAAATCATTCATTGTAATATTCAATGCAAAATAAGCCTTCTATTGGAAAGGGAAGACACTGAGTAATTGATACTAGAAAATATAGAATAAAATACTGTGTATTAATATAATGTAATAAAGATATGCATTACTATATTGCAGCTTATTCCAGGGGCAGCATGCCAAAAAGTAACACCTTTTGCCTCTAAAATCTCCTGTCCTGGGGGTGACGAGATCACAAAGTCTGCAAAGAGCTTTTCATGAAAACCTGAGGACTTGAGCTTGTATTTCTAGAACTCACATAAAATCCAAAAATGGTTGTGAACATCTGTAATATTAGTTCTGGTGATGGGACAGAAAATTTAGTTACACGTGGATCTCGAGAGACAGATGGTTAGGTAATTCTTGCCAATGGTACATTCTAAAATCAACCAGGGATCTAGTCTCAAAAGGGGAGTTCAAAAGTGATAATGGAGGATGTTGGACATCAACATCTGGTCCCCAGCTGCAAATACAAGCAAATGCATCTGTTTCTGTACACACACTCGCATGTACGTGCAACACGTAGGGTCACTCTTATGGGACAGGAGATAAGTGGAGATTTGAAAACACAAGGCTTCAAGGAAACCAGCACAGGGAAAAGGAATCCAGTCTCCAAGAAGCAGAAAAAACTTCCCAAGGCTGCTGATAGCTTAAGTTAATCCTTAGAAAGTGAGTTAAATAAAAGAATGCTTGGAAGTGCTCCAGTCAAAAGAAAAGCTTTCATGCAAGCTTGAAACCGTGAGAGTTACTTGATCTATTAGCGAGTTGAACTCATCCATAAGTGGGTGGTGATATGAGGAAAGTCAAGTATGCAAAACTGAGTTGTATCAATATCAGTCGGCAAATCGTGGCTTCATCTATAATAGCAGCACAGACAATCCTTTTCCTTACAGCAATGGTTCTTAATTCCTCCCAGCCCTTTCCTTGCCAGCGCTATTCACCTGCCACCCTATAAAACTGAGGAACTAACATGGAGGATAAACACACAGATGCTGGAATATAAATTTGCTTCTCACTTCACCTTCATCTGTCTAGGGACAACAGACTCCAGTGTCAAGGCCACCGTGCGTGTCGCAGGTTACTAATAGTAAGTAACATTAGTCCCCAAAGTTCACTTACCTCAGGAATAAATGATGCAGGTCAATACATTTGAACAATCAGACTTTAAATAGTATTCAGCGATTGCAGATGTTACTGTCCTTAAACCCTTCAGGACTGTATTCATATGTAAGATTCATCTCAGCTGTATTTCAGACACATTTACTCCTTCACTTGAGAGTGGAGGAGCACAGCAGGTGTCCTCCTAGCCTGACCTTGTGATTATTTCTTTCCACTTACTTTGCGTTCCCCTAACCCTCAGAACAATGACCATGACTATAGCTGAAATCCTCAGGCACATACAGCTTCTTCAAAAGTTCTCACATTCACACACGTTATTTCCTTCTGCCCCAAGTCTTTTTCTCACTTGGTTAACTCCACAATGTTCCCTCAAAAATAAACTCGATTTGCACATATTTCTGAAACGCTTCTTTCATTAAAGAAAATTCATTAGTTATTTGAGAATTTCATATGATTTACTTTGGTCATACTCGTCTCCTTGCTCCAGTTCCTCTCAGATTCAACCCATCCCCATTTCCCTAACCACTCAACCCCACTCAACCTTGTGTTCTCTCTTGTTCAAAAATCTCTCTCTCTCTCTCTCTCTCTCTCTCTCTCTCTCTCTCTCTCTCTCTCTCTCTCATGTGTGTGTGTGTGTGTATGTCTTCAGACACACATGCCTGTGCACAGAGGTCAATAGAGGGACTCAAATTCCTCCAAGGTGAGTTCTAGAGTTTGATAGGCACCTAAGTTGTTGGGGATACTTGGATCTTCCCGATTGTTCAAGTGTTCTTAACCATGGAGCTATTTTTCTATCTGTGTATCTTCCCACCTTAACTCAGGATTATGTGTGTCTCTGTACCTGTCTGGGAAAAAATATAACAAAGAAGAGTCACAATAATACATGATCATTGTTTGGTTTAGTGACACACTAGGTGGCAGGTCTAGCTAAGTCCTTTGTAGCATGGAGTACAAAAGGATATTGAAAGAAACCAGGGGAAGTGTGTCAGTAAAGACACTAAATAACATGCATAGTCCTTCCTTCAACAGCCCCTTTGTTAACATGGATACTTGCCTCACACCGGGGCTCAGTTTTTAAAAGTCATACATAATCTCAAAAGATTGAGCTCAGAGCATAAAACCAAGCATAGCATCCTTCCAGGCAGAAGAAACTCATGGGCATGGGCTACACAGATGGCATGCAAATGAGTCAATCCTACTCCTCCAGTACCTAAGATCTTAGAGTGCACCGAATATCACCCCTACATTTTGTCTTTTGTGCATAAGACAAAGCCATAAAATTTGGTAAAGAGGCTAAAAATAGATTGAAATACTCTTCTGATTAGTGAACTGTGGTATAGTGACCCATGACCTAGCACTCAGAATTATTCAGCCTAATTCAAAATATGAAAAACCAATTGAACAAACAGGCAAATCACTTCTAATTCATTCAAAGCTGTTTCCTTTTAAATTCCGTTACTGTATTTGTTTTCCTGTACTCTCCTTTATACTTGGCTCTTTCAGCATCAAGGAACACTGGGTCTTTCATTAGTGCATATGGCTGTGCGCAGTCAGCCCACTCTTTCCAGATTGTACCTGCTAGCGTCAATGCTGCTTAACCCACTTCACCTGTTGCATATCTTCATCTTTGTGGGTTGAAATTCCTTAAAGTTTGAAGATGAAAGAAAGCTCCAAGATTAGAGTAGTGGGTCTCCCTACTTCGCTTTCTGTCTCTAGACACTATTCCTTACAAGGAAAATGACATGGTATCTTTAAAAGGATGAACTAGACCACATCAATAAAATTCTATGACTGTAAACCATTGTCCCACTGTCTCAGCAACTGGGCCAGCCCCTTTCTATGGCTTATGATGCTCTGCTTTATTCTGTCTACACCTACCTGTCGCTATTCTCTGTCACATCTAAGAAGCCAGAAAGGTTTCTACATTTTTGTGTATTAAGGCCATGTCCTTTTAAATTTGCCCTGTGACAATGAAAAAAGAGCCTCTCGTGCTCTGGGCACTCAATAAATTTTCTTATTAAATAATATAGCCTTCCATATTATCTCTTCTGTAATTCAGAGTTGCTTACCCTTCCTCAGCCCTATCCATTTCCTCCCCACCTCCCTGAGATGTTTCCATGACCTTTATATGAGCTATGCTTTCTCAGTAACTCTTGGCGAGGAATTTCTCCTTATTGTTCTTACTCCCAATAATAATAAATAAATAAAGGTGACCTGTGGACACCTTTAGTTTCACGCTTTCACATGTATAGTTCTCACCTATTGGGACATAGCTTCATTGTTTGTTTAGAAAAATGGCATCAGAGGACCAGGAGATAGATTTCAGGTAAAGAAATTTGTTAAGAACCCTAACGACCCAAGTTCAGTCACCAAGTCCTACAATATAAAAGGAAAGAATCAACTTTAATTCCTTAAGCTATCCTCTGACCTCCATGCATGAATGATGGCATTTGCACACATGAGTGTGCACATGTGCACGCACACACACACATACACACACATACACACACACACACACTAAATGCATTTAAAAATAATAATAGTCAACATTATTCTAATGTGTTTCCATGTCTCTACCAAAAATAATGCCTGACAAAGGTAGAAAAAAAATACTAAATTAGTTAAAATTTTCTGGGAAAATTACAAATACTAATTATATTTGCTTCCATTTAAGAAGGTTTAAGACTAAACTAAAGGCGGACTTGGGATCTACATAGGGTGGTAGAAGAAGCATTAAGAAAAATATCACCATGATTTGGATATACTGGGCATTTTCTGATACCGTCTCTTTATTGCATGGTCCTTCCTATAAGGATAATGCAGAGCCACTCTTTTGGAAAGTCATCTTAGGATGCTCCCCTGAAGCATTGATCCATACAAGATGGAATTTAATTGAAAATCGGTACCCTATTTTCCTTCCAATTTAGAATATGTGCCATTTCTTCCATTTTTTTTATTAAAAAACAAAGTACAGTATGGCATATTGAAAAGCAGGTGCAGAATTCTATAAAATAACCCTAGCCTTTCTCGGTTGAATCCAACAATTTGGCCTAAGGCCTAATCAACTGCTATCCAACAGATTTCCCTAGATATTCTATAAACATATACATCCATATGTGGTGTGAGAGGTCCTTCTGTCTGTGAGTTGCTTTTATTGGTTAATGAATAAAGAACTGCTAAGAGCCTATGGCAGGAAAGAACAAAACTACAGCGGGAAAACTAGGTTGTATGCTAGGAGAAAGAAGGCAGAGTCAGAGAGGTGCCATGAAGCCGCCATCAGAGATAGACGTGCTGAAACTTTGCCAATAAGCCACTGTCACGTGGCAATACACAGATTAATGTTGATGGGTTAAATTAATATGTAAGAGTTAGCCAATAAGAAGCTAGAGCTAATGGGCCAAGCAGTGATTTAAATAATACAGTTCTGTGTGATTATTTCAGGTCTAAGCTATCCGGGTGGCTGGGAAAAATAAGCGGCCTCCCTGCAACACATATGAGTATGTTTTATGACATTGTTTTCATTCTACAAATGAAATAAATAAGGCATATTTATGAGAAATCCTAATCAGTTCATTTTAAAAATTAGAAATCTTGTAGTATATCTAACAGTTTAGCATTGTTTTGTTTTTGTTTGTTTTATTTTGTTTTTTAATGGTATGGCAGTTAGCTTTTATTACTGTAGCAAAATACTTAAAAACAAAACAAAAGAAAACTTAGAACAAATGTATATTTTCATGCACAGATTCAGAAGGTTCAAGATGTGGTAGACTGACTTCATCACAGGTAACCCTTTAATGAAGCATAAACATCATAGCAGAAGGCTTAGAGGAAGAGACTTGCTTTTATCATAGCATACATGAAACAAAGAGTTAGTGAAGGGGCTCAGGAATGTCATAGCCTTCTAGAGCAAACCCAATAAACAGTGAGAAGTAGCTGCTTCTTACACCTTCCATAGAACAGTTTTCAGTCAATGGATTGATTTCCTGATGGGGTCAATACTCCTGAGCACTCCTCATCCAATCACTTGCCAAATCAGCATCTGGTCAACAATCCTGCTTTGGAGACCCTATATATCCAAGTCATCACTAGCAAGTATATGCCATGCTATGGTCCAGTAGAGTATAACATGTCTTAAAGAATTTTCTTTTGGGGCTCCAGAGACAAATCAGTGGGAACGGGCAATTGCTGCTCTTGCAGAATTTACATGTGGGCAGCAGGTAGTCACCTGCATACACATGCAGCCTAAACACTCACATACATACAACAAATCTAAAAATGTTTCCCGAAAGAAAAGATCTATTCATTCTGCTTTCCTTACCTTCGTTCTTCTTTTGAAGTTAGTCAAGAAAAATCAAGGCTTTCTTCTCTCTTACATTCACTCTTTGTGAAGCTGATTGCTGCCTTGGGGAACAATCCAAAAAGCAAAGTAGGAGCAGCAAAGTTTGAAGGAACAGAAGTGGGGACTTTGCCCTGACTGCATCTTTCTTCTGGTTCCCTTTATGTCACAACAACTACCAGTCAGTGGCTAACACAAAGAATCTGACAGCTCTGTAGTACAATCTGTATATATTCCCATCAGCTATGCCACTTGTACTTTTTGCCTTTAAACTGACTTTTACTCAAGTGTACTTCAGAAGAGAACTTTGCGTCAGTACTGAAAACAGAAAAACTCTACTCTATGCCGTAAACAAATGCAATCATAAATATGAATTCACTAAAAACAAAGCAATGCCATTAAATTCAGTGCAGATGCAGTTGCAGCCAACTCTCAGAAAGAGAGAAGGGGCCTCAGGCCCAGCGAAGCTCTAATCTCTCTTTTAGCACACACTAAAGACCAACAATAAGCTGAGACCTTTTGTTCTCTATTGTGATAAAGACTGAAAGAGCGAGGAAGCAGAAATGCCTTGGGAAATGAGAAGCCTCCACATTTCTAAAAGGCTTCTTCCAAACTCCATGGCTCCTAAATATCTGAGAAGTAAATAGAGCAGTCATATTAATTCGTTTGTCGTGTTTCTTTAATTGAAGATCAGATGCAAAGGGATGCTTAGAAATCCACTTTTAAACTGTGTGGAGCTTTGCTCTCATGCTTATCTTTACAGAACAAAAGTAGCCAGTAACAGCACAGTTAAGCCCTTTGGCATTTCAATCTAGAACATTCTTCTAATATCTATTTATAGGCATGCACACAAGTAGAGACACAGACATTTGACTACAGTCCTATCATAGTCCTTTAAAAAAAAAGGAACCTGCAGATTTGTGTTTCAATGTGCCCTGAAATACACAATAAATGCTTCATTCCTCCATCTCTAGTCTCAGCAACAGGATGAACTTCTTTGGAAAATATGGACCAGTTGACTACCTTTTTTTTCTTACCTAGAAATTCTGTAGAAAATAGATGGATGGTTTTAAATAAGTATTAGATTACATTTCTTTGTTTAAAATCCTCAAGTTGGCTTTCCTATCCATAAAAAAATGAATTTAAGTTTCTTAAATTAGTCTCCTAAACCTTGTATTACATACGTAGTATCAAAGAGGCTTTTAAATATTCACATAGTCCAAGGTCATGTCTACCTCAGGATCATTGCTTCATGCTTTTCTTTCCTGAGAGAATTATACTTTTTTATCCTCAGCTCCTCTTCTTTTTGCTTAGGGAAATAAGGTTGAGAGCAAGAAAGAACCCAGCCAGCTGGGCGGTGGTGGCACACGTCTTTAATCCCAGCACTCAGGAGGCAGAGGCAGGCAGATCTCTGTGAGTTCGAGACCAGCCTGGTCTACAAGAGCTAGTTCCAGGACAGGCTCTAAAGCTGCAGAGAAATGCTGTCTCGAAAAACCAAAAAAAAAAAAAAAAAAAAAAAGAAAGAAAGAAAGAAAGAAAGAAAGAAAGAAAGAAAGAAAGAAAGAAAGAACCCAGCCATAAGAAACAGCCAGTGAAGATGAACACTGCTTTGGCCAATATAGTGCTAAAAGTGGGCTATTCATGATAACATCTTCTAAAGTTAGTAGACTTCCACTGGCCATTTGCTACTTTCTCCCAGCACCTTGTTGTTTCATTCTCAATCTACTTCTTACTCTACTATTTAATTCAGGAATGTGTGCAGCTTCCTGTATGGGAAGCCAAGCTCAAAGCAATCACTTTCTCGTAAGGGACACGGTCATATCTACTCCCCTATTGACCATAAGAAGACCAGTAAATGACCTCCTCCTATCTCTCCCTGCTCATAATGAAATACCACTTGATTCCAGTGTTTACCTCCACATTTTCTTGTAAGCAGTGAGTCCTAGAAGCCTAAAAGTAATTTAAACTGAGTTCATTTAAGTGAGCGCTTCAGAAAGTAACTCCTCTTTCTCATTGCCAAACGCGCAAGTCTAAATAAGGAAAAAGCAAAGAATAAAAGCAAGGGATAAAACAAACACAAAATCATCTAACACCTAATTGCCTCCCTGGTAGAACATGCTGACAAGGATAGAGGTGGTGTTAGTGTACTTTAGGGAACAATGCAACTGCACATTGCCAAGTAGGTATTGCCATTTGCATGCGGGCACTTTCATGAAAATGGGCCATAACATATGCTAATTCTTTTCATTTGCTGTGACTCCTCAGCATAGCATGTATTGAGAATGCATATTTCTTAATTATCCTTCTGTTTACACCTGAATCCAAGAGCTAATTGTTCTAGTAACACCTATGGGCTTAAGCAAAAATGTGACACTCTTAAAGGGTTAGTAAAATGGGCTTCCTAGCATGAAAAACCAGGCCTGAAAGACTTAGAAAGTCTTGTTATTTCATCCATTGATTTGTAGCACAAAGGACTCTATTAGACAAAACCATTTCAAGGAAAATATTACTGTTCAAAAGAAGAGAGATAACAACACATTAGCCAACATATTTTGCATGATTCTTTTATGAAGACATGAGATAGTAGTAAGGTTGCTGTACATCACTTGTATACTGATATAATTTGGTAATGAAAAGGATAGGAAGAAGAGTGGTACTCTTCAGTAGGCATCCTTCTCTGGATATCCAGGAGCATAAGCAATTGGTTGATACTTATATATTCATGTGAGAACTGGCCACTAAGGAATTTGTGCTACACTAATAATACATTGAGTTAAATCATTAAAATCAAAGACATCAAATCAGCTTTGCTTCAGAATATAGAAACAATTAATGCATAATTATTAATTTGGGGACATAGTTAGGGAGAACAGCTTCTGTTCTAGCCTCTGTGAATGCAGTACCTCTTTAATTAACCAAAGCAATCATGGACAAAGATGAGTTACATTCATTATAGAAAGGAGGAACCTCAGTCTTAGAAAGGATAGAGTAGTAGCTTAAATCACATAACTAGTAAAAGCAAGCAAACTAAAATATCCCACATACTTGTTGGACTTCAAATATGATGTAGATTTTTTTAATATCACTAGATTTATTCCTAACATTTTAAAACTGATAATTAGTAACCAAGTGAGAAATCTCATACTGGGGTTAAAAAAATTCATATTACTTTTACCACAGTAGGATTTAAAAAGAGACCTTGGCTTTGAGGCCCTTTAACTAGAATAGGAGCAGTTCAAGGATTAGAAAATGGAACATAACACACTCTAATCCTTATTACTTGCTGTGTCTTTTTAGCATAACCTGTATTGGAAATTCATACCTCTGAATTATCTTCTGTTTATGTCTAAATCCAACAGTTAATTGTTCTAGCACCATCTATATGCTTGAGTGTATGTGTATATATACATATATATTTTCTGAATATTTGCAAGAATTTTTATATAATTAATATATCTTTCCTAGGTGTTCATACATACATGTATATATGACTCTATAAATGCACATGTTAAAATGTATATACTTGTATGTATGCACACATAAGGTAGATGTGTAGATATATATTATATATGTCTCTCTATGGCTACATATGCATATATGTAGATATGTGTATGCACACATAATATAGATTGATTAGCCATATAAAAATTCTTGCAAATCATTCAGAAAATACTCCAAGGAACAAGAAACTGTTTACCTGTCTAAACGTCTCCTTCTTTGTAATGCTTGTGTTTGTTTTGTTTCCAACATGTTGTCTGTTGCCACTCTTATTCCCTGTACTCAATACTCACTTCTGTTCTAAAAAAATAAAGACTATCCCATAACAGGTGATGGGTTCTGCTTCACTTCAGTGCAGAACCACTACTTGCCAACCCTAAATTCTTACAATACTTTGCCTTACAGACAGGTTGCAGAATAATTAAGTGGGGTCAATGAAAGCAAATCCTAGTTTCACTGTGAAAACTGTTGTGTAATGCTATCTGAATAGACATTCTGATTTCTGCAACTTAACTTAATAAATGGAGCCTCTTTTCCCCCCACCTCCAAGCATCATAAACTCTCATTTACATTGACTGGATTCATAAATTCATGCTGTTAGAAACCTGTTTCTGCCAGGCTTGGCCCAGGCCCCCATAGTTCTCACTGGCATTCCATTTCAGAGCAGCAGGAGAGTGTTAGCCCATCCCTGGCATCAGCTACCATTAGTACATTCCCTTTTGTGCTGCCTGAGGAAGCTGCACGAAGCTTTCCAAGGTTCAGGTTGCTCATCTCAAACAAGATCTCTGCTCCAAAAGGAGAGGAAAAAAGGAAAAAGGTGTGTGGGGTGTATGAGAAAGACTCTCACTCACCGTTTCTTTATCATACACTGAACAGTTCTCTAGGAAAAAGAAAATGAGAGAGTATTCAGAGCTCATGACTCTGGTTATAAACTCATTTAAAGACTGGATGTACACACACAAGCACATAAACACATATATAGAACGGGAAAAATCATTTCCAACAGTTATGCAATTAAACTGAAATAAAAGTAAAGGTAAATGCCTTCCAGAGCTTTATATCTTTACCCATAAAAGGTTCTTCAATAGAGACACAAATGAAAGGAAATAAATAGCCTTTCCTATAAGTGGAGTGAGCGGCATGAAGTGCAGACAGGCATCTGACAGCGAAGGGTCTTAGAACTTGTGGAACACAACCAGAACCAAACACAGGAAAGCACTTCAAACGGCCAACTCTGATGGTAGAGCCATCTCTGAATGGATTCCTGGGGAGAGTGATTCTTCCCTGGAGGCTTTGAAATGTTAAAATGAATTTCCATCTGTGGGCCATGTCAGGATAAAGCACAGATCTTGAATCAGGAGAACAGATTTCATAACACAAGCCGTACCTCTGGAGTTACGGGTTTGATGATTATGTCTGATGCTTATGATCTATGTTCTTTTGTCAAATCTGCCTAATTCTCTGCATCACTCGAAAAGTGGAGACTGGAATCAGTGACTATTTTTAATTGTAGAATTATATTATCTATTTTGTCATGTGGCAGGTGCCATAAATAGATAGCCTATTTTGCTATGGAATCAATGCAAGAATATCCAGCATGAATATATATTACTATCTAAAGAACTCAGGTACCATTTAAGTCATGAATAGACTGTGTCAGCTAATGATACAATTATTATCCTTGAAGATAAACTAGTGTTGGTCAGTTCATTACTTAACATATATTTTATGAGTATCTACACTAACTTTCTGTGTATTGTACCACTAATGGGCTTATATGCATAATCTCATTGATGCTCCCATAATTATCACGTTCCTTAAGAGCAATGGCATGTACAAAGACCAAGCATGTGGGACTAGTTACCTCTCCAGATTCTGCCATGAAAGCCAGACTCAGGCATTGGTCCACTTTGTACAAGATAATTCTTCATCTCAGATAGAGGCTTGAGGTGACCTGTTCAGTGATTGCCTGCTCTGATGGCTATGTACTGAGAATATGAAAGCATTTTCTTGGGGCTTGAGATGCAACTCAGAAGGCTGAGTATGTGCCTAGTGTTCATGATGTCTAGAGAACAACATAAATGGGGTAAGTTTGTTTGCATCTATAAATTCACATTTTTGGACTGATACATAGAAGGATCATAAGTTAAAGGTCATGCTTCTGCAGTTGTTTTAAGGCCAGTGTAATATATATCTTTCCTTTTCAAAATTCCCCCCCTTACTAAATATAAGATGACAAATTTCTGTCTAAGTTCATAAGATACTATAGCCCATGTATGAATAATTATATCAGGGAAATCAGAACTTAGTATGCTGAGGTTAATTTCTAGGTGGAGACATGAGATGTGATGTAGGAGCTGTAAAGAAATTTGGAAATGTACTTCTCTGTCTCATTGTGATCTTGGTAGAAAACTCAAATCAAGCAAGAAATTTGAGAATATGCCTGTGCCCATAAGTAGGCAGCAAAGAGGTACTACCACAGGCACAGACAAGTGGGAAGTATATGAAGCATATGAATAATGTGCATTGGTATGGATCTTGGTCTATTGATACAAATTTAAGGTCAGTTTTGTTATATGTATATTTCTGTTCATGATTAAGGTATTGTGACTGTGTAGTTCATTAAAAATGAAATGTATAATTAAGAAATAAAGGTTAATATATAGTTATCTTTAATAGTAAAGCTGTCATATTAGTTAGATTTTCTAGATATATAGAAATACATTTCAGTTAGATAGGTATTCTTCAAATTGTTCAGAGTCCTTCAGTATATGGCATTTAAAATGTTTTAAGAACTTAGAACTTTTCATGACAATGAGACACATTTGCTCCAGGCAGCACCAAGGTATGTCAAGAGGAAGATGGGCTCAAAAGAGGCTCCTTATGGAGTTGGTTAGCCATTTGGGCAAAAAATTGCTCTTGCCTGGACTGTTGTATAAACTAGACATAAAGAAACACACAGAGAAATGGCTGCTAAACTTGCCTAAAGGTGAGATTATCCTTTGGGGTTCCTGATTCATGAAAGAGTCCATGAGACATTCTGCAGGATACAGAAGAAAATAACTGGCTAATTGCCAATATAGGTGGAACTGTCTTTAAAATTTCCTGCTTCATGAAAAAGTCTGCTGGATACTGTGGGCCTGTGGGCTGAAGATGGGTGCCCCAACGGTACAGAAGAACGTTGGTTGATTATCCTGGTAGCGAGATGTCTCTGTCATTTCTAGTATTTTGGAAGTTGCTTACAATATACTTCATGTTTACTTAGGTAACATTATATCCTTCTGAGGTCTTTTATGGAGTTGAAGAATTTATAATTATAGTTCTCCTTAGTTATGATAAAAGATAAAGTAGGTATGAATATTATAACTGTATTTTGTATTTGATACCCTTTTTGTTATATGTAATTTTTACTATGTTAAAATTAAAGCCTTCTTTTTGTTTAAACAGAAGATGGGAAATGGTGTAGGAGGTCTGTTTGTGTGTTTCTTTCATTGGTTAATGAGTAAAGAAACTGCCTTGGCCTTTCGATAGGGCAGAACTTAGGCAGGTGGGAAAGACAGAACTAAATGCTGAGAGGAAGAGAGTCAAAGTAGGAAAGAGACATCATGGAGCCGCCTGAGACAGACATGCCAAATCTTTCCCAGTAAGCCACTGCCATTTGGTGATAAACAGATTAATAGAAATGGGTTAAATCAAGATATGAGAGTTAGCCAATAAGAGGCTAGAGATAATGAGCCAAGCAGTGATTTAATTAATACAATTTCTATTTGGTTATTTTGGGTGTAAGATAGCCATGTGGCCGGAACAAACAAGCAGGCCCTCACCCTGCAACAAAGTACAGCAAATACAACCATTCCACCTTAAAACACCACACTGTGCACCTTAAATGAATGAAGCTTTTATCCTCAAATATGTATCAATAAAGAACCAAAAGAAATAGACAAGCATATTTAGCAGGAACTGGAAAGATGAATCGACATATCTAAGAAAGAAACAAGAGAACTGAAGTCTGACAGAATAAAAGAGAATGAACATTTATTCAGTCCCTGAGAAATAGCATACAGAATGTTCCTATTTTTGGAGTTAGGTGGGTTTGAGGTGAGGCAGTACACATTCTGTGTATTATTTATTCCTGACAGCAATTGGAAAACCATGGAAAAGATGTCAGGAAGATTGGTTCAGAAGCTGTAAAATACATATGCACATCATTCTCTATTAGCAAGAATTCTTTTCTTATTTTTTTCTTCTTTTTGGGACCGTGTGTGTGTGTGTGTGTGTGTGTGTGTGTGTGTGTGTGTGTGTGTGTGTGTGTGTGTGTGTGTGTATGTGAGTGTGCATGCGTGCGTACGCATGCATATGAGTGTATATTTTCTCCTAGTGTTTAATTGAACCTGACTCCTCATAAACTATTCAAGAACAATGGCAATATGATTTGGCTATAAGCAGAAATATCAAATCTTTACATTATGGAACAACATGAATGCCGGCAAAACATAGATCTCATTTTTCATATTTTTAAAAATTTAAATAAAGAGATAAACATGCAGTGACATCATCTACTATATATTCAAATTTCTCACAAGAGGATACATAATCATCTCCTTTCTGATAAAAAATAACATTAACACACACATACAGAGATCTTTCAAGTCTCCATGAACTTTGCCCAGTATAAGTGACTCTACCCCAATAAACTGCTATCTCAGGGAAGTCAACTCAGAGTGCCTTACACTAGCAAGGCCTACATAACGGTGAAGCCAAAGCAAGATTAGTCCCGTTTTGAAATAAATTAATCAGACATTTAGTGAGAGTAAATAACTGTGCCCATGCAACTAGTAATGGATATGAGAGAAACTTCTCTGTAATAACTCAAAATGTTGTACAAGCAGAAACCAAAGATGAATGAGACTATTCACAGAAATACAAAACTAAAAAGGGTAAAGATATATGCCAAGTTTATAGTAGTCATCCCTTATATTGTAAGGTATGGTTTTATTGATGTTGTTTTAAATTTATTGCTTTCTGGGGTACTGTGGAGTGAACTCTTGGGGCCTTGGACATTACAGACAGTCACTTTGCTAACAGAAAAGCACCACTTTATTCTGACAAGCCTGGCAGTTAACACAAGGATAGCATATCCCGTCTAGTCAACTAAGTAGGACTCAAAGGGTCTCACAGAGATTAATGAAACTGTTGTAGAGACTGCATGGATTTGAGCTACATCCTCTGCATATATCTTATGATTGTTGACTTGGTGTTTTGGTGGGGGACTCCCGACAGTGGTAGAAGGGGTGTTCCTGACTCTCTTGCCTTGCCCAGCCTTGATGCGATGTTTTATGCCTGGTTGTTGTATCTTGTCATGTCATATTCTGCTCATGTCTCTGCAAGGCTTACTCTTTTATGGGGGAGATGGGGTGTAAAGGAGTCAAGGTAGGGAAGAGCAGAGGTGGGGGAATGGTGTGGAGTAGAAGGAGGTGAGGCTGTGGTCAGCATGTATTCTATGAGAGAAGAAGAAATATTTCTTGTAAAAAAATAAAACACCGATATGGTGCAGAGGTGAGGTAAATATTGCAGAATTAGACAACAGATTCTGAAAACATTGAACCATTTGGGATATTAGTTGGCACGGTTATTGTTTGTAATAGAGCCTTTGGGAAGCCTGAGAATAGACTCGAAAGAAAGAAAATTTTGCATACTCTCAATTTTTGAGTAGTACAAATTTAGAAATGGAAGCACCAAAGCACAGAATTGTTCTCGTGTCTTAAGTGGTACCATTCTTGTGGGCAGTAATTCCAGGAGGTATAACATCCAAGATGACCATTCCCAGGAAATCTGATATGGGAGCAAGCACCCTCATTTCTATTCCCTTTGTGTAGATGGCAAAGTGCACTGAATGCTTCTAAATCTCCTGGTCCTCGGTGCCCCATCAGTACATTGACTCTGATAAGAGCATAAGGCACAACATTTTTTTAAGAAAAAAAAAAGATTCTATATTTTTACACCGAGTGCATTGACAAAAAGTCTGTGATTCCTCCTGACATGACCTTAAGAACAGTGAATGAATGCTTGTAGGATGACTCTCTTTATAAGAAGGACACGATTGACCTGAAAAATAATAAGATGTGAAGTATGTGGAAGTTTGGTCCATGGGATTTCATTTTATTCTCAGAAAATCAGAAAACAAACTGCAGGAATCATCAATCTTTCTGTCTTCCTTTAGGTCATTGAGATTATGTGATGGCCTGTAGAGGAGGGGGAGTGGGAGCAGAGAGGAAAAACAGGGAGGGAAGTGGCAAGGGCAAATGTCTTGCCATGAAGAAATAGGGCAAGCAGCATTTTGACGGATTCCTAAGTAGACAATCCATACCATTAAGACATATATTGTCAGACAAGGAATAATGGGGTTAAATCCAAGCACCACACAACACCTAGTTAAACTTTCCGCTTCATGTCTCTACCGAATAATAGGTCTTTCATTCTCAGGAATATGACAGATAAAATTTAGGATTGCCAGAAAGCAGATGATTTTTGAGAAGCACAAATGGTGAAAATATGCGACATTAAAACATACGAATAATGGGGCGATGGGTACTGAAGAGGGCATTTGTTCAGTCACGCAGCATGGGAAACTGAGCTTCTTCCTAAGCACCCACATAGATTATGACAGTACACACCCCTGCCACCATTGTGGGTGAAGACTGAGAAAGGTGGGTTCCTAGATCTTACAAACTACCCAGTCAAGGTGAATCGGGGAGGTCCAGTGGTGTAGAAACAATTTTTTAAATCCATTTTTGGTATTTGTTAGTTTTAAAAACTTGGCCAAGGTAGTCAATGGAAACACTGTAAACAACAATGAACAATGTAACTAACGTATGAACTAATTATTATTGATTGATCCATATAGTATTAAAATAGTAAAAATAATCTAGTTCTGAATTAATGAAGCTCTCCTATTAAGGGGCTTACTTCTTGTTACAAAAACAGAAACAATGCCTCTGGAAGAGCGCTTTCTTTAAGGTCACTGGTAGTTAAGCGGAAGGGAAGATCTACCCAACACCATCTGCCTACCTCTGACATGATGTGTGTATTCAGCTTCAGTGAGCCCTGTGGTTCAGACCCCAAACAAACGCTAGGACTAAGTGAATAAAAACAGCCATGTGAATTAATGTAGTCCCTCTCTACACTGCCCTTCCCAAGGAAGCCTTGCTTATATTATGCAACAGTTTCTTTGGGATTTCCCCAGAGAGAATGTGATAGTGGTATGAGGTATATTTAAATCCAGGATCAGGATTTCATTAGCCAACCAAAGCAGGGGAGGTACTTCAACTGTTTCAGACTACCTCCTGATCCTGTGAACCTTCTTTTAATTTGTCATTATTTTTGTGAGAGCACATTTCTGAATGTATTTAATAACTGTTGTCATCAAACTTCTCAGTCACTGACAGTATTGGGAATAATAGCTTATGATACGGTAGTGGTTACACAAAGAATACACTGTTTTAGAGAAACAACATAAAAGACATTAGAAGAGACCTGAACTGGATTTGGACTGAACCCAGGTCCTCCTCACGGGCAGCTACTGTGCCTAACTGCTGAGTAATTTTTCCAGCCCCCAGTTCTTGATTATTGTGTAATTCCCAAGCCCAAGCAGAGGTGTGTGAGCACCTTGGATCAAATGCAAGTCAGAAGTATGCAAGTATCTTCATAACTTTTAGGTGTAATCTAGTATTAACATTGGTCACTTGTTATTTTCATTGGGAGGAATAACTCTTTAAATTATTTAAATTATTCAAATACATCTCTAAAACTGTATACTTATGTCGTCAACTGATGTTCTTATGGGTAGAGAAAAGAGGCACACTTACATTAAAGTTTCTACAAGACTGGTAGACATATTAAACCTTCATGACAATGAAGGGTAAATTGCTAAATCTTCAGAGCCAACTTGTTTTGACCTATTTTTTGTCTGCTTAATAGGTAATTATGGTCCACCTTTATGTCTAACAATATTCTTCTGACTACTTGAGAAAATGTTTTAGAATATACTAACTTAGCCTAGTCTACCCACTCAAAAGCTAATAGAATCATCATTAGAAACCGTATGAGATCTATAGCAGAGATTTTCTGGCTTTGCTCTGACCCACCTATTGATTTTTTCTACCAACATAGTTGAAAAGTTCTTTGTTCCATAACAATCAAGATCTTATAAAACTGTTTTTACATTGGCATGTAATTTAGGGCTACGTGAATCACAGTATTTTCGGGCTGTACTCGCTCGCATGTGGGTCAAGAATAAACTATCCTCTATTCCCTTGAAAGATGAGTTTTGGTTGGCATTGGGAATGCTTTTATGACAACAATCTGGAACACAGACATACAGTACGAATACCAATTTCCAGTATTCCAAATGTGCAGGCAGTCAAAGGATTTTGTAATTACATGAGAATCAAGAACTGGGGGCTAGAGAAATTGCACAGCATTTAGGCACAGTAGCTGTTCTTTGAAGAGGACCTGGGTTCAGTTTGAAGTACCCACATGGTAGCTCACAATAATCTGCAACTTATGGGGATCACAAGACCTCTCTTCTAGCCTCTAAAAGTACTACATGCACACAGTGCCTAGAAAGATGCATGCAAAACTCACACACACAAACTAAAATTCAGTCTTTAAAAATCAGAGTGGTAATGAAGAGCTTAAGCCATGGAATTTAGGGAAACGCAGAGTTGCACTCTTCTGAGGTTGAGAGAAGTCACTCTTATTCTGTCCTGTGTTTGTATTCACTACCTGACCAGTGTCAGTTAATCCCCTGGGAGATGGTAGAATTCCAGCTACTTAAGTCAGAGAGAGCGACTTAATTTTCTCTGAATCTCCAGTTTTAGGTGACGTCTGGAACATAATAAATACACAATACTGTCTGAATAAGCTTTGTCCAAGAGCAGGAGGCAGGAAATCTGGATGACGAATCTTGAATATCACAGAGGAAAAGGTAATATAATAAGGAGAAATCATTGCATATTTTGTCAAAATATTTTCCTCTACAACTGTAAAAAGAAGTGCTTCTTTCAGAAAAGGTGTGTCTTCAAAAACTGTGATGAGTAAGTTGACAAAGTTTTATATATATATATTCCTACCTGTGGACCTCAGTTAAGGGAAGTTGAAATTGATCAAGTAGTGTTGCTAACTTTTCATTTTATTTTTAAACATGTTGATGTTTTGGGGTGTATGTGTTTCTTGTGTGTGTGTTACCTGAAGCAATTTAGAAAAAAAGTTTCAAATCTCCTGGAGCCGGAGTCAAAATTCATTGTGACTTTTTCTATCTGAGAACTGAGAATCAAGCTCAAATCTCTGTACAAGAAGCTGAGTTGTCTCTCTAGCCACTAAATGGTCATATTTACAGTGAAGCACTACCCTTGTCTAACACTGAATGAAAAGTGCCCAAGGATCCTCCCTCATCAGACATACTGACAGCTGACATGGAAGAACCAGGTTAAGTTTCTTCATATGTAAATCAGAATGCAGAAAAGGAGAATAATCTTTAATATCACACATGTCTATAATCAATTCTATGTGACACTGAACTCTGAGCTTTCATAATGGGATTCTTCCAGCAGACCTGTACATCCAGGAGCCAACCACATGCACTGACTTTGCTTTTTTGTAAAAAGTTCTGTAAGGCTATTGAAACACATACCACACACCTACACAAGTAAGCATCCAGTACAAATTCATTTAAATGGTTGTTAGTTATGCTGACTTATTATATTTATTTTTGCCTCCATTGTCATTACAATACAAGAGACATATCAAGTGTACCCAGCCTGAAAGATAGCTTTTACCATCTATATCCATGCTCACAATCTATAAACTTATAACTTCTGTCTATTGATAAGAAATCTATACTATCAGCACATATCAATATTTTCTTCTGCTCTGCCATTAAAATGCTTATTCAATGTAAGAGGATATGCAAGTATTTGAGTAAATGTATTTACCTAACAAGGCAGAAATACCTTGCTTTCTTTGTACATACAAATGTACTAGTGATTATATATACATAGGAATATTGTTGTGTTAAACCCATCAGAGCCCTTCCTGTTGGTAGGACAGACTAGATCTTCCTTCCTGTTTATACCTATTGAAGGAAAATATCACTGATGGACCTATGGCTGTCATCATTGTATTTTCTGGTAGTTGCAATGATGGTAGTGCTAAAATTGTTTTTTAAAAAAATCTTTGTGGGGTATGTGTGTGTGTGTGTGTGTGTGTATGTACACTTAGGTGTTGATTAATGGACACACTGATATGATCACTATGCCCAGCTTTACACTGACCTTTGGACTCCAAACTCAGATCCAACACTTTCAAGGCAAGTGCTTTACTCACAGACCGTCTTCCCATCCCATGTTGCATTTTTGTATGGTATGTACATTTACTCTAAGAAAGTAAAGATAAATGTGTTATTTTGAAATGTTCTTGTGAATTGTAGCATTATTGATTCATTAGTTTTATTTCTTCTTAATGAGAAATGTAAAAGGACCAGGGTTTGCTGCTGAGCCTGTATTGAGTAACAGCTTCATGACATGGTACTTCTCATGCATTGATCCCCATTTTATAGACCAAGAAACTGACAGGCTGCTATCTTAAGTCATTTTCAAGAGATAATGCCCACAAGTGTGATCCAAACTCAGCTACTTTTAGCTCAGAGACTGTGCTTTTTATACTAGATTGTCTGTCCTTAGTATGTCCCAGAAAGGGCTACTGATAGACCATTTTGCTGGTAACAAAATAAAACTGTATTCTCTGTGTATGGAGCTGTAACACGCATGCTGTTTTTGCCTAAAAGCTGGCTCACCTCCCTCCTGCCAATCTTTACTTTTTAATCCCTGTTTGAGTCTGCGAAGTGGAGGACTGCGGGCAAATATTTATTCATGAAATGAGCCATTTTCTCTATTTCTATCCCATCTAAAGCTACTCTAGTTTCTCTTAAACTTTGGAAAAGCAATTTGCTCCTAGATTGGAAATAAAAGGCAGAGAGAAATAAAGAATCTCTATCTAAAACATGAGACAGAAACAATGGGGCAGAAGTGAAGGTGTCTTCAGTGAGATAGACACTGCAATAAATCTCAGATACTAACATTTTAGATATTAAAGATAAGACTCACGTGGGACTGTTGGAATTGAGGTTAAAGCTCTGTCTATTCCTTGTGGACAGAGGAACAAAGTGAATGAATGTGAACTAGAGAAGCAGGAGCCATGTCTGGTTCCAGGTAGAAATTTGTCATTGAGTTGAACTTCTCTCATTGATTACTTTTACTTGCAGCGCACATCAAGTCTAGATAAAGGTCACCCGATACTTTGCATGCATGCCCCCACTCTACCGTCGTGCACACAAGATAGACATGGCTAATTGACTAAGGCACTTGATCTCCCTGGACCAGGATTAACTAAGCATCCTCAAAAATAAAACATTCTGCACAGCCTCTGAGAATCAATCAGAAGAGAACAAGTGTGAAAAAAAAAACACTTTTGTACCAAGTTAATCCTTGCAGACAGGCAATATTTTGGATGACTATGATTCTCTTTCTATTTTGCTTTAAGTTACCAGGATTTTTGAAAACAAAACTGACCACTTTTATAATCAGCGGATGCCAGCTAACTTCATACATGTTAAGATGACCAAGTATTAGATGATGTTCAGCCACTGTTGAATGTCCTAGAAGTTTATTTACTGCTCAATTGCTGCTAGTTACTATGGTAGCTGCTAGGCAAACTTGAATGATTCTTGGCTCCTTCCTCATTCAAGGTATAGTAATATACCTCATATGCAGTTTTCATTTACATTCTTTCTTGCAGAGATGTGCTTTCTATTTCTCAAGGACACTGTAGACTTCCTCAGGATTCAATTTTATATAATAGTTTTAAAGTAATAGGAACACAGAACAACTCCTTTAATCACTGAATAAAGGAGCAAGGAACTTTTAAAAGTTCATTCATTTTTTAACATAATTTAGAAAAGAAAGGGTGTATGCATGTGCATCTGTGTTGGGAACAGAAAAGGCAACTAGAATCTACTGCAGACAGATGTGGTGACCTGCAGAAAATTAAGGTAAATGCAGATGTAACTGTGCATCTAATAATAGTTCTGGGAAGAAGCTTAATAAATGAAAAAAATATTAGGTTATACTTTAGAACCAGACACTGACAAGCTTTCTTAATAAAATATTTTTTAAATTAATAAAAATACAGTTCCTGACTTCTCTGGTGCTTTATCTGGACAGCTTACCCTTTTCTTTCTACTCTTTATCTTGCCTGAGTATGAGTCTAGCTTTCAGGAAAGGGGGTCATCAACATCCTTTTGCTTTTCTTTTTCTTCATAGGGTTTGCTCATTTTCTAGAACAATTGCTGTTCCAAATGAAATGCATAATTATAAAATGTGCTGATGTACTTCTTCCATAAATTCACAAGGTGGGTTTACAGAGGGTTAGTTAAAGTATCATGATCGAAGCACAGCTACAATGGCCACATTTCCTAAGCAATACAGATATCTCAGCAGTAAGGAAACATTAGACAAGATGCTCTACCTCTTCTAACTTCAGCAATAAAGAGATACATTGTAATAGTCTCTCTGATGAGTTCATATAAAGCTGTTAGCTCAAAATGTTAAATTCTTTCAAAACAACCAAGTTCATATCTAGAACTCAGTAGACACATGACAGTCTCATTTCCAGAAATAATTCAATCAATATGGGCTATGCTTTTGGTGACTCAGTGGTTTCATTAAAAGAATTAACGAGCTAACAGAGAAAACACTTGAGTCTTTGAATCTGTTCCATTAAATTTTCTTTTAAAAATAAAACAAAGTGGCAGATACTTCAGTTTATGAGTGAGCCCAGAGATCCTCTGCCTTGCTAAAAGTGAATGTATTTGTATACACTTTTTTTCTTCCATGTTCTCTACCTTTGAAAACTATACATATTTATAGTCAAGATGTAATACTTCAAAACAAGTTTACATTATGAAATCATCTAATCAGGGTCCTTACTGTATCTACCACCTCAAATGCCTATCATTTCTCCTCCATCAGAATACATAAGAGCCTTTATTTTTAATGGAATGGGGAACAGTATGTCAACAGGGTCAGAACTTTCGTTAAGTAGGAAGAAGGGCCCCGCTGTTGCTCCTGCGCAGAAGAATGACTAACCTAGGGATATATTGCTTATTTCTAAATCTACCAACTATATTTTATAAATCAACTTCTGTGCTTTCATAATGTTTCCTGTGATCCTCTATATGAATTTTTACTTTGAAAGTTTCTACATGTAAATGCATATTGAACTAAATATAACAAAGCGGCATTTTCAGCATAATCAGTCATATAAAACGATGTATTTAACATTTGAAATGCAAAATATGATTCAGAAACATGCTACCTCTTATTCTCAAAGCAACAAGTTTTCAAACTCTTTCCTGGAAACCCAGTTCCTTCCTCTAAGCTTCAACTTAATATATACCTTTTCTATTTTCTCTTTTTGGTGTTTCATTCAGTTTTGTGTGTGTGTGGGGGGGGGGGGTTGTTGTTATTTTTCTGAGGATTGTGGTAGTGGTTTGATTCACCTTAATCAAATTTGGTTAAGAGAAAACACATCTACCATTTTCTATTAGAATGAGAATCTGAGATATTCTCTGTGTTTCTAAAGACACTTTTATCAATAATGTTGGTTTACAACTTTTACTAGCACTCTCAGGTCAATATCCAGGAATTTCTGGGGCATTTACTATAGAGGAACATTGCTGCCAATAGACATCACTCCAGAGTTTTCTTTATTCTGTTTTCTAAGTGTTATCATTTCTTATTACACGATTTATGGGTTCACGTATTATCATTTAAAAGAATTTACTTGGCACCATATCCAATCAATTGGTATTGTTCAACTCTGAAATTTTGCAATTCATTGAGCACAAAAGTTTATTCCAACACTTCACTTGATGATGTTTTAGTGTGCTGAGCCTCTTTGCTAGTCTGCTTTTTGTCCTGTTTTAGTGATAAAAGGAATGACCAAAAGCATTGTGTAACGAGAACAGTTTGTTTCTTCTAATAGTGCAGTCCATCCTCAAGTGAAGCCTAGGTGAGGACTCACAGAATAAGCTTGAAAAGAGAAGAAACCACAGAGATATACAGCTTGTTACAAGACTCATGTTCAGCTATCTGTGTGTGTGTGTGTGTGTGTGTGAGTGAGCACACACACACACACACACACACATGCATACTACTTAAGATAGTCCCTACTTAAGATAGTACTGCCAACAATGGACTGAGCCCTCCTACACCAATCAACAACTGAGGTAACCTTATCCCATGTATATCAGATTGCTTAACAAGATTGACGGTCACAGGCTAACCTAACCAAATACCCCAGGCAGAATGGATAAACTAAGAGATAAGCATTTCATACACCCTGAAAACTGAAAAGCCCATTGTGAGTATGACAGAGAAGGACCCCTTTTACCTGGATAGACTTCTCACTGACCTCTCATGTGAGAAAAAGGAAGTCACTGTGCTCCTCTCCTTTCGATAAGGGACCTCATGCCTCAACAGGACCTGTCACATCATGGCCTCATCTAAATCCAACTACTTTCCAAGATGACAAATGCACTAATACCCCCACCATATAGTAAGAGCATCAACAGAAATTTTGGTGGGACATGAGGAATTAACCCATGGCATATGATAATTAAAAACTTGAATGTTTGTTTACATGCTTAAATTCAAAACATTTTCTAGCTTTGTTAAGTTTTATTTGCCTTCTATTTAATAATTGTAATTAGTATGTACTAGGGAAAATTCGTTTGCCAGTTCCATGAGAGAAATGCGTTCTTATTCATATATTTGTTGCTGGTTGTTAAACCATTTGATGAGTTTTGGGAGCCATAGTAAGTAATTATGGGGCATGAAAAATAATTCATTGATGTTAATATTCCTTGTTTGCTGATCATTTAACACTTTATTGCATAAAAGACATAAGAATATTCTTCACTTGACTTTCAAAACTTATACCTTTTATACTTACGGCTTTTTTCTATTAGGTATTATAATTTTTCCTTTTGGATTGTAGTGTAGGCGACAACTTTATTTTATTTTCATCAAGATAATAATTGTTCCACCTCATTTATTAACTAGCCTTTCATTGCTGACATACATGGAAATGCCTGCTTATATGAAATCTCTACATGTGTATGGTCTAATATTGGTCACTGCTCTATTCAGTATCTGCTGTCTGCCTGCTTACTACAGTCTCTGTTCCATATACTGTCAGATCCGACACATATTTCCACCACCTTGTTTGTCTTCTCCAAGAATATTGGTCTTTTCTCAAGTGTAGTAACTTTAATTATCTGTGCTACATTCTCAGTACATGGAAAGCCTGAATACCTTCATGTGAATAAACTGAAATTCTACTTGCAGGTTTAGTAGTTCTCTGTCATGTCCATGACATAACCTTGACTTATACTGCCTGTGACCATGAACTACATGTGTTTGATTAAATTTACACACAGTAAAGGTGATTTCTCATGATTAGGAGAAAACCTGCTAAAAATAAGAACATGTGTTGATGTATTGCTTCTGTATTCTCTATTACAATAAAAAGAAAATGATCCTTTGGTAGGTCTGTCGTAGGTTTCTGAGTTTTCGGCGTCTAATAAAGCAATAAAACATTCTGAGATGAAAGAAATATTTTGCACACACATTTGAAATAACAGCATCTGGTGTGTCTGAGAAACAGGTGAAGAGATCATACAACGCAATAACTGAAGAGTTAATTGTATTATGTTACCTTACATGCACAGTACGCAAAGGTCATCCAAGGAAGAGTTAGAAAAGCTACAATAAGACCATATCCCCTTTCACAGCATGCAAACAAGTAACAAAGAAAGAAGAATGTGTGCTTTATGGATCCAAAGAAGGAGAATCATAACTCCAACCAAGTCACTAGAGCATAGAACAAATGTGTATGGGGTAAGGGCAGCTAAGCAGGTTAAAAGTCATGGTGGGCAATGGAAATCCTCTGACTTAATCCTGGACTCTATAACTCCCAGGCTTGCAAACTCTTTCACAGAGCCTTAGAGTTCTTTTGTTGGGATATAAAACATTGAAAACATGTCTTGCAACTTATAGTAGCTTTTGAACTCTTCCTTGCACGACCTGTACATTTGGTACAAATGTCAGGTAGACTAGTGTCTACCAAAGTAGTTTTATGATAAGAATGCAGAAGTTAAGAGAACTCTGTGGAAAAGCATTTCCTTGCACATGCAAGGACTTGAATTTTAATCAACAGCACTGCAAATTAAAAAGAAAAAACTAATAAGTAAGTAAATAAATGAATAGGTAAATAAGAAAAAATAGAACTGATGCCTCAAATACCAGTTTTCCAGTACATGCCTGCCTTTCTTGACTTCTAGGAAGATACATACAAATATGGTCTACAGAGCAAAGGTGTTGCCATTGCATTTTTTACTTCTTGGGGCTAATTCATTATGTGAGTTTAAGAAAGATATTCAGTAGATTTTAAATGGATTGAATTTTTACTATAAGCCACACATTTTGGATACATCTTTTTTATTGTTCCTTAAAAATACCCCTTACAAATAAGCATTATTATTTCCACTTGTTAGGGGAGAAGACTGAAGCTTAGCAAGCATGCTCCAGAAAGAAAATTCAAATATAGGTCTGGCTTATTCCATAAGCTGCCACTTCTCTCATTACAACATGATATCGAAAATATAAATCTCCCACCCCCAATTACAGGCAGTAAGGTATTTCAGATTGGCAAAAACACTCGCTATCTGAGAATTACTCATCCTTATACAGTTTTTGTTATGCATGCAAACAAAATACTAATAGCTAGCATTTATTAAGTGCTAACTGTGTTTCAGACACTTTATATAAATTGCTTCATTTAATTCTCTCAATAACCTTATGAGGTATGTAATATCATTTTCATATTTTCCAAATAGAAAATGCCTAGGTTAGTAAATTCCCTTGGCTTACATCATCAGTAAATGACCCAAGCCTCGAGAGCTTCATGGAACACATAGCAAGGGTTACAATCAATTTACACTTATTCTCAGAGAACAAGGCTGTTCAAGCAGCAAAACTGCCCCATTATTACAACACTCAGAACAGCCAGGACAGTGAAATCATCAACCCTTTGTGAATCTTCACTTTTGCATCTGTCAGAAATTAGTTTTAAATATAAATGTGAATTTAAACATAAGAACTGATGTTCAAACACACACATAGATACTAACTCTGTGATCAAGCTAATACAAAGTACTTTTCTGCAATTTTAGCTGAGTAGTGAAACAAAGAATTATCATCTATTGAAATTGTAAAAAAAAAAAAAAGAACAACGGAGAACAAAGATACAGCTGTGGACAGATTTGACATTCAGGTCAGCTATTCACCTAGCAGCATGCACAAACTAAGAGTTTTTCTATTCTTGTTTAAGCAGGTGCTCTTCTAGAGACTCCCTGCATTTCCATTGTAAATTCTCTTGCAAGTAAAGCATAGGACCATCCCTGGTTCCATGCCAGAGGTAGTCACAATTTCAGCCTCTTCTCATCTGTCTTCAGGAGCAACTAATACCAAAACAACAGCAGCAACAAAAACAGAATTGGGCAGACTTAGATGACAAATCCTCCCCTTAATACATAAAAACTGAACAGAAATAATTGAATGTCAATTTGCTTAGTTTTCTACAACATAGTTGTATGAGAATTTTTTAACATTTTTTTTATTGTAGCACTAATCCAAGTAAGCAGTTAAAGCTGTTGACCAACCGTTTGCTGGCCATTCCTACCTACATTTCTAAAATTCCTTAGAACAGTGAACAATATCCAGGAAATTGCAATCTTAGGTTAAAATCAAAATGAAAGAAAGGTGCCAAGATCAATAATAACCACGCGTGTGATGGCTGCAACAATATAATTTTAACCCATAAGGCTTTTATAGGTAAGCCATAGAATGAAAGAGTCAAGATACGGGTAAGACCTAAGAAGAATAAGAAGCCATTTTTCTTTTGCATGTACTTGGGCTTGCAGATAGAATGTCCCTTTGATTATGTGAGACTTCCAAGTACCAGGAACTTTTGGGAATGAATGCCTTTGCAACCAGATCTAACATCTGAATTCCAGTTCAGAGAGATAAAACAGGTTGGAAAAAAGCAAAAGACATGCTGAAACTATCATTTTACACTTCTTTATTTATACAGGTATATCCATATGGTCTTGGTACCTGGCTACTTTTAGATTATAAACAGTGATTCAAAGTATTCCAGAGAAGTCAATACCATGATTGAGTAAAAATAGTTTCTATGAATGTGGAGCCTTCTTAGACAAAATGCTGATGCTGGCATTTGGGAAGCCAGCTGTGATGGACTTAAGAACTCCCAGGATTCAGGGACATGTAGTTATTGACCATACCTCCAACCCAGTGCTATGAAGAAAGTGGAGCTTTTAGGCACTGGGAAAAGAATATATACATGCAGAAATAAAAGTAGAACCCAGGGCTCTATCCAAGATCTTACGGAACATTTCCTACAGTTTTCTGTTTATGTACCAGAGACCTGGTTCTGGCAGCTGCGGATCTGTAGTATGTGCAGACCATCATCCTGAGTTCCTGTGATTGATCTTGAAATTGATGAACTAAATTAACCATATTGAATTGCATTAGAGCACAGGGAATGAGAAACACATGTTTATTTCTATTCTTTCTTTTGTATTCCTGTTCAGGCAAATAAACACTCTGTAAACATTAATTAAGCTGTTCTCATAATCTGTTGTGACTGTGCAAAGTCTACAATTTGTTTGTTGTCTCTGTTAGAAATTAAGATCCTATATGCCACAGGATCTGTGCAAAGTGATGAATTGCATCATTGGGACAAACCAGGATGTAGGCATTTACCTTTCCTCTGCTACTCTTCAGAAAGTATTGCATCCCATTATAATTTGGTAAGGAATCTAGAAGTGTGTGAAATTAGGTTCAGTCACTTTACCTCCAAATTTAAAGATCCCTGACTATGAGCACTGCATACAATCGATGAGCAGTATATAACATCCATCCATTTGAATTAGAAGGTTAATTTATAAGCATTGTTTTTCTCATTTTTGCAAGTGAAGAATCAAAGATGATTAACACAATTCCAGGCACAGAACTATTAGAATCATCTAGATTATACCAGATAAAGTCTGTAACATATTAATAAAAGGAACAACTATCTAGATTCCATGTATTTGCCATTAGCATATATTCTATATACTTTACCTATTAGTAGCAACATCCTTTAGCAAGCCCTCAAGTAATTTAGCTCATTCACAGTTGAAATTTGAATAAAAAGAATTACTCCAATTATTCAGACAAAAATCCTGCATAAGTTAGGTTCAGGACAGCCAAATATTAGGTGAATAATTTTACATTACCATTTGACTTCCCTCCAATTTGACACCCATATCTTCACTAACAACATTCACAAATAAATCATATCTGTATATCTTACATCGATTATATGAGTTCAGGAATACAGCTTTTTGGAAGCCGGTAGTGAGTGTCTCCAAGTCATTTTGGGTAAGCAGTTGCAGAAGGGAAGGAAACTCACATCTATTAAGGTGCCACCATCTGCCATGTGGAGTGTGAGGCACTTCTCTGTTCCATCTGTGCCACAGAATCTCCTTTCTGCAAACTCCTGTCTCCTCTTCCCTTGGGGAGCAAAGGTCGTGGGAGGATAGGTGATCACAACCTTCCAGATGCTCTTTACACACCATGTGCATGCAGAGACTCAGCTGGGACAAGCAACAGTTTAAAGGAATGCACCACGTGTTACACTTTGCACACTACTTCTGATAACCCAGGAAAGCAGCTGGAGAATACTTCTGCTCTAAAGGTGAGGTACACCATGTTTCTGAGAGGATGGGAATGTGAGTTCAAACAGCCCAAGCCAGAGTAAGGGCTGATGCCCTTTTTTTCACCTAAGTCAAAAAGCTGGAAAGTTACTTACAGCGTTTCTCTGACCTTATTTACAATTCTTTCTGCCCCTTCAGGATCAGTATAAGTCAAGAGTAGCTATACCACCCATACCACCCATCTTCCAGACTCTAATGGAAGACTGGAGAAAAGGACAGACTTTTGTAACCTGACTCCCAAAATGTATATTACTGTTACATTTAACGTGTGAAATGCTTAGTGGATCTGATGGTCTGTATTGATTATCAATTTGACTAGAGTCATTTGGGAGATAAGGCTTTGGTCAAATCAGTGCAGGATTATCTGGATTAGGTTATCTGAAATGGGTGACCTACCTACCTTAAGAGTGAGTACCACTATTCTCTGGGTTTAGATCCTGGAAAAAGGAGGAAACCACCTAAACACATTTGTTCAATGCTCCAGGTTTCCTGTCTACTCAACAATGGAACTGGCTGTCTCAAGCTCCTGCCAGTAAGTAACCCACCATACACTGAATTTATAAGACAGAATAAATTTCCTTCCTTAAATTGCTTTGTCAGGATGTTTTGTCACAGTCAAAGAAAACATAACCAAGACACTAAGAAAGCAGTGCATTTAATATATCACAACACTTAAGTGATTTTTGTAAAGTAAAAGGTAAAAATCTGTGTGTGTATGTATGTGTGCATGTATGTGTGTGCGTGTGTGTGCATCTTTTCTTTGCAAGAAATGAAACAGAAGAAAAAGTAACCTCATTTGTGTCTCTCTGAAAGGGTAGGAAGAAAATACTTTATAACATACAGGGCAAAGACTAAAAGTTTTATAAAAGCAAGCAATTTATATGCTGGTTTCTTTTATTTAACAACGCTTTACCAAAGACATGAACTCTGTATGTTCTCTCTCTTGTGTGGACCCAAGCTTTGAGTCTTTAAGTAAGTATGTTTAAATTAGAGAGCCCATTAAAGTCACTAAGGTAGGAGGGGGCCATAGGAAGGGATTTCAAGGGATGGGGCTAGGATGGGGTTAGAACAGGAATGCCATTAATGAAGAAAGGGGAGCAATGGATGAAGAAAGGGTAAGTGTGGTAGGACATGGGATCAAGGTTAAAGATAGAGTACAGGGAGGGATAGCTAACACCAAACATCTTTGAAAAGGCCATATGGAAACCTACTATTGTTAAAGCCGCCTAAAACATATGCATAAAAATATAACAAACATGTTCCCATTGGGTATAAGACCTGTTCTACAGTACAGAGCTCCCATCTGGTACTATAACTGGACCTGAAACCAATGGGCAATAATGTCATACCTTAGTGCAGAACTTCCTACTGTTTTCTGCTAACAGAACATGGGATTAAGCTGCTGCCTCAGTTTCTGTTTTCACACCCATAGGTCGGTGCGTCTTTGAACCCTCCTTAGAGAAGTTTCTTTCTGCAGTAGATGGAGATCAATATAGGGGCTCAAAATTAGTCAAGGCACAGAGAATGAAACACTGAATATTAGGCACTAAATGTGACACCTATATCAAGGTTCCAAGACTATTGTAGAGAGGAGACAGTTAAAAAAAAAAAATTAAAAGCCTGAGGCAGTGAGTGACTACTGGGGAACATTTTCTAGTCATTACAGAGCTATTGCACCCATGAACACATAGCAATTGTGATTGCATGCATAAGGCCTACACAAGATCAAGCCAAAAATCCCAGGATGAATGGGAGAGGGCCTCACAAACTCCTATCCCTAACTGTGAAGCTGTTAGTAACTGAAGGCTGCAGAGGAGAAGAGTCAGTTTTCTTTGTTGATGGAGCCCCTAAGAGGACATCTGGCCTCCATTAGCTGGTCCAAACCCAGGCACATACAGGAAGCACTGAGTGGACTCAATGGGTTTAAAAAAGGAGTACATGTTGGGAGAGAAATGTTAAAGGTGGTAGAGAAGGGATTGTGATGCAGAATGGCAATGGTTTCTCCAAAATACATTCTATGCATATATAAAATTCTCACACAGTAAAAACAAACCTAAAATAGCCAATGATATTATATACATATATATATATATCATTATGCTCTGTATTTTAAACTATTTTAAAAATTTCAGGAGGGAGGGAAGGGGGAGGAGGAGGGGAGGAGATGGCAATTTTTAATAAAAAATAAATAAACTGGAAAAACAATTTCAGCAATAGTAGTAATGGAAGATGTAAATATTTTAAGCTAAATAATGTTCATGTCAAAATAATAACAATCATCTAAATAATGACAGATATCTTCTTCCCAGTGCAAACCTATCTTTGATTTGTTTTCTATACTGATAAAATTCTGTAAAATGACTATATTTTGTGGATGCCTACATATCCAATTGTATCCACTCCCAAAGAAATATTCTACCCATATATCTGCATAGAATATATTTACATGTATACTCTTTACATTCTTCTTCCAATATAAACTCACTGTACTTTGAGCATAAACCAAATCTTTTATACAGTTCTATAATATTTCAGAAATGAATTTATTATGATTTCTTTAAGCACTCATAACCGTGTGGTTTTAAAATGTTTAAGACCTTTAACTCCTTACCACAAACAAAGTAAGGTACAAGCAATACCACCTAATATTTTTTTATAAACTAAAAGAAATTAGCCCTTGAGGGGAAGAAGTACATCTGTGCTGTTGCATATTTCACTTTTACTTGACTTAGAAACACCACAACTTTAAATTGCATTATCATTTCCCTTGACCGAGTCTTTAATGTGCTTATGCTCCTCTGGCTCAGTGTAATAGACATCAAATGGTGTTCAAAATTCATTTTAGATTTCTGCTCCCAAACAGCTTACCAAAGGGGGGGGTGAGTGAACCAAGCATGCCTGCCATGTGTCTCCATA
Organism: Arvicola amphibius; assembly: GCF_903992535.2. NCBI lineage: Eukaryota > Metazoa > Chordata > Mammalia > Rodentia > Cricetidae > Arvicola > Arvicola amphibius. The sequence goes on along the minus strand of NC_052061.1, from coordinate 1,045,100 downwards.
GCAACCAGCACTAACTGCCCTGTACTAGTTATTGTACTGTATTGAGATTGTGACTTTCTGTGATTCTTGAATGCAAGCACTGTGCCTCATTAATCTCTGTAACACTGGACATAGGTCATGGTGTCCCTTTTATATGCCAAGGAAATCTTACAGAATGACAAAACATGTAAAAGCCATTCTGACTCCCATTCAACAGTCTCTCACTATGACAGGAAAAAGCTATAGAAAAAAGATCTATGTCTAGTATCTGCTTGAGTACTGTTATTAGCAGAGTAAACCCCAAGCCAGCACCAGCATCATCCTGCTGGCATGTGTCTGAGATGTGAGTCCTTCTGCCTCATACCTGAAGCAAGGAATTCCCCCTTTGAAAGTGCACATACCCCAAAGTGTGCTTTCACAAATCTCCCATGTGGCCCTGGTATTTCCTAAGCTTTTGAACCAATGCAAAGGTGACACATCTCACTCAGTTCTTGTTTCTTGATTGGCTGAAAACACTTAGATTTTGCTCCTCACATTACAACAATCTTCTGGGAAAGCACAAACTTTTGTTCATACATATCAGTGAAGATCTAAGGGTGTCCCGCAACACTTCCTTCCAGCAAATGTATCAGTCTGAGCATTGTCTCCACATCCCAAGCAGATCAAGAAAAATACACCTAGTTTCCAATCATTGGTAATTACCATGTGAAATCACAATGTCCCACTAATTCATAGCCAAGGTTCTCATGAATAAAGTTGTATTGAAGAAACAGATCTAAGATACAGGCAAAGAAACCTGTATTCTCTGTAAGATGCAGGAAACACTTCTTGGGATGGAGTGATGGAAGAGAGGTGCCAGGATAGACCCTTTCTAAATATATAATAGAGAGGAAAGCAGAAGCAAGATCAAATGCAAAGAAGTTTGTTTGGGGGCTATGAAAAGTTACATCTGTTTTCCAAAAAGGATTAGCCAGTTCGGACTCCATGGGCTTGGCTAGGCACATTTAGGGAGCACTCACATTTTGTGTGACTTACATCTTTTTGTAAGTCTCAGTCTTTACTAAGATGAATTGGAACATGGCTGTTTCCTTAGACGTTGTGAATTCTTAGAATTGTATGGAATAACATAGGTTCTTCTTATTTTCTGATCAAAACTAATGGATATATTTTAACCAATGGTAGAAAAACTGTTTTCACCTTCTCAAGCTTGCACCTCACCTGCCCAACTCCGTATACTTAAACCATCCATCCACTTAACTTTCCAACCTGAATTTATAAAATGGTCAGTAGCTCATCTTGATTCTAACCCTGGATGAAGGGTTTTTTGTGTGTGTGTTTTTAAATCACACTGAAAAGACAGTCCAGCTAGCCAGCTTTAAAAGACATATGTCTCCTTTGCCTCATGACAAAGAAAAATAAACCTAATCCATCCTTGCAGATAAATTCATCAACACGCAGGACCTGTGGATATGGTTCCTTTTGCCTCTTGTTGTTTGTGGCTGAGAGAATCTGAAATAGAAGGGAACTGACAGATCGCCCAACTCAGTCCCTAGACGCAGAGATAAAAATAACCACATCAGGGCTGAGGTTGAATCTAGAATGGATGAATCATGTTTCAACACTGAGCCACATAGTACTGATATAGTACCCCTACCATGCAGAAAGGAACATTCTCTATAACAGAGCATATTCTGGTTGCTGAAAAATGAATGCACATAAAATTTGTTTTGACTTACACATAGATGAAACAAAGACACACTCTGGCATTTCCTCTTCTTGAAAGAACATTAGTCCATTCTTCTGAAACCCAAGACAACACACTTAAGAATGCCCATTTAAAGTAGAGTTTACTTGGGAGTATGCAAAGTCATATAATATTAATATTTCCTCAGGATACAGCAAGTTTGATTTTAAACTCTGCCATGGATAAGATGTTGATGAAGAGGGAAGAGTATCTTTGCCTGATCCTGTGGTTTGGTGGTAATTGAATTCATGAAGTAATTTCTCAAAATATAAATTTAAATAAATTTAGTAATGACAGTTGAATGGGATTATAGGCATATACTCCCACACCCAGCTCTCAACTTTTATTTAAATAGTTTAAAAGAAACATATAATGTGCATAAGTACATAGAATTGGTAAAGTGTAGTAAAATATAAGTATCTGATTAATGTGAAGAAATTCATTATTCCTGACATCTTGTGAATTTTGAAATTACTGTAGAATAACAAGAACCCTTTTTAGAGTAGATACTATTAAAGTTGCTCATCAAATTTCCATAAATCAGGTGGCACATTTTTCTTATTTGACACATGATGGAACTTAGATTTTACAAGATACAGGAGATGACCCAATCAGAAATTTAGCCTAGATATGTTTCTATCCAAGGCTTTTTAGTCTACTGGAATCTCTTGAACCAAGCTGCCTTGTTTTAAAACCAAAGACTCTCCTGGGGAATTCCTAAAGTCTTTCCTTCCTGTATCTTAAGAAATGTGCAGTTAATGAGCCTTGCCTGGCACGGAGCACTGCAGAGAAAGCTGGGGTGCTCAACCACCAGCTTGTGATCTCAGATCACAGATCAATCCATTTCTAGAATGGCCATAGCGTTGACACCTACACAGATACTCCTTGCAGCTTGTGAGGCTACAGCATGGGTTTCTCCCCTCCCCATTCTTTGGGACATTCCAAAGACCCAATCAGGATTAAAATCAAACATAACCTTGACCTGCGTTTATATTGTGATTTCCTGTATATGCACACCTAACATAAAACTTAACCTTTAGTCAGGCAATGGTGGCACACGCCTTTAATCCCAACACTCAGGAGGCAGAAACAGGAAAATCTCTGTGAGTTCAAAGCCAGCCTGGTCTACACTGCAAGTTCCAGGATGGGCTTCAAAGCTACACAGAGAAACCCATTCTTGAAAAACCAAAAAAAATTAAAGAAAAAATTAACTTTTAACTTAGACATATGATCTCAATCCTGTGGCTTGATAGTAACTGAATTACTAACAATAACTAATAATAAATTGCAACAATTTAGCATTGTTAGACCTTCTTTTCAATTTTCTGGCTGTTGTTCCATAAACGTGTATTGATTTTGAGCACTCATGCCATGGCAATCTCTCCGATAACCTAAGCAGCAACTTAAGTGATGGGTAGGTACCATCCACAGAGTCAATAAAGAAATGCTTCACATCCCTGTTGGGAAAAAGCAAAGCGGTATATGATTATTTCAAACTACTAAGCATGGTGCATAGCTAAAAATGTATAAACTGGTCATTTCTGGAATTTTCTATTTATCACTTTTGCATTACTGTAGACTAGGGTAAAAGAAGTTGCACAAAGCGAAAAATAGATTACTGCTTCCACATTCAGCTTCTACCAGTCACCTAGATCATCTTAGATGTGAACTGAGTTACTAGTCAAATCCAGTTTTCATTAAAATGATTTGAGTTCAATATTGTGACCGGTATGGGAGAAGGAGAGATCTGACCCATATGCTCTGACTTTAACTTGAACACTCCTTGACATACACTCCACCACTATCACTACCAACACATACACACACACACACACACAGAGAGAGAGAGAGAGAGAGAGAGAGAGAGAGAGAGAGAGAGAGAGAGAGAGAGAGAGAGAGAGAGAGAGAGAGAAATGAGAATGTCAGAGTCGCCAACTTCTCCATGGTCCCATAGAGATAGGAAAAAAAAACACCTCAGATTATGTTAGACCAACACAGTTTTAGTGTCTGGAGTCTTAAGAGGAGGATTGCAATCTGGAGACAGAATCTCTTAGAATTAGGAGCAGGAAAATCATGTTGTTGTAGACTGTTTCTATCTACATGTATCCAACAAGGGTTGGATACAGCTAGAAGAATTTCTCAAGTATACAAGTACAGATCTGTGTGGCAGTGTTACCCACCTCTTCACGTGTACCAATTTCATAATTTACATTAGAGAAAATAAGAACTAACTTTTATGCTTGTCGTTAAGAGCAAAATATAAAACAGCTTTTTCATGATGTGGGAGTCCCCTCTGTGTGCTGTGATTACCATTAATGAATAAAGAAACTGCCATAGCCTATTGATAGGACAGAACTTAGTTAGGCAGGGAAAACTAAAAAGAATGCTGGGAGAAAGAAGGAGGAGTCAGAGAGACACCGTAGAGCCGCAGACAGAATCAGATATCTGAAACTTTGCTGGTAAGCCACTGCCATGTGGCAATATACAGATTAATAGAAATGGGTTAAATTAATATGTAAGAGATTGGCCAATAAGAAGTTAGAGCTAATGAGCCAACAGTGATTTAAATAATACAGTTTCTATGCGATTATTTTGGGTCTAAGCTAGATGGACGGCCAAGAACCAACAAGTGGCTCCCTCCCTACTACAACATTATCAGGTGATCATTATGTTTTTAAAGGACACTGAAAAGGTTTTCTGTACACATGTATTCTTTTTACAAGTCTCTCATGTTTATATGAATACACTAGGGTATGTAAGGACATGAGTTAACATCACTCAAATTAAAAAAAATCTGCTTCTTATCTTGGAAACATATGGCTTAAGATAGCTCATGTTATGTTTTTCCTGAGTAGACTCTTTTTCAAAATGACATGAAAGGAAACTAGAAAAAAAAGTGAGCATACATTTATTTAGCAACTACTACAACTTTAAGCAAAAATGTTGTTCTAGTTTCTTAATGAGGGAACATTTATTACATATACGCAGACAATCAAAGGATGAAAAGCATAGTGGGTTGGGACTATCGCTCAGTGTTAAGAGTGCATGGTTAGTAGTTGAAACACTCTGGGGCTGACTCCAAGTGCAAATTACAAATTTAATAAAATGTTCTTGTTAATGAGAGTGGAGAGTCAGGTGAGACTTTGGCCTCTCTCTTCTGAGATCAGTAGTTGTCCATCAAGTTGTTAGGACATTTTACAGTTTAATTTCTCAGGTCGTATCAGTAGGCACATTCCACAGTGACTTTGATAATGTGACAAGAGGCACTCCAGGCAGTAAGTGCAGCATTATTTCTTTTTAACTAGAAATGTTTTTTTGTTTTTTTTTTTTTTTCTGGTCATCACTGTTGCCAACAATGCAATGCTCTACATGGTTCTAAGAGCTCTATATCTTTCTAGAAAGGTCAAAAAGTGAACTGCTCTACAATGAAGCTAGGGGATGATTTTGGAAACAGCCGCAAAGGTGAGAAAGCAACAAACATTTTACAAACAGAGGAAGGGCAGATCAAAATTTTAAATTCAGAAAAATAATTTCTCTGTAAGTCAAAATGTTGTGCTGGGAACGGTGTGCCGCCTGTGTGGAGAAGATCATTTCAGGTAATGTCACACTCTTAGCCCCATGCTTAATAGATACATTCAGAGTTAATGAGATAGAAATTTATTCAAGATGAAGTGGGGTATTTTTGTTTTGGTTTGTTTTGGTTTAGCTTGGTTTTTGTTTTAACATGAATTCCTGGGTTGGGACTGACAACTGGATTTTAGGAGTCCTGAGGATAATTTTAGCCTTAAACTCTAGATACTTTAGCAAGAGATGAGAGCTCTGGTTAATATAGTATTATATGTGCATACTTGTAGTTGTGTGGATATCAACCTCCTGTATGTATTTCTTTTCAAAAGGCTACCCCATGGAGAAAAATAGCCTGAGGTAAATACACAAACTGTACTTCCCGCTTTATACTGGAGGCTAAACTTGTCAGTGATCATGATTTACATAGTGATCTTCTCCCTGTCTGGGAAGTTGCATTAGCTTCAAGCTATGTGCTCTGTTAAAGAGGCAGGAGGAGAAAAGTCTTTCCCATTTCAAGCTGTTTTAGATTGTTGATGTGAGATCTGGGTAATATGGGCGAACTGGTCTCAGCCTGAATGCTAAGAGTACAGTAGAAGCTATTTTAAAAATAAATGGAGTTTTTTTTAAAGAGAAAACAGATTCTCACATATTCCTACCTTACATTTTCAAAGTGAAATTTTATTTTACCTAGAAATTATTTTAGAAATCATACCACCTTAGCAAAATCACTAACATACTGCATGTCCCAATACTATTGAACAAATGTAGCAGATGACTTCTACCCAATCATTTGCTGGTGCTTCAGAATAACAAGTTAATCGATTACACTGATTTTTTTAAAAGAAATCTATAATCACAGTAGTTTCTAAACTCCATGCATGTGCTTAGTTTAATGTTGTAATGGAGCACTTAAAAAATGTGGCTTTTCCATGACAGACTACATATCAGAAAACTGAGAGAAAATCGTGACAAATGTACTCAGATTTGGCATCCAATTCAGCAACTTCAACTGGAAGACTGTGGACAAATTATGGAACCTCATTAAATCTATTGATATCTACAAACTGAAATACATTGAAGAAGGAACCTTGTGGTAGTATGAATGCTTTATGTCTAGTTTTAGAGCTCTTTGGGAAGGACTAAGCGGTTTAGCTTTATCGGAAAGTGTATTACTTGGGATGGATTGCGGGGTGTCAAATGTACACGTCATTCCAGTTGACTCTTTGTGTCTGGGCTTGTGGATCAGATCTAAGCTCTCAGCTAGTGCTCCAGCACCTTGTCTCCCTGCCTGACGACATGCTCCCTGCAATGATGGTCATAGTCTCTATTTTTCTCTGAAATCATGAGCCCCGAACTGAATGTCTTCTTTTATAAGTTGCTTTGATCATAGTTGATTGTCACAACAATAGAGAAGTCACAAAGACAAAACTCATATGAGTTTTCTGTGCATTAAGTGAGCTGTATCCTGAGTGTTCTACCTAGAATGATGGAAGTGCTCAAGTTGTTCCTCAGCCAGATCATCATGACTGATTACAATAAGATCTCTTCTTTCTTTAGGGGGCCTTTAAACAAAGTTAGAACAGAGTTGAATCTAGATATGAAATTGTTTTTGCAAAACATGCTGTTTTCCAAAAATAAATAAAGGAAAATCTTTGATGAATGTCTAAGAATTAAAGTATGTAACAGATGATGGATTTAAACATCACTGTAAATAAAAACAAACTTATGAGAAATTATTGTTTTTAAAAAATAATGATTATTTGAAAAGTTAATAATCATTTATCCAAGTAGGGATGTGAAAAATGTATCATACATAAATCATTACAAATTTAAATCCTTTCTGTTCACTACTTATAAAATGTTCTATTAAGTGTAACTGTTTTTAAACAAATATGTGATATTCATCACACTGTTTTTAAAAGGTTTGAGGCCATGGAGATGAAGCCATTGTTTAAATTGCACAGGAAGGAAAATAATTGAAATGCACTGTTATTAAAATAGAATCATTTTTTATCAAGTAGGCTTTAATAATTCTTTATATTGTTTGAAAATTTCTTTATACCTTCTATTGTTATGATGAGGTAATTGCATTTACATCATAAAAATAACCTGGCATAGCACAGTGATGCCTGGCTCTAACCCCAGTGTTCTGACGGCAGAGACAGACAGATCTCTATGGAGGCCAGCCTGCTCTCCATAATGAATTGGAGGCCAGTCCTAGTCACAAGCAAGACCTCAGTAATGGCTTCAGAAGTACACACTCAGTTGTTTGCACCTGTGTATGCATGCGGGAGTATGTATATTCCCTGGAGCTTCAAACCTAAGCCTGTGGCTCAAAGAATTTGCCTTAGGTGAATCAATATTTCTGAAATAGTAAATTATAAAGTGAAAACGACTGTTTACTTGGGGAAAAGACAACCAACAGTGAATTTCAGCTAAGGCGCTCGCTCATTCATGCCTTAGCATTTTCAGGGCAGCGGGGATGCAACTGCACCAGTGACGAAAAAAATGTGTACTGTGCTGAGACTTTTACAAGATTTGGAAGAAGCCAGGACCTATCTGCATTTCTAGGAGCTGGAGAAGAGGGAGATTTTGCATTTGCAAAGACTCTTGGAAGTCCCTGTTCCAAAGCCGGCATCCTTTCTTCAGCTCCCTCAGCCACTCTCTCCAGGGAGAAGAGCATTCACGTGGAGCCCTTTGCTTCACTCTCAGGCTTGCATCTCAGTAGTTCCTGGGCCTGGTGACTTCCTTTGTAAATGCCGCAGCGTTTCTCCGCTAGGCAGCTCATAGCAGGTGACTTTACACAAACACTCACAGAGCCCACACAATTCTAAGCCTGTGACTATGTCCAAGCAAAACAAAAACAAAACAAAATATAAAAACTGTAACTGCTGAAGATTTCTTCAAATTTTAAACAAAGATCTCTCCAGTCTCTTTGCATTTCTGTTTTCTGACCTACATTATACATTGCCCCGAATGTGGGGTGCTAGGTTATATTAAGGAAACATAATCTTAGATAATGGGAAGCTAAGAGGTCACAAGACAGCATGAGCTTTGAAAACCTGCTTTAATAATGTCCCTGGGGAGAACATCTATTATGGATCCAGGTTTGCAGTCTGCATTCACCAGGGTAAATAGGGAAGATGCATGGTTCCTGAGTTTAAAGAGAAAACATAAACCATGTGATTGGATGGAGCACTTAAATGGTGATGGGATTCAGAACTTTCTTACCTCCAGCACTGGCATGCTGAAGGATTTAGGAGTAAGCCTACTTACTGGATACATGTTAATAATCTCAATATACTTCCTAGTTGAGGAGAGGAACCACAGGGGAGCTGCCTCTTTTCATGCACAGGATTTGACAAAAGATGCACGAGTTGCAATGGTCTTTGTGAAATGCACCCGAGAAAGGCAAGATGCCTGATTTTATTGTGACTCATATACTATCTTAGTTTCCCTTTTGGTCTGGTCTGCTGGATTGTTGGGATAACTAAAATAAATAAATAAATAAAGCTTTTTTGGAAGAGCAAACTGTCTCCGATAAAAATAAGAACTTTTCCATGTTTCCATGTTCCAAAAGAGCATATCCATGTGGGAAGAAACATAAGGGAGAACCAAATAAAGAGAGGGAGAACATGGCTCAGAATAGTAGAAGGAAGATTTGGTTTTATACAGCCCATTTTACACTCCAATCCCAAATTTCCATCCTATTGACCACTCCATAGAGTGACTCGGTATCTCTGATGTTTGGTGCTCTTTGGGGACAGTTGACAGTAACAGCCTGTCTCATAAGTGAAGCCTGGATACAATGTCATATAAATTAGAAGGCACTAGCCCCTTAAAAAGTATGCGTTTCCTTGATCCCATTTAGCAAGGTCATCAACTTTCACTGTTCCTATTATTCATTAGATAATTAAATATATATGTGCCCATATGTATTTGTGAACTTTCCTCAGCCTTCTCCAAAGTCATTTTAAATTTTAAAACAATTGCACAAATTAATTTGCTTCTGTGATCAAATATAACAAAGATAAATCCTAACTCAAAGTTTTTACTCCTTACCCCCATGCATCCTGCATGGTTTTGGTCTTGTCCTGGCTGAAGAGAATGAAGAAAAGACATACACATAGAAACACATACTGAAACTCTGGAATCAAGTGAACCCTGCTAGCTCTCATGGTGCATCACCAACCATGTAATAATTCAGAACCTCCTTGCTTTTCTATATGCAGTATGAGAAGGAATAGTCAACTAGGCTAGTAGGAGGTGTCTGGAGGAGGGATGCAATCATCTGGGAGGAAGAAGCTGCATTTGCTAGCCTTTGCAAACATTGTTCAGTTGTTTGTAAACACCTTTACTTGAAGCAGAGGGACACTTTGACATTTCTCTGTCGCTCACTCAGGGGAAATCTTTGAAAATTTTCCATGAGTCTAAAACATTGGTGTACTTAATATGAATGTGCAGATATCAACAATTCATATTTATTCAGGACCTCATCAATTCCTTACACATCTCTCAGGGATTCTTCTGTTCCACACATATCCCAAATGAACATTCATAACTAAACACGTTTAAAAGACAAAACTGACCAAAGGTTTTACCAACAATATTGTTTCTACTTTCTCATTTCTCCCCTAAAATATATTAGAGATTGCAAGCATGAACTGCAAGATATAATTTCAGATATTCCTTGTTAAGTCATTATGTTCCTGCTAAGTTTTAATGCCAATGGTCACAATTTTGTTTCTGGCATCAACTGCTAAAATGCACATATGTTTAAAATCACGTTTGTTGGTTCCCTCAAATTGTTCTGACTTCCTGCTGAGTCTGGCTAGCCATGGTTATTCAGCAAATGTCATGTGTCAAAATGAAAACCCACTTTTTTTTCAAAAATAGCTGTGTGGTCAGAACAGTTTTCTAGGTATGTGTTAACCTATCTAAACACATCTGTCGCAGGACTAAAATAGAGCAGTCTCCCTGGTGAGAATCATCAGTGGTCCTCATATCCAGCAGGTACACCTTTGCTCTACCACAACCACACACTGCTCCCACCCATCCCTCCTTCCTCCTCCCTGCCTCCTCCGCTATCTCATGCCTTCCATCTCCAAAACTTGACCTTTATCATGTCTGCTCCTTTTTCTAATTTCCCTTTCCTATCATTTTGGATCTGTTAAGTTTTGTGATCCTATGGAAATGTCTTTTGCTCTGTATGCTTTCTGCTTTGTGGCTTCCTTTTTATAGTCTGGCATATCTTCCTTCAGGTTTCAATAGATGTGATAAAACACCTGTGACCAAAAACAACTTCAGGAGGAAAATGTTGATTTCATCTTGTGTTTCCAGGTAACAGCCCATTATTGATGAAGTCAGGGCAGGAACCTAGAGGCAGGAGCTAATACAGAGGTCAAGAAGAAGTGCTGCTTACTCTTTTGTTCTTCGTGGTTTGCTCAGTTTGCTTTCTTATAGCACGCAGGACCAACAGCCATGAGGTGGGATCACCTTCCACGATTGGGGTCTTCTCACATCTATCTTCAATCAAGAAAATGCTGCACAGACTTGCCCACAGGCCAATCCAATGGGGGCATTTTCTCTGTTGAGTTGAATCTTCCCAACTGATTCTGGTTTGTATCAAGTTGTTTAAAAACTAATTCACATGGGGGAGCCAATTGTTGGACATTGTGACACAGCTCTATCACCAACAAACATGCTTAACCACCTTCACACCTACCCTGGGATGCACACAACCTTTGAGCCATGCATTGGAATGCATATATATGTGTGTATATATGTATATGTATACATATATATATGACTATATCATATATAGTCATGGGAGGTACTAAAGTACCCATGTCTCCATGTCTGCAATTTCATCATTCAGTTTCTTTTTGTTGCTATCTTTTCTTCCAAAGATGTGATGGACAGAAAAAAAGATTGGGATATTTAAATACATTCCTGGTAACCTCAATGGTATATTGAATTTGGGAAGGGCTATTAAAATAATCAGATTGTTAGCCTATGAGTCCAATGACAGCGAAGGCAGAGAGAAGACAGGAGAAACAGCAGCTTTGATCAATAAAATACGAAATAGCAAACACAATGATTTCTGAAAGCAGCGTCACAAGGCCGATTATAAAATACTCTTTCAAAGGCAGAGATTCAACCAGAGGATGAGCGCTGACAATGCACTGCTGCTCTGACGGAACACTTGCATGCACATATACATGCATGCACGTGTGTATATGCTCACACATGGGCCACCTAAGGCAAGCTGCTGCAATGAGAATTCACTTACTGGCTTAAGCTCACATAAGCACATAAAAAGGAAAGGGGAAGAAAGACTTCACTATAAATAACCCTGCCACATTCTAAATAAAGCCTTTGGGTATCTGGGGAGTCTGACTTGCTTTAAGGAGTTATTGGATTTGGTCAATTTTAATAGCCATGTTTGCTCTTTCCCCAAATTACTTTTCCTCAGAGAATTGTCTAGAGGCATGAGGGGTTTATTCTCGGTGGATCCAGCAGACGATGTTTGCCAGCAGCACAGAACATGGCCAGGATACCCAGAAGAATGACATTATGTTCAGGATTGACAAGGAGGAAGAAGGGCTGAAAAAAAGTGAAAGACAGAGGCACAGAATCATTTAAATTAGATGCACAGAGTCACAAGTGGCCACAGGAACTCACTGCAGAGAGCTGAGTGAATTGTTCTTCCCACCTCTGGAGCCTGAGCAATACTGCCCAGCAGCTCAGATTCCAGCATGCAGAGGATTGTTACTGAATTATTCAGCATTTGCACAATTAGTTCAAGCAACTTGAGGGTAAAAGCATTTCGTCTTCTCTTAGTTCTTGTCTACGTGTACAGGATTTTATGTTTCACCCCCCTCAACCATTCCACTTCACTTTCTGCTGTTCCGGCAGTTCCCGGTTTCAGAGAAACCTAGAAAATTGCACACTTCTGACCGAAGACTTCAGTGAGCTGGCTTAATGCCTCGGCTCTGGAAGAGCAAAGAGCTACACCAGGCTCAGGAAAACCATTTCCCGTTCCTCACTGGATCACTGAAAAGTGGCTGCACCTCCAAATCTAATTCTCATAGCTATAAAATGAAGAATATTAGCAACGTACAAACATATTGAAAGGAAACAGCAAGATCCTGAACCATCAACAAAAATGCTCACCTGCTAAGGCTTTCCTGTTACTTCACTGGTGAGAAATGGTGCAATGCATATATTATATGCATATGCAGTAACAATGCAATCAGATTATGTATAGATAACTAATCAATGGTATATGTGTGCACATATACACACACACACACACATATATATATATATGATTTTTTGTTTGTCTCTGTCTGTGTCTCTATGTTTGCATGCTCATGTGTGTAAGTGCAGGTGTTAGCATGCTATGGTGCACCTGCATCAGTCAAAGGACAACAAACACCTTCTTTGAAACAAGCTCTCTTGCTTGCTGCTGGTAACCGTTGCCAAGCTAGCTGTCTTGAAAGCTTCCTAATAATTGTCCTTTCTCTTTTTCCTCCTCACTCTTGGAACGCTGAGACTGTAGGCCTGCACGAGCAACACGTCTGCTCAACACATCTGCTTTCACGCGAGTTCTGATGACCTGAAGCCAGGTTCTCAGGTTTGCGCGGTGAGCTTGTTAACCAGAGGGCCATCTTCTCAGCTCCTAGATATGTTTCGCTGAGATAAAGAGCTCACTGTGTTGCCAGGGCTTTCTTTACACTGGTTCCAGTTTCCCTAAGATGGGGATTATAAGTGTGTATCACTATACGTGGCTTACCAGATATTTTAAAATGAGAAAGTTAAAGAGAGAGGGAGAGAGAGAGAGAGAGAGAGAGAGAGAGAGAGAGAGAGAGAGAGAGAGAGAGAGAGAGAGAGAGAGAGAGAGATTTGCTAGCCCTGCTAAGTTTAGAAAACAGTCCACAAATCACTATGACCATGAGACCTGTCTTTCCTGGGACCAGACTGCAGTACTGTCGTCTCCCTATAAAGAAAATAATAGTCACCACATGCACGTGCAAAAGCACACATTTCCTTACTCAGCGAATGCAACAATACATTCATTCTTACCAGCAAAATGTATACAGATGTTTGCAAAGAAGCCTTGCAACTCAGTAAACATTTCTAACGTGTGCTACTACCAAACTATTACATTCTAATCATGAGAAGACACCTTGGTATTCATGAGGGGTTTTACTTTCCTCATCTGAAAATTGGGGTCTCACCCTAGGACATTAAGAACTTATCACTTAGGATTCAGATGCTATAATGTTACCATGGTTACCAGAGAAAGCTTTGAAGTGCCCTGCCCAGATTTGACTCCTGCATTATCGCTCACTCACTATTTGTTAAATGTGTGCATTCTAATGGCTTTAACACTTCTTGTCAGTGACTCCTGACATGGTAATGAGTAAATCGTACCTTTACCAATGGTTTGCTGTGAGGCTTGACCAGGAACCTCCATAAAAATGTAATGTAAACCCTGAATGGATACTAAGTGCTTACAGTCACTACTTAACCACTGAGTTTTCTTCCCCTCTTTAATGTCCCTGAACAATGTCATGAATTTCATCATCACCACCATAATATTCACAGCAATGACTGTCTGTTCCACATAGCTGGTCTTTTCCACCCCCAAGATTAGAAAGCAATAGAACTATACAGCCAGTCGTTTAGTCCCTGTTCATTCCCAATCTTTCTGAGCAAGCTCATTTGGATTCTGCTATTGTCTCCACTGAAGCCCAGTGACATTTGATCCTCTGTAGATTCCAGAACACATCTGTAGAACTGTGGTTTAAATACAGACAGAAAGGGAAGTAGCCCATGGCTCCAAGGAGGGTACAGACAATATTAACACATGGCATTAGGTACATAGATTCTTTCCCTTGCCAGGTCACACATGGCCACAGGACCAGAGGAAAGGGTCCTACCTGCCTTGCGCCTTCCACATAGCACCTGGGTTCAAATGAGATGAACAGTGACCTCTTCCCCCAGCTGTCTCCTGAATGTCCTTCAAGTACTATCTCTGCGGCTATTGTGACTATTCTTTTGTATTGTTATTATTTTTAGTGGGGGAGGCAGAAACTTGTAGGACTCAGCCTGGATGTCAAGAGCAAATAAATAAATAAATAAATAAATAAATAAATAAATAAATAAATAAATACAAAATTAAATAGATAAATGATTGCAAAAATCATGATCTAAGCTGTGGGGGAGTTGACAACTGATGAATTTCTTGAAAACTATGTCTTTTCATGTTTTCTGAATATTTAAATGTAATGCTGTATATACCCAGCTAAATGCTTTACTCATTGAAATGTGAAATATATTTAAATGCTTAATGCTTTCATGTGTACATAAATGACCTGGAGATATGGTTAAAATGCAGGTTTGATTTAATAAGCCTGGATACACACTTGTTGAATGGAACTTGGTAACTCTTACGAGCTTCCAGGCATTGCCAGTGTTGGGGGCCTAACAGGCTTCCATTGAGCTGTAAGAACACAGTCTGTCATATTCTTCTTCAAGTTATAGCATCTACAAGGATTCTTGACAGACCTGTAACCTCAGGAGGTACTCTGAGTGCCTGTTGAAGAACATGGGCCACATCTTAATTGAATATGCAGAAGTCAGTGCCTTTATTTCAAAACATATGAAGATGTCAGGCCATGACTAAATGATGCTGGAGGTGTAGGGCTGAATTAAAATTAAATATAATATAAGAGACATAAATAAATAAAATATACTGATACACACACACACACACACACACACACACACACACACACACAATCAGCATCGAGGAAACATGCCCAGCCAGGCAAAATAAGACCTTGGAAGTTCTCTAGCACACTGACCTTCCTTAAGTAGCATAATTCTATAGCTAATATGTCTAGGTAATTCTTATTTTCTGAAAGATTCAAATGAGCATGTACACCGACTCAACAACCTAAAGACTTACAAGGTCATTCCCCACTTAAAGATCATATATAAAGCTTTTACATCTGCCTAATATTTGGTCTGTTCCACGGTAATGAAAGTCATTTACAATTCCGCAGTACTGTAGACACACTGAATGTTCTTATTTCCTTGTTGCATAAAGAAGATTAAATATGTTTAGCAGTGTAATTGATTAATGGATGAGATTCACCATTCACTGGCCACATGTGCAAGACAGGTGTAGTTTTTTTTTTTTTTGTCTAAGGTTTTATTTACAAAGCATTTCAAATGAAATACATTTCCAAGAATTTATTATGGATGGATGGCACCTCAAGTTCTTTTTTTAATGAGCAGAATACTATTACCATTTATTCTCAGTAATTTCATGGCTTTTAATATAATGAAAAAACATTATTAAAAATAAAATGCAGAAAATTCTCTTGTAAACAAAGTGATAATCTGGCTATACATCCTAAAAGCAAAGATTGAGCCTGGAGATATATTTATTAATCTCTGAATCAATGTCAAGAATTAATTTCTCACTTTGCATAAAGCAGCTTGCCTGGATGCCACACACTCATTACGTATCTGGATTTTTTTTATGAGCGTAGGTTGTTTTTAATTTGATAAATACTTGTGTAAAAACAGTGGATAGTGGTTAGAGAAGTGTTTAGCATTCTCCTAAAATTACTCCAAAAAAATCCAGAACCTTGACAGTGTGTGGGTCTCTTGCCAAAGTAACAGCAAATGACCACACAAAGGTGTGAAACTGGGAGGTGGGAACTAACAGGTTATTAGGTGAGTAAGTGTTCGATCAGACACATATATATTCCACATTTGAATACATACATTTTCATATGAATAGGTGGGTATATTTGCATAATAATATACGCATGTCAGGAATTTTTATCTCACGTGCATATTATGATTCAATTCTATGCACGTTATACTCCTAATTTCTGAAAATTATGATGTTGCCACAGTGTTCTAAAGTTATTAGTCATGAGTTGTCAGAGGCTTCATTCAGAAGGTATAGCAAATATACCTTCTAGTTATTTAGTTCTAAAGTTCATCCAATACAGTTAGATAGATTTTTGTTCATCCATGTATAATAATAGGAAAAAAATACTGTAGTTTTAATACGGACAAACTTTTGTTCTTTTAGTCATAAAATAGAATGACTAACCTGATTATTTTGCCTGTAAGTGCTGTTATTTTATTTCAATTAAATAACACAAAATAATTAATAAAATGACCAGCAAAGGGATTATCAACTATACAAGAATCGTTTTATAAGAAATCTGACTTAGCCAGGCAAAGGCACGTGTGTATTTGTGAGTTCAAGGTCAGTCTGTTCTACCCATTAAGTTCTAGGACAGCAAGAACTATTTATTACACAGAGAAACCCTATCTTGAAAAAAAAAAAAACCTAAATAAATCAAAAGCAGTGCAGAGTGGTGCAGGTCTTTAATTCTCGCACTCTGGAGGAGAGGAAGGCAGAGCTCTGTGAGTTTGAGGCCAGCCTGGTCTAGAAAGCAAGTTCCGGGAAAGTCTGAGCTACACACAGAAACCTTGGTAAAGTCTGATTTAATTTACTGTGCAATCTGTAGAAATAAACCTCAGTTCTCCTCTCCTTTTCACCATGCATGCATTATGTGGGGGAGGAAAAGCAATGTATAATGTTTCCTTTTTATATTTTAATTTTTTTGTTGTTGCATTAGGACCTAACAAAAGCATCACGGTCTAATTTCTATTTACAGTTCATATGGAGCAATCCAGCAAATACAGTGTACCATTTTAAAAGATGAGGAAATACAAATTGTTTGTCTCTCTTCACGTCTTCTCAAAATCATTCAGGTAACATGAAAATGTATATGGACACCTATTCATAACGGAAATGGCAAATATCACACCTATAGAGTCAAGAGTTTTGCACATATTTAATAAAATGCAGATGATTTTATTAGGGTGCATAAGCACAAAAATACAGGTGCATTATATAATGACCTAATCATCATATTTTATAGAACTAAACCTTCAATGTCAGAGAATATTTGTACAAACCTTAAGCCTTGATCACCTGGTCTCTTTTTAAAGAATGTAGCAAACAAGGTAGAGAGTGTAAGACTTCAGAAATAAAACCCAGATGTCTGAGACTTCGGTCACTAACAAACACAGGTAAATCCAAATGTGACCATGTGAGTCACATTCAGCAATAGTCTTATATGTACATGCATGTGTGTGTGTGTAAGTGTGCCTGTGTACATGTGTATGAGAGCCCGATTGTGCCTCGGTCCTTAGTAGATTTTGAGAGTTGAGAGTATGACCTTTATTTGTATCACCCTCAAATAATTTCCAACTGGCTTTTGCTGTCTGCTATTTTCAAGTCAGGACACTGAGCAAAAGGCAGGCAGCAACTGTTGTGTGCCAGATTGAGACACACAATGCTGACTTGCATTTTTGCCAAATTATTGGTGCACATAGCTCTGTCTGAGAAGGCAGAAGCTTCACAGAACTGACAAAGAATTGTTCTCGCAAGGCCAAAGATCCAATTTGGCGGTGGCTGCGTTGCCCAGTGCTCTTAACATGCAAAGGCCTGGCAAAAATAATGGCGTGTCAAGTGCAATTTTCCTACCGGCCGCTGACTCCGTAAACTGTAATATAGTGTAATTACTTGGCATCGCATGTCCTTCATACTAAGTACCACCCAAATGATTGCCAAGTTACAGGGAAGAGGGAAGGTTAGAAGGTCAAATTTAAAGAGAGAAAATGAGTCAGTGCCTTGGAGGAAGAGTATTATAAATAGACTAGGCATCACCAGTGAGCGAATTACATCCAAATAAGGAAGGCATCAGAAGCCCAGGTAGGAGGAAAACAGGCAGCAGACACAGGAGAGGAGTTTATGTAAGAGAGAGATTTAGGATAGAATAATGCTGACCACCTGGACAGCCAGATACCTTTGTCCAAAAATAAAACAATGTGAGAAAAAGAGAGTCATGGGGGCCACGGAACAAGAGCTGAGCCAACAGGGCCTGAAAACTGAAACACAGTGTTACATATTCTTGTTCTGTGGACATTGGTGGCTGAGGATATTCCCCAAGTATTTGAGGAGAATAGCGCTAAACTAAAAAACTTATAGATCTCCCATAGATACTTGCTTATCCCTTCACCTTGGTATAAAGATACAAATCCTAAATCTCTGCTTTGCAATATAACAGATTAAAGCTCGCATGCACATATGCGTGCATGCATGAGCACGCGCGCGCGCGCGCGCGCGCACACACACACACACACACTTCATATATTTTAGTGAGATACAGGACTTCACACCTGCAGTATCAGCCTGTGGGTAGCTGAAGGCAATTGCTATGCATTCAAGACCTAAGCTGCACACAGTACCAGACCAAGCTACAGTGTGTCCAACACGATTCTATGAGACACTAGGAATCCAAAGACAGTCTCTGTGAATGATGAATGAAGTTGGTCAACTTCTAAAAGAGGCTCCAGAGACTCTCTTGTCCTATTTGGCCTGCCAGATGCACTATGAACGTTGCAGTCTTTATCCTGAAAATGACCCTCACTAGTACCCCTTCTGGTGCCCTGATCTTGTACTTCCAGTGTCTCCTTTTTTGTCAACCGTGTAGGATGTGTTAGCTTAGTGCATTCCCACTGAAGAATGTCATCTTGACATTATCTCTGCTCTGCACATGATGCTCTGCACATGATTTTGGTCATGTCATGTCAGCAATGCTTTATAGTTTCATCTTGTGTCCTTTTCCACATGGTTAGTGTGTCTCAAATCACAGGTTATTTCTTGGGAACTTGTCATGTGCCTACAGAATAGGGTAGCACCCTCTGTTTGCTCCCACACCACCACATACCTTCACTTCAGAGTACTTTCCTTAATTTAATATGCCATTTTTCATAAGATTAATTTTATCAGTCTCCTCTTGATACATATCTGTGTTTGTTCAATTACTGAGATTCCACTGACAACGGAATATCTAACAGATGTAGCAGATGCAGATGCTTTTTATACAGTTATGGTCTCTTTCCATACTCTGCCTCCTTACTACAGAGATCTCTCAAGATGAAGCCAGTCTGCCTATCAGAAAGTATGCATGCCCAATTTACCATGAGGACAAGTTTATTTTAATCTCAGTTACAAGCTTGATCAAAAACCACAGTGGGATTTCTCCCCTTCCTTTCTACCATCAGACAATATAAGATTATTTGGGTTAAGAGTTCCATGAACTGTTATGTTCCCTGTCAGAGTTTCCAGAAAAACTCATTTCTGGGATTGGTAGCACTGTGGAGCTTTTAGGATTTATGAGTTTGTGAACAGGCTAAGGTGTAAACTTCTTCATAGAGAACTGGAGACAGGAGTGAAGGCTGATAGGGTAATATTTGTCTTTCAGGAATTCTGAAAGATCATATCTAGTCTACTTTGAACAAAAAGCACAGACAAAAGTGTGAAATATGTTACACCTGCCACCTGTGAGAGACCCAGATTCCCCAGGCGTGATTCCACCAACTATTTAAAGAGACATTCCACCTTATTTAGTACCTCTAAAGAGACATCAAAATCAATACATATAAACAGTCGTTTAACTCCCCATCTGGTATAGCAATATGAAAGAGAACACAAAAACCTTGTATTGAACACTTTATTGAAAAATGCCACTTGTGTTAAATCTAATTGAGCTTCATTGTTTAGGTAGAATGTCCATTCATGTGTTTGTAGGAAATTCCATTGCCTGTTTCGTTTTAGGCAGCCACTATTCTTGAATCCTGGGATTTGGGATATGGAACAATTAATACAAATAAACCATTTAAGAAACACACATTCTGGAAAGAGACCAACCGTAATCTTAGTTATGTTAGATGATGATTTTACAGTAATGAACAGTGTAGAAAAAGAACAGGAAATACTGGAGGAGGAGCAACCATATACAAGACAAAATGAACAGAGATGGGCTCTTGAAAAATGGCTTCTACTTTCCTCTATGTTAACAAGAAACACAAAAACTTCTCAGCTTCTGATCAAGGAAATATGCTTTCTTTCTCTATGTTCATAATTTTGAATCAAGCTTGTCCAAATTACAACCCATAGTGACTACACATGTGCATGGCCATAGATAGCTATAAATATGGTAAATCACAAAATTGTACACTTACATAAAATACTATGATATGGTTTTATAATTCAACATGAAGTTCTTAAGTAAGAATTTTGTATCTGACAATGTGAAAAAAACGATGTCAAATAGTTGGATACCCTCTGATTAATTGAGGCAATCTCCTTCCTATTCTATTCTGCCTCACCAGACTGAGAACCAGGAGCCCTGACTCAGCCCCCCGCCACTCTAATCCAAATAAACATGGACTAGAGAAGGGGCCTCTTTGGGCTCCACAGTCTTGTGCTCACACAGAAAGAGAGATATCAGTGTTTGGTTGTTGTTTCTGTTATTTTGTTTGTGTATTTGTTTTGTCTAACATACCTGCTGCAGCTATTCACAAAACAAAGTTGAGAACCCAGTTATAATCACGATGTGACAAACATTACACAGCTGACATTTCATTCACTTTTTTTTTTTTTTTTTTTTTGGTTTTTTGAGACAGGGTTTCCCTGTAGTTTCTAGAGCCTGTCCTGGAACTAGCTCTTGTAGACCAGGCTGGCCTCAAACTCAGAGATCCGCCTACTTCTGCCTCCGAGTGCTAGGATTAAAGGCGTGCGCCACCACTGCCCGGCCATTTCATTCACTTTTAAATACCAGCCTTAACACAATCCTCAAAAAGCTTCAACAATTTTCTGAAGGTGAACACCCAAGAATGACAAAAAAAAAAAAAAAAAAAAAAAAAAAACAATGTTGAAAGCTCTCGGGTTTATCTCTAATGTTTAGGTCCTTTCTCCACACCCAGCTGCCACCAATATGTAAAACCAGAGGTTGGATAATACAAAGACGTATGTACAATCCCAAAGAGCCAGTCGCTCAAAAGCTGAATCTGCCCTTGAGCTTGAACTCAGCCTACTAGGTCTGAGGCCCCCAACATCGCAACTTGCAGGAGGGCCTTTTAAAGAGCAGGTATGTTCATAGGTAACTAATGCTTCTCAGCTGGTTCCTGGGGAGAGGCTCTGCAGTGAAGTGGTTTAAAGAGTCAAATGGAGAAACTGTGCATAAAGATAAAACATCATAAAACACCGGTGAGCACCCTGATGTGGATCATCCCTGCACTCAGTCTGACACATAATCAGAAGCAGTCACCTACAATACATTTTTTTTAGCTTCACAAAAGTCCACAATAGCAAAAATTAAGGCTGTCATCATTTAGGAGTCATTTGATTTAAGAGGAAATACATGTGATTGACAATATTTGCAGCAAAATCCTATCAAAAATCATGTAGATGTGATTGAGCAATTGATTTGGAATCTGGCCATAGTACAGAGCAGGCAGAAGAACTAATTCACATGCAGCGTCTGTTGCTGAGAGACTCAAGAGCATGCTGGCTATTTCAAAGTCCTGAGGTTCACTGGGATTTCTATCATTCAAAGAAGCAAGACACCTTAAGCATGTGTAAATCGCAAAGGAATCCTGAATGCCTGGCTATTTGACTCTGTCATTTTGTTTCATGTTAGCAATGGAGGTGAAATCAGCTTCCGAGTTCTAAATTTAAAATAATTGGTTTAATTACTTTTTCTATTCAGATAAAAAATGGAGTACTCTTCGGGGTACAGTATATTCATTTATTCATATTACGCAGGATATGTCTTAATTGATATACCCTCATAACAAGGTGACTAGCAGAAGAAGGAGGAATCATCCATCCATTAACTACTTATGCACGTAACTCCAGATTTTCATAGGGAGTAAAAATTGCTCACTATAGAGCTGGTTAAAAAAATTTTAATATAGAGAAGAGGGAATGTAATACTTTCCCATATTCAAAACTCAAGTGCAAATTACAAATTTCAGGTACTTAGTTACTGACTTTTAATATGGTATGATGGTTGAAATGATGATTCTGAGAATCTCATATAGAACATTTTTTCATATTCATAATTTGGTTTATTAATTTATCTAAACCTCGTTTTTGCATTTGCAGAAAGGATAAAGCTAATCAAGAAGTCTGTATCTAGAAGGAATGGGGTCAGATGCAATTTGGAATTCAGAACTTCTCCCATTTTTAGAAGCATATTAAAACATATAAACTTTAGAGTAAGTAGCAACCTCAGCAGGGTTCAGGGCAGCACCCTGTAATCAGCAACGCTAACATTTCTCTACTGAAACACAGGAGCAGCCATTGTCATGGGATATGAAAGGGAGCCTCAACTCCCTTTCCCTACTGGAGTTTATATGTGTAGAAAATCTTTCATGGATTTTTTTTCATTTTGATTTAAGAAAAATATGGAACATAAATCTGCTTTAGTGAATATATTTTATAAGTGTTTGCATATACATGAATATATAGACATGCATATATATGTACATTCATATGCATATAAGATCAACCATTGTTAAAGACAAAAAGTCTGTGCCAACCAAGTATTTTTATAATAGTAATTAAGACATAGTTAACAGTCAGTATTGACCAAAAATATGAATTCTTTAAAGACAATTACCACTGCTTTAGTAAGATACTCCCAAGTGCTTACACCCAGTGCCTGGTACCTAGGTAGGGCTGCAGGAAGCCCAGTGTAATGAGGCATGTTTCCTGCACACCTCCTCTGTCAAGAAGCACAGAGAAGAGGAAACACACCTTAAGGAAGCTCAGCTGTTACACAAGACGGCAGAGCAGAGCAAGGGAACCAAAGGGGCCTAGTGAGACATGAGAGCTAAGTCTGGAAGATCTGTGGTTTGAGCCCTACCACATCCTTTTGAAGTCACTGAGCTTGGGAAAGGATAACATGGGATTCCTTTTTCAATCTTGTTTATCAGGAAAGTCAGCCATTGTTGGGTTCATTGTTAGAAATCTTTTTTTTTTTTTTTAACTTTTCTTTTTGAGACATGGTTATCCTGTACCCTGATAGTAGAGGGAGGCCTTGATCAACGAATCCTTCCTTCTAACGGGATTATCAGTATATATCACCACACCTGGTGTATATGTATGTACCTGTATATGTAAAACACTGCGGATCAAACCCAGGGCCTCTCACACGCTAGGAAAGAATATTACCAACTGCATGATACCATCTGTCCATCCCCAGCATTTGAAGCGTGACAGCAGTGAATGTCAAAATGTGCACACACAAATGATTCTGAGGAGGGAGCGTGTACATGTCTTTGAAGCATTGTAGCACTATTTTGGAGAATGAGAACCAGTCTCTACATGAAGAACTTGCAACAATAACAAAACAAATGTAAATGCAGTGTAACGTACAGGCAAACACAGGTACTCACCACTGACCTAAAATGATTCTTCTATGTGTTTGATTGCATTTGGCAATGACAGAAATGATGTTCTGTGAAGTGAGTTCTGTGAAGGTCCTGCCTAGCACTTTTGTTACACATACTGCTTTGTTCCTCACAAAAACTGAAACAGTAATAATGAAATAAAACGGAAAATCTACCTGCAAATTGGAATGTATAACCTTAAAATAGAAGAAAATAGTACTTTGATAGTTGCAGTCCGAGGAATTAGAATTAGACCAAAATGCCTACAGCTTCTAAGTACCAGACCCGAATACTAGAAACTAGAGAAAATTTGGCAAAAGAAGTCTTGCATAAGTAAGAAAGTACTTGACTTGTTTACCCATTATCCAAGTCCATGCTGTCTCAGCAAAGGGTGGGAGTGGTGTGGGAACTAACATTTCCTAAAGGAATGTTTAAAACAGTAGGATTTTTCATATTGCTAGAGAAACCAACAGGTTAGCTGACTAACCATCTGGTCTGAAGGATTTACACTTAAGTGTGATGCAAAACTGTGTGGAGCCTGAAACGAAACATTTAAAGACCAGGAACAGACCCTGAAATGAGAGCTTAAAAATGAAGCTTACCCGGCCAACGAGAATCGGTTCAGGTCCAGAAAATTCTTCCAGGACAAACATTTGATTCCAAACCCAGCCTCTTTTGGAGCGGTTCAAAATTCGCAGTTCTTCACTCTGCCTGCTTAGTTCCAAAGGGGATCCAGTGGTTAACGTGTGAGCTTGATTCATCGGAGCCATGTACACACAAGTGGGGAGGGTAATCCATAATATTATTAATGGAGTCCAGAGGTCCACGAGCGTCTCAGCTAGCCTTTCTGGCATGGTCCCACCAGTTAAGCAAATCAGCGCGAAAATGAGACAATTATTTTTTTTGCCTCGGGTCTGAAGCCATCCAATTCATCACGCAGTGTGGAGCGGTTACTTACAGCTCGGCCACGTGTTCAGAGGACCAGGAAATAGACTGTCTAAGCAGCTTTTCAAAGACCACGATCCATTGGCTTTCCTTTTCATTGAAATTTTCTGCACAAACAAGAGGGAAGACAGATAAGGCTCCACGAACCTGGTGCTGAGACAAACCAGCCCTTCTCAAAAGCATGTAAAGTGAACAGATAATGAGCATTTCCCAAACTCTTGAGTTCAGAAAGTGGAGCCGAGGAACCAGATTGAATTGGCTAACAAAGCCATTTAAATCTAAGCATCATTTAGATTTTAGCATTCATTCCACAACCCATGTCACTTGTCAAAAACCGCTTTAAGTAACAAAGTGGTCTTAACAGATAATAACCCCTTCTTTTCTCATTGTCAAGTCATGCTCCCCCCCCCCCAACCTCTACATCATTCCAGCCTCTCCTGTCTTACACTCTCTGTAAGCCTACTTGGCGTGTGTATCAACTGCAACCTCCCTCCCTCCCTCTCCTGTTCATCTCTTTAAACGTGTTCAAAGAAGGTTGTATTTCATTTTAAAGAAATCGACACTTAATAAATAAAATATTTAAATACTTTTAAGTTAAACACACACACACACACACACACACACACACACACACACACACACAGACATGGGCATGAAGATAGGAAGGGATTCTCCCCAGCTTTTATGGTTGTGACTACCAATTCCAATTAGGAAGGCCTCGACAAACGCAAGATGCTAATAATGAAGGAATAAAATTAGAGTTCTTCCAGAAAGAATTCACCAATGTCCAGCATGTATGCTATAAGCAGGGCAGTGTCACAGCTCCCAAGCTAAATGCACCATTGAATGGGAGATTTAAATGACTAAAAGCTCCTTTGGGAATGAAATATGGTAAAATTACAATTTCCGATAGAAGGAATTCAGAGAGGGAGAGGATAAAAAAAATCCTTATTACCTGAGGTGTCAAATACATTTTTTGCTTACCTTCAGCATAACAAAATGTGTTTCTTCCCACTCAAAAAAATTATTTTTAAAGAAATGATGTTCACTGCAGATCCCTGAGAAAAGCCAGGCTGAATTAGATTAAGTGGAAAAATAATTCCTGGGGGCACCATCCGGTGCAGTGTGGCTCCGGGAATTCATAATAGGATAGAGAACCTTTAACCTCTAGGTCCCTGGTTCCATTCTGGCTCCGAATGAGAAAGCAAGGATGTTATTAACATTGGTTGGGCTGACAAGTGGCCCTATTGGAGCCAGCTGAAAGATGCAGACATTCTGCCATAAACAGCATGGTGTCTGAGCAAACCGGTTGGCCCATGGCATGATCTTCCTTGTCACTCTTTGCATGGGCTGAACCCAGTGCTGGGACTTACAACTGAAATGGGCCCAACACTGATAAACGCACAGGGTACCAATGCAAGCAGCAACTATTAAGGTGATAGAGAAATTTCAATAGATTTCAACATGGGATCAACCCAGAGGAGACACTCCAAAAACAGCCTCTTCTGTTCTTAAAATTGCTGTACCATTAGGAGGGAAGAGTCTTCTTAAAGTTAAGATTATACTTCTATCTCAGGATGTTGAGACTTCAGAAATGATCCTTTAAATCCAAAGGTATACCATTAAAGATTTGTAAACTCCATTTTGCCAATTATTTGTCTTCATTTACTCAAAAGACACTTTCAACAAGATCACATCATGTCATACTCCCTCTTAGAAATGTAGTGAGGAACTATGATGAAACTGTATTAGGGTACATTGGACAATATATTCTAAAGGCCAATAGATCTGGGCATAAATTCTAGATTACTCCATTTACTTCCACTGTGTGATGGATAGAATACTGAGCTTGCCTGAACTTCAGCCTTCTCATCTGTAAAGCGACAACAGAGTAACCCTAATTTACAGAGCTGTAGTGTTTATGGCTCAGAACCAAACCATAAAAAGAGCAGCCAAAACATGGGATGTATTCCCAATATTTCAATAGAAATAGTTACTTGAGACAGATTGCAGGGTTAATGGTAGAAAAGAGAAACTATTATAGAATAAAACTTTATGAATTCTTCAGTAAGCATAGACAAGAAATGGTTGGTCCCTAAGGTGGTATGATAATTGTAAGACAAAGCCGATGCTGAAGAGGGAGGGATAGAGGGAAGATAAGGTAAGAATGATGAGGATGGATGTAATGCTGCTAAGAAGAGGGTGGTTGGGGGAACGAAGATAATGCTGGTGAGAAAAGAATGGAAGCAAGTGGGCTGGAGAGACGGCTCAGCGGTTAAGAGCATTGCCTGCTCTTCCAAAGATCTGGAGTTCAATTCCCAGCAACCACATGGTGGCTCACAACCATCTGTAATGAGGTCTGGTGCCCTCTTCTGGCCTGCAGGCATGCACGCAGACAGAATATTGTAGACACAATAGATAAATGAATATTAAAAAAAAAAGAATGGAAACAAGATGGAGACATGATGGAAGGAGGGTGGATGTGATTCTCTAAAAGCCAATAAAGATTAAAAGTGATGCCGATGAGAATGAAGGTGATGTTAGTGAATGCAGAATGGAACGTGGATGGAGACGATGCTGGTGAGGGACGGATAGAGGTGATGCTCAGGAATACAGAAAGGATTGAGGGTGGAAATGATGTTGGTTAGAGCAGGATAGAGGGGTGGGAGGTGATTCTGCTAAAGATAGTATTGGAGGAAGATGAATGTGATGCTAGGGAGAACCAGATGGGAGAGAGATGGAGGTGATACTAAAGAAGGATGGATGGGGCCGGGCAGTGGTGGCGCACGCCTTTAATCCCAGCACTCGGGAGGCAGAGGCAGGCGGATCTCTGTGAGTTCGAGGCCAGCCTGGTCTACAAGAGCTAGCTCCAGGACAGGCTCTAGAAACTACAGGGAAACCCTGTCTCGAAAAAAAAAAAAAAAAAAAAAAAAAAAAAAAAAAAAAAAAAAAAAAAAGGATGGATGGGTTGACCTCCTACTCACCCACCTCAACCGGGCTAACCTTCTACTCACACACCTCCACCGGACTAACGTACTCACGCACCTCAACCCAAACTCTTTTCAAGGAAAAGGAACATTTTTTTTCTCTCTTTTTAAAAAATATTTATTTGTTTGTTTGTTTATTATGTATACAATATTCGGTCTGTGTGTATGCCTGCAGGCCAGAAGAGGGCACCAGACCTCATTACAGATGGTTGTGAGCCACCATGTGGTTGCTGGGAATTGAACTCGGGACCTTTGGAAGTGCAGGCAGTGCTCTTAACCGCTGAGCCATCTCTCCAGTCCCCATTTTTTTTTCTCTAAACATAGTCTGCTCCACTGTAAGCTGTACCTGAATGCTCAAAAGTCGTGTGTGATGTTCTCCTGTGGTGTAATATCCGCAGGTACGGAAGCAGGTTGTAAGAACAATTTCGAGTGTTGGCAAGTTTGGAGTTTGAACTTGAGACCTCACACTGAAATCTCTCTGTACCTGTTTATTAATGCACCACACAACCAGAAAAGCCACAGGGACAACAGTGTGGAACCAGCAGGTTTATTCCAAGGACCAAAGCAGTTAGGGTAGGCTAGCATGCGATGGTCTTTTTCAGGCAGGCTGCACAATCTGCAAAGAATCGTGTGAATGAATTTAAAATAAGAACGTTAATCCTGATTTAAAGACGTACTAGACAATTCCTTTCCAGAAACTGCTCATTGACAACCAGGATGGGATGTGACTTTTCAGAGAGCTTGGCCTGAGTCTGCCAAAATGAGATGAAGAGCCATCACTGACCCCTACAAGTTCTAAATATTGCCATAGCTTCATTAATTAGAGCAAATATATTAATAGCAGAAGGTTTTATAGTCAAAATTGTATTCATTTCCATAAAAATTCAAAACATTGCAGTTTGTATTGCTGTACAAAATTGAGACAGGGTAATCATTAAATTAAATCTTGGTTAAAGAAATCCTTCAGTAAAGACAGAAGCATTATTTGATCCTGAATAACATAATTCTAAAATTCTCTTTCCTAAAATTGCTCCCCCTTACAATAAATGTTTGATGCACATATACTATTTTTCAGGCAGAGGGCAGAAAACAGTAAGTAGGTCAAAACATCTACCTTCATGAAGCAAAGAATGCAGCTGGCAAAATGAGGAAATACCCAATTTTACAGTTACTACTTTTGGAGATGTAGAGTCTTTGGGGGGCTAGAGGTATACACACATAGCATGAGAATCAACTTGGTAATGTTAAAGAAACTTTCCTGGAGTCAGGCATGGGGGCACACACCTTTAATCCCAGCACTCAGGCAACAGAGGCAAGCTGATATCTGTGAGTTCAAGGCCAGCCAGTTCTACAAAGGGAAGTCCTGGACAACCAGGACTCTTACATAAAAAAAAAAAAAAAAGCCTGTCTGAAAAACAAAAAGAAAGAAAGGAAGAAAGGAAGGAAGGAAGGAAGGAAGGAAGGAAGGGAAAGAAGGAAAGAAAGAAAGAAAGAAAGAAAGAAAGAAAGAAAGAAAGAAAGAAAGAAAGAAAGAAAGAAAGAGAAAGGGGAGGAAGAATACAAGTTTCCTGGAGGAGAGATTTTATCTATTAGTAAGTGTTAAAGGGGAGGTCACTGTAAAGGGCCTTTGAGAACAAGACAACCAATGCTAACCAAGTATTTCTGACTAATTCAGCATCTAAAATCATTTTCAGGTTACTCCTTACACTGGCCAAGAGGCTGTTAATCAAGAAATTGATACTGGCCATCGTCTCTCCAGTATCCTTCAAATAGTTTGATTTCTGCAAGGGGTTTGAGCAATAAACATATATGGGATGAAATAGGAAGAGTGTGAAGCTTCTCAGTTTTCAAAGGGAGGGGATGTATAATTTGGCTGATGCCTATGGCTCGCTGGCAGAACTCTGGAGAAAACCAAACCAATCAGTGAACAACTTTCATTCACGTCATTTATTCTCTCAACGCTGGAGGTAAACATTCAGGTGCTGACTTATTGTTCATTTTTGTCAAGCTCTTAAATTACCTATACTAGCATATTTTAATGAAATTGTCTAACTTTCTTCTTCATTTAAAATGGAAGTCCAGCATGGTTATGGGGGCATATATCTTTAATCCCAACACTCAGGAAACAGAGGCAGCAGGCAAATCCCTGTGAGTTTAAGGCCAGCATGATATACACAAGAAGTTCAAAGTCAGACAAGGCTAATTAGTAAAACTCTGTCTCAAAAATAGACTGTATGATAGATAGGTAGGTAGATGATAGGCAGTGATAGATGACAGACAGACACACAGACACACAGATAGATAGATAGATGATAGATAGATAGATAGATGATAGATAGATAGATAGATAGATGATAGATAGATAGATAGATGATAGATAGATAGATAGATGATAGATAGATAGATAGATAGATAGATAGATAGATAGATAGATGATAGATGATAGATAGATAGATAGATAGATAGATAGATAGATAGATAGATAGATAGATAGATAGATAGATGATAGATAAACATAAAATCTATTATCACAACTGGGTGGTGGTGGCGCACACCTTTAATCCCAGCACTTAGGGGTAGTGACAGGTGAATCTCTCTGAGTTTCAGAACAGCATGGTCTACAAAGTGGGCTTCTGGACAGCCAGGGCAAAACTTGTCTTAAAAAAAAACAAAAGAAAACACCTATACCACTTGTCAGAAAGGCTCATAACAATTAATTGCATTATTAGTCAGCATTTAGAAAAACTGTATAATATTGAGTTCTTAGGGACACATACCACATCTATACTGTGAAATAATACTCTGGTAGAAGCATCATTATTAATTTAAAATTTTCATTTTCATTATAGAAATAAGCAAAATGAACAGAGGTTAGCATTTTAAAAGTTTTGGTTTACTAGAACTAGGCATTCCCAAATCCTAAGATTACCTCTCTAATTATTAAAAAGAAAGACCCAAAATAGTGAGAGGCAAGCTGTACAACTTTAAATAGTGGCTGCTCGTTCTAAAAAGAAAATGAAAGAAAGAAAGGAAGGAAGGAAGTCCCTGACTTCTACTGTTTTCTCACTGTCAGGATACAGATGCTGTATCCTGAACAATTTCAAAGCTTCCAGTGCTGTCACTAATCAACTCTGGCAGTAACTTAAAATTTAAACACCAGCTCCATGAAACCCAGCGAAGAGTCGGTTCTAGCATCTTTCTCATGGGATTGTCTTTAGCATTAATCTGCATAAAAGTTATCTAGCCATCTATAGTTTATGATGCCTGTGTTCTCACATAGTCCTGAGGTTCTGCATTTCCGAGAGTCTCTTCTTCAATGTGGATGCTACTGCATGAGGACCACACTTAGAGAAGAAAGGTATTTGAAACAAAAGGCAAGCAATCTTGCTCATAGTTCTTAGGATTCACTGAAAAATGCGATGATGTGAAAATAGTCACTTCCTCTCCTGGGTCATTTAATATTATTCCCATATTTGCTTAAACTATCTCTCTTATGTAGAGAAATATACACCTACTCATGACATTAGGAAATAGAGTTAGGAAAGATGAACACTTTTTATGGTGTCAAAATATTCCGCATGAATCCCATACTCACACCTGTTTTATGTGACACTGGAGTAACTGGGCAGCTAATTATTGTGCTCACACACACACACACACACACACACACACACATCCACGCAGTGAGGTAATAATGAACATCCACTAGGAAGGAAACATGATTGTAAGGACTGAGATCTATAATCTTTGCTTGCACCTCTGCCAAGAATGAACCACTATTTTCCTTAGATCAGAGAACAGCTTTATAGATATTCCTGAGACACAACAAAATGTTAGGTCACTGTTATCAGAGGTCTTAAATGTTGTGAATCATAGCTACATAGGCAAACTTCTTATAAAAAAAAGAAGTAAAGTTATAAAGATTGAGTTAAAAATCAATTCACTTTTACATTTTTCAAAAGAAGCGTATATGCCCATCTGAGCAACCTAATTCATTGTAATACTGCTGCCTCAATGCCAAATAGCAATATGAAGAGATTTTAGTACCTTTGGATTTTTTACAAGTTAAAAAGTTTTAAAATTTTTCCCAGGATATGATATATTCATATAAATAAAAGTCCCACAATCTGATTTTAATTCACACTCACAGTTCGAAACCAGCTCCAATTACAGCCAGATGTCAGTCTGAGGGCTTCAATATTTTCAAGACAAATGTGCTCAATTCTCAGATATATTGTCAAAACTAAAATCACATTAC
Source organism: Arvicola amphibius (assembly GCF_903992535.2). Lineage (NCBI taxonomy): Eukaryota > Metazoa > Chordata > Mammalia > Rodentia > Cricetidae > Arvicola > Arvicola amphibius. Next base: position 1,013,269 of record NC_052061.1, on the reverse strand, counting down.
ATTACTGATTTTGTAAACAATATGAATTAAAGCCCCAAATAAGCCATTCACTGATGGTGACATTTATAATAAAAATCAGTCACTTAAGGATTCAATTCAGCAGATTATTGTGGCAGACAGGGAATTCTGCTTTTGGTCTTAGTGGTCACAATATTTTATGGAAGCAAAAAGGACATACAGGACCAAAGAGTTTCTATTAAAAATGCTTTTGACCTTGAATTTAAAGCCATTAGCAGTTTGCTTCCAAACAGGTAAGTGCACAGTGAATCCAAAGTGATACTTCAGGATCATGGGGACATGATTCAGTGTGTGGTCCAAAGCAATCCACTATGTTCTGGGTGGTAAAGCTGAACACGTCTGAGCAATTTTTGAATCTTGGGAAGGGAAGATCCGTATGTGTTTTCACTTTAGATAATTGGAGAAATTTACTTTCTCAGAGCGTTCAGAACTTCTAACCAAATTACTCTGGTAGAAAAGGATCTCAAAATTCTTTTTGCACACAAACAAATATATTTGCCAATGTGTTCGCTAATCCCTGTGGTCAGCGGCAATCCTCTGCTCCCCAGACTTGGACATCATACTATAACTGATATGTTGATCTATCCCAAAGCCTATTGTTTGCTTTCCTTACTATCCAGAAATATATTTGCTAATTTCATGCTTTACTGTAACTGCCAGACGACTCCTTTCTCCCTGAATCTTTTGTCTTTGTTAAGTTCTGTAATTTCTGGTTGCCTTCATATACATACATAAATAAATGCTTTCCCCTTTTGCAAAACAAATGCAAGTATGCTGTTCGCATAGACACTTTTCTGCTTGCTGTAAATTTATTTCTGAACGGGTTAGTGCAGACTGTGATGAATATAATAAAATCAAATTAAGCTAGTTAGTTCTGAAGTCCTACAGAATCAGACTGGTACTTCCACAAATTTCTCAGAACCATGTTTAGTTAGGCTACTAAGAGTGAGTCTATTTTCTACGAGTTTTTAAAGGCATAGCTGTATTGAGATTGCCATCAATAGCTAAATGTATGTCCAACATCTCTCCTGTCTGTTACACGTGCAGGTACTTCTCCAGGATGACCTAAATCCTTCCTTCTTTTGCTGTCTTAAAGCCACATGTCTAAGATTTTCTATGAGAAGAACTAGTGTGTGGAAAATAACTGATATGGGCTCTTTCAATCACAGTGGCAATCAGAGCCTATCTTATTCTTAATGCTTGGTTAGGTAATACAGCAACGGGAGCTCCAAGAGAATCTATCAGATGTGACCTAAGTATCATTCATAAATTAAGTGCCCAGGGCAAGTTTGTCTCAACACAGTGGATTAGGAATGGATGCTCCATCTCATGGTACCTACCAAAAAAAGTTTAAAAGGAACAATTTTAAAGGTGTATATAACTTGGCAATTGTACCACTTGTGGCTAGAATTGTTTTATTGGTTAGTAAGAGTTACTTTCAAATTACTATATTGTCAATCTCTTGTTATAAGCATAAATGGAGAACATTTCAACGTCTATGTCATAGAGTAACTAAGTCCCACTCTAATCTTTGAATGGCATAAGCAAGAGGGAGCAGCCATCTTTGGTACACAGCTCTGCTCACCACCTGTTAGCATATACTCGATGCAATGGCTTCAGAGCATTTCTAAGGCATGAGAAAGGCTCCGTTTCCACTCTTTAGGCCACTTGGTTTTTCCTCACTATGGTCCGTGTAGCCTTTTTTTTCCATTCCTGTTTTCTGCTGAGAGTATAAAATTCAAATACAGCATATAACATGTTCGGCTTATTTACTTTCGATCAAATTGTAACCACTAATTTAAAAAGATGGCCTGCAAATTCTCTTCCACAAGAGAAATCTCACTTGAATTCTTGTGTGGATGGTGGAAGTAGAAAGTCTCCATTAAGCTAAAATGATATTCAAGCGGTATAGTTGTGCAAGAAGGAAATGCCAATTAAAAGTTGGGTTATGGTAGGGTTCTGTTGCAAATAAACAAGATAACTTGTTTCTAATATTCTCAAGGAACTTCAGTTTTAACAGTGATAAAAATCAATCACTTCCAAAACGGATAAACGGTTAAAACCTGCTATGTCCTATAACCAAGGCTACAGAGTAGGCTGTACTAAAATTGAAATGCAGCCAAGTGGCCCAGTAACAAGTCAAGATTCTGTCAATTAGGTGACACTGAGTAGCAACCAGCCTTACATGTGCACCTCAGTCTCATTCTGTGTTTTAGAGACTTTACACCTTCAAATCCACCCACGGGCACAGATGATGAATAGATAAACAGATAGAGAGGTGGAGAACAATAATTTGACAAAACTAATATTGGGTTATCACCCCAAATCTATAGTGCATGAGCAGTAAGTGCATAGCTTACAGAGACTCTAAACTCAGTGCATGTACTCAGCTGCAGGACCTTAATGAAATTGGGAAGTATGGAAAGACAAGTAGATTTGATTTCTTTAACCAAAATAAGTATGTTTTTACTCAGTTTAAAAACAGAAAGATTGGATACAACGTTAAATTCTATTTTTAAGCTTTAATAGCAATAGATGAATAAAGGAAGGATTATCTCCATTTAAATTTTATGACAAGTTTGGGAAAATTGATTTCTTACATAGAAAAGGATTCACCTCATGATATTTGCATCCCTCTCCCCGTCTACTTATTTTATGACATTTATGTCACACGAGGAATCAAACAGTCTTCCTGTGTGCCTTATTCTCCTTAGAAAGGAGGTATGGTAAGCATTAATCTAAACGTTAATAGGATGCAAATATACCTAACCCTTTTACCAAAGCTATTTGACGAATGTTCAAAGATATCCAGTGTTTCACTTAAATATATTCCATTTGCTAAGCACTTTTTATAAGCCTCAAATGAAAATAACTATCTCCATAGAAGATGCCACTCATGGTATATCTTTCCCTTGTGCATGTATGCAGGGACATACAGGTTTAAATCAAGATTGAGGGTTATAAAATTTTTTTCTCAGACACTAAGACTATATAATTCATATACTATTAAAGAGGACATCCACACATTGAATATTCTGTTTTAAAATGTATTAGAAGTAATAAAAATCTGAGAGAGGAAGGTGGTAGAGAGGGAGGGAGAAAGAAATAATGAATATCAATGAAAATGCAGGATAGAATTACAGACTAAGAGAAGCAGATTCTTCCTCTGATATAATTTTATGTTCCCTCAGAAGTATTCAAAATGCAGACCTTGTCTTGCCCACACAATAGTTGGACAATTAGAACATTTTCTCTAAAATGTATAACTATGTGTGCTATGCAGTTTACATCCAGAGATCTAAACTTAATTTTGGATGGAATTTCAGTTTTAGTACACTGAACTATATCATACTTATATTCCTAAACCATTTAAAATCATTTTGAATAGATTAAAAAACTGATACATGGAAGATGAATAAAACTGATTTTTTTTAAATGAAAATGTTGTGTCTCAAAATCAACTAAGGAGGACTTAGGAAATTTCTTGAGAAATAATTGTAGCAGATATGACCTGGTATTGGACAGTGCATATGATTGCCCTCCATCCCCTTAATGAAAATGCTTAGAAAAGGTAGGGGGCAGGGTCTTTGCTAATTTCTTAATGCATTAAGTAAATGTTTACCGGGCACTAACTCTGACTTGGCCCTGGACCAACTATCCCCAGCATTCAAAATTATCGTTAGCAGTGGCGACAGACAAGGAAAGTGTTTGAAGGTTGTAAACACAAGTGGGATTTTTTTTCATGATACTTTCTTTAAAGGATCTAGAAAATCACATCTATACATTTACTACCTACAAGCAGAACATTTTTTATAAAAGAAAGATATTTACAGGCAAGAAGGTGAGTGATATTTATGATAGGCAGTAGTACATGACATTTAAAACTCAAGAAATAAAAGCTGGGGACATGATAGAAAAGGTAACCGTATTGGTAGCAGCGTTGTTTGTGAAGTGGTGTCAGAGATGTAGTCAGCAGCAACATATGAGAGGGGAGCTAAATGGCATCCCTTGAATTCATTTCTTCCCTGACCTTTTGGAGTTACGAGGTTCAGCTAATTTTCTGCCCATGGTTACATCTGAAGTGGGTTCCGGAGATAGGAACAGTTCAGCACAAACAAACTGTGAAGCTCAACTTCCCAGGCGAAGGCAAGGAAAGGGTACCAACGTCCCCAGGGATAATTAAGCCTTGCTCGACCAGATGATAGCCTTTGCCTATGGAAAGCAAAGAAAAACGTTCCAGTGCATAACTCCCCAGAAGATTCCAGGGGAAATCCCCACGGTATCATCCATGTCCGCACAGACAACATTGCTAAGTAGACAGATCATGGTACAAATCTGAAAAAACAGTGGCACTAGTTACAAAACTTCAAGGCAGATGAAATGACAAGGGAAACATGAGTAAGTTCCTCTACTTAAATGGGTAACTCAGTTAGTGATCTAGGCATGTTTTTGATTTATCTGGCCATGAGTTGTATACGTAGTTGTATGTTTGTGAATAACGCGGGAAAAAACTTTAAATATGTACCTTGGTTTGTGACTGACAGCAGCATGCAGTAGACATATTATACTCTGAAATAACAAGAGGTTCCTTGAAATAATGGGCAAAGGTGGTCCTATTTCACCCGTGAATGTCAACAGTACTAAACATGAAATGCAAAAAGGAAACTCTAATCACTTTCTAATTTACTTCCCTGAATAACTTTGCAACAAACATAAAATAATGGAAATACTAGCAACACCCCTGGGCTCAGTATTTTGAATCTGGGGATTTTAAGCTGTGCCTACAATCAGAAGGTTGCTGGGATTGTGTTGTCTCTTTGCTCATCAGCACAAAACCTCACTGAGAGGCCAGCGGACTGGTAAGAACTAAAACCTGAAGGCCAGTTTCACACTGCTCATGGTTTTGCATAGAAATGGTCCTCAAACTGGGATGTTGAAAAAGCCATGATAAACCCATCTTTGAGCAGAAGAATACTTTGTTGGGGGGAGGGATTAATTTACTTCTTTTAACAAAGTCTTCTGAGCAGTGACTGAAGTGTGGACTCGACCTTCTGACAAATGTGCATTCGTTCTCCTTCTCTGACAGTGAAAGAAACTTGGAAAACAGAGTCTGGAGTTTCAGCTTCTTGAGCAAAACTATTGCATTCTCCTTCTTCGGAGATTATTTGATTTCTTCCAAATGTCTGATCCTGCATGCTATCAAAGACCAACAGACCTTAAACATCTACCTATTTTCCTAGAATTATTATGAGATGAGCACATTAATAGATTAGTTTTTGCAAATACTTTCTCAAGGAGTCTCTCGTCTTGCTGAACAATCTAACAGTGCTTTCTTGTTTTTGGAGTTTTGACGTGGTTGATGATACATGGTTTGGCATGGTCCGTGTATGTGATGCTCAGTGTTACATGAAGATGCTGCAGAGAAATGATATTTAAATTGCTGTGCTATAAAGCACTTGAGGTCATGGTACAGACAGCTTTCCTTTCACAGTTGATATGCATGCAGCAGGTACAGCGAGGGCTACTCTAAAATGGTCTGCCCTTTATCCAGATTCAAACTGCATCAAGAACTTAAAAGATGTTCCGTGAACACAAGAAGTTCATTCAAGAAGCGCTACAGTTTGGAGTGCAAAGATATACCCATTCGGGAGCTGGAGGGCTTCCAGAGACCATACATGCTAAAACAAAATCAGTAAGTTTTTTTTTTTTAATAGCAGTAAGAATTAGGGATTTTTAAATATCGTGGCATTTTAAAAGTTTGATGCACAGAATTATAGCACAGGTCTCTGAAATTCTTAGCAAGTGCCTCCACCCATTTGTGATGGTGAGCACTTGACTTTACTCTCATGCCACGGTCTTCAGGGCAAAATGAGAAGTACGGAGCAGTCCTGAATGAAGCCATCCTGGAGGTGGCAGAAAGCATCCTCTATTTTCAGGAGGGATTTTCCTTAACTCCTCACCCTCTTCCAAGGCCAGAGAAAGAAAAGAAAGATTAAATATATGTATATATATATACATATATACATATTTATATGCATATATGTGATGATTTAAAATTTCATGCAGCCTTTGCAGCCAAAAATTGACGATGTGACAAGCAGTTTTCAATCTGCTAAAGCTGACTTAGAGAAAACGGCTGTCCCTTTCATTGCTTAATAAGAGGACTAGTACTAGAATTTCAACCATAGAGGGAAGTGGTAAACCTATGTGCACATCGCTATTATGAAGAGCTGTCTTTGATGAGGGAAAAACGTAACCCTCACAAAGCAACCTTCAAAGATACAAGTCTCTCCAGAAGAAGAAACATCTCCACCCCAGCACACATACCCACACATACACATTCACAAACATATTACAGATAAATCTCTGCAAAACCAGACACAGACTGATGAAAGGCGGTAGCCAGGGAGAAATTTCAGTGGTGTTTAGCAGGAACGGCAGGGTTCATTTTGCATGCAGTGAAGTACAGCAGCGAGACTGAATGGATGGAAAATCCCACTTTCAAATCTTACATAAATATCTCTTTTCTCACATATAGTTTTCCAGTTGAAATGCTCATATAATGAAGGCAGAGGTGACAGCTTAGACCGAGCTTTTAAGCATCCAGATGGCTGTCAGACTGTTATAAAGAGGAGGGGAATGTCAAAACGGTCCCAGCCAGAACCCCAGTTTCTCTATCTGCTTGGCGATAATCCCTGATGCGAGAGGCCACCGCTCTTGCACACTATCTGAGACATCCGCTCATTCCCACAAACCCTGAGAAGACTGTTAACAGAAAATAGCTGCTGATCTGGTTAGCAGCTTTGGCGAGCAAAGGGATTGTTGGGATCGTGCCCCCTAAGGAGGAAACTGCCTGCAACCCTCAGAAACCAGGGCAAAGTTGAAAGGGCTCCTTCTCCCTCCCGGTTGCTTGTTTATAAGCTCTGCCCTTTAATTGGAGCTGAAGTGAGCAGCTGCCAGTCTGATTTTCCATTACGGACTAATGTTGTTCGTTTGCAACAATAAACAATTAATGTTGTTTGATTTCTTACCGTTTAGCAATCCAAGCTAACAGCTGCCATCTCTGCTCAGAGGCTAACAGGCTAGTCATTGATGTGTCTCAGGCTGTATGCCTTGGGGCAAGGGGCCACCAGCTCAAAACTTTGAGATTTTTACAAGATTGGACGAGGGGAGACTTTAGTCTTGGGGAGGAAAAAAGAAGGAGGAATTGCTGGATACCTGTTGGTATCAGCATTGGTGGCCGAACGTTTACACGGTTTACCAGGCTTGGTTAGAGCCTTGGGAAACCCGGGTAGGTCCGTTCTGAACATGTTACCATGCTGGCAGAAAGTAGCCAGGAGTCCCCGTTCATCTCTTGTCGGGAAGGGGCGCGGCTGGACCCCCCGGGTTGGCCGGTGTTGAGCATAAAGATCACCTTATATCTTTCTGTACTGGGGCTCTGGGAGAGGGAGAAGTCATCCGGTGCTTTGGGGGCCTATGGTGCAGGTTCACAGGCACTGAACACACTGCCTGGGGTTCTTCCGCTGTTGCGGAGCAGCGTCTTGGTGGCTGCATAGTGGCTAGGTGGCCCTGGAGCTCTGCAAGTTTGCAGCTGGCACCGCGCCCCCCAGGCTGGAACAGACACTTGTGGAAAATCCTGGCGCTGGGGCTTTAGCAGGAAAACAGTAGCCCTTGGCCCAACCGATGGGGTCGCCCTCCCATGGCTAAGAGGTGGGGCATGCAGAAAGCCAGGAGTCAGCTTCTCTGGCCACTCAGCCTGCTTTCCTTTCAGGCTCGCAGCCTCCTCTGTGGAGGCGGCAAGTATTTCCCTTTCACCGCACCGACCCGCAGTGAAGGCGCACCGGCTGCAGCAGCGCCTGCCTGCGTCTCCAAGGCGAAATCGCCAGGCGACCGCGAGAATGAGAGGGTGGCAGGGAAACTGGAGCGGGGTAGCCTAGGGCTCTAGACTCCTCCATATCTGCTCTGAGAGCAGTTTGTAAAACCCCTTAGACAGAAGGCATCCCCATCAGCTACCGATGCCACGAACAGAGACGCGGCTCGGAGGGTACCAGTGCTAGCATCCCTCATCCACCAGGTGCGTAAGATATCCGGGGGAGCGTGGGAATTCCTAAAGGAAACAATCCCTCCGGCTCTTCCCCGCCCGTAGCTAGGGTATAGTACTTACTCAGGTCGGGCTCCGGGATGCGGGGGAAAAAAAAATCAAAAAACAAACACTCAAGCCTCGGGCTTCATAAACGGCTGGAAGAGCTGAGGGTCTGCTCCCGAGGGCGGCAAGTGTCCACGGATCCCCGAGCTCCGGGTAGTCGCTTCCGAATCGCGCTCATGCCGCTCGGAACTGCGGAGCCTAGTGCGGAGACGCGAAGCGGGCGCGCTGGGCTCTGGGGTGTCCGCAGCCCAAAAGTACAGCTGGTGTGTTGACGCTCTGGTCTATGCCCAAAGCGGCGGCGGGGGAGCTTCTGAGAGGCAGGGAGGTTCGAAAGCCATCCACTAATTCTGGGCCCAGCGCTCCGGCATGCGAGCCCGCCTGCCTGCCAAATGTAACTGTGAAGTGATGTGGAAAAGTGAGCCGGGTGCCTCCCCTGACGGATCTCATTGGGCAGAGCTCCGAGGCAGGTCTACCACTTGGAAATTCATGTAAGCAGTCCCCCACCCCGCCCCCTCCCTGTCTTGCCCCTGCGCTCTCCCGCGCTTGGTCTCCACTCCCTTTCCTCCTACCAAGAGTGCGCACAACTTTTCGCTGGTCGCTCGCGAGCACGCCCCGCGCGCCTCCGCCGCGGGAGTCACCGGGTGAAGATGAGCCCTTCCACGCTGTGCGCGCAGCCCGCCGAGCGGCCAAGCTGTTGGATAAAGACTGATGGCAGATGAAAAAAAGGATGCACAGGAGGTACCCGCCAGCTTTCTCTCTCTAGGTCTCACCTGAGCCCCGAGGCTAGCGTTATCTTGAAAAGCGTCTCAGACACCCAAAGCTGGTTTCTGTGGAGGGAGAGGATGCGGCAGCTCGCGGGCCGTTCACCTTTTCCCTCATTCTGGAGACGTCTTGCATAAGGAATTACCCATTTGCAAGATCACTGACTGATACAACTCATGTGCTCCTCGTTTTTTTGGTGGTGGGTCACGATCCTGGAGTGGAGCGCATTCTTGATGCCCTAGTGTTTCTCCTTTTTTGGAGACGGTGGGATGAGGGACAGTAGAGTCAGTCAAGAGGGACTGGCAGTTAAGTGAATGGGAAGAAAATGGGCAGAACTTGCTGTGGCCAGAAGGGGAGGGTCTGGCAAGCCTTATCAATGTGCACTGAACTCCCTCCCCGCCCAGAGTGGAGGAGTGGGGAGAACTGTCCTTGTAGCTACTTCCTCCCTCTGCTGAGACCCTATTCTTGGCTTCTCCAGTCCTCTGATAAACTCCTTTCAGCACTCAGATGTTAAGAAATGGGCACCCAGGTACAAGAAGGGGTCCACGAATACGCACACCCGGTTCTCTTTCCTTTCGATCCCCAAAGCTAACACGTGGGAATAATATTCAGCAGCTCTGATCTCTGATCGTCATTAATCACAGTGAAATGCAAGACAAATTAAATGCCCCTTACCTTTCTTCAAAACTCTCCTCCCTAGAAGAGCAGGGTTGATTCCATTTCTGACTCATTAGACTAGATGTGAGCCCTGTGGATGGATTTTGACCATCTGGGGACAGAGCTGCAGCAGAAGGGGTACAGAGGAGCAGACGCTCGGGGTGTAGAGCCTGTACCGTCTGACTCGAATTAATGAGACGCAGTGAACAGAATGGGAAAATAGGCACAATATGCTTATAATACTTATGCAAATTTGACTTTTTGGATGATGCATCTAACCTCCCACCGTAAAATATTGTGGATATTGACTATCTGTTTGATATCTCTCTGCTTCATACTCTAATTATCCTAGGAAGGAAATTTGTTGAATTATTTGTGCCGGGGAACCAAGGGGTGTTTTTCCCTCAAGCAGTCGCTAAGTAGCTGTGTGTTCTCTTTAAGGCTGTGTCTGCTCATGAGGTATTCTGGAATTGGCTAATTCTGTCTTGGAAAAGAAGAGCAGTCAAACCTCAATCAAATTATAACTGCTGTTAGACCAGACAGTCCCAAGTGGACAAAGAAATAGATCACATCTTAGGTTGTGCTTAATTTTCAGACATTCATTTTCACTTTGAACAAATGGTCTGAACCTTTCCTTGGGGTACTTTCTTACATCTCTCAGAAGTAAAGGAAAGGTCAGATGTTCCTGAAGGCTGGGGATTGTCACAAGAAACAAAGTCATCTCAAAAGAAAAGATTGCTAGAGAGAGAATATCCTCTGATCTAATTTTCTTAAAAAGGAAAACTCAGCTGACAAACTGAAGGGACTCAGAAGCCAGTGTCACCTGAGTTCGGTTGTAAGTTTGTATGGAATGCCTGCATCGTATTTACTCTTACAATATCACAGGATGTTATCTCCACTGACTCTTGGTCTCCTGGAGTTTAAGGTGACCCTCGCCACGTCTCTAATCGCCACTTGAAACTCTTCAAGGAATTTCCTGACAGTGTCTTAAGGGAGGCCTGGGTGATTAAGAAGTGTGAAGGAGGATTAAGATAATGTTAAAGGCCCTATCAGGGTATTTCTAAAATAATCAGGGATGTCAAAAAGGCAAGGCATTTGTCTCTTTAACAATTCCACCCACACTTAATAGGATACAGTGCAAAGTCTCAGTGATGAGACTGTAGCCCTCAAGAAAGTGTTTTCTTTTCAGCATCCTCTCTGGAGTCATAGACTTCCTGTGGGAGAGGGTGGGGCTCCACCAGCCATTTTCCAATGGAGACAGAAATGGCCTTGCGCTGGAACTTCACTGGGGAGGAATAGGGAGGAAAGCTCTAATATCACAAGAGCACAATCCCAGAGAGGAGGGGCAGAAAGAGAAACTTGTCAGGGTAACAAAAGGCAGGGTGAGTCATGGTGACTCTACCTGGTTCCAGAGGCATCCAGATGTGCAGATGAGGTCATTGGGATGAAGGGTGGATGAGGTGGACACAGGCTTCATGAGGTAATTCTTTTGTTCACTCTGAACTGAACCTTTGTTATAATTTTTACTAGTGGAAACAATAAAAAAAAAAAACTGGCCAGTTACTTAGAGGTTTAATTAAAGCCACCAGCTAATATGCTTATAAGAAACAGGGACATAGAAAAGTGTGACAGCTATAACTCCAATTTCTCCCTTTGGAGCAGGGAATGGCAAGGGTGTGCTACTATTATTGGCTGGAATAAGATGCAACCTTTTCCCCTTTCCTTTTTCAGCAAGCATTTAACAATTAAACTTAAGTAAAATAATAAAATGTTCCTTTACTATAGTGTAATGACTAAGATTTTTCTGTTTTTATTTTTCTCCCATTTTAGTCTGAGATGAGCTGATAACCACATGCGATTTTGCCCTGCATGTACCAGGTTTAAAATTGTGGAATGCAAATTCTTTGAATGAAGGGATTTTACACTGTGTCATCTTCTTATAATGTTATCATTTACAATAGCAATTTTTATCATTTGTACTCTGAAGCAGCCCAAAGAAATGTGTAATGGAGTCTTCTATGGCCATTTCCTCAGGATGAGCATTCTGGAACTGTGCCCAGCTGTGGGCCTGGCAAGGTAAAGGGTATGTAGTGATCATGACCTTAGGCACAAAAGTAGGCCACTTTGGAAACTGTCTTACGTCACAGTGGAGATTGATTGCCCACTGTGCATACATCTCTATGTTAAATCCCTAGCAGAGACAGAAATGGGGGGAGGTCAAGAATCAAGATAAGAATATTAAACTTCTTTCAAGATTTGTTGATTTATAGTTATTTGATTTTATGTGTATCTTTCTCTGTGTAAAGATGCCTGCAGACACCAGGAGAGGGCAACAGACCTCCTGGAACTGTCACAGGTGGCTGTGAGCCACCTCATTGGTAGTGAAAAGAGAGCTATGATCCCCTAAAAGGGCAGTAAGTGCTGTAGGTCACTGAGCCATCTGTCCAGCCATCAATCTTAATTTTTAATTGCAAAATTGAAGAAGTCTTAAGAACAAGAGAGCTCTTGAGAAAAGTTAATAAATATTTAGTTAAACAAGGTAGCTATAAAAACTTATAGGAGATTGTTTTAAACCAGCTGCTTAGTAAAGTCATTAAGAAATTTGATGGTGCCCAAATTAAATAAACTAAATACTTGAGCAATTATGGGTATTGCCTCAAGACAGACCCGCTCTACCTGGTGTCCTTTGAAGACTTTCTGCCCCAGCCTGTTCTGAAAATTTTCAGAAATGGAAATGTGAGGCCCAGAATCCAGTTCTGTTCAGAACTCTGGGTTTTAACAAATGCTCCAGGGAATCCTATTGCTTCCTAAGACTGAGAGCCACTGCCTTAGGCAATTTCTTTTTCATATGATAAATGTAAAAATGAGAGAGAAAAGTGAGTGTTATATTAATCCTTTTTGTACCAAGAGTTTTGGTTACAACAAAATATTATTAGAAGTAACAGAAATAAATAGAAAAATTGAAAGTACCCCAAATCACCTTACGATTACTTCAGATGTATTAATTATGGGATTTAATAACTAAAGTTTTAGAGGTGGTCACCAATTCTTGAGGTAAAATCCTCTTTAAGGTTGCAGTTGAGAATTATGAATGTTGAACATTCTTTAGTACTGGTTTTAGCTGTCCCTGAAGTTAGGGCTGTATCTCTGAATATTGACTATAATTGCTAATCTCAAGCTTGTCATTATATTTTCTGTAAATGGAGGTATAAACACTTTCTGAAAAACCACATCTGTTTGGAGAGCATTTTGGAGAAGGTCTTCAGAATGGCCTTATCTCCCATCTTCCCAGGTGCTAGAAAGGAGATAAGCCCCAATTCAGCTTCTGAACCGAAGGGAGGGAGGGAGGGAGGAAGGAGAAGGTAGATAGATTTAAAGGGACTAGACAAAGCTATCACAAAAGCCAGCCTAGTCTTGTGGACTAAACACTGAGAATTTAGGTTTTAATCTTTCTTTCTTTTTCCTTTATTATTCTATGTGGGAATAATAACTAAATTACAATCCTGGACCCTTCTTCCTTACCTTGGGAGCTAAAAGGCTAAAATTAAAAATGAAGAAATATGTCATATTGTTTTTAAGCAAAATAGAAGAAACACTCCTCTCATAGATTACTTGTCAATTATAACATATTTTATTGAACAATAAAATATATTTAGATTTAATGGATCCTATTATCTTTTAGATAATTAAAATTATTTAAATGCATGTGCTTACCTTAATCATATCATTATAGCTTTAAATATGATCACAGATATGTGGATGAGCAGGAACATTGTCCTTTTATGTATCAGATGGGGTTTCTGGTTCTGATTAGTTGTTTATCAAGCCATTTATTAGAAAGAAAAGCACATGTACTTGTATTTGAGAGATGCTGAGAAGTTGAAAGGAAACGCCACTTAAAAGACTGTGTGTGGGATCCTGTGTCAGTGAAAGCTGCCTACTGCTGTTTAAGGATGTTTTTGCTCATTTATTACAGGTGCTGTCGTGTGGGAAACTGGCTACCGCTTGTCTGTTTCTCTTCTGCTTGCTCAGGCACAGTCCTATTAGATGGATATCGAAGCTTTTTTTCTTCTACTTCAAGTGCCCTCTAGCGAGCAGTGTCTGCGCAGGTTGCTATGTAGACGGAGGCAGAAAAAGAAGGAGGGGAAAAGAAATCCACCTATTGCTGTCCTCATTCCTGAACTGCTCCGCTCTTCTTCTTTCTCTCCTCAGCAGGGTCACTTCCACACAAGTTCTTAGCAAAATATCAACAACAATAAAAAGGTGTTGCTGATTTTTCATGGGAAACGAATCACTCATTTACTACACTGGGAAGCTAACGGTAATCCTTTCTCAGGGCTTTCTTTGGAGCGTTCATTGAGCTTTTTCCCAAAGTTTCACACACTGTGCTAATCAGGCAAATAAAAGAAGGTAAGTTGCTCCCCAGGAAGAAATTCTGTTTTGTTTCTACTTCTACTTGAGACCAGCTATAAGGCCTTTGATGCAAATTGATTAACCTCTCCGTGGGCTTTCAGTTTGTGTCTCCATAAAAGTGCATGATATTTCTTTCTTACCTCAGGGGGGTGGTATGAGGCTTAATTGAAGCTTATAAAACAATTTCAGTTCCTCAGACCCAATTTGATATACAGTTGGACTCACTTTTCATCTGCTAACAGGATTTCAAATGCTCTTCAGTAGTCCTTAGAGAAACGTGATCAAGATTCTGTGTTTCCATAAACATGGTATTAAAACAATTTCTACTGAAAATAGTGAATTTGCTTTAGAGATTTGGAATGATAGGGGCTGTAAAAAATACTCAGAAAGAAAAATGTAGTTGTTCCTTCAATTGTGTGCAGATAGATAGATAGACAGACAGACAGACAGACAGATAGATAGATGATAGATAGACAGATGATAGATAGATAGAAAAAACGATAGATAAAGAGTGAGAAAGGAATCTTACAAAACACACACTGAGCATATCTCCCGGTGATTCAAGTAAACTAATAACAAAAAGTAACTTTAGTCACACAAATGCTCCATTAAAGAGAGTAACTCTGAGCAGAGAAGAAATGCCAAGGCATTATTCAAACAACTGGATTCCGGATACCTGTTATTTAAAGTTTCCTTTACTGATATTCTTCTGCAGCATTGTGTTTGATCAGTACAACCTGACTGTAGTATTGAAAAGTGCAAATGCAGAGCGAGTTAAGCAACTGAATAATATACTCCATTAGACTGTTTACTTGCAACATCTCTTTAATTATTGAACCTCTGTGGATAGTAGCCATGATTCTTCCGTCCTTCAATGTATTACAAAGCTAAGGGTCAGAATATTTAAGTGATTTCTCCCCTGAATACGCTGTTAATAAGACTGCAATTTATATTTAAAATGCCTGACAGTGGGGATGAAAAGATGGTTTAATGTGCATTGTTCTAACAGAGGACCTGAGTTTGGATCCAAACACTAGTAGATCCACCCATTCAGTGTCTAAGGGCACCTGTCCTCACATCCACATATTTATACACACTCACACACATGCAGCTACTTCTAATACCACTTCTCAATATTAAAATTATACTAATTAGAGAATATAATGATCTACTCTGTGTGTGTGTGTGTGTGTGTGTGTGTGTGTGCAATACAGGTAACCAAATCTACCCTCTCCTGAAAATTGAATATGCATTCTTTCACTGAGAGATACTTTAAACCCCTTACAACCTACTTAATTCAAGCTTTACCTGACTGAACAAAGGACTCATGAGTTGAAATGAAACAGAAGCTAAGATTGATGTTCACAAATACTATCACAATACTTACCCGTAAGTGGGTTTATAACATAAACCCCAGGATCCATGGGTACTAAGTCAACCCCAAACTTTCCAAAGATAGTTTATATCTCTTAAAAACAATTAGACAAAGTGATGCTGATTCAGCATAGTAAATACTGTTGTAGATATTGTTCGGGAACATAGAATGAAAAGGTGTTCAAAGTCTTGTTTTGTTGGTGGAGATTGCTTGTTTGTTCCCGGCCACCCGTACCCAAAACAATCACACAAAACTATATTACTTAAAATACTGTTTGGTTAATAGTTTAAGCTTCTTTCTAGATACCTCTTACGTATAAAATTAACCTCTTTCTATTATTCTATGTATTACCAGGAGACTTGTTTACAGGCAAGGTTCTGGAGTCTGACTCCTCCTGCAGTGGCTACATGGCATCTCTCTAACTCTGCCTTCTTTCTCCCAGCCTTCAGTTCAGTTTTTCCACCTAACTCTATTCTGCCCTACCCCAGGCCAGAGGAATTTCTTTATTAGCCAATGGTAATAAAACATATTCACCGCATACAGAGGGGAATCTCATATCATTGTTTAATTGCTCAGTTTTGCTATTCAAGTTTGTCACAGTCTTAACACTATGATTTATCTTTGTATAGTCCTTTATATAAATCTAAACACACTGACTTCAATACGTTATCTTTGAAACAGTCACGTGAGATGTGCAGGTCTGTTATTAAACAGACTTCTCACAAGAGGCTTTTAGAGGCAACAGACTCCTGAAGCATGTCTTTATTTTATAGTTATTCAATTGGCCTGCCTTTTGACGTAGTTAGAGGTCACAGCAAAGGATCAAACCATGCAGGAAAAAGTAAGGTATCTGAGGCCCTGTAAGTATTGTTTCAACTCTGGGAATAACATGATTATCTCCTTGATTTTGACTTTTGAATTATCTGGTTTGCTACCTTCTCTGGGTCTGATTTGCCTGTGTGTGTTTCACTCACAGGATGGTGCAAGAGTGTTATCTGGTTGAGGATGCATGCAGTCATCTTTGCTTATGTGACCCTGTTATTATCCCCACTATCCGAGAAGAACAAGCCGCCAGAGTAGAGATCATTTTCTACATTTGTACAGTGTATTCTGTTCTAATTGTATGATTTTTTTTTGTCTCCTGGCCAGACAAGACATTCTGCCAGCTCTCCATCACCCTTTAAGTGGTACCTCCCACTGTTCTGCAGCACATTCTGAGCTCTAGGCAAACCACCATCCTTTCATCTTTTTCTAAACTGTCATTTTTTAAATAGTTTATACCTTGTTCATGTAACCGTGTTTCTTGGAGAAAAAAATTAGTCTTTCTCAGGATATACAAGTGGCTTAGTGGTTTATATTTACCTCCTGTTGTATATGAGTTCCTGGGTTCAATCCGAAGATCCACCACCACCAGAAAGGGGGAAAATAAGAAAGAAAAGAGGCAGGCTTTTTTTTTAAATTCTATCTGTCCTTCTCCTATCTAAATTAATATAAAACTAAAATCAACTAATGTTAGAAAAATTATTTCAGTCTTGAAATCTGATAAAGAAACACATTTTAATATTTCTCATTTAATGACCTGAAGAAGAAATAATGTGATTCTAAGGCGTGCCTGAGATAAAAGAAGATTTTATAGAAGACTTCGACCACTGTTCAATGAAATGGCCTCAAGTGTAAGCTGGAAGTCAGGACAGCATCAGAGCTTAGAGACAAGGAAAAAGATTGGCCATCCGTATTCATGCCTGAGTACAGAATGTTTAGCAGGGTGCTGTTGACCAGGTCAATACTTAAGAGGTAAAGAGCCTTGCCCATCTTGGGTCAGCTTCCTACCACCTGACCTCTGGTGGGCATGCTTTATTTATCGAATTCCCTGGAAGCCACAGGCTCTCAAGAGCAAACTCTGAATAGCTTTGTAGGTAGAAAGGCCTTAAGGGAAGAAATCTGGATAGAAATTCACGAGTAAAGACTGAGGAGGAGGGTATGGCTTTCCCAGACTTTGACTGGGACTTCAATTTACAAAACAAAAAAAGGACTTTTCTTTGCTTTTACATTAATTATTTATTTGATCATGTATTATTATTTTGCTGATAGATACTGGGAGTCTTCATCCCAAAACCTTCATCAAAGTCACTCCTTGGAGTTGACCTTAGATTGAGTTTTACACTCTGAGACTATTGGGTATTGACTGATTGAACATAAAGAGATAAACATAAAGAGATGACATTTTCCCTCTCGAATAATAGTAGCCATGCTGTATGTCTAAATATCTCTCATGTGGTTTGGACCAAAATGTGCTGCATATAGGCTATGTCCTGGAAGACTGGACACCAGTAGCACCATTGAGGGGATTAGCATCTTTAGGATGTGGCTTTGATGGAGGAAAAAGGCAAATCCTTGAAGTCTATATTAGACTCCTGGCCTTCATTTCCACTTTCCAGCCACCAGGGTAAGTATAACCTCCTCACGATTATACTGCCTTATCACAGGCCTGAAGCTAACACCAAAAACTTTCAGCTGCAATTTCCAAAACTGAGAGTCAAAAATCAATCTCTTCTCCCTACAACCTTTCAAGTATTTTCTCACCTTTTCAAAAAGTTAACTAACACAACCACAAATATAATGGTGTTATGTAATATTGACACGTGAACGAAGATGTGCTCAGAGATTGCACAAACACACGATCCTTCTGGATGGCATTTCATTTGTATTTTTAACCCTGAGATTAAGAGGCTCATGTTCTACTGACTGAGCTATCTGGGCTGAAGAGCTATTCACCCAACGTGGGGCTCCAAATGTAGCAGGATTAATAAAAACCCAGAGACAAATATTGGGGTTCAACCTGAAGATCAGAAAAGCAAAACAGCCAGCCACTGGCTCTTACCTCTACCTCAGTCTGAAATGGAGATGCTGCCTCCAGAAATCTCATCATGAGACTGTGTTTGTGAGCTGTCTCCTCCTGTCTTATACTCCTCTCTAGGGATGGGGTTAAAGGTGTGTATCACTACCACCCAGTTTCTATGGCAACTAGTGTGGCTACTAGAAATAAAGGAGTGTCTCACCACTGCCTGGTCTGTAAGGCTGACCAGTGGAGCTGTTTATTCCATCAAATGACTCCACTGCAGTCTAGCTCAGAAAGCCAATGAGTTTATTGGAGTTAGTTACAGAAGTGTGGATAGTGCTTACTTATCTGTATCAGTGAAAAATCTAGCATGTTGGTCAATTCATGAAAGTTGCATTCCTGAGACTTTGCTAACCACTTACAGGCTTCATATGCTGCCCTGTTATTTATACTTCTGTGTCTGGTATCATTACTACATTGTTTATGAACTCCTTGAAAATAGTTGAATAAAAACAGCTGGAGGGAGGTTGTGTCTAACTTCAATGATATTAAGAGTTTTGAACGCTGCGTGTCCAGAGTTATGTTATCTTGGAACATCTTAAGACCTCTTAATATTCACTCTTTGGCCTTCTGTACATTTTTTGTGTCATTTTTGTGTGTCTATTAGATAATCCTTTAGACTTTATGAATAGACCCCTAGTGTTCATCAGCCAAAGGGCTAAGAATGCTGTAAGACAGCATCCAAGTCTGACAGCAGAGTTTTCCTGCTTTAATTTAGTTTACCTGCTTAATATACATACCAACCTATTCGAAAACTGTTATTTTATGACTTTCTTTGTTCTATTACTATAAAAGGCACATGAAACTGCTGCCTCAGTGAAACACGCTCACTCATTTTTGCCTTATTTTCTCCTTTTGAGGTGAGAGCCGTTTCTTTCTTGGGCAACAAAGAGTCTATTATTCATATCTGTGATTCCTAAACTTAGCTTAAATCCTCATCTATTGTCCATGTTTAGCGATTGTATTATCTAAGATGATGAACAAGTAAATATGTCTGCAGAAGTAACTGTGGCATTATTTTCAGCAGCTAACTAGAAAGAGACCCAAATTTGGGTTTAGAAAATCAGATAGCCCAACAGATCGGTGTGGGGAGCTCAAGGAGATAACAGATTTCACTGGAAGTGGAAGAAGGAGGGAAGAGCAGGGTAAAACAAAACAAATCCAGGAAACCCTATCTCTTTGGATGGAAATAGAAAAGTTAAGAAAGCAGAACTAAAGGCTGAATAATCAAAATGATATAAAGCTATGTCTCACTGACATAGGGAGACAGGTCAGATCCCCAATGGTGATTTACATGATTATAATAAGTATTACTCATAGCAATCATAATTACAAAGATAGTGAGCATTCCTGAGAATACCTTTGTTTCTTAACAGCTCATAATTTATTAACTGAGTGTTTATAAAGCAAGGTCCCTTTCAGGAAGCAAGTGAACCCCCAGGTCAACTATACTGTCCCCATTACTATTATATCCTCACACATGCCACTGGGTCCCCAAGACAGAGCTTTAAAATAGATTCCCACTATCCAGAGCTGAGATTTTCCTTTAAGAGCTGAAAATGTATTTTGTCCATTTGTCTCTGAATCCCCAGGAGCACAGAAGAAATGCTCGATAAATTTTTATTGATTTATTATCTTATATTTCCCCACAGCGAGCTGCATGATAGATAGGTCTGCACCCCCATTTTTTAGGTGAGGAAATCAGAGACACCTGGTCGGATTAGAAATTGTCTAACAAATTCCTAATATTTTAACACCTTAGTGTCTTCTAACGTAACTCATCTCCTGCCTAGAGAAGTCAAGACTGCCAAGGTCACATTGCTTATTAATTATTTCTTTTTCTGTAAGGAATTCTAAGGAACACATCCCTTTGCTTTATGTTGGAATAAAGAAGCAAAGATGTTTGCTGGCACAGTGCCTTCTTCTACTTTCAAGGATCAAGGGCAAAGCTGCACACTCGTGAGTCAGCCTTGAGCACCTAAAGCACTCTTTTCTCATGTGGTGGAGGACAGGAAAGGCATTATGCTTCTGGATGTGAAAATCCATGTGTATTCTAGGGGAGATGGAATCCGTGCCTTTCTGATTGATTTACACTTAAATCAATGAAGTGTTTTGCAAAAGATATTTGATGTTCAAGAAGCCTTTTAGAGGAGTCTGATGGGACTTTACAGCATTTTTGTCTTAAGAAGGCAACTTCTCTTCCCCCATGATCTTATACACAAATCACTTAATTTCAAAGTCTCATTTTGGAGAAGAATCTTATTACTTTCAAAGTCTTTCTACTTAGACATATTTAGAGGTAATTAATTTGTCTTTTATTATTTTGTCACTAGATTTTCTCTATCTATCTCTCTACCATCTACAGATCTATCACATATCTATTTTATCTATCCATCTAGTATCTTTCTAGGTATCAGCTACTTATCATCTGTTTATCATCTATCTATCTTCTTTAGATCGAAAACAGTTTTCATATCCAAAAGGTTAAGAGATCACATATTCTGAGCAAACATGAATGACTCTGGTCTGGTGTCGGAATATGGATTCTGCTACCTTTGAAAAATATATGAACTTTTATCAGCAAAGAAAATCACAAATCAATTCATTTGCCAAATACATTAGTGAAGACAGCAGGACAGTAGATTACATTGGAGCAGGTGATATTGCCTGATATTGGGATTCTGTGCTTCCTCGTAGGAGTAAAAGACTCTTATGCCCCCAAACAAAGAATTTTGCAGAGACACACAATGTCAGAAGAAGCAGAAAGAGCTCAAGAGGAAATTCCCTTCATGCAGGAGGAAAGTAGCCAGAGGAGAGAGAAAGAGAAGCTTAGTAGCTCCACTGCATACAGGACCACTGCTTTCAAGTAACTGTAGAGTGGTAGCACCGCTCATTAACATTGCAAAGGCTTATCCACTTGTTTACAGATCATTCCTATTGTATGCAATCCTACCAGTACCTTCCAGTAGCAAACACATTAGCACTTTATGTCTCCACTTAAGGATGTGTAATCTTGTATTATAGTGAGCTCCATGCTACTTCTGGGCATTCTGACATGTCAGGAGCTGCTTTTAGATGGCCTCACCAGGGTGTTCCGTTAACTCTCTTTCTTCATATGCCAATTTGACATTGTTTTCAGTATGCTTCCCAGTCTTCATTCTCCATCCATGCCCCTGCCTTACAGGGAAGCTTCATCTGTAAGTTTCACATATTAGCACACTCCTGGCTATAGAGATATAGAGCACATAATATATTTCAGAATATTTGTCTAACAGTAAAAAGGATGTAAG
Organism: Arvicola amphibius; assembly: GCF_903992535.2. Lineage (NCBI taxonomy): Eukaryota > Metazoa > Chordata > Mammalia > Rodentia > Cricetidae > Arvicola > Arvicola amphibius. Next base: position 991,709 of record NC_052061.1, on the reverse strand, counting down.
TTAAGATACAAAAGTTGGAAGTCAAGGGTTATGAAGGGGACTAAAGATAGTCCAAAATAATTTGATCTTCAAGCTGCAGCATTTAATTACTTCACACTCATGAAGTCATTCTATCCGTCTTCAGGAACTTTAAGACACATGTCTTAAAGATTCTTGAAGAACTTTAGTTTACTCCACCCATCTTTCACCTGTCTGTCTCTCTGTCAGTCTGAGTGTTGTATGTATGTATGACTATCTGCTTATCTATCCATCTATCTGTCTATCTATCTTCTATCTGTCTACATACCCATGTAGCTATATCTATTCCATTTGCTAATGATATTCACAATATTATAGGCAAATTTAATAATTTTGTAAAATCATTGGTTATTATTTCCAAAGAATAACAGAAACTCAGAGTTCAAGCAAAGATTGATTTCCACAAGATATGCTTCCTGCATGAAGAAGGAAGACAGAAAGTTTAGTGATTGAGGCTTAAGTGGGGGGAGACTTCTTCATGCTTATGATATAGATAAAGGGAAGGGTAAGTGTGCTGAGAGTCAATGAAAATTTTAATTAACTGAGTAACCCTGTGCTAATGATGACTGGCATGAAGTCATTCTGTCTATTCCACACAAACATTTAAAGGTGCCCATGTAATCACCTGCCTACTAGAGGCAAGAATGTGAGATACAAGCAAACAACGTGCTTCCCTCCAATCCTGCATCTGTTAAGAAACTCCTGTCATTTCTATCTATGGTTTTTATCTGGCCCAAACTTCTTAGGAGAGCCCAGTATCTGACATGAAGCAAGTAGTGTCCTTGGTGCTATTATTGCTGATGTGACACAGATCATAGCTTCATGAAATGAGTAGGTGGTAAATTACTTACTTTCAATTATTTTTCTGACTTTTGTCAAGAGGGAATGTTTCTATTCCTGCCTGTGCTGATGCCTCTAATAAGCCGAATGTTGCTGACTTGTCATCAGAGTCTCAAGCAGACACCAAGTGTCTTGTCTGAATCTAAGAACAATGTTTTGCATTCATTCAGTTTATTTCCAAGTTTACCTTGTAGTGTGGGAAGTAAAAATAACATTTCTATTTATAGGTATGGATATAAGGTTTCCTTTTAAACAAATGTTGATTTTACATTTTGAAGAAGGGAGTTGATTAAAATATTATATCACACAGATGGTGCACAGACGAAAAGAAAAGCAACTATATGCATGACTACAGCTTGCAGAAGAAAAGCACTATATTAAATCAACATCCTTTCAAAGAGCCATCACCAAGTACATTGTCTTTTTTAATTTGGGAAATATACACATTAAAAGTACTATTTGGGGGTTTTAAGTTTGTATTCAGTTTCAAATGGCCCAGATATCTCTACTTTGATTTCTTATGAAATATCAACGACAATAACCATGATCTTCAGTTAAAATCTTAGACACAGACTTGCAGACACACCAATGCCTTCCTCTTTTCAGAGACTGAAGTAAATAAAGGAAGTAAATCTTCCCAGTGTACAAATGTGGGGCAGAGTATGAGAAAACAACAAAAACCAACTTCCATTTTTTTCTGCCTATTTTATTTGGTTTATCACCCAGTTTCATTTGGGGAGACATTGTGGTCCTCTTCAGTGAAAGTTTATTTTTATGTTTTTCTTGCCATTGCAAAGGGAAGTCAACATATTGCTCATAAAGTGTTAAAGTCTTTATGAACTGCTGATGGATATCAAGGAAATGCTCTGAGGATTAGGAGGTGATATTGTGGAAAATATCCAGTTCCTCTAAATATTACCTTCAGTAGCTTTGTAGCAAATATTGCTGGAGAAAGAGACTATAAATCATCGAAGTCCTGAGGGCTGAATGCTGAAGGACCATTTATGTTTTCCTTTGGTTTGAATTACTGGCCAAGACTATTGAATAAGGAAAAGAAACATTTTACAAAGAAAAATGAAGAGAGGAGAGGAGGGAAAGAAGAGGAAGAGAAGATGCATGAGAATATAGATAGAGGAGGAGCCTAGAGAAATGTTAAACCTCCTTGCTGAGGAAGCATCTGGTCTTTTCGTTGCTTTGTCTTGAGATGAGGTCTCAAGACATTTATCATGTTTTTGATGACTAGGTTGATTTCACAAGACCTGGTTGGTCTGATATTTTGTTTCCTATAATTCGTGTCTTACAGTGATGTATGCAGGACATTTAGGTAAAGGCACTTATAACTAGATACAAGCCAATACCAAGGCCAAGTGTATAATTACACAGCTTGGAAATCATTTGGAGAATGTATTAGTTGTATACAGGAAATCTGGAACATGTTCTGTGCCCTACCCTTTAGCAAGAACAGGGTCTTTAAAAAGAGCAATGACCGTAGCTGTTGTTTCTTTATTGTTTGGTTTCTTGAAAAACTGTAGCAGGTCCCTCCCCACTCCTTTTTCTATCTGCCCTGGTAAATTTGTTCACGCTGCCTCAGTCAGTCAAGACAACAATGCTAATTTATTTCATTTGCCTTTTGTCAATATCATGTTTACACCTATACAGACCCATAAGCCTGTCCATTTTCATTTCTATCACCCCTCAGTAAAATATGGCTCCCTCCCATGAGCCTTTACCACACTTCTCTCATTGGAACATATTAAAATTATAATAATTCTAATAATGTGAACTGTATATGAGGAAATGCTGTCAATTATACAGATATACAACATTAAACTTATTTATATTACTGAATAAGGCAAACGACAAGAATAATGTAATCCTTCTATTTATATTTTTTTTCTAGGATTTTGAGTCCAATCTTGGTCATTTTGGATGTGACATGAGAAATAGAAATGGTGGATGAATGCTGAATGTGTGCGGTTATAATCTCCTGTGGCAGACAACCTCGTCTGGCTTGTCATTACCTTTGAAATTTCTTGATGGCATACACTGTGAGTGTATGTCATTAAGTGCTAAAGCATTATGTTGAGTCCTGAGCCACAACAGTGTTTAGTTTGCTTAACCCGTGAGAAATCAGTGTCTTATTAATGTATAAACAAGTGCATTTACAAACGCATCTGCACGGACACCCAGTTTCATCAGCATGCTTTACAGCTCATGTTGCTTCCTACTTAGGACCAGGTGCAGATAATTAAAAGATGAATGAGATAAGATGCCCTCAAAATCTCAGTCAAGTGGCAGAGACAGAAAATGTGAAGACCTCATTTGGTACAAGGACAGCTCACAAGGGCTGCAGCCAAAAGGGACGCTGAAAATGTAAAGACTTGGGAGTCTGAGGGCATCCTTGGAGATATCACTTCACTTCTATGCATATCTTTCCGACTGTCTAACTTTGGGAGCCTCTTAGCGACTCTGAAAAGTGGTTGGCTATGTCTGAAGTGAGGATACACAGCAGGACTCAAGAAGAGTAGTTAACTATGTGTCATGATAGTTGAATAGGCAAGTCCCGAAGAGCTTGCCTGAAAAACTTGAACATTTATTTATGAATCCTTTATCATGCTGAGAATTGTACAATAAGTGTATGTATTTCAGCTCCGTGACAGCTGTGCTCAAATATAGTGCTATAATTTGCCAGAATATGGAGCAATAGGAGGAAGAAATACCATTTACAAAGTAATTGCAATACTTAAAAAAAAAAAAAAAAACAAAAACAAAGCACCAACAACATAAAGAAAATGCAAAAACACTGGTTTTGGGGATTTAACTCCATCCCAACTGCTCAACTGCTCAGGAACCACTAAGACATAAGCATTCTTAAGGTCTGTGTTTTACAAATGAGAAGTGTGGGGTAGGGGGAACTTAAATATCTTACCCACCATCACACAAACTAAACATAGTATTATATTGTGACACCCAGGAAAGAGAATTGAGGGCTGAGACTAGGCTAACTATTGTGATAACATAGTTTTCATTTGATTTGTTTCTTTTCCTTTTATGTTTTTTGTTGTTGTTCAAGACACACCTTGAATTTCTTGCATCATTATTGTCTTTATCTTATATTAGAATGCTTGTTTTAGTGTTCAGCAAATAGTCCAAACTTGTATTCTAATATACCACAATGATGGGGTCAGGAGTGTCAGTAAATTCTGTGCCAAGTGCTAGTGGACAGTCCCAAGCAGCATGTGAACACAGCTATTAATTGACAGGCATGTGGTATTATCAGTTACTCTTCTCTTCGCCTGTTGAATATTTCACTTCTGTGGTTGAGACTACCTTCTTCATTGCCCCTTGCAGGTTTCTCCAATGATCATCTTGTTTGAATTTCAAAACCTACTTCTATAGCATCTTCTGCTCCTGTAAGTCCTCGTTGCTCTCGTTTCTCCACAGACTACTGATCTTTCAGCACGAGGTCTTACCTTCCAGATATCGGGTCCCTTTCCTGTCATCCCTACTAATGTGTCTAGTAATGTGAGTGACATATATTTTTTAAGTCAGTATAGACTGTGTACCATGCCATATGTAGTAGGGACAAATGCATTATCTTGGACAATTGTTGACATTTTGGGAGTAAAGACTAGCAGTGTCTAAATTGTGCAAATGAAATATGTATCAACTTAAGCCAGACAAAATTTTCCATGTAGACACCCATATTGTATACTAAGTAACAAATATATTGATGGATATTTTCCCATTGTCTATTTTTCTTAGTATGACATCTAACATCTTTTTAAATTTGCCCCCAAATTCACATAGCTAACCAATTTGCCACACCAACTGTGTGAAAATTCCTTTGCATTTTCATAGAACGGGGTGCATTTGGTTCATTAGGTTCTTTGAATTATTTGAATGTAGCAATTAACCCAGATTCATCTGCAGTGTTGTAACCATAGCAGACAAGTCTAATTGATTATGGTCTGACATATTTTTAAGATTAATCTCGAGGAAGCACTTAAGACAGCCACTAAAATCGCCCAGAATTATACAATTAGATTAAGTTCCTTTTGTCAAATAAGCTTATATGCTTTCCTCATCCTGAAATGACCTACTTCTTGTTCAGCTTTGGGACTCCAACCAGTTCATGTCCTTGTGAAACGGTCTTGATTTCCACACCTGTAGGGGAATTTACCCGTCTGACCACATAGCATATAGGTCTGCAACATAGAGGTCTTCATTTGCTTGTTGATGTGGCTTCCAAATTGTTGCATTGGCAGTGACCTGTGTGCCCAGGATCATCCGTCTTTCCCACTGGTGGTAGAAGTGTTCTTCAAACTCCTGTTCAGAAAGTTATGTGTAGTACTTCCTTGGAATTCAAACAAGCTGACATATCTAAGATAACTGATTGATGAGTGGGAATGAAGCAGACCCAGACAGAGACTCATCCAGTTTAGTACACAACAATAAAATGGAATTGGAGGGGCGGACAGATTGACAGAGCCATTTTGTAAGTTAATTTGTGCTAAGATACTTGCCTTGTTCTTCGTGTTCCCTTGCATTCAAGCTGCATGAGAGCCTTGTCCTGCAGACAGACAGACAGCTTCAGGGCAGATTAAATAATCAGCCAAGTGAGAAGAGCATCTTCCAGTATGTCTGCAAAAATACTTCAATTTCAAAACTGATTATTAAAAGCCACAAGGAAGGCAGAGATAACACCGTTGAAACATTGACTTACTGATCAAAAGAGACACTAATACGTGCTCCTTCAGGGAAACTGTTAGAATTTAACATGCGCACAAGCAAATCCTCTTACACCTTTCTCCTTCTGCATTGTCACAGAAATTCCATCTTTGGTGTTTCCCTGCTGTCTCTTAGCTCTTATGAAAACAAAAATGTTTTCAAAAATGTTGTTTATGTTGACTTCTGCATTCCATTTCTTCCTTTGTTCCTCCTTTCCTTACTTTTCTCCTTCTCCATTTATTTTGATAAAAATGTTTTTTATTTTTGTTTCCCCCCGGGGTTCTGTGTCTATGTGCATCAATTGTGTGGTCCCTTTCTCCTTCCCTTCATTTTGTTATTGTGTTCAAAAAGATTTTCTTTTTAGACAGGTGCCATGGCCACAGAACAAGGACATAGTATATAATTTTTTTGAAGAACAAATGTCATCAGATAACGTCCCAGGGAGACTTGGGCTTTAATCCTCATTTTCTGGGTGTGCTACCTTTACCTTTGAAATCTAAATTTCCACAGCTGTGAAATAGCATTTGTACAGGGAAACTGTCACACAGGAAAACTATTGAATGGTAACTGTGATCACATTCATCAACATTGCATATGGAAATTGAGCCACTGACATTGGGATGTCTATATCAGCTCAATGCAAATTGAATCTTTTACTGTAATCCCCAAGGTTTTAAACTCATTTCATGAATTTCAGTCCTTTCTCTGAGATGCTTGGTTCTTTCATCTAGGATGACTGTCTTCATCCAAGCGGTCATTTCTAGGTGGCAGGTCCAGAGGTACTGGGCTTGTAAGCATCCCTAATTAAAATGCATGATGTTGCAAACGTGAAAGCAACACTGAGCCGTAACCACATTGCCTGAAGGTAGCTGACAGCCATTGACTGGACACATATTTTTTGTTGTTGGTGGTGGTGTTTTTAAGGACAAAAAGCATTTATTTTTGAGCAATATATACACAGAACAAACTCTCCTAACTTATTTTTTTCTGATGGAGAATTTGAAATTTGGCACAGACTCAAGATTCAAGAAGCAATTACAAATAGAGAACTCACCTTTCCTCCTACCTCCTCTGACTTCCTTTATTATATAGAATTTTGTAACCAATTATTGGGTCAAATAAAATTGAGAGATCTATTTTTAAATAGCTTCAAACACTGGATGTTAATAATCATTATACTGTCCAGTCACTGATTTAATATGTAGACATAAAATCAGTTCTGTGGTATTCAGACTTCTTAGGATGACACCGGGAAATACTAGCTGAAAAAAAAAAAAACATTTTGGCACAAGATTCCTGTATTTTGTGAGCTTTACTAAGTAAAGAGTATCATAGCTTGGAAATAAAATTTAATAAAATCCAGAGCTCCTGACTCCTCACTGAGAGATTGTTCACTGTATGTGTGTTCTCAAACTATTCTTTTTTAATAGTTGACCATGTAAAGAAAAAGAAGTTTTCCCTACTTCAGATGACAGATATATACATGTATGTTGCCTATGAAGACACTTTTAAACCTTAACATGGACAATTGACAATACATAGTATCTGTTTTACTATTTTTTAAAAGCCTGAAAATTTATATACTTTTTTCAAATATAGATGATTATAGGCACCTAATAACATTGCCAAGATAATACAGATGGAATTTCAGAATGCAGTTTGAACTATTTATTATTTTAGCTTATTTATGTATATGTGTATGCCTGCATAGGTTTATGTGCACCAAGGATATACAGGCACCCACAGAGGCCACAGAGGTTTGGAGTCTCAGGAACTGGACCTGTTAAGAGATTGTTATTAACCTGATATTGGTGCCAGAAACTGAACCTGGGTCCGCTATAATGAGTATATGCTCTTAGGTAGTAAACTGTCTCTCCAACCCCTTAAACTTTTTGTCAGAGTTCATAAAATTTCAGTCAACAACTCTTCTACCTAAGTATTCTATATCCTCTATATCCATTCATGGCAGTACATGGTATGACATTAGTTGTCTTATTGTATTTCTTTCATGCTAATCAACATGTTATGATAACAAAATTAAAGAAAAAAGCCTAAACATATATATATATATATATATATATATATATGTTTTTATTCAATTCTTTATTCAATTGATTGCTGTAGTAGTGTGGTAGTTTGAATGATAATTGCTCTCATAGGTTTATATATTTGCATTATTAGACCCTAGATGATGATGAACTTTTTAGAAGGACTAGGAGGTGTTGGAGAATAGGTGCTGGACCAAAGTATTGGAGAAGTTATGTCTTTGTTGGAGGAGGTGTGTCTCTGGGGATGGGTTTTAATGTTTAAAAAATATAGGTCTTGCCTAATTGCCTAAATTAATTCTCTCTCTCTCTCTCTCTCTCTCTCTCTCTCTCTCTCTCTCTCTCTCTCTCTCTCTCCTCTCCCTCTCCCTCTTTCTCTTCTTCTTCTTCCCTTTCTCCCTCCCTCCCTTATTCCCTCCCTTCTCCCCTCCCTCTCCCTTTCTCTCTCCTTCTCTTCTGCCTGATATGGATATAAAAGGTCTCAACTACTTCTCCAGCATCATAGCAGAATGCTGCACTGCTTCCTACCATGACAATGGATCAACCATATGAATCTGTAAGCAACCCCTCAATTAAAAGCTTTATTTTAGAAGTTGCCTTGGTCTCAGTGTCTCTTCATAGAAACAGAAGAGTAACTAAGACAATTACACATATTTTATGGTCTGTATTTTAGGTTATTCAGTTGATTAGTTAACTAAAAATAAAGGGAGATGTGTGCAGATGACATTGTCTGCCTAAGCAGAAATTATTCATTCTTTGCAGAAAATAAACCAAGGACTGCTTGGGATACTATTATAAACCTGGTTTTCTTTGGGTGCAATGTATGATGAAGTCTTATTTTCTAACAGTATAGTAGCAAATGAGCTCTACCTACAGAGGATTAGCAAGGTCTTTCCAATACTTTCTAGCTTTTTATTTTACATATTCATCATCCTCCTTAGCACACTTAAAATTTATATTGCAATTCTCGAAGACAACAATAATCTAAAACTATTCTACATTTGATTGCCCAATTCTCACAAGACTACTAGTAAGCAAGTTCAGTTATTCTTCCTCTTCTTTATATGGATGAGGAAACTCAAGATCAGAGATTTTTTGCATTTTGTCTTAAGTCATGCATTTCAGCCAAACATAATTAATGCAGATTCACAGGCAGTCTGATTGTCTTCCTCAACCCCAGTCAGACCCTGCCCAGCTTCAAATCCATTTTTTTCTCCCCTTCCCCGCTCTCTCTGTGAGTGTGTGTGTGTGTGTGTGTGTGTGTGTGTGTGTGTGTGTGTGGTGTAGAGGGTGGGGCTTGCTATCCAACTATCTAGTCTTTCTTTTCTTGACACTTTAAACTTACATATCTTACAAGGGTACCATTTTTCTGATACATAGTTATTATTGATTATTATTATACTCTTTGAGACGTGTTTAAGCAAGAATCCCATCATGTTATTTTCCCTCCACGTATGTATATAAGCACGCAAATGCTTTCATATGCCAGAAGAGGATGTCAGATCTCCTGGAACTAGAGTTACAGACAGTTGTGAGCTGATAAGTGGGTGCTGAGCATCGAACCTAGATTCCCTACAAGAAGATAAAGAGCTCATAAGTACTGAATCATCTCTTCAGCACCCTGTCACGTGTTTTTTGTTTTGTGTTTTGTTTTGCTTGCTTGTTTTATCTGAATCAAACAGTAGATCACTGACACTCTTCTCATAGCTTCTATCTTTAATCATGTTTAAATGTTTAGGTTCTTTGGGGTAAAACTTGTTTACAGATGAATAAACAACTTCGTGTTATTGATAGCAAAAATGAGAATAAGAAGAAAATTCTGGAAAAAAATATACAGTTTAGGAAAGAAGATAGTAGTTTGGGGTAAACTTAAATGGTGAGATACTACATTTGGCTTTTTCCCATGGTAATACTGAATCTGCCAAATTGTGAAAAAGTTAAGAAGCCACTAGAAAATCTTTTAAAAAGAATGGAAATGTGTGAGCATGATTGTCTCAGGTAAAGTAAACTGTAGAAGGATGTGCTGTGGCAGAATATTTGCTTAACTATGTAAAGATGCTTTGTTTGTTTATGTTGTGGAATATTTGTTTAACTAAATAATGATTGCTGTTCTTGTTCAGCCATGTAAAAAATATGCTGCTGTTTCATCTTGCCTACCTATGGCACCTGATAGGTCTAATAAAAAGCTAAATGTCCAATAGTGAGGGAGGAGTTATAATTTGGAGTTCTGAGCAGAGAAAAAAAGAAGGAGGAAAAATTTGGGTTCAAGGGAAAAAAGAAAAAAAAACAGATGCCAAGAAGACACCAGGGGGCACCCAGCCAGACACAGAGGAGGCAGGAAAGTAGGACATACACAATCAAAGAGAGGTTGAAAAGTCCTGAGGCAAAACATAGATAAATAGAAACAGGTTAAATTAAGTCAAGAGAGTTAGTGAAAAAAGTCTAAGCTAATGTCATGCATTTGTAACTAATAATAAATCTCCTTGTCTTTATTTGGGAGCTGGTTGGAAACCCAAAGAAAATCCCCACTGCAGTGTGGTATGGGTGTGTTTACATAGTCTGCTCTCTGGGCCTCAATTGTCCTGTATATGGGTTAATAGCAAGATTTTGGACAGTATTAGTAATTCAAAATTGATCAACTTAATTTATTTTATTGTTAATCCCAGAGGTTAAGTTTTTGAAGAGAAGAAAAACATTCCACATTTCAGAAGAACTAGAGAGGCCACACCTGCCTGCATCTCACTTTTAGGGAAGCTGGTGAATCAGTTGTGGGGAGTCCATCAACAAGCTGTATTCACGCCGTGACTGTGGTCAATGTAGGGTACCCAGATTTCACTGTCCTTCTTTCATGGCCTGCTTCATGTCATGCTATCATTTTTTCATGTTTTAGCTAAAATGACAAAAGGGTTTGCATGCGAGCAAGAGTATGTAACTGAGGAGGTTCGAGAATCCCTGCATTGCACATTCCTGACTGGTAAGGAATGGAATCCGTGCTTCATTTCTCCTACTGAGCGCCATTGACATTCACTCAGTCAGGAGAATAATTATTTCTATATCTCAGTTAACACCCATCTGATCGCTCAATAAGTTCAGCAGATTTTAGCCATACATATATGGTTTTACCATATGTTTATATATGTATATGCATGCTTACCATGCTTATATATAATATATATTGCAACCATGTATTTATGTGTTATGTATCATAATATATGTGTGTATTTATTATATGTTTGCATCTAAGCTAACATTGTCTTACTCCAGCAAGGTAGGTTCTCTTACCTATATTATGACAAGAGTTTCTTTACTCAGCTAATGAAAATGCCTTCTCAGATATCCTGTCTATAAGCTCATCTTCTAGGGAAAGGAATCTTCTCACAGATCTGCATCAATGTTCACCTCTTCCATTAGCCTCCGTGTTCACAGCTCTTGATAGAGCTCTCCTAAGGTTGTGCGCTCCTTTAGTGAACCGAGCGGCATTGGCCTCATACCCCACAGTGCCCTACATGCCTGGACTAGCTCTTCTGCACCCTCCTGAACTTCACCTCTGTGCTGGGAATACTGATTGGCATTTTCTCTGTTCAGTCTTGGATTCAAAGAATGTAATCCCCTGCTTATAGTCTCCTTTCTGTCTGGCTTTGATCCTTTCATTCTGAATTAATTTTACTAATTTTTCATATGTCAATGTAAGCACTCTTTTCTGTGAAATTCATTTTTCCCAAAATGTTCTTATGCTGTCACTTTTTTCTTCTTCAAGTGTATTCTATATGTGTGCAGATACATGTACACATATATGTTTGTGTGGATATGGAAGGCTGAGGTCAGTATCAGGCGCCACTCTCAGTAACTATCCATCTTTATTTTGATACATGGCCTCTATAAATCTGAAACATCTATGAATCTCACTGAATCAATTTGGCTGGCTGTGCAGTGAGCTTCAGAGTTCTTCCTGTCTCTGTTTTCCAGTGTCAGGATTAAAAATGTCTATTGCCTCACTCAGGATTTACATGGGATCTGGGGCTTGCCGTGAAAGCACTCTAGATATTGAGCTGTATCTCTAGATCTTTTAATTTGTGCCAAAATAACAACATTCAAATCCCTACTCTGTTACACACGGTGAACTATGTCACATGGGAAATGTCACTTCATGTAGAATATAATCTATTCACTGATAGACAAGAAACCATGTTACAGCAGTAAACGGAAACAACAAAGTTAATGACAGATCGGCTTTGTCTGCTGTGTTTTTTCCCTTCAGTGGATCTACATCTTCATTGTGTGCTTCTGAACCTATGCATAGAATCCAACACACACACACACACACATACATGTGCAAACACACAATGTGTAAACACACACACCTCTACCAGTTTCTTTATTTTAATTGAATGTTATATTCTATGCATGAGGGTTTTCCTTGCATGAATGTCTGAGCAACACTTTCATGCCAGAAGAAGGCCTCAGATTCCTTAGAGCTAGAGATATGCATGATTTTGAGCAGCAAAGTGAGTGGAATCAAAGCGCAGTCCTCAGGAAGAGCACCCAAAGACATCTTACTTAGAGCATAGTAACTTCTAAAGGGGAGGTTGACACAAGATTTCATAACCAAAGAAGCTGTTTTCAATTGACAATACTTGAAAAAGGAACATCAGTATTCTCTGACAGAGAGTCATAGGCCAGAGAGGCCCTATGCCCAGGAGTACTTAGACAACCAAGCTGCATTCTATGATTTGTTTGCTTGCTTTGTTTGTAGGCTTCTTATTTCTTTTTTCTCTTGATTCTTTTTTTTGTTTTATTGATTATTTTTGTTTTGGTTTGGCTTGTGTGCTTTGTGTTTTTGTTTTTTGGGTGGATAGAAAAGTGGGAAAGATCTGGGAGGAGTTACGAGAGGGGAAAGAATATTATCAAAATACAGCATATGAAATATTTTTAAATAAAAATATTTTAACTTATTCAGTTCCTCTGAATACTTGCATAACCACTGCTAATAGGAATTAAAGGCCCTCTATCTCTTATGTTGCTACCCATTTTTAATTCACATTTTACAGAATAAATGTTGGCCTTTGTGGCTCTTTTTTTTTTTAAAATTTTAGCAAAGACCATCTCTTGCATATCTGTTTTTATAAATTTATATTTATAGTATTCAAAGAATCTCAAACCGTGTTTTGTTACCATCAAAATGGCTTAGGAGAGCAAATATTGAGGTAACGGCATGTGTGCTTACCTTTTTACTGAATTTCTCTCTTAGCTATTGCCCCTCCATAGTGAAGAGCAGCATGAATGTTTATTTCTCTTTTCAGGTTGGCTGTTCATGAAATTTCTGGGCCATATACTTACTGTGTTGTTTGTATGGTGCCTGAACCTCAGGTGTCAGTGAGGGAGCATAGCTAAATAACTTTGTAGAACCTGATCTCAGTCACCCAGAATTTTTACACAAAGAGCACACACACAGAGTCACAGTTCATGAGAAAAGAAGTCATGAGTCTTAAAGATAACAGGGGTCAATATATGGAAAGGATTGGAGGGAGGAGAGAGAAGGATTAAAGAAATATAATTTAATGGCAATCTCAAAAATAAAAGAAATAACTTTAGAAAACCCCTTCTTAGTGTTCCTAACATATGTCTCTTTTTTTTAGAAGTTAGGTTAGAGACACAAGTAGCCAAATACTCTGCATGGTCACCAAGTCCAGGCTGCAGGACTGCATGACTTTTTCACAGCTTATTTGGTGCTAAAAGGCTATGAGGTAGGGGTGTCATACACACTAAATCAGTACATTATAATTGACTCTAGAGATCATAATCACAAAATGAGCCCCACCCTTAGGTCAGATGATGCTGTCTGTCTTGAAACACTGAGCACAACAGAAAAGCTGGTTTTTTTGTCTCAGAAACTCCATTAAACATGACTTTGTTTTCTTAAAACAAAGACAGTGCACTTAGAATTCTGTAGAGGGGCTGGGAAATGAGTAAAGGAGAATGCAAGCCAGCCTGGAAGCCACTCTCCTACATTATTCATGTCCCATGTACATGAAAGTTAGGAGAGAGTGGGGACATCCATTTGCTTGCTTGCTGGTTATGAGTCAGATTCTACGGCCCCGAGTAGGATGACACTAATGTATGGCACTACCTCGTACCCTTATTTTACATTCTGCATTTTTTTTTCCAAGAAAGACTTAGTGTTCCTTCAGGATGTTTACAGACAAAGTTTTCAGACTGCACTGAGAAGGGAGAATGATGCCCCAGAGATGGGGTGAAGGCAGAGTGAATTACTTTGTTCGGATCTAGATAGCTCTTAGGAATGCAGAGAAAAAAAAAATACCATATTTTCATCTGTTCTTTAAACCATGGCAGTCACAGAAAACTGAAACTGAAACTGTTCTTGCTGTAGAAGTGGGCAACATGGCTTAATTCCTCTTTTCCTCCAAAGAAACCTCATCCTTCCCCACTAATTCTTCTGTGATACAACCCTGCATTTGAAAACAAGTTGCTGCCTAACTACCTGGCTGGACACATTCCTCGTCTTACCCCTTTGTGAACCTCCAGTGTAATGGCATTAATTGTTAGATATGTGTACAATGTGTGAAGACAGATTGTTGTGATTGGTTTAATAAAGACCAGAACAACCAATAGCTAGACAGGAGGTACAGTCGAGACTTCCAGCAGCAAGAGAGGAAGTAAGAGATGAGTCTACGGGTGAGAGAGACATGGAATGGGTCAGACACACAGATTGGGAGGAAAGGTAAAAAGCCTAGAGGCAAAATGGAAATTAATATAAATAGGTAAATTTAAGTTATAAGAGCTAGTTGGACAAAGCTAAGTGAAGGTCGAGCTTTCCCAATTAGTAATAAATTACTATGCCATTATTTGGGAGTTGGTTGGTGGGTCAGAGAATGACTCGTTGCAGTTAATAGTCCCCTAAGAGAAATATAACTGTGGACATACAATCTAGAATGGAGGGGGAATGTGTTTGCCCAGTTATCTCAATTATATTTTTGAAATCATTTTCCTTTTCTCCTCATCTGGCATGCTCCCCATATTCTAATATTTATGTCAATTTTGTTCTTCTCCAGAGAACTTTTTCTTTACTTCTTCATCACCTCAAAGACAGGCTTTATCCTGTTGTTCTATATCAAGCTTTAGAGAAACTCGCATCCACTTGGCATCTAAGATAATAATTGTCATTGTCATTATAGTTGCTTATGGAAAGACAACAGAACAAGTGTCAAAATATGACTTCCACCAGAGACTGAGGTTAGTCCTTCAAAAGGAATCTCCAGAGAAAGCCTTTCATTGAATATTTCATGAATATTTCTTTAAATCTTTACTCAAAAGTTACCCATGACTTCTATTTTTCCTATCTGAGTTTGCTAGCAACATTCTAGATGTGACTTGGTCATTCTTGACCACCCCCTGCCTCATAGCTGACTTACATACACCAGACATACACCTTTTTTTTTTTTTTTTTTTTTTTTTTTGGTTTTTCGAGACAGGGTTTCTCTGTGGCTTTGGAGCCTGTCCTGGAACTAGCTCTTGTAGACCAGGCTGGTCTCGAACTCACAGAGATCCGCCTGCCTCTGCCTCCAGCCGGGCGGTGGTGGCGCGCGCCTTTAATCCCAGACATACACCTTTTGCAAGTCCTCCAATGGCAAGTTGTCAGTTACCTTTCTGCTGTCCCATGAAACATTATGACAGAGACAGCGTAAGGAAGAAATGTTTATCTGGGGCTTGTGGTTGCAGACATTTAGAGTCCACCCAGGCACAGTAGGTGGCAGTGGACTGGTAGTTGGGGAAGCAGCTGAGAGCTTACATCTTTTTGTTTGTTTTTTAATTTTTATATGGTTTATTTTTTTATATTTAAAAATTTCCATCTCCTCCCATCCTCCTCCCCCTTCCCTCCCCTCCCCTCCACCCATACCCCCCCCTCCCTCTCCAGGCCAAGGAGCCATCAGGGTTCCCTACTCTATGTTAAGACCAAGGTCCTCCCAACTCCCCCCAGGTCCAGGAAGTTGATCGACCAAGCTGAGAAAGCTCCCACAGAGCCCGTCCATGCAGAAGAATCAAAGCCCAGCACCATTGTCCTTGGCTTCTCAGTCAGCCCCCACCATCGGCCACATTCATAGAGTCCGGTTTGGTTGCATGTTCCATCAGTCCCATTCCAACTGGAGTTGGTGATCTCCCGTTAGTTCTGTCCCACCGTCTCCATGGGTGAACGATGGGGGGAGCTCGGAGGAATGGGATGCTTGGGATACAGGAAGGGTGGATATGGGAGCAGGGAAGCATATATCTTAATTAAGAGAGCCATCTGAGGGTTGTTAAGAGACTTGACTCTAGAGGGGTTCCCGGGTTTCCAGGGAGATGCCCCAGCTAGTTCCTTGGGCAGCTGAGGAGAGGGAGCCTGAAAAGGCCAGTTCCTATAGCCATACTGATGAATTTCTTGCATATCACCATAGAACCTCCACCTGGCGATAGATGAAGAAAATGACAGAGCCCCACATTGGAGCACTGGACTGAGCGCCTAAGGTCCTGATGAGGAGCAGAAGGAGGGAGAACATGAGAGAGAGAGCTTACATCTTGAAGCCCAAATAGCAAGCAGAGATGGTAGAAGTGTTTTTATACTTTAAATCCTGCCCACAGTGCTATGATTCTCTCAGCAGGATCACACCTCTTAATCCTCCACAAAGAGCCACCATTGGGGCCAAGTATTCAAATGCCTGAAATTTGTGATAATATCTCATTCAAATCACCACAACAAATTTGTATATTCAAAGTGAAAAAGGGTTTTGTTTAAACAATCTTTGAATCCGTGGTCCACAGTTCTTAGCAAAAGATCAGACACAAAGCCGGTGTTCTCTTTGTTCTCTTTCTCTCCTCTCTCTCCCTGTCTCTCTTTGATCTCTTTACACACACACACACACACACACACACACACACACACACACACACACACACGGATTTATGACATTTTCATACATATGTATCATTATACTTTATTCTCATCCACTTCCTTCCCTTTACATTTAAGCTTTTATGTGCTAAATATTTTCATTATACGACAGATTCCGGCATATTTTAGCTTCCAAGAATACTCAAAATTCACCTACAAACAGTTCTTCACCTTCTTTATATTTTGATCACATTTATAGTTCAAAATATTAATGCCTAGCTAAAGCTGCATTGCACAATACCAGAGCTTAAAGATGTGGTAAGAATGAGAGACTTTATTTGTCAATGGAAATTTGAGTATTCACTGTGTACTGGTTCTCACTATTCTGCCTTGTTTTGCAACAGCATATCTTTGTTAATTATTATTTTTCTTGCTATTATTGAGCTGGACATTTTTCTCCACTCCCCTCCCTTCCTTGCCTCTCCCCTTCTATCCTCTCCCATGATCTCCATGCCCCCAGTTTCTCAAGAGAGTCTTGTTCAACTCCTATGCAGATCCATGTATGTCTCCTAGCGTACTCTTTGTTGTCTAGTTTCTCTGAGGTTGTGGTCTCTAGGCTGATTTTTCTTTGCTTTATGTTTAAAAGCCACTTATGAGTGAATACATATTATATTTGTCTTTCTGGGTCTGGTTTACCTCACTCAATTTGTTTTTTTTTTTGTTTTTTTTTTTTCAGATCCATCTATTTGCCTGCCAATTTTAAGATGTCATTATTTTTACTGCTATGTAGTACTCCATTGTGTAAATGTACCACATTTTCTTTATCCATTCTTCAGTTGAGGGGCATCTAGGTTGTTTCCGGATTCTAGCTATTACAAATAATTCTGCTGTGAACATAGTCGAGCATATGTCTTTGTGGTATGATTGAGCATCTTTTGGGTATATACCCAAGAGCAATATTGCAGGATCTTGAGGTTGGTTGTTGCCTAATTTTCAGAGAAATTGCCAAACTGATTTTCAAAGTGACTGTACAATGTGATTGGGATGCATTATTAGTGAGCATGCCTGAAACACATCTTCTTGTCAAGCTATGAGCTCCAAACATAATTTTATTATTTTTATCTTAATATTTACAAAAGTTTGGGTGCACCTGTCTGTGGTTATACACGCATGTGGATGTACACATAGGAGAAAACTCCATGCCAGGTGTCTTCTCACCTGATATTTTGGAACAGAGATTGTCGCTGAACCTGGAGCTCTCCAGTTCCAGTATGCTGACTGGGCTGCGGTCTCCAGGGACCTTCCTGTGTCTACCCTTTGCCCAGTGCTGAGATGGCAAACACATGCCACCTCACCTGGATTCTCACTCCGATCCTCAGACTAGGGCAACAAATGTCTAACTCCTGTCTTTCTCTCTATCTATTTCAATGCCATTTTTCATGGAGCTAAGCTTTTGTTTCTTTGATTTTCTTTTTTAAAAAATATTTATCCATTTTTAATATTTTGTGTAAGTAACTGTTTGTTTGCATGTATGCATTGTGTACCTGGTACCCACAAAGGCCAGAGGAAAGCATTGGAACCGTTGAAATAGTAGGTATAGCAAGATTGTTTTACTGTTACATGGGTGCTAGGAAATAAATCTGGGTTTCCTGCAAGAGCACCAAGTGTTCTTATCTTCTAAATCATCTCCCCACGCCCTCTTTCTAATTTTGAAATACAATATCAAAGACCAAAATATAAAGTAATGGGTTTCATTATATTTTCATAAATATGCTTTATGTTTTTGCTATTATTCCTCTCTCTCCTACTGAAACTAAACTTTTAAACGTGTGTGTGTGTGTGTGTGTGTGTGTGTGGTATAGGGGGGAAGTGCATGTGTGCCCCGTGCACATATAGAGTTCACAATAATTTATTGGTATCATTTCTTTCATTTTAGCACGTGGGGCCTAAGAATAATACTAAATACCCCACCTTGGTGACAAATTGTACATTGTCTCTCCAGGTCACTACTAAGGTCTTTATATTACCAACCATTAGTGATGCAATAATATGATGTATTTGTAACTTACCTAAACTGTAACCCAATCTTACCACAGAATTTTCTCATTGATGGTGAAATTATTACTATGCATAAATTTACTTTTACATAAAGACAATCCTGGTTCATCATATAGCCATTCATTTACATTGAGTATAAATATACCTGATCTCAGGCAAAGTAATCTAAAAATGAAAGAAAGAAAAAAAGAAAAAAAAAGAAATGAACGAATAAAAACTCACAAGGTTTTCTGTTCCAAAGCCCTCTCTGGAGTTACTTGTGCCATCATTTAACTAAAGGCATATATAAAAACATAATTCTAAGCTGGGTGGTGGGAGCATTCTCCTTTAATCCCAGCACGCGGTATCTCTGGGAGTTTGCGATCTGCCTAGTCTACAGAGCTAGTTCCAGGACAGCTAGGTCTGTTACACAGAGAAACTCTGTCTCAAAAACGAAAAGCTGAAAAGTATGTATATATATATATATATACTGAAAAGTATAAAACAAGTATATATATACTGAAAAGTATATAAAGCTGAAAAGTATATATATATGTATATATATATACTTTTCACATATATATATGTGTGTATATGAAAGATATATGTGTGTGTGTGTGTGTATGAAAAAAGGTTTCCAGAAGTATAAAGATTTTGTTATAAGATCTCTGAAAAAATGATTATAATACTTCAAATAAATATTTAGCTAAAAGTATCTTAGTAAAAAAATAGATTAAAAATAACTTTGCATGAGTGTGTAAGTTAGTACTTTTAGCAAAACCACAGAAATTATAGTCACCAATAATATAGTTATTTATAATGTAATATATGTGAGTCAGTGGTTAATGTAAATTATTAACATTTTAATCCATTAATAACTCAAAAGAAAATAATAGGAGACGTTTTAGTTTAATAAATAAAATAAAGATGATGTACAACAGCATGCATAATTTTTTTCATTAGATTTATTTATGTATTTGTGTTTGGAGAGGTTTCAGGGGCCACTTGTAAGCTTACTATTGAACATACAAGCAGGGAGGGGGTGGACATATTGTGCTGACATATGACATTTTCAAAAATCAAAATCAAAAAACTTTTAGCAGGTATTAGCTTAATAAATCAGCATCAAAACTACACTTGTGCTTCCTTCTATGTACCCAAATTTTCTTACTTTGCATATGTTCTGTGAACTCCAAAGCCGTGTCATTGCTAAGTTTTAAAATACAACAAAATAGCCCTTAACTTTGCTAATGCAGCCAGAAGAGCAGCGGAATGAAATGATTTGCTGCATACATGCTCTTCTGGCTTTTTTGCTATACTTTCAGGAGCAAAATGTGTAAGTGCTGCACAATTAAACTGCAAAACTCTGCCGTGCTGGGCATTTTAACAAAGGACAATAACAAACTTGCTTGGTTTTCTAAGGAATTTGCAGAACCTGGGGACTTCCGGTGACCTTCACCTTCTTCAAGTCTGCCAGTTATATCTAAGGTATGGCCACACGGACGATGTGTGACTTCATTGATAGGTTTCAGACTACCACAATTGTATATTTCTCTACAATCTGTATGATTCATTCATTTGATTTGTGTGACTCTCTTCCTCAACCCAAAGAGTAAAAGTATAAGATCTGATTATTCGAAGGGTCTGAATGGGCTTTAGTAATCACCTACTACATGCCAGGATCTCCATTTTCACTCTCTGCATATACAGTGGTATAATGAGTTAGCTAGACTGTTTATAAGTACAACTAGGAATTTTAGTCTTTGGGGAGCAGACGTCGCAAAAGGATGTAATTAAGTCCTCAGACAGCAGTGACAGCTTGGTCATTCAGAATCTCATATCTATTTTTCTATAAAATGTATATATTTTCTGCTCAAATATAGTTCCTACAACAGACAAAATATTTTTTAACAGTTGCTTGTCTTGTGGGTTTTTATTTTTTCCAACATTGTTGACTAAACCAATTCTACAAAAATAACGACATTTTGTATGTCCTTTAGAAGAATCACTATGTTTGACATAGTACTGGGGGCTGTAAGAACATCCAAATTTGTTATGTTTGAACACACTTTCCTTGTGAGCACTTTTCAGGGCAGAGATTAGTAAATCCCCTGTGCATTTGGCCTTCCTGGCTTCCTTTTAAATGGAAATAGTTAATCAAGTTCTGGTTAACATGAAGTTTCTTCTGATGCCTTGATAGCTCAAAGGGAAGTCAGAACCAATGGACGCATGAGCTGCTGGGGTCAGGCTAAAAACCAGGATACTTAGTGCACCTGTTTTTGGTGTAGAGCAAGCACTAAAGGTTAAAGGTTAATTTGTATGAGGGCTGACGCTCCGAGGTTGATGTCCCATTTGACCCTATGAGACAGAACCATTGCTTTGGCTCATTCTGAAAATCAGCTGCTCCTCCAAAGGTTCCTTCCCTCCTGTGTCAGCGGGTCTTGGGGAGTTTCCATCTGCCTCATAAGTTAAGTCGGAACTCTCCTTTCCCTCAGATAATGAGACAGGATGTCATAGGTGATGGAGTGCCTCAGAAGTTGATTTCACCTTCATCTGTGCTTTCTGTTAGAGAATGGACTCGCTCATTTGCCTACTTTGTACTAATATCATTAAACACTGTAATTGCAGACCAAGTGACTTCTGGCAGTCACTAATTTCTTACATCAGTTACACATAAAGAGACCAGATGGAAACAGTTGCACCACTCAGAGGCTTTCTTAAGCACCCACGGGATTTATGATTTTTATTTCACTACCTTCTGGACCGTATCCAGAGACATCCCTCCCGTGTTACTGCAGGATCAGGGGTATCTTTCATTTGCGCAGGAACTTGCTCCAAGCTGAGGTGAGGTCAGACCCCCAGGGGAGCTTAGCCCAGGGGGCATGTTGATGGCTCTGGCAGCTGTGGATCCTCACTTTGACTCCTCCTGACGTCTTGTATCTCCTGCTGTCTTTGCAGAGCAGTTCTGCCCAGTCTAGTCCGGTACCCTGTGTCTTTTGAATTGTTTGGCTTAGAAAGAGAAATAATTCAGCTTGTATTCTCATCTAAGGGATGCATAAGGCCTGAGGTGTTTCCGGAAGTACTTCGACTTATGTTGTGGAAATCGTGTTGAAATGCCTACTTAATATCATCTTCTTTCTTTCAGGCATGGACCAGGGGTGCAAAATATTTACTCACTCAGGATGAGATGGTTTATAAATTCTCAATGATGACAAAGAAGATTTTAAAAAAAAATGAGTAAAAGGAAAAAGCACAATGGGATTTGTCTGTGTTTAGAGCTCCTAACTGGAGCAGAGGGCATGATTCCCATCGGGTCTGTCATAATGGGGAGAGTATTGTCTTCATTGTCATGGGATCTTTCCCCCAACCCTCCCCTCCCCCCCCCCCCCCCCCGTAAGTATGTCCTTGGGAATGAACCTGGGCCCTTGCCGTCTAGGTTCTGTTATTAATCTATATGCTCAGGCCTTGATTTTTTTTTGAGAGGACATCTCAGTAGTAGCCTAGCCCAGCATAGATCTACATAGCCTGTCCTGACTTTGCTCCTTGTAACCCTCCTTTCTCAGTCTCCTAAGGCAGAAATTCTAGGTGTGTGCTAGCATGCCTTGCTATTGTATCCTTTATTGTAGATGTTCATGGCTTTCTATGGAGTCTTGTACTTGGTAAGGTCTCAATCACGACCAAACAAAATTGGAATTGTTAGAACCGAAGTGGATATTTAAGCTCTACTCAGGTTTCATTTGCTTTGCTTTGGTTTATTTTGTATTCTAAAATGGTAAAAAAAATAATAATAATTCTGTATTAATGTGAAGCACCCTTTCTGACATGGTTTGAGCCAGATGAGATTTTCCTGGCTCCTATCCTAGAATTTGTATTTGTTCACACTTCATCTTAATGATAATTTTCTTGGTCTGTTAGCATCAGTCAAGTTTCATTATTGTACTTGTTCTCCTAAGATGCTGGACCTGCTTTCATAGTATTTTTTCATTACTTGCTAATACTGCTTTCATTTGCTTGACTCTCAGTGTTATAACATCTGAAAGCTTATCTTTTATCTTGAGAAATAAGGACTTGTAATTCCAGAAGGAAACATTAGTTTCCTCAGTCCTATTTGCTGAGTGCATGTGTGAATACATGCTTTTTCCTCTTCTCACAACATTTATTTTACTAATTTGTAAAGTAGTACATCACTGCATAAAAGCTCACATTTCCAATAAATCAAGCAGTGCATTCACAAGGAGAGAGCAATAACTCAATGAAATTCCACTATGATACCTCTGTGGAAATTTTCCCTCTCAGCACTGATTGACCCTGAATTGTTGTGCAGATAGAGTAGAAACAAGTATTCCTGGAGATGCACCAGCAAATGCAGATGCTTTCAGTGGTATTCTACTGGTTCAAGAAATTTGGAATTTTGTTTGCTTGTTTGTTTTATTCTTTTTTTTTTTTTTTTTTTTTTTTTTTTTTTTTTTGGTTTTTTTCGAGATAGCGTTTCTCTGCAGCTTTAGAGCCTGTCCTGGAACTAGCTCTTGTAGACCAGGCTGGTCTCGAACTCACAGAAATCCGCCTGCCTCTGCCTCCCGAGTGCTGGGATTAAAGGCATGCGCCACCACCGCCCGGGTTGTTTCTTTTATTCTTCAAGACAGGTTTTACTTTTTAAAATTTTTTTCTAGCCTGGGCTGTTCTAGAACTTGATCTGTAGACGAGGCTGGCCTCAAACTCAGAGATCCCTCTGCCTCTGTCTCCTGAGTGCTGGGATTGAAGACATACATCACTACCACTTGTCTCTGCTACTTTTATTCTTGAATTAAATAATGAACATGATTGTATCAGTGCACCAATAGCACAATAAACTATTTGTTCATGAATTTATTTGGATTTTTTTGTTTATTTTATTTGTGAGGCAATGGGAGCTGATCCAAGGGCTGAGGCAATTTAGGCTTACACTTTCCTCACTGTACGGTTTTCATTCCTTTTACAAAAGAAAGAAAGTAAATAAATTTGAATATTGATTTAGCATAGATTGAGAACATCAACAAAACCTTCCTCCTTACATGGCCCTTAAAACTACGAGTCATGTATAAATGTTTCATTTATTTCAGCATCCCTAAATTTATGGGTTGTATCTACTGTTACTGTGGTGGTAAATAAACGGGGAAGATGAAGTGGGTACCTTTCACTGGGCCCTGCCAAGATACACCGCTAAGCAAACAGGCCACATACAATGGCATTAGTGCAAGAGGTTTATTGGGAGATGGGGAAATGGAGAGAGTCAAAGAGCAAAAGGCCACGCCAGAGTTGGGGTAAGAAGAGGCACGAGAGAAAAAAGGAGTCAAGAAAGGAAATAAGAGATATAGAGAAGAAAGAGGAGGCAAAGAAAGGAGTAAGAATCAAAAGGGACAAGACACAAGAAAGCCATCTGTGCCTGGCAGGCACTTTTAAGGGGTGCCCATGTCGCATAGCTGATAGAAAGGCACCTGGCAACAGGCTGCTGTTGTCATGGCAACTAACAGTCATGATACAGGGTTTAATCAATCTCAACTGCATGCTACAAGATACAATTTAACTTATGGATATCCTCTTCTTTGTGAAAATTAAGCTATTACTTTGTGTTTCTAGTATGTGCATGCTTTTCTTTTAATATAATTTAATTGCATTTTATTTATCTCTTGTGGCTTGCTAACCATGTGTGAAGGCCAGAGGACAGCAAGTGGATGTTGGTCCTATACATCTGCCACTTGAGTCTTGGGGATCAAACTTAGGTCAGGTTTGGCAGAACATCTCTGTACTCACTGAACCGTCTTAACACAGGCTGAACTGTCTTGTGAACCCTGCCTTCCTACTAAGAAAATTCTCTTATGACGTTCATTAAAAAAAAAAAACACCATAAAATGTTATACAAACAAACATAATATCTAGCTATTGCCACAATGTACAAAGTACATTTGAGGAAAAATTAGAAATATGTGGCTATCTCCTTTTAACGGCTCTGTGAAGCTTCCAAGCATCTTTTTTTTTCCTTGTGAAGGTTTTAGCAAACATGTCATTCCTAAAGATGTCATCAAATCACTGAAATGTGACTGTAAAGAAGCAAACAGTCAGAATAAAATAAGAGCTTTGACAGCAATAAGGCACATAGTATTTTAGATTGGTTAAAGTATTATACTTGAGTACTTTAGTATTAAGAATAATTTTAAAAGTAAAGAAAACATTAAATTATTTAAACATAATAATTATTTAATTATTAAATTATCTAGTCAAGTCGAAGATGATATCTTTCTTCTTTGAAGGAAAGCTTGGTAAGTCCACTGGTCTGCACCAATAGCAAAGAAAGGATAATATGCTCAAGGTTTTTATTATAAAATTTTAGCAGTAAGTTCAACTCATTGCTTGAGTTGGAAGGAAATGATCTCTAGTCGGTTTATTCATGATCAAAAAAAACCATAACAAAACACTCTTATTAAGATAGTCTTGTGAAAATTAGAGCAAACAAATTCACTTTAAGCTTGAGGGGTAGAGATACATCATTTATTCAATTTATGCAATAATGTCATTACATTAGACCTAAGATTGGGCTAAATTATTATGTGTCAGAAAAGCATACTCATACAGAATACAAAAACAACTATCATGAATGATTTCTCCTATGGGTAGTCTAGAAGGAAATACAGAAGTGTGCATCCAGGGTATGTCTCTGAGTTGACATGAAAGCAGTGGACTTCTTGTTGAGGACGTGGGGGAATGATTTTGGGAAGGAGAGACAAAATGTAAAGTGCCATTAAATAGAGTAAAATATGAAGTTGAGAATTGTTTTTTTGAGGTCTGTGAATATTTTTGCTGGGATTTTGATGGGCATTGCATTTAATCTGTAGATTGCTTTTGTAAGGTTGCCATTTTTACTATGTCAATTCTACCTACCAAGAGCATGGGAGATATTTCCACTTTCTGGTGTCTTCTTCAATTTCTTTCTTCAAAGATTTAAAGTTCTTGTCATACAGGTCTTCCGCTTGATTGGTTAGAATTACTCCAAGATATTTTATACTATTTGTGGCTATTGTAAAGGGTGTTGTTTCTCTGAATTCTTTCTCAGTCCATTTATTATCAGTGTAAAGGAGAGCTACTGATATGTTTGAATTAATCCTGTATCCTGCTACAATCCTGAAGGTGTTTGCAAGTTGTAGAAGTTCCTTGGTAGAATTTTTGGTGTTGCTTATGTAAATTATCTTATCATCAGCAAATAATGAGAGTCTGACTTTTTCTTTTCTGATTTTTATCCCCTTGATTTTCTGTTTTCTTATTTCTCTAGATAGATTCTCAAGAACTATATTGAATAGATATGAAGAGAGTGAACAACCATGTCTTGTTCCTGATTTTAGAGTGATTGCTTTGATGTTGGCTGTTGGCTTGCTGAATATAGCCTTTATTGTGTTTATGTATGTTCCATGTATCACTGCTCTCTCTAAGACCTTTATTGTGAATTGATGTTGTATTTTGCAAAGGCTTTTTCAGCATCCAGTGAGATGATCATATGGGTTCTTTTCTAGTTTGTTTATATAGTGGATTATATTGACAACTTTTGATATGCTGAATTATCCCTGCATCTCTGGGATGATGCTGACTTGATCATGTTGCATGACATTTCTGATGTTCTTAGATTCTGTTTGCCACTATTGTACTGAGTATTTTTGCAGCTATGTTCATGAGTGAAATTGGTCTGTAATTCTCTTTCTTAGTAATGTCTCTGTGTGGTTTTGGTATTAGGGTAATTGTAGCCTTATAAAAAGAGTTTGGCAACGTTCCTTCTGTTTCTGTTGTGTGGAACAATTCAAGGAGTATTGGTATTAATTTGTCATTGAAAGTCATGTAGAATTCTGTGCTGAAACCATAATAAAGAAAATATGGTACATTTACACAATAGAGTACGACATAGCAGAAAAAATAATGATATCTTGAAATCAGTGGACAAATGGATGCATCTAGAAAAAAATATTGAGTGAGGTAACCGAGACCCAGAAAGAAAAATATTATATGTACTCACTCATAAGTGGTTTTTAGACATAAAGCAAAGAACAAAATCAGCCTATAATTCATAATCTCAGAGAACATAGATAATGAGGACCTTAAAAGACACATATATGGATCTAGTCTACATGGAAAGCAGAAAAAGACAAGATCTCCTCAGTAAATTGCATCATGGGGACCATGGAAGAAGGTAGAAGGGGAGGGGAGAGAAAGGGAGAGGAATGGATAAAAAATATAGCTCTATAAAAAACAATATAAAAAGAGCAAAGTACAATATATGCATAAAAATGTCAAAAGGAAACCAATTGCTTTGCATACTCACTAAAACTTAATACAGAAAAGAAAGTCACACAGGTGTATTTTGTTTTGTGAGACAGTTCACTATGGACAGCTTCTCAGCAGCCTTCACTGTCAGCAAGCATTCCTATTGTTACACATGACTTATAGTTAAAGTTAACTTTTCAGACTATAAAGGCAAATTTTCTGTGCTAAACTTGCCCCCTGCCATGAATCTACCTAATCCCTACATTTTCAGAGTTTTCAAACAAATCCTAAAGTACAAAAAGAATACTTAGGGGAGGGAAGGCAAGGCAGAGTCTTCCCCTAAAAGATGCATGCAGTGGAAATAAGTTTGTACAAAATGCTTCTGACATAGTGATGAGAGGATTAAAGATTATTTAAAAAGTCATAGCATCATCCTATAAATCAGAACATTTATTGAGACAAACATCAGTTCAATTGTTATATGTATAAAATGCATTCTAGTCTATAACTCTAATAAAGAAAAGACATGATGTCTATCCTAGTGTATAAAACCTGGATGAACTCCTGAAGTCTTAAAAAAAAAAAACAGAGAAAACAGTGTGTTTGTGTGGTTTGTGTATGTGAATGCATTTCTATCATCTAACTGTGTGTGTGTACAAAGACAAAATTCTGTGTGTAAACATATTTATATATTTCCTATTTTTTAAGGAATTGATTCACAATATCTTCAAGGCTTTCCAATTAAAATTCTTTAAGAGCTATACTGTGGTGAACTGAAGGCTCGAGGGAGAGTTGGGTTTGAGTCTACAGTTTTCACTTTCCACATAGTCTGTGTATTGTAAATGCCTTCAGCTGACTGAATGAGTCCCACACATACTGCAGAGTGCAACCCGTTGTCCATGGTCACAGCTTTTTTGGGGGAAACTGTGAACTTCTTAAGGCCTTTAGTGTTCTTATATAATCACTTAGATTTATCTATAGAGAGAGATATGCTAAAATTGACACACTATCAATACATTCTAGTAATTTAGCACACCTCCATTTTAAATAATTTTGGAGAAATGTGAGGTTCAACTTTCTCTCTAAGTGACATAAGGTCCTTTTGATATGTGGCATCATTTTTT
The DNA here is from genome assembly GCF_903992535.2 of Arvicola amphibius. Classification (NCBI taxonomy): domain Eukaryota; kingdom Metazoa; phylum Chordata; class Mammalia; order Rodentia; family Cricetidae; genus Arvicola; species Arvicola amphibius. The sequence continues at coordinate 963,747 of NC_052061.1, read as the reverse complement.
CAAGTGTGATAATTTGTGAGATTTATTATTTTCATTTTAAGGGTAAAAAATGGACACTTAGAGACAATGTACTGGAACACCTCAAAAGGCAGTAGAATAGTAGAGGTAGATTCTACATAAATTTTAGTCTGTTAGTAATTTGATCAGATGCACTGAAAATAACCTAAACTTATTAAAAAGTTTGAAAATAAAATTGTGTTATAGTTAAAAGTACTACTTATCACAAAATGCAATTATTTTGTTCTCTTCTTGTCATATTTCTCTCTCCTTTGTAAGAGTGTGCCCTTGAATAGGATGACGTAGTTGCTCTCCCTTCTCTCTCTCTGTGAATGACTGAATGTGTGTGTGTGTGTGTGTGTGTGTGTGCGTGTGTGTGTGTAAATACTTACAAGCATACCTGCCATGCTATGTTAACACCTTCTGCCCTGATAAGGAATACCAACTTTATTAGTCTAAAATGTATTATATTGTAAAATATGTATGTTTTATTATTATACATATGGGGTGTGAAGTTCTTTTGTATATGTGTTGCTTTTATTAGTTAATCAATATCTGTTTTGGCCAGTGGCTTAGCAGAATAGAGCAAAGTACAAATTCCAAGCAAAGATATAGGAGAAAAGTAGGCAGAGTCAGAGAGATACCATGTAGCTACCTGTTTACTAGTCAATCACGAGTCTCGTGGTGATTCACAAATTAGTAGAAATGGGTTAATTTAATATATAAGAGCCAGCTAGAAAGACTTCATAGCTTTTGGTCAAGCAGTGATCAATACAGTTTCTGTGTAATTATTTGGGTCTGGGTGACCAGGAATGAACAAGCAGTCTTCGTCCACACACATACATGTATACATGCCATGAAAGTTGAACAGTTGAGGGGCTTATTACTGTAAAAACAGAAACCAACTTGGCAAAACAGGATGGGAAATGGGCAGAGCATGGTAATAAGGAAAATATGACCAAAGTATATAATATACTAGTATAAAACTGTCATTATTTATTCAATCACATTGCGCAATATATCTATACCTATAAACATTAAAAATTATTTATAAAAATTATATCTAACGGATGATTTCCTTTAACCTCAATGGATTTTAGTTATGAACAGGTTAATATTCACAATATCAAAGGGACTTCCACCAATCCTATATTTAATCAACATGTCCAGGGTAGTGATCCAGCAAACAGTAGAATTGAGCATCTTACCAGGGAGATACTAAAGTAGACAGCCAATAGCCAAATAAGATTAAATATTCTTTCTGTTATCAGTAATACAACATCCAGTCAATATAGTAAGTATGTAGGAAATTAGGAAACCTTTAAAATCAGACCTTAAAATACACTTTCCTCTAAGATCCAGTGTATACAGATTAGAAATTCACCAGAAATTTTTAATGTTTTTTAGGGTAATGGGGGTAGTATATAATCACAGTACATTATGTACATGTATGAAAATTGTTAAAAATTTAAAAAGTAAAAGATGAAGTTAAAGTAAAAAACAATCAGACTTGAATCATCATTGGGGTGTGTCCACAAATTCTCTCTCTCTCGCTCTTTCACCCTTCCTATCTTCCTCCCTCCCTTCCTCCATTCCTCTTTTTTTCCTCTACCTCTCTCCCTCTTTCCTTCATTTCCTCTGTCCCTCTGTCCCTCTCTATGAATACCTCCATGCATACCTGCCATGAAATGCTAACACCTACTGACCTCACCAGAATCAACCTGACATGGGAATTGTGCTTTTGAGTTCCTAAACTTTTGAGGTAAATAAGTCATTGATCTTTTTTATTCAATTTTTTGGGGGGAATTTTGTCATAGTAAATCAAAGATAAAAATATGTAATTTATATACCCTTCCATCAACATCTAACGGTGGTAAAGTCTTCCATAACATAACTTTAATATAGTGTCTATATTGACATCAATATGACAGTTAGCTGAAACTGAGCATAATTCAGATAATGTCAGTATTTCTTATTAATTCATGTTGATAAAACTGCAAATAAACCATGTCCCAGTATTAAAAATATATATGCAGAATCAACCTACCTTGTAATTTACAGATGAAACTCTGCTATAGAAGTACACCAAACACCCAAAGTGATTTCTCATTATCAACCCAATTTCAGAGCCTTAAGAAAAGCTAGTCTTAACAAGTAGTGACTACCCGACATTAAATAAAAATAGTCACATCACGGATCCAATTTTCTCTTAAGAGCATGTGTTCAGTACATTCTTTAGTATGAAGTGGTCAGTGCCTAGTTCATTTTATCTCCAAGTCATAAAGTTCAGAAGAGAAATATAAAAATCAATCAAAATGAAAATACAGTGAGAGAGAAGTTGTATACATAGACATATGCTTCTTAAGCAGCTTCTCTGAACCATGCACAGGTGAGTAGCAAACACTTCAGGGCTTTGTGCCCATGACTGTAGCCTTGGGATGCATTAAAGGACAATAGCATTTCTACTTCCCTTGTATTTTTCAACATCCCCAACCAAAAGGACTAATCAACAACAACTGTAATAATTCCTAGAAGAACATAGCTATTCATTTTAACCCCCACAATGAATTGCTCTGTATAAATAAATTTTTTTTTTATTTCTAAAACAGCATTCAGACTCGAGAGGAAAACAACAAATACACATGCATTGTGTGTATGCGGCACAGCTGAATGGCTGCCATAGGATTTCTGTATTGACAGGCAGGTTCCTATTAGTCAGGAGGTTATGTTTTTCAGGAAACACTTTAAAATAAATTGGCCCATAATGATAGCACTCAGAGGAAAATGGCTGGTTTGTAAAGCACTTCTCATCCATTGGGAATTTTTGGAAGGATTAAGTGACTGTGTGTGGGGTGCCTTCTGTCCTCATCAATAAGGCTTAACTAGCCATTGGCTCTTTAGCTTTACAAGACAAGAGTCAAGAGGAATTTGAGAACGTGCTTTCTCTGTAGGGGATACAATCTACCAGGTACCTCTTTTCAGCTGGGAGGTTTTGCCTCTCCTCCCTCTTCCACATCTTCCCCTCCTCCTCTTTTTCTCCCTTCATTTGTGTTTTTCTCCCTTCTGTCCTCCCTCATTTTTTAAAATCAACTATTCTCCTTCACATTCCTGAAAAAAAATTATTCCATTTATTGTATTAGTAGTTTGTCTTAATTTTATACAGGAGACTCTAATAACCAGAGACTGCGCTGCACATTCAGAGCACCCACTGCACAGGGGGCACATGGTGAAGCTGCAGGAAAGCAACTCTCATGCCATCAAATCCAAATCCAGAGCAAATGCACAGCCTGGAACGGTAACTCAGTGCTCATGTGTCCTTCCTGCACTCTTGTGATCTGTGGTGTAAAGGGGATGACTTGTCCTTGGAAGTGTGTGTGTGTGAGAGAGAGAGGGGGGGGGGTGTGTAGGCTTGAGAACAAGGTGTGGGGTTTGCACCTGGGTGGCCATCCACTGCCTTCAGATCCCTTTAATCAGCTATTCTCTGCCTTCATCTCTACGAATTTCTCATTCACGTCTGGAACCCTGTATCTTACCCCCTTCCTTCTTTGGAAAAAAAAAAAATCTCACACATTTATTTGGAAATACTGTTCTATAATATTGCCATGTAGTAAATCAGAAGGCCATTGATCTTATGGCATGATCTTTAAGTTTCAATCCTAGTGGGTCACATTACATCCTCAGAAACTAGTCCAGTTCCCATAGCTGTAAAATATGTTAAGTGGCATGTTTATCATAGTATTATCAAAAAAGTAAATGTCAGGTGTACAGGTATGGTTTAATAGGGCCTCTGACACAAGACAAAAGCACTTCGTTGTAACCATTACAATTTCTTCCAATTTTGCTTTTAATCTTTGTTTTTTTCTGAATTTCTCTGGGAAGTTTGACTTCCTCTGAAGTCAAACTTAAATTTTTTTGACATATTACAAAATTTTACAAATATTAATATTCCTGTGACTTTTTTCATAGTAGGAATTTTGAGTTAAGATTATTCAGCATGCCCTGTGGGAAGTCCATGGTCCACCCACCTCCATCCAGGGAATCCTTACTGCTCTTTGGACTGGAGAGGAAGGGGGACGGGAGTGGAGGAAGGGAGAGGGAAAAGGGAGGCAGGGAGGAGGCGGAAATTTTAAATAATAAAATAATAATAATAATATATTAATTGAATGGAATTAACTGAATTGAAGGCAGTAAATAGCTGTCAGTTCTTCTGATAAACATTTTTTTTCCCCAGAGGAGACAAATTTGCAGAGAAAAGTACATCAGAAAACTTTGAAAACAAAGTGAAATGACTCTCAGTGGGCAGAAGTAACAGAAAACTCCTCTCTCCTGATTCAAATGAGAAATATTTCCCTATCCCTTACCACCAATGCTTCCAGCAACAGTAAATTTGACTCACACTTAGGAAAACGACCTCTATGAACATCCTTGACCCAAAGGAAATCTAATCTGACGATCATTTAGAGGTATGTTATGTAGGGCTGTACTTAAGTTTTGAGCATACAAGAGACTGATGCAGGAAAACGGATTTCTGCAACCATCAGCTTGTCAGTTATTGAATTCTGTCATTGTTTTTCCATGCAGGTGCAATTGTAGTTCCGTACCAAAAAAGTCACATCAGAAGTGAATTTACATATCCAGCAAAGGATAGATTTTTTAAAATGAGAGGTGTTTCTAGCAGTCAAACCAACAGACAAGACAAAAGAAGCACAATATTTTGAAGCTGCATTACAAGATTATATTCCTGTTAAAATTAAGGGTCATCACTGCATTTTTATGGTCATAATAAAAATTATTGAAATAAATCTTTCTATTGTACCTCTAAAAAAAGATTGTTAAGCATGAGAGTATCATATTTTGGAGGAGTTAAGAAGTAATGAAGGTAACACTCGGGGTGGAGAGAATGGACTTGAAGGGTAAGTTCATCTGGAAAGACTTCGTCAGGAAAACTGATTCCATCTTTGGAATTTGTCTGAGCCCATTACATTATATATAAAAGATCACTCCCTTCTCTCTCTTTCTCTCTCCCACACCTGAGGCCTACTGCTAAACAAGCAATGCAGCAATCAGTAACCGTTCTACTTTACAGATAAATTGTGGGGACTGGAAAGACGAGTCAGTGGTTATATGTACTTGTTGCTCTTCGCGAGCTCCCAGATTCAGTTCCCAGAACCCACGTGGAAGTTTACCAATGTTCGTAACTCCAGTTCCAGGAGACCCATCATCCTTGTTTGTTCTCCGTGGTTCCCAGTCATGAGTGAAGTACATTTACTTACATTCAAGCAAAATACTCAAACATACACAATTAAAATAAATATTTAAATATTGCCGCAGGCTATACTTGAACTCACTCTGCCTTGAGTTCATGGTCTTCTTTCTGCCCCTCCTGATTAACTAGAATTAAAGACACGTGCCATACTATGGAGAGCTTTTATTTGGGAGAAGTGTTAACAGATGCAACAGAAGAACGTGATCTTGGTAGCCAAGATGTTTGCCACTAAAACCATAGTCTCAGCAAACTGTTACCTCGTATTTCTTTGTACCAATTGGAAAAGAAACAACAATAGCAACAAAAGTAAGCAAACAAAAATAGTCCGGTTCCAAAATTAGTTAATAGACAAATTAATTATAAAATGCTTGCTGGGACCTTAGGGATGATTATTTTTAAAATGTCTTCTTTACTTGACATCCAGAGAAAACGTATCTTTTCTGGTTTGCGGCAGTTCCCCCCACCCCCAACAGTTTACACTTCACAGTATTGGTTCTTGCTGTTGTTTTACAAAAATTGTTAGCGCTTTAATGAGCTAGGACCTTGATTATGGGAGAATGTGTCTTTGGCAGGGATTAAGATGGTTATTAAGATAATTCTTATGGGACAGTGTGTTCTTGCAAGAGTCATCTCCATGAGAACAAACCTGATGCTGGAATCTTGTCTGGCTTCTTGCTTGTTGAAATGATTCCTTCTTTCCTACTTATGCCCCTGCCACTGTCATCCTAACCTCAATCAATTCCTTTCCAGAGTCAATCTGATTACAGGATCACACCTTTACTCTTTGGAAGGGTGGGCTAAGTGAATGTCTTTTCCTTATCGAGTAGTCTGCCTCCAGTATTTTTATGATGACAGAATATTAGCTAATATGCCAATTTTTTTCTGTAAGATCACCAACTCCAGTTGGAATGGGACTGATGGATCATGCGACCAAACCCGTCTCTCTGAATGTGGCCAACAGTGGGGGCTGACTGAGAAGCAAAGGACAATGGCGCTGGGCTCTGATTCTTCTGCATGGACGGGCTCTGTGGGAGCCTTCTCAGCTTGGTCGATCACCTTCCTGGACCTGGGGGGAGTTGGGAGGACCTTGGACTTAGCATAGAGTAGGGAACCCTGATGGCTCCTTGGCCTTGAGAGGGAGGGAGGGGAGGTATGGGTGGAGGGAAGCGGAGGGAAGGGGGAGAAGGAGGGGAGGGAGGGGGGAGGAGGAGCGGAGGGAGGGGGAGGAGGAGGGAAGGAGATGGAAATTTTTAAATATAAAAAAAAATAAACCATGAGAAAGAAAAAAAAATTAAAAAAAAAAGAAATTATTTCAAGGAGAGGATTCATGAAGTATATGATTTCCTAGACACCTGGACAATTAACTGGAACTGAGAGGGGAAATCATAGCAAATACTAACCATAAAGCCATTTTATAGTACCTATATTTATGCCATGGACTTGGATGATTAGTAACCTAAGGTACCTGAAGTTACAAACCTTACCAGATTCTTGAAGTCTGATTATTCACACCTGTTTAAGTAAATTATATTTCTGTAACAGAATCATGCAGACTGTGTCTGTAAAGGATAAAACTGTTTTTCAAAGTTCTGGCAGCAAAGAATCCAAGATATGGGTGTCTGTATTAGCAAAGAACTCCCTTGTTGCTCCAAGTGTGAAGGAATACTGTTGTCTTCCTGCGAGCAAAGGTGGATTCTGTGTGAAAGATCATTGGTAAGGCTTTTAATCCCCTTATTAGGAAGCAGCACTCCTAGAGGTGGTCACATAGCAATGCATATCATTTGCTGTTTTATACCATGACCTTCACTTTGACGTCTAGATGTTGACTGTTCTTTTCTTTATATGATGGTACTGGGTCGTTTTTCATGGGATTGGGAGACCTTGACCACTTGGTTAGAAAGCAAATGCCTTAATTTGACTATTCTGGAACTTGAAAGATTGCAAATATCAGTTGTGTTCTATGATACTGATTCTAGTCATCTAACTACCCTGGAGATCATACTGTTGATATTTTGAGTCTCCCTTCATCTTTTTTTTCATCTAAGAGAAAGAATTTTACATTTTCACAGGTTAAATTTGAACCTACAATCTTGCTTCTCAAACCTCCACAGGTGAGTGGGATTGTTATCATATAGCATGACTAGTACTGGGAATTGTTTTATTTTAAACTAATAAAATATTGATCTTCAGAATAAGAAAAACAAAACAATATAAATGTTCAAATGTCCTGGTACGCAAAAAATCTTCCTCAAATGTTAGAAAAAAGCTTTTATAATGCCTCCATTTATTATCTTAGTCATTTACTTGTAAAGCAACAATAAGTCTCACCAAAAGACCAATTTCCATATTGTGAAAATAATTTAGTCACTTTGCATAACAGCTACTTCTTATACACAAATATATGCATATATGTATAGCACCATATGTTTAAAATGCATGCATTCATAATTATATATATATATATGACTATGTGTGGGTATTCTTAGGTGCTTTTTCCACAAAAAAAAAACCCAACTATAAGAACAGTAGAGCTATGAACACATTACCTTAGCTAGAAATCTCTTATCAGTAAGTTATTTGTAAAGTTAAGATTTCAAGCCAGATTACCATGTAGTTACCTACAGATTATGATGAGTGGAATAATAAATGTAAGAAAGGCTCAGACCTTACTGTTTATGTTAAAATTCCAGATGAAATACTCTTATCAAGGACACTATAAATTCTGTTTAATGTCTCTCTAGTGTTGTATTTCTTAGTGTAAACAGTATGTAATGGTTGATCTATTTGACCACATGAGCTTCAAGTAACTTGCAAAGGTACTGGTTAGTGTTCACTGAAGATATTGCATATGATACACACTCTACTATTGACAATAAAGTACTTCAGAAACACCATAGTGCCAAAAAAAGGAAAGACCTGCTATGAACTGACCTGTGTCTTTCTCAATCTCCTATGTTAAGACCCAGTACTTAGAGCTTCAGAAAGATTGAGTAGAGATATTTTCAAGATGTGTGTAAGTTAAAATGACTTAGCCTGATGTGACTGGCGCTCTCCTAGGAAGAGGGAATATGGTCTTATGGGAGATATGAGAATAAAGATGGACAGAGGAAAGGTGGCGAGAAAATACTTAGAGGAACAAGAACTCAACCCAGCCCACACATTCAATCTGAACAGCCAGAGTCTAGAAATAATGGCAACAAGTGCATGTTTATTGTTCAAAGCATCTGGTCTGTGATAGTTTTAATGGGAGCTATGGCATATCAGTACTTTAAAAATTAATCTCAAGAGACAAAGGATGGAGAAAGTTTCTTTTAAAGCCCTTCATTTATTCACTGAAGTCATTGCTCTTTAGGCAAGGTTTCATATTGACTCCATTCTGTCAAGGACACTGAAACTAATATATCTCATTAAGGTTCTGGAAAGTTTTTCATGTTAAAACAGTCTAATTCATAGATGTTTCCATGTTTAATTCAGTATAATTAAAAATGAATATTTATTTAGTGCATGTGTGTTTACACACACACACACACACACACACACACACACGTGCACATGGGTGCACATTGGCACATGTGTGCTAATATGCCAGTGTGGGAATCCCAGGACAACTTGTTATCATAACGGTTTTGGAGATTGGACTCACATTTTTAGGTTTCTTATCAGGAATATTTATCCACTAATCTCTCTTATCACCCACAAATCAGTAAAATGAAATGAAACTTTATTTATTTATCAGATAAACATATTTTTAGCACAACCTAGATTATTGTTTTAGTTGTAACATTGTTACAAGATTTTTTTTTGTAGGAATAATCATCAACCCTAAGATCTGTCCTTGTAAGACAAATGTTCTATCACAGAGTAATATCCTCAGTCTTAATCATTTAATTCTACTTGGTACAGATGGCATCTGGAATACCCATTCACTGCTTCTCTCTTCCTTCCTTGCCTCCAATTTATCATCTGCTCTAAGTCCTGTGGGGGCCACATTCGAAGTAGTGCCTCGGAAAGTTAGCTTACCCAGATTCACTCTTATTACTTTTTATTTGGTTTTAAGCTTTAGATGAGGATGGGGAGGGAACTCTTGTGGGATACTCTTGTCTCATTCTTCATTGTCAATCACTGGACAAAATCATCTTTGTAGCCCATCCATGACTTTGAAGATACGTTCTGTGGATGACAGAGCTCTTCTTCCTCTTTTCTATGAGTGAATATATAATCTTCAGTTGTAGAAGACAGCTCTACTCTTGGACAGAAGTTGTTCTCTCTATGCTTACCTTTCTTTTTTTTTCTTTCAGTGTATCCATATTCACAGAAAAGAGAATGTTTTCCTAGCTCTAAATGTTATGGTATTACTGATACATGTTATTACTTATTCTTTAGAGTTCTCTTATCTGTAATCTGGAGGTTAGCCTTCATCAGACCCCAAAAAACTGAGCAGAGTCACGAAATTCATTTGGGTCTTTCATTTATGGTATCTTATCTTCATATAACATTGAGTACTTGTTCAGTGGTTTTTTTTTATCTCAGGGATCCATCTAATATTTTAAGGAAACAGGAAGGTCTCTGTTAGCATTCTGTCATGTGGGCTAAGAAATCAAATATGAAGAACTGACAGAGTTTTCAGTCTCTAGGCATAGATGAGCCTTTCTTCTGTCATAAAGCTTTGCGATTGTGGATCTCAATCACACAGAGGGCCAGAGAATGACAAAGAAGGTTTGAAATTTTATCTTTTTGCCCATAAAAGGATTTAAAAATCTTTTGACTTTATGACAGATGGAAGCAAACAAAGCATTTCTCCTATCCATCACTATTTTGAAAGAGCCTACAGATTCAATTAAAATATGTATGCAAGAAAGAACACAAATTGTATAAATTTATGATTTTCTACACAGCTTTAAATGTATCAAATTATTATCTTCAGTCAAGGTGTATTTGCTTATTTCATCTTTCTATTTCTATGAATATGTGTCTGATTTGTATAAAGAACAGTACTTGAAATTTTGCTGATTCAGATCTTCATGACTTCAAAGCAATAATTTCCTTTACAGACACCAGACATTTGTCTAAGATGTATTCTACGAAGATGATTTAACTGGTTGTACCTTTTGTTAGTTCTAGGAAAGTAATTGCCCAGACAGTAGTTTTCTCTGTCATAATGGCACTTCATCTGCTGATTTTCTGAACTTTTCCTTCCAAAAAGATCTCAAGTTCCTAAGTTTTCACCATCACTTGCTTCTTCCTAAGGGACATGAAATCGGTCCCGGAACTTCAATTTCATATTTATTTCTGCAATGTAGGTAGGACCCTGATAACTGTATTACATAAATTCTACATGGTTCTATGATCAAGAGAGATTAAATTAGTTTCTCCATCTCTCCCTCTTGACTCCTTTTTCCTTTACCCCCCCCCCCACTTCAGCATAAATATCAAGGCCTCACTTTAGGGAAAGTTTAGATCATGGTACACACATATGCATCATGTGCTACAGGGATAGACAAACCAGAAGAGTGTTTTCAGGCTCTGCTGTTAATTTGATAAGTGAATTGGAGAGTTTGTTCTTGAAATCTGTTTTCTAAATCAGAAAATGGGCACAACAGTATGTTCTAAGAAAGTCGTATGTATCAAACTAGTTCAGATTTGGTTCCTGGATATCTTCCTGGGATTCAAACCTGTCAAATCTTGATAGAATGAACATGTGCAGAGTTACAACCAAGGAGGTTGAATGACGTGCTATTCAAGGACTACCATTCTGTCCAGTCGTGAGTCTTGCGACAATCATGTAGGCCATAAATGTGTGCATAGGAGATAAAATAATTCAGTAATAGAAATATATATATATATATATATATATATATATATATATATCACTTGCTCTTTTAAACTGTATAAATCTTTGAGCCTGTTTTACCTCACATAATTCTCATGAGAATCCTAAACAATAAAGACCAGAATTTGTTTATCATTTATAGAGGATGTGACTGAGTATAATAAGAAATATTATCTGCGAAGAGTAATGTAGAAAATTAAATGTGCATTGGATCTTTGGTGGGAATCAGTCCTGGCTAGAGGTTAAGCTGCGTCCTTTCAGTGAACTTGTTCATTTGAAGTCACAAAACAGCGATGGATGGATGATCAGCTATAGAGGTTCATGAAAAAGAAACACTAGAATAACAAGACATGTGTTCTTAGATACCTATGCTAGTTTTCCTTATAGTTCAAATTAATATAAATCATACAGAAAAGCAGTAAGGATGTTTTCTTTATTTAAAATGTGTATCAAATTAGTTCAGATCTGGTTTCTGTATGAGTGAAGTGCTTCCTTAGCATCTTGCTGCCCTGCTGTACATTGCGTGCAAGTTCTACACTGGCGCCCCCCCACCTCTCTCTCTCTCTCTCTTTCTGTATGTGTGTTTGTATATGTGCGTGTGTGACAGAATTATATTTTGTGTCTCTTCACACTCCCTAATTTTCCTTTTCCATTTTTACCATGTCCTTTTATGGCTTGAAATCCTCTAAAGGCTACATGTAAGTTACACTGGAAAATATTGGTTTCTTTGATAATTTATTATGAAAAGTTTCAAGCTATGCATCTATGGAAAAAGAACCACAACATGCAGCCACATTCTACTCTTTAGTCTCATAGTTCTCAACTTTGAGATTTTTGTTCTGTTTTGTTTTTGTTTATCCATCATTAGTTTGTGTTTACTTGGAATCGCAGATAGAGACAGTCAGGCAGGCTGCTCTATGGAAAGATCACTATATTTTCCTTTAAAATTAAAATTTTATGAGCCCTATTGGAATCTAAGCACCTATCTCAGTGATCTAAAATTTGCAAGCTAATTCAAATGAAAGGATTTGGGTTTTATATATGCTTTAAAAGATTATAATTCATTTTAACTCTAATTATTTCACTGTAAAATATTCAAATTTAGACACTGATAAGGAGATGAAAGGAATTTTCTGTATCTTGTGGTGATGCTTCATCAATTGTTAATCTCTGCTTATCATCTGGAATGTCAAGATATTTTGATCTCATTTAATATTATCTTATATACAAGCCTCAACAATGACCTATTATTCTGTACACAGCAATGTATGAAAAATTATCCACATTTACCTATGCCAGTGCCTTCAATAATACATCAGAAAAAAAAGAATGAGAGGAGAATGGGGAAAGAAAGACTAGAATGAAGGAAAGTAGATGAAAACCTGGTCAACAGAACTGAACTGAACTGAAAGGTTGAGGTGAGGCATAGTATGTGCTAACAAAATTCCTTATAACACAGTTTAAACTTATACAAGAGATTCCAATAGCAAAAGTGAGGCTAGGCAGGGAGAGAGAGAGAGATTGGTCCCATGTTTTGAAGGATAATGAGTTTTTACTCACCACAGATGGAGCAGTCATATTTGCTGCATTGGGTACTCAATGAAAATTTAAGGAATTAATTTGAGTAGCTGTAATTATAAACCTAAATCTGTGAATGAGGTGTGGCTTAAAGACAGATACAACTGCCGTATCCCAGAAAAATCATTTGACTTCTCAAGTCATTTCTTCACTCTGGAAAATAGAACATAACTTCCTTTCTAGGAATTATTCTTATTTCCTAGCCATCTTGTTAGGCAGATTTTCCCTCACCTGTACCAATTTATCTCTGAGTATTGAATGGCTAAGATTAAAGCAAATTATTGTAGAAATGTCCAAATAATTACAGGTTAAAGAAAACACAAGACTATTTGTTTTTCCTATATAGGATGTTAGAGAATGGTACAGCCTCCAGGATCCATGTCCCTGTCCACTTTTTCTGAATTCTTTTTATTAAACTATAAATGCCCTGCCAATAGCTCAGGCTTATTACTAACTAACCCTTACAACTTAACCCATTCTATTAAACTATGTGCTGCTCCCAGGCTCATGACTTTTACCTCTATCCCATTTTGTGTGACTGCCTCATTCTCTGTCTGGATAGTCACTCTCTGACTCCGTTCTACCACTTCCCCAAAATTCTTTTAGTCTGACTCTCCCACCCAATCTCTTCCTACTCACCTATCAGCCAATCATAATTTAATTACCAAATAAAAGTAATGCATATTTATAATGTAGAAAAATATTGTTCCACAGAATTTCTCCCCTTTTGTCTAAGTAAATAGGAAGTTATAATTTTAACATTGTAAAATTATATATAACAAAACAGTTATCAAGTAAGAATACAGTTACAATAGCCAGTCTATTTTTATTTTGAAAAATTAGAGAAAATACTCGATTGTTTACTTTATCTTGGTGACTCTAAAGTTTTATACCTAACATGCTTTTTAACAAAATTAAGGAATACTTTAAGTTTAGCTTTTTAGTTTTTAATTCCAAGCAAGACCCCCAAATGATGGAATGTTATCTAATTACAGGGACATCAGCCCCCCTAGAAGGTTATCAAAAATTCATCTGTAATGTTGGAGCATCCGCAAATCTGAACTACAGCCCTAAAATATCTGACAGCCTTTCCTGTAAAGCAGAGAATTTTGAAGGGCCTTCTTACCTTTTCTTGACAAAGTCCAGTGGTCATCTTTCTAGTTTGTACAGTATATTGTTAGCAATTGAGACAAGGACAGTTTCTTTGCCCACAGGGCCAGCTTTTCTCATAAAGAAAATTAACTTCACATGGAGTTGGGTTTTTTTTTTTTTTTGAGTCCCATCATTTTTTTCTAAAGTAGATTGGTGCTGCCATGAGCAGATATGCCTCAATGTCATTAAAAGCCTTAGGTTATTAAACATATTAAATGCCATATTCTGCAAGTTTTTCGAGTGTTTACAGATCCCCTTCTATCTGAAATATATGTGTATGACCTTGAAAACATACCTAACATGACTATAAGTTTGACTATTATAGAGATTATTAGTCTGTATTTATTAATTATACACTACATTTTGAAATAAGTTGCATAAACACAACACCTTAAAAGGAGTAGAAAATATATACAGTGTAGCCTTCCTTTCTCGCTCCCCGGCCATCTTGGTGGCTGGTCTTGGTTGGAGGCTGTCCCGCACCTAAGGCAGGAAGATGGTAACCGCAAAGAAGACGAAAAAGTCTCTGGAGTCGATCAACTCTTGGCTCCAGCTTGTTATGAAAAGTGGGAAGTACGTGCTGGGATACAAACAGACTCTGAAGATGATCAGACAGGGCAAAGCGAAATTGGTGATCCTCGCCAACAACTGCCCCGCCTTGAGGAAATCTGAAATAGAATACTATGCCATGTTGGCTAAAACTGGTGTCCATCACTACAGTGGCAATAACATTGAGTTGGGCACAGTGTGTGGAAAATATTACAGAATATGCACACTGGCCATCATCGACCCAGGTGATTCTGACATTATTAGAAGCATGCCAGAACAGACCGGTGAAAAGTAAACCAGGGAAGTTTTCCTTTAATAAAACTTTATGAGAGCTTTTTTTTTTTAAAAAAAGAAAATATATACAGTGTAGAAGCACATATATACATAACAAAATTAACTTTAAATTTGTATCAATAAACTAAAATCCATACCAATGTAGAATATTTAAGATTAATAGTTGTTTTTTAAACTGTCTGAATTCTTAATGTATTATAGCATAGCCCAAAAAATTTCACTTGATGGTCCAACCATCATATCTGTATTCCAGAAAATAGTTAATAGTAAAGTACTTAAAAATCAGATTTCTATGAATGAGGACAATTGTTGAAAATTGTGGTTAAAACAGCATTTCTATTCAAGTTAATTGAAATGATTACATGGCCATATGTCACTTCTTTGCTGGTGAATATTGCAACAAAATACCTTAGTACATAAATAACTTGGATAACTTATAAGTCTAGAAATGTCTCGGTCCAGGTATACCCTATTTTTCTAAGACAGTGCCCTGATATTGTGCCTTCATATAAAAGAAATCAAATGGATAGAAAAGGGAAAACTGTGTCCTTGTGGAGTCAATGACAAAGACAGAATTTAAAGAGACAAGCAGGTGTAGCATATGATCTTTAATTTCTTCTTAAAAAGTTTTAATTTCATTTACAAAGATGAAACTCAGAAGACTTAATCACATTTTCTGAAACCCACCTCCTTTTTATATTGCTTCTTTTATTTTTTGAAATAATACTATTTTATAATTTTTCTTTTTCATTTCCTCCATCCAAGCACAAAAATACTTATTTTACATTATTTTTTAATCTCAAATACAGACCCTTCTTTCATTAATTATTGTCACCCAAGAGCAGAAATGCTACCTGCTCAATCTGTATATTATTGGGACATCTGTTTTCAGGAGTGACCCTTGGGTATTGGATAACTGGTATTGGTGTGTTCTTCTGTGAGAAAGACTATTTCTTACAATTTCTGCATTCCTTAGGTGCCAATAGATCTTAGTGTAGGATTGAGACCTCCTGGGCTTTCCCTATACGACCTTAGAATGTATATTCTTGTCCGTATACAGATTATATTTAAGGAACTCACCTCTTAGTACCATCCCTTGTGGTAAAAGCTCCAATGTACACAATTTGGAGAGACATATACATACACACCATAGCACCTTCCCATAGAATAGAGAATGAAGGGCATTTTGTATTGGTGTCTTATAAATATGTTATGTATTTAATTGTACAGAAGGGAAGTCCAGTGATTCTGGAGGCATAGAGTCTGTGCTTAAAATTACTTAGTAAATGTTTCAGCTGAAAAATGAATATATGTCTGCTATTCCAAGCTTGTCTCAGTTCATATGGTATATCTCCCTGCCCCTTGTACATATATGTTAATTTGACAAAGATATTCATCATCAACTATGACTTATACTTTGGCTACAATGTGGTAGTAGAGAACTTTTTAAATATAGTAAATCCAATGAGTTCTTGAACATGTAAAATGATCATGTGAATTTACTGCATACTACTTCCAGCACTTTCATAAGTTGTACCACAGTGTACATATTAAACATGTTTGATAATTAAGTGACAGGAAAGAGTGGAATAACCCAAAAGACTGTAGACAACATTGTTAAGTTAGCCTGCATAGTGCAGAGTCTAAAAGGCTCATTGCTGGGGGCATGAAGGTCCTTGTGCCCACAGATCGCTAGAGAAACCAGAAATGTTAAATACACAAGGTTTCTCTTCATTGTGTGAGATAAATACCTGCATTCCACTTAGAAAACTACTTGGATATTTCTAATGACCTGGTGATATATTGCTGTTTGTAGAGGCAGACCTCACCCAATTTTTGCTGTCTTTAAAGGCAGAAATCACCCACCCCTTGCTATCTGAAGAGGTAGAAATCACCTACCTCTTGCTATCTGTAAAGGCAGCTCACCCAACTCTTGCTGTCTGTAGAGGCAGACCTCACCCACTTCTTACTATCTGTAGAGGCAGAAATCACCCACCTCTTGATGTTTGTAGAAGCAGAAATTACCCACCTCTTGCTATCTGTAAAGACAGCTCACGCAGCTCTTGCTGTCTGTAGAGGCAGAGCTCACCCAACTCTTGCTGTCTGTAGATACAGACTTCACCAAAATACCCTAGAAGTTTATTTCAGTGTCTCCCTCCCAAGCCTTTATCTTTAGTTCCCAGGTGATAAAGCCCATTTTTAGGGGAGATGTCACACATACGTCATAGTCTGCTGACCTGCTAATCAGTCAGAGACCACACCAAGTCCTAGGCCCTTAAGCTATAAAACTCATCTTCAAGGTCACATGTTCTTTGCAAACCAGTATCTATGTAGTCACACCTCAAGCGTTTTTTTTTTTTTTTCCCGAGACAGGGTTTCCCTGTAGTTTCTAGAGCCTGTCCTGGAACTAGCTCTTGTAGACCAGGCTGGCCTCGAACTCAGAGATCTGCCTGCCTCTGCCTCCCAAGTGCTGGGATTAAAGGCGTGCACCACCACCGCCCGGCACCTCAAGCGTTTTTTGTGCACCTGGAATTGGAATGATTATTGGGTGGAAAATTTCCCTCAAATTCTATTGTGTTTAAATATGCTAACAGCAAATCTCCTGGCATCAGAGTCTTTAGAAACTTGGTCCATCCTGGCAGATTAATTTGGGCTGAGTCAAGTTTATATCCTTACAGTTTTCCCAATTTATTTTCCCACCTGTGCTGACACCTGCAAGGACCCACCACCACCTCAGATTTAAGGCAAAGTTTCTTGTTTCCCACTTTTACTAACAGAGTCTTTCAGGAAATTTTTACACTTAAGGTATGTGGAAGGAGACATAGTCATTCCTTCCAGCATTTGAGATCATCTAATGCGATTGTGTGGCAGGTGAATGGAAGGATGCATGGCACCTTGTAAACAATGAGTTTTCCGTTTCTCCTAGAACGTATGTTTCCTTTCTTTTTTTTCCCTATGGCTTTTTCAGCTCCTACTCAGAATAATTCTTTGAAGTCTACATCTAGTCCTGCAATAAAGGAATGCCAAAAGTCACCTTTAATTCACTCTAAAAATATCCACTGTAGCCAAGATGGAGATAATGCCCTGTGCTGTGATTACTGCTATTAACTGAATGGTAAGAAGTCTTATCAAAACAAGATTTGCTCTTCAAATACAGATATAAAGTGATGCTTATGTGAAAACAGTTTTATGGCCATAATTTATCATGATGGTACTTTGTAAGAAAGTAAAAATGAACAAACATGTGTATGGGGAAGAGAAAATATGGCAAAGATTGAGAGCAACACAAATTGGAAAGAACCCTACCAAACTTTGCTCCCCTAAACTTGAAATCCTTCTATTTTCCTTCATTTAGTAGCTTCAGCCATTCTCCTTTTTTGTTCTTCAAAAAAAAAAAAACCCTCTAACTTGAATGGATGAGATTATTCAGTGGGTAAAGGCACTTGTCAATAACCCTGGTGACCTGAATTTGATCCCTGGGACCCCCAAGATGGAAAAAGGGGACTGACTCCTAAAAGTTGAACTTTAACCTGTACATGCTTACTGTAACATGCCTGTACTCAAAAACACCCCCACATACATATGTAGAATAATTAAGAGATAATAACACATTAAAAAAAAGCAGTCTTCTCTTTCTTAAGAAAAAGCAAACACTGATATCAGGAATGAGCCCAGCATTAATCTTCAAAACGACAAGCAAGAAAGTAGTAATAGAAATGAATCATTAAGTTTTGGGGAAGAAGAATAAAAGAACCAAAGTAAGTTAAGTGTCTGCTGTGGGTTTATATGGTTGCAAAAGAACACCTGAAAACATGGTCCCCTATGATGAGCTGTCAGAGATCACCTTACCCATGAGTGACTTTGAAACATGACATATCATATCCATTTCTCAGTTTTTATCTCATGCCTACCAGATAATATGAAAACAATTTTCTATATATAACTTAAGTTACATCTCAAAGCTGAGCATTTAACTTTTAAAAATAAATTAAGTGGTGGTTGAGAGGCATTCAGAGGTAACAGAGAGAGAATATGAAATTGGAATTTGAACACAACTCCACAAAAAATACCACCTTGATCATTTAGGTATTTACTCTGTTCTGTTGATCTGGGACTATCATCTGACCACTGCTTTAGATAGGACAATTCTCCTTGAGTACTTTTAAGAAAAGTATCCTCTTCAGGTGTTTTGAGTTGATTCTTTAGTACCTTGAAGATACTCTTAGGTAACTGTAAGGCCTTTGTTATCTGTAAATGAAAATAAACCCAAGCTTTACATAAAATGTGTCCAGTAGTCAGACCTCTGCTTCCCCATCTCTCACTTATGAAGGGGCCAAACATATTGCTCTATAAAAAGAATTTAGGGAAGTAATTTCATTTTTGGTAAACTTGTCTTTGAGTCATATCGGTCTTCTTGCATTATCATTTAAATAACGTTTTATGATCCTGTACATATGGGTAGAGACTCAGAGAAATACACAATTTCATATTAGAGATAATAATTGCATGGAATTGTGCAGTGATGCCTAGTGTATCCAGAGGGTGAAGACGTGGAAAAAATGTCCACCCAACTAAGAGATCATACTACTGCTTCAGAGAGAAGAGAGCACTTCATGTTATATCTGATACAAAAACAAACATTCTAATATACTCAACTAGCATTTGAATATCGAAACTTAACTGAAATGTCTCAGAAATGACTTAGAAGTAACTGCTACATTGAAATATGCACACACACACACACACACACACACACATATATATATATATATGACAATGAAAAATTTCAGGACTTTGATCGTCAAAAGTGCTTTGAAAATGACAACCTTCTGCCACTAGTGTGATCATCCTGCCATTCATATTTGGATAGTCTGTGCTGTCTATAGGGTGGTGGTTCCACCTTGCGTTAAAATGAGCTGTCTCCTCAAAGTGTGTTAATACTGTTTTGATTACTCTAGTACGTAAAACTCTACATTATGATGCCTTGCCAAACTTCCACTGCTGCTCTGTGAAAAAACAATAATAATAATTACCTTGTAGGACTATCATAATGATTCCTAAAGCTATATAAATACGCAAATAACAAGCACATATAAGCCAATTCATATGAAGAGTGTCATAGATAATATCTTACACTATGTGTGTGACTTTATTTTTTTCTTGTAGATATCATAGACATGAGCAAATAACCTTTGTTTCATACACAAAATGTAATAGAGAAAACATTTGCTAATGTGTTAAGTCAGCATATAGGGAGAATCTTTTCAAATGACATGGTTTTAAATTCAGGTTATTGAGATTTATAGAAAAAAATAATTTTCTTTTTAAGCATATGGGTGGGAAATATCATAGATTGATTTATTCAGCAAGAGGCACAAAGTGAACAGGGCAGAAGAGAGGGGAACATAGATGGAGCTGTCAGCAACAATCCCCATTCTGAGAGATTCATTTTTCTAATGTGATAATTGCTATTTATTTTATGGGCTTGAACATGACATATCACCAGTGAAACTGCCTCTAATTCTGCTTTTATTATTAACCTCACTTTTCAATTCTTTATCGACCTTGGGCAAGACTATTTTCCTCTTCATAGCATCAATAGAAAAGCTGGTTCAAGTTTGCTTTAAAAGAAATTAATCTCAAAGCTATTCCTACAGTTTAAAAAGACCTTGTATGAGAATGTTAATAGCCGCTATTAGACTTGGAGTCAGCCCTTTCCTAAAAGGAAAACAAAAGTGTGGATTCAATGTCCTTTGATCAGAGAAATGAATAGTATGGCTAGGTGGTGCTGCTATAGAGAGAGCACCTTCATGAAGATAAAGCCCTCAAAAGGCTGACATCCCAGCTCATGATTTTTTTTTTCTGGCTGATCTTGAGTATGTTCTAGACCACTCAGACTCAGTTTTGCTGTTAAATGTTAATACTAACCCATTGTGTCAGTTCTTCGTACCTCTTTTCTGAATCTTACGCATGGAAGGAAGGAAAGGAGGAGGCAGGCAGGGAAGAGAAGATTGAAAGGGATGGATAGAAGGTGAGAAAAAGAAGCATGAATGAGAGAGCCAATCAGAAACAGAAAGCAAAAGATGGCACACAAAGTCTACAGACAATATTTTCAATGAGGATAATAATGTCTGGATTCTTGTTACTGAAAATGTCTTGTGCTTATGTTTCCTGTCCTGAGATCCATCAGAAAAAAAAAAAAAAAACCTAAGGCTTTTCACAGAGACAGACAAAAAAGAAGAAAAATGGGCATTGGATTCTTGCAATGTCTAAAGCAAGAAGTACAGTTACAGTTAATCATCACAATATTTTATGAATTAAGTATTTGATTTTCAGCTCTTCAAATTGCAACTCAGTATTTCAATAGTTGATACAAACAGTGTGGGTTGAGGGTTTTGTAGAAGTAAAATTCATGAGCATAAATCCATTTGACTTCAATGTCCGCTCTAGTAAATACCCCGAAGTTCTGTATTACAGCTCTCAGAAGTTTAGACCATCTTCTATCTTGCCATAATGTCCCACAGTTTGCCACACATGGCTTTACTACCGGTATACCCGCCTTGTGAAAGAAACGCACCTTATGCTCAGCCAGGCTTCTTTCAAATGGAAGCACATGCAGCAAGTGAAGAGCTCAATTGACACCCTAGGCAATTAAGACCTCAACGAGCCTAGGAAGGATGCAGACGTTTTCAAAAATAATTTCCGCTGTGGCAGAAATGCATACTGATTGAAGTTACAGTGTCACTCAGAAAGTTTGCAAGTCTTTTTAAGAATGGCATTAAGCAGTGGCAGATAATTGACAGGAACAGACACTTCAACAGAGGTTGACAGAGGGACTGGAATGCTTCAACAAGAGAAAAAAATAATTCAGTGAGAGACATGCATAAAGAGAGACTTCTTTATCTATTCTTTCCCTCTCTGTAGTCTTAAATATTGATGTCAGTAGACTCATTGTTTATAGTTTGTTAAAACACAAAACGCTGGTTTAGTATTTGTCTTTGAAGAACCCCACTAGTAATGATCATGCTTTGCATTTAATAACAAACACCTTAACTAAATAAGATACAGTTTGGAAAATCGAGCATATGTCGCCGTGTGCAAAACAGAGCTAGGAACATGAGAGGAATGTGGTGGGGGCTGCCTTTTTTTATCTATCTACAAAACCTACAAAATAAAGAGTTTGAGATTTTTTTCCTGAAAAGCTCAGAAGTTGCAAAATTTTCAACCAAGTTACAATATTACAAGGACATGAAATGTGAATAGTGTTGTAACCAGTTACCATTTTAGTCCTGGAGCTGAAAAGAAAAGTCTGCTTTTACATGTATCCGTTAGATCCGTAGGTCATGTTCACAAAGTGGATGGTTACCATCTTACTTCGGAAATGTCCAGTTTCCGACTGAAGCATGATCTACCTAAGTGGCATTCCATAAAGATAATATCCACTGTAGTAGAGAAACAATATTTTCTGACTAGTGTATGAGTTCTATGGAGGAGTATGAGTAACTGTTTAGATATAAACTATGTAAAACTGAATGTTGTGATATATGAAATCTATTTCATTTTAATGTAGTTGACTGTACCTGAATACTTAGAATGTGCTTCTAATGCTGCTAGGACCAGACATGAAGAAACAGCCTTACATTTAGTAATCTATTCTGAAGACTTGATCCATGAACTACGATCTCATGAACCACAAAGAAAGACTCAACCTCCTCTACCCATCATTATGAAGAAATGAGTAAAATAAGAGCTTGAAGGATGTACAGATTGTTGATGACCCTTCAAAGACACTTAAAGGAACATATATGTTTATATGTAACATATATAATGGAAAGCATACATGAAACATATGACGAATATATCTTATATTAAGTTTAATAACACATTTCATGACCCATGCGACAGATTATCTAAAAGTAAGGTCATGGTATTTCCTAGGGCAAGAAAAACAAGTATAAATGGATGCTTTTTCCCACTCCTTGTTTCTGAATACCTGGCAGCCACTTCCCAAATTACCACACTGAGACTTACATTAATTACAATTGTTTGGCTCAGGCTTATTACTTACTAGGTTTTGTATTTTAGTTAACACATAAGCTAATTAGTAATAAGCTTGAGCTATTGGCAGGACATTTGTAATTAATATAAGCCTAAGTGTGGTAATTTGGTAGGTAGCTTTCAGGAGTTTGGAAAAAGGCTAGCAGGAGGCAAGACTTTGATTACATACATGTTACAATGTGGCCAGAACTTCCAAGTAAATCCTGATGAAGCTCAAAAAGGGTGTTTAGTAAAAGGCAAAACATTTATACCATCTGAAGAGAAATCAGAGTGAGTGATGTGGCAGACTTTGTTGAATGGATGTGGGAGGGGTGGAGGAAAGATGGAGTGAGTGGGAGGAGGAGAGGGAAAGGGAACTGAGTTTTGTTTGTAAAATCAAATTGTTGTAAAAATAAAATAAAAATGTTTTAGACACACAAGAATAATGTCAAGCATAGCTTTTTGGTGGCAGCCTTTTTCTCCAATGGGTTCTGTTTGCTGGCAGCAAACAGAGGCATGACTCCTGCATGACAACTTCCTGACTCAGCACTTGTTGCAAAAACCCACATGATTCTTTTACGAGGCCCTGCTAACAAACACTTAAATGGGGTCTATGAGTAGTGGGCAACACATGATAGTGGCATAGATCCAGAAACTTCCCAGAGTTGGGGCAGTATTTATGACTCTCATTGATACCACCACTATGAATCTAGGCTCTCAGAATGAAGGAATGGGGCAGAACCCGCTACTAAAGCTGCAGCTTTGGTGTTAGCCATGCCATTTAGCAGTTAAAGACTTATCAAGTCCAAAAAATATTAAAAATACGAAATAAAGACAAATTCAGACAAAAGAAACCTCTAAACAGGTTGCATTGTGTTTAAAAATAATAACGGAGGCTTGGGAAAGAAAAAAAAGTTACACAGTCATAAATTAAGAAGTTATAGTTTTAAAATAATAAAACAAAGTTCTTAAAAGGTGAGTAAAGTGATATTAACATAAGCCACATAAAGATAGAAAATAAACAGTCAGTCTAGATTGTGTATATTGTTGTGTGGTCTTTAAAATTTTTGGCTGCTAAGAGATCTTGGATTATGAGAGTTGCTAGACTAAACTAACCAACATTTTTTTTAAAAAAAATATTTTGACTTCAAAATTTACCTCAAAAGATATGTTACTGTGGGAGAGAGGTTATGATTTTGGTTCCAAAGAAAATGAGAAACTGATTGGCCAATAGCCAGGCAGGAAGTATAGACAGGGTGATCAAGCTAAGTATGATGGGAAGGAGAAGGGTCAGAAATCCCTAGCCAGACCCAGCTTGAGCAAGATATCAATGTTCCATTCTAATAAAGGTACTGGAATATGACAGAGAATAAATAAGGAATATGGAATAACTTAAAATTCAAGAATTCGTTATAAGCCTGACTGTTGGACTAGTATTTGTAATTAATATAAGCCTCAGCGTGGTAATTTGGGAAGTGGCTTCCAGAAACTTGAAAACAGGGAGACAGGAAACAAGGCCTTGGTTACAGCAAGGATGTCCCATGAGAAAATGTTCAGATTTTTCATATCCTTGTCATGCTAGTCCCTTATTATCAAGGGACTGTAGACTGGAAGGTTATTGCTCCCCTCAGATGATTTTTTTTCTCTTCTTGTTGCTCACTGCCATGTTCATGGGTATTATAAGTCTTTTTGAACCAGAGAAGAAAAATACCATGCAAACATGATTTTGTGGGGTCTGTACTTCACCTCCTCTCTTACCCTTGAGAGAGACAACTTTGGCAGCTTTTGGAATCAGATGTCAGACTTCCAAACCTAGATGCTTAAGTTGCCATAGACGTTTAAGAATGGTTTTTCCTTTGGTTCTCTTTCCTTATTACATTAATAATGCTTTCCAGGGTGCCCTCTTTTGAATCATATGAAATTCCATCTGAGAGCAATATAAAATATGGAAACTAAGCTTTTTTATAAAACCTAAAAAAGCTTATATGATACAACATACTGCTGTACTATTTGAGAAAGAACAAATCACATGCTTGTCATATATGAAACAAAATAGCAGTTACAGAGGAAAAGTATTTTCCCAGAAATTAGAGTGGCAGTCAGGGGCATAATGTCCAGAAGTTAGAATGTAATTCTTGTCTCTGTATTTACGGACCACTGTGTCACCTCTTAAACATATGTGACAGATCTTATGTACCATTTATATATAATTTACTAAAGAAAATTTGAATACCTATTTTGTTTCTTACTTTTGTATTATTTTGACTAAAATACTGGACAGAATCAACTTAAAGGAACAAAGGCTGTATTTAACATACGGAGAGTAAAAATGCATATTATGATGGACAAGTCACAGTGGTAGGAGTATGCCTGCAGTGGCTGGAATGTGAATGTCATGCTTGTTCACATAGTGGCCGACACACGGCAGATCTAAATAAACTCTAGGCAAAGGGTGAGTATCAAAATCCAGGAACCACCTCGGTGACCTACTTCTGACTACCTAACTCCATCTCTTAAAGGCTGTACAGCTTCACAATGTTCACATAACATTTAATGTGATTGCTGAGTTAAAACAATACAAGCACACTGAATATAACATGTAGTATACAGTCAGTGATTGACGAGAAGCAGGAGGATGAGAATGATGTCAACTCCTCATTTCATGCTCAGCAATCACTGATTTACCAATGCCCGTCAATACTGTTTTATTGAGGAGGTGCTATTGATCTTTGTCCCCAGCAGCAAGCAGTAATACTAGCACATAGTAGGATCCAAATACGCACAAGCTCAGTAATCAATAAATTTTCAGCAGGGAACAATACTTTACCTAGTTTTTCTCTAGTAAATTTTCAATTAGCTTGCATCGCTATATTTAGAATGCCTGAACATTGAGAGCATTATGCGAGCTTTGTGCCCTTGAGTCAATCATTTTGTGTTCAACCCTCTTAATTTACTGAAACAAATGAGAGGATCGGATAAACACGCAACTATATTTTTGAGACACCGAAGCTAAAAATGCAATTATAAATCACTAGACTCCTACTTTCATATACGTGTTTAGACTTTGATTGTGAAACTTACTTGTGACAACTATTCTCTCTTATGGCTTTTAAAATACATTTCCATTTGGCTTATATGAATTTCATGGTCTTATTGCCAGAAAAAAATAGATAATTCATTTCACATATGGTCAAGTTTTAGCGAAACACCTTTTACCAGATTTGCTAAAAATACATTGAATTCACATTTTTATTGCCGTTTATCACCACCGAACGGTCTTGAAGAAATTAGAAGCTTGTTTTACATGCTATAGCAAACTCTTGCTCGGCAATTTTGTTGCATATTATTTAAACCCATATAATAATACACAGTGGGGCTTGATTAGTGTGCCCAGCTTGAGCAGTTTGCTGAGAGTCTCCTGGTTTTAGTTCTGAAATTGCTGCATTCAAATAAATGCATTCAAATAATAATGTAAAGAAAACAGAAAGATTTATACAGTGTGGAAGCATTTGGGCATCTGTGGGCAATGTACAATTCTTAGAGACTTCTCTGGTTCCCAGGATTTTTGGAGATGACTTGTTTCTTCTTCCTCGGGAAGAAGATAAGGTTGCTGCTAAATGCCTGACCTTGTGTGGAACGGAACCTATGATACCGTGTTATATGGTCCTAATTATCCACATAGCTACTCATTAAGGACCTTTAAAATGGTTGCGTGTCGTTATAGATTTATTCTGTCTTGATCAAAGTTTTGTCCCATACGCTAATTTTTACATTTAAATACTTGCAGTTTCCAGAAAGAGATACACAGAAGTATGAAAACCTGTCTATTAATTTGGTATTAGAAAAACTGGAATCAATTCAAATTCAATGACGCACCAGTCCTTTCCCTTCCACAGACCCATCATTCGATCAATATCCTTTATTGTCCCAACATATCATTGTGGAAAATCGGTACCATGAAAGCTTATAGTCACGATACCATCCTTTGTGTATGCTTGCTTGTTACCAGGTTAAGAATCCATCGTTGCTTTCTAATTCCAGACACTTACTCTTCACTGACTGATGTAACTCATTTTGAAAGAATCACTCATTCAGAATTTTGAGATGGGGGCATGAGGGTAAAAACGGCTACGAAGTTTCAAAAAGACATATCTCCTTATTTCTACTGCAAAGTAGAGCAATTGTGAACAATGACAATATATCATTTATTTCAACAAACCAGAGAAACTTGGAACTTTTATCACTAGCAAATTGGGTTCGATCTTATTGTTTTTTTTTGTTGTTGTTGTTTTGTTTTGTTTTTTTGTTTTGTTTTGTTTTGTTTTTTTTTTTAGGTAGAATCTGTCCCTGAAACTGAAGATCGGCAATTTTTTTTCTAGATTAGCTGGCCCGAAAGCTTTTGCCTCAACCTTCCCAGTGCCGGTTGGGATTACAGATGCCTACTACCTGGATCACCCGCCTTTATTCATACGTGTTGCTGATTGAACACAGTCAGGTTCTCAATATTGTACAGCAAGCATTTTGCCAACTGACTCTTCTCCCCTGACTTGTATGTGTAATATTCTTCAATCAGTTTCCATTACAATAAAATAAAAAGATGTGGCTAGATACATTATTACACAGGTAAGAGCAGGAATTGCCCTTCTAGAGGACAACAGTTCAGTTCCAAGTACCCATATTAAGTATTTCAGTCATTGGCAACTCCAGGCTCAGAGGATCCCACACTCTCTTCTGGTCTGTATAGGCAACTTCATATATGTGGCACACACATACACATAAACAACAAAAAGTAAAAATAAATAAAATGATTATAATGCATTCACACTTTTTGAAAAACATGTATTTTATATTTGAAACTTAATATTCTTATTTTTAATTCTTCTCTCATATATTACATTTACTGCAGTTTGCACCCCCTTGCTCCTCCCGGTTTCTCTACTCAGCTCCCCTCTCCCAAAGATTCTCTCCTCATCCAACCCCCACCAAAAAAAGAGCAGACCTCCCAGAAATATCCATCAAACATGACCTAACAAGTTACAATAAGACTTGGCCCAAAGCCTCATTTTAAGGACAGAGGAGACAACTCAGTGGTAGTAAGAGAGTGCCAAGTGTAGGCAAAAGAGTCAGAGACCACCCCCCACTCCCACTATTAGGAGTCCCAAGAGAACACGCAGCTACATCAGGAGATTTAGGGGAGGATCTAGCTCAGACAGGTAAGGTCCAAATTTGTTGCTTCCATCTCTGTGAGCACCTGTTAGCCCAGCTTAGTTGATTCTGTTGGCCATGTTCTTACAGTAGGCAATATCTCTCTGGCTCTTACAATTATTCTTACCCCTCTTCTAAGGAGTTCCCCTGGATATGCCTAGTGTTTTATTGGAGAGTGGGGTCTCTGCCAATGCTTTTATTGTTTGCTGGATGAAAACCCTCTGATGACAGTTGGGTTAGGCATGATTTTTGGAAAATGATTATTTTTAATATATTATGACATTAGTCTATTATTTGGCTCTAGATGTAAGAAAAATGTTCTCCCCATATCTTGTTTGGCAAACAGACCTCCATTTCCCATCTGATGGCAATACTGGGTTCTACCCACTAAAGTCTATTATTCTCATAGGCCAGTGTCTCATGCAGAGTGATACTTATCTACTGAAGAAGTGCAGTCTCTGCAGACTTTGACCCTATCTAAAGGACTAGTTCATTTTCAGAGACACCTGTAGCACGATTAATAAAGACCCATAGACAGATATTGAGGTTCAGTCTGAATGTCAGAAAAACAAAGCAGCTAGCCACTGGCTCTTATGTCTACTTCACACTGAATGGCAATACTGCCACCAGGAACCCTTAAAATGAGACTGTCTGAAAGCTGGCTTTCCCATCTTATATTCCTCTTTAGGGCTGGGATTAAAGGCATGAACCACTACTCCCCAGTTTTTATGGCAAACTAGTGTGGGTACTGGGATTAGAGGTGTGCGTCACCACTGCCTGGTCTGTAAGGATGGTCAGGGCAGCTGTTATGCTCTCTGATCTTCAGGCAAGCTTTATTTATTAAAATGCAAATGAAAGGCCGGGCGGTGGTGGCACACGCCTTTAAATCCCAGCACTCGGGAGGCAGAGGCAGGCGGATCTCTGTGAGTTCGAGGCCAGCCTGGTTTACAAGAGCTAGTTCCAGGACAGGCTCTAAAAAAGATGCAGAGAAACCCTGTCTCGAAAAAACCAAAAAAAAAAAAAAGAAAAAAAGAAAAAAAGAAAATGCAAATGAAATTGCACTACAGAAACCTGAGGATTTTCTGAGAACTCGGGTGTAATATGCACGTACCCATTGCAGAGTCTTCTTCCAGGGATCATATACTCTGCTTCTCAGTGATCCATTCCCAAGTTTGAAGATTCCACATTTTTCTGCTTTTTGGGTTGATTCCAACATTGCTTAGTCTTGCCCTATTGTGAAAGTACTTTTTCAATCCCACTTTTGTGCAGGATGTTAACCATGAAAGTAATTGGAAAACAACTGAAAGTATTATGTAAAATTGAGTCTATCATACCATGAAACCTATAGAGTCGCTGAATATTAAAAGCTAAGGATATCGGTCACATAATATCTACATTTATCAGAAAAAGGATTTACAACAAAAGACAAAATTTAATGTCACATCCACCTGAGTTAGCATATCTGTCAAATGAGACTACTATGTCTTCCTGTTGTTGTTGTTGATTTTGTTTTTATTCTCTAAAAACTAACTGGAAACTCTAACAACTAAGAAAAGGCTCAGTGGTGCCTAGTTGTGGCTACCCTCTGAAAGAGTTAGCTACATTTTCTTCTATGTTATAAATAAGATTATAAAAACTATTTTGGCTAACAAAAGTTTTATGGTATTACCAATAAGTTCATTCACATTACTTAAAATGTCTAACATACTTTAAGGTTGTTAGTTCTTAAATGTTTCCACAATTTCTCCATATTCTACGTGCCTTAACATTTTACCATGTCCAAACACTCATCCAAACACCTACCATCCTGTCCCATGAATCATAAATACCTTTCTCACTTTTAATCTTCTGATTTTTGGAGCACAAACCTAATTTCTGCCAGGCACATAAGTACAGCTCTGTCCTCCTACCAATCATCTCAAAGACTTGATGACTAGGCAGGAGTGACTACCTTCTTGTCCTCTTATCTTATTTTAAGGTGTCAGAAGTAGAATAAATGGTACCCTGAATGGTGCTGTTCATAAAAAAAAATTAGATACAGGAAATGAAGTGCATAATCCAAAGTAGGATCATTTGCTCTCCATAAAACGAATAAGATATATTGATTAACACATCCTAAATGCATTGGGAAAAAAACGACTTCTGTAAAAGCAGCATTATAAATTACACATAAATATCACCACAATCCCAGAAATTCCACTTTAACATTCTGTTTATGTCCTGGACAAATCTTGTGTGTGTGTGTGTGTGTGTGTGTGTGTGTGTGTATGTGTGTGTGTGTGTGTGTGTGTGTGTGTGTAATCTAATTTATCAAAAGATCTTTATATATATATTCATTCCTGAGAACCTGGAAAGATTACTCAGTCTTCTCTCTAAGGCGTCTTTCCTTCCCACCAATTTCCACTCTGTCTTCTTTAGAGCAAGGAACTCAGCTAGGAGAGTAGAATGTGGTGCTTTGCTTGTAGTTAAACAAAGAAACACCATTCTCTCTCTGAATTTGAGGGAGAAGACAGTTCTGCATTAAATGTGTGAGAAAGCCCTGACTGGCTATCATTTCAAGCCTTTATCTGTAGTAAGAGTATTATTGGAAAAATGACTGGAGTGTATAGTACATTCCTATACTTATGAATATATTGTTGCATACTGAAGATAAACACAGGAAGAATGGCGTTAAGTAATATCGTTGCGGAGGTGTGGATTTCTCAGATTCTTTGGCAGGTAGGAAGGTGAAGAAAAATGAAAGCACTCTTAATATAGGTGTATGCTATTTTTTTAGAATATACCTTTTCCAAGTATAAATTTGCTTATGTAAGATTTTAGTATTTTTTGAATGATTCATTTCTTCTATAACTTATTCACTTCTTCTACAACCATCATTCGAATTCATGTGAACCTCCCACTATTAAACCCATAAATAGAATATCTCACAACAATTCCCTTTCAGTTTGCTTGTATTTTTGTTTAATATTTGGTACAAATGTAATCTCTAATTTAGTGAAGTTTTACTGAATTTAATACACATTGTCTGTGATGTCCAAGAACAGAGTGAGAGATGTAACATGCCCTGCAATTATTTAACTAAGTCAGCCAAAGCATACTGATTTCTATAGAATTCTGGGAACTGACATAGTTACTCGGGGTCATGGAAAGGAATAAAACCAATCTAATCCCTGCTGATTCTTAGGGCTCTATATCCACTGTCCTAGAAGAGAAAGAGAAAAAGAAAGTTTACACCAATACATCACAAATCATTCATTTAAAATATTTTAAGCATGAGTAAATTTTTACTTTCTTGTTAATATCATCATGATAGCTGGTTGGATTATGACCTCAAAATTATAATCAGACAGGAAAAAAATCAATAGAAAGGTCACTCAATGTATTTCCAAGTTAAATGTTGATTATGACATGAATGGGGATCTCATTGGATTATAGGGAACAGTGAGTGTCTAAAGAGTATTTTTAGAATTTAGAACTTACAAGTTCTATACTCTAAAGATTCACTAATTCTAAAGTATGCATTTTTTGGTGGGAGGAAAAGAAAGGCAAAAGATTGGCAGCATTGGAAGTGTCAGTTTTCCTAGTCCTCAGTCCTCGGCTCAACTCGGAAGAAGACATAGGATTCTGTCATTGTCACAGTGCTGTCGATTCTGAGGAGGTACTGACAGTGACAAGTGTCACCAGTGAAGGAGGTGGATGGTTAAGGCTAGGGAACAAATTGCATAGCCAATGAATGTGGAGAATCCTACAAAAAAAATCTCCCCTCTTCCCAACAGACAGTCTTCATAATGCAGTTATGATGAGAATGCCACTGCTCGAAAATACACTTGTATGCCTTTTCTAGGGAAGAAAAATCAAAAGTCTCATGCACTGCCTTCATGGTTTCCCATGTCTGTGGATTACAATGCATATATCTGATACAGTGCTGGAGTATTTAAGCCCACGGTATTAATAGTGATCAGGCAGAGGGGAGGAACTGTACTGTGACACACACACTGTGAAACGGAGCTCGCTAAAAGACAAATGAGAGAAGAAGGAATACACATCAAAGCGTGCCTTGGCATTTGCAGCTAAGATGATATTATCATGAAAAGCTGACTCTCTTCCATCAGACCTGAAGGACGTTTTCCCACAAGCTGCTTTCCCCACCCATTTCTTGATCTTCGACATTGTAGTATATGACAAGGTAACATTTTTATAAACGACTTGAGTGTCTGTGATCAGCTTTCCTATGAAATTAGTTTTGTCCCAAATGTGTGCTATTACAGTTGCTAAATTACTTCACGCCATGCTCCAAGGCTTATATACAACATTCAAATAGGAAAAATACTTTGCATCGAGTTAAGTGCCAAATATTCTCTGACACTCCGGTAGCTGAATGACAACCAGAAACATATGTGTTTGCGAAGGTTCCTTGCTGTCCTGATTGCCAAGTGAATCCAGCTTGAGAAATACTGGCTTGCCAAGTGTCAGCCCTCTGTTTATGCTGTGATTATTCTCTGTGACTAAAGTGCACAGTGCTGTCACCTGTACAGGTATCACTCACTGATAGTGAAAATCACTATTAAAATTTGCATAATTATCGCAGCACCAATTGGGTCCCTTTCGTCAAATAATTATGTGCATGCGCTAGATCTTTCAGGAATTCTGATTTTCAAGGTGCTTGATGTACTGTTTCCTAGGATCATTGCTTTCCAACTGAATATTTTACATCAGATCTAGCATTCCTAAAAACTCAAGAGTGAAACATTCAGGATGCTCAGAAAGATTTTACTCACAAACCACGTAACATGCACGGGAGAGTAGCTACCTGCATGAGAAAGTATCCTGTTACCTTGTCTGCTAACACCTACTTTTCGTAGTCAACCAAGTTAATCCATCTTCTGCGTGACAACTGATAAGCATTAGATAAGAAATGAAGGACTTTATAGCAAAACGAAAAGCAAAACAAAATATCAAAAATCAACAGTTGTGTGATATCCAAGACACTCTCTCTCTCTCTCTCTCTCTCTCTCTCTCTCTCTCTCTCTCTCTCTCTCTCTCTTTACTACTGTCATATATCATTAAAGAGAATAAAAGTATTATCCAAATGTCAGAATTTAACTGCTGAGGCACTGTGGCTTCTGCTTTGACACTGTGAGTAGTTAGGTTGCTAATCATCCCCACCCCCAACACCCACTGACTTGTAGGGAGAGATGGGAAATACCATGGGGGAAAGGAACAATAGAAAAGACAAGAATTCATCCAGAGAACAAAGCCAGCTTTACCAGGTTCAGTAGAATCAGATTATTGCCACAGCATAAAGTGAAAGTCTATTGCAAATTTCCCATTTTGAGGAGGGTAATACTCAAAGTCCTACAAGTATTTACTTAATAAAGGGCAGTAGGGTTATGTGCATTCTTAGCATTAAATTAAAATGGTGTCTGGTAGGGCATTAAAAAGTCCCCTACCACCATTGTACCATGAAGGCAATGGGCCATTAGCCTTCATTAGTAAAACTGGGCCTTGGATAACCCTGCTTCTTGTCTGACTATAAAGACTACGATACAGTCCATGCCACTTAATCTGGACCCAGGTAATAAGCACATCTTAATTAAGATGCCCTGCTGGGAAGCAATTTAATGCAATATATATATAATAGGATTTCAATTCTGCTTTGGCATCTTTGTGTTAGATAATAGGGGTGGCTGCAGAAGCTCTATGTCACTAATTTCATGAACTAAATACAATCTCAGTATCTCAGCATGAGTATTTTGAAAGCTTGGAGGAGAAAAAAATAAAATAACATCAACTATTTTAGAATGGTGTTAAGGGAACAGCTTTTAAACTCCTTTTCATCAGTGTCGCATTTTTAGAAGCTATGTTTAAGTGCACTGATAATAGTATCAATTG
This sequence comes from Arvicola amphibius, assembly GCF_903992535.2. Taxonomy (NCBI): domain Eukaryota; kingdom Metazoa; phylum Chordata; class Mammalia; order Rodentia; family Cricetidae; genus Arvicola; species Arvicola amphibius. The sequence continues at coordinate 929,947 of NC_052061.1, read as the reverse complement.
ATCTCTTCTTTCTTTGTGTAAAGGCTTTGTAGACTGCTCAATATTTCTTGAATTTTTTTTTAAAAAGGTGTTTTACCCTAAATTTCTTTTTGATGTGTGTTACAGAGAAAAAAAATTGCATGGTATACTGAAATTGGAGTACAAATGTGGAAATATTTAAGAAAATTAACACACTAAGGAGTTTTACTTCTTTTAAGTTAATGATAAATAGAATTATTTTAATTTGTCCAAAACAAAGGGAATTGACTGCACATCCATCTACTTACCCATCTGCATAGCAATCTGACTTTCACTTGTTTATCATCTGTTAGTTCACTTATTCAGTTACTCATTTATTACGCAAAATGTATTGCGTGCCTATACACTACTAGGATTGTCTATTATCAAGGTAGTAATCCAGAACCTTGTTCATATTACAGGCTACCAACTCAGCAGGAGCACACTAGACAAACTGACTTTGGGAATAGTACCATGCTTCTAGATGAGCTAATATAAGATTCATCCAGAATTTGGAGGATTCATTTCAGTTAATTATCAAAAGAAAGATTGAGATAATTTTAAGTGACTGAAAAAATACTGTGGTTCAAAAATCGATTTGACATATTTTAAAACGTATTTAAGTTTGTTAGTTTGTTTGTTCAGACAGGGTTTGCTGTCTTGGAACTCACTTTGCAGGCCAAGTTGGCCTGGAACTGAGACCCTCATTCCTTTTCCTCTCAAGTACCAAGACTAAAGGCATGCACCAGCATGCTTGGCATATTAAAGTTAGTTTTTAATGCAGAACTATGTGTCTTCCAAAGCACAGCACTTTATCTGTAAACTAAAGTCCTTCCTAAGATTTCATTCCTTCATTTTTAGCATGACATCATAAGCTATATAAATATTTATGCCATATAAGCATCCAAATGTATTCTTTTGCCTGTTTTGTTTATTGTTGTTTCCCAAACAGCCCTAAATCCTAACAATAATGCAGATTTTTTCCCCTTTTTCTTTCAGATGGGTGAGGTAGACAGTGACTGACGGTGGCAGTGTATTGTACATAACTCAGAAGTGTGATCATCTAATTGAAAGCATGAGACAGACCCTGAAAAAGCTTACAGCCCAGGAGTTTATATGCTGATGAGTTGTAAGATAAAAAGACAGAATCCTTCACTATCTATCAATCCACTTCATTTATTATGGTCGACATTGCAAGGGAGCTCTCAGCAGTGAAATGTAATAAATGAAAACCTCGATTTCATTCATGCCATATTCGTGGGGCACAAGGGAAGTGAGCTAAATGGCTGTACATTATTCAATTAGCTATTTGACAATCAATTGCATTCGTCTATCTGTCTAAGGGCATTTAACACAATTATTTCCAGTGTTTCTCATATCTTTAAAACATTTACATTTTTTTAAAATGAGTCAGCTAATTTTGTCTTGATTCCTTATCTCAAAATCTTTAATTGTACCTGTTTTCTGAGACCCTTTTGGCAAAGCAGTTATCACAATATAACTGTATTGTGTGAGAACTTACTTTTGTTAATTTAGATTATCTCTAAACTAAGAAAGGGTGAAGGTATTTCTCACAGAAATGTAGAGGCAGTATCTGTTTTGAAGAAATGGTTTCAAATTTGTCCCATTTCCTTGGGAATAAAAAATATGAACAATAACCATGGAAGCTTGTATAGTATTTAAAATTTTATAAACAATTTTATTGTTCTTTTAGTTTGCTCAACTAAATGACTCATCTTCAAGGAAATGTCAAGATTTTTCATTTTTAGACTAATAACTTGAAATTCAAGAAAACTGACATCAAAAACTTATTTAGTTTAAAAATAAAATTTGAACTTCATAATTTCTTTGTGACAAAATTTAACAGTGACATAAAAATCTCCAAAGAAAACTTGATTACAGTTGTAAAACTTTGAAGCATGACATTATTCTGCCGGTATGCATAGACCATCCCTAAGATAACTGAGACATGAACATTAAGATAATGTACTGTACTTTCCCAATCTTTACACAAGTGGTTGTTTTACACACAGACTTAGTCCTCACCAATTCTTAATCTAAACAAAAAAGAGTAACTCCTAAAGCTTCCGGCCTTTGGGTCATGATAGATATCCTGATCTCTTCATCCCCTGTTAATCTTCTTGGTCATAACATAAAGAGCATTTATGTCACTACAGGGCTTTCACTCAACAACATATATGTATTCACCTTATAAAAGGTACAGATGTGCTATAAGGTACTTTTTTGTTACACTTCCAAGTGAACTAAGATAATTATAGAAACACAGGTACCATAATTTTCATTAATATATGAGTGATATTGTAAAAAAAATGATATTGTAGTAACAGAAAATTCTCCTTGTTATTAGAGGCTAAGAAGAGTAGAGGGGAAAGAAGATGGAAGGAGGTTAGAAAACAGGCAACAAAATAAAGATAGTAGAAGTTACAGATTCTGGAAATCCCAGTAGGGTGATTTCAGTTTAGAAAATTTACTTACATTTTATATAAAGAACAGGAAGGGAGCAATTAGTTTTATATCACAAAGAAATTATAAATGTTTAAGATAAAAATAGTCATTATTTTAATTTGACCATTAGACATTTAATGTGTGTGTGTGTGTGTGTGTGTGTGTGTGTGTGTGTTTGTGTGTTTCACATTCTACTCCACAAAAATCATAGTTTATTAGGGGGTAACTGAAATTTAGGAAAATCTAAATTGAAGATTAAATTTAAAATATAATTATTACTAGAATAAACAGTATGGTTATTACTTAATTACAAAGAAAGAAGGGAAAATATTGAGGTACAAATGAGTATTGTTAACAGATACGTGTATGCAAAGTTGTTTCAACATAGTAGGACTGGCTTCCTAAGCTCCAGAGTTAGAGGAGAGAAAAAGATATGGACCGCACTACTGTATAGCAGAGATACAGACAAGCCAGGATAGAGTACCAGTATGTACGTGAGGACCATAAATTGTTATGCTCCTATATCTAATGACGGTCCTGATCTGGAAAGTGCTATAACAAGAACTAAACCATTTAATATTTCTGTTTAGAGTAGAGATTGATGTCTCAGTGTCCTAGATAATTCTGAAGGTGACACTTTCAATATTCGGCTAAATAAATGAAGAACATGGGTTTCCCCTCTATAATTATATATCACTATTTTGCTATAGTCTTTTTTTGTTTTCGATGAGGAAAGTTGTTCCTCACAGAGTTTGGGTTATTGTTCTAACTTCTCAGAATCAGTTTGAATGGTTCAAACATAAAACTGACTTCTATTGATATTTTCCGTGTTTTTCTTTAAGTACACTCTTCAATAATAAAAAGGAAAATTCAAGGAATGGGACATCAAACTGTCAAATGGAAAAACATACAGTAGGGAGTTCATAGACAATAACCTCAACATGTATAGTTGACAGTTCATTGAAAATTTAATCTATCAAAACTCAACCCTGTTTATGTATTTTTATTATATTTCCCACTGTGCCCATGTTCAGTTGTTTTGAAATTGAACACATAAAGACAAATTTTCCTTTTTGTGTATTTCCCTGTTTTTATTCCCTCTGTAACACTAAGACACTGATGTTTTCGTGATTTTAATGGTTGGAACAGGCTGTATTGCTCTTTTTCTTACAGGCAGCATGGGACTTGAAATTTTACTATCACATAACTACTTTGGGAAAAGAGGAAATGAGACTCTATGTTGGTTGATCCAGTCATCAAAACTTCAGTCAGAATGACAGGGTGAGGTAGGGAAATAGAGTGTGTGAAATTTCAAGACAGAATCCATAGGTATTATGTCACTATATAAGGCTACTTCGTGAGATTGGCTTGAATAAAGGTAATTTCCCCACCTGGTTTTACCTCAGAAGCAACTCATATTGCTTTTTGATTCCAGAGATACCAGATTTTTTTCATACATTGAAAAGTAATTCAAAGTTTGCTTCTTAAGAAACTTATAGATTATAGACAATTAAATACACAGGGAAGCAATACTGCCCTAAGTGACAGAGAAACACTTGTCTGGACCCAAAACATCTTTGTATCTTGATCTTCTGTAAAATATACCTCAATTTCTATGATTTCCATAGAAATATTTGGTTTTTTATAAAAGATATGTTTTCAAGGTACATATTAAAAATGTGACTTACTTCTGTTACTTTGTTTACCCCGTCTTCTTACAAGTGATATAGCTGCATTCTAATTTATACCTCAACAATATTCCTTTGTGGATATATTTGTTCTATTTTCTCCATATAGCCATCTGCTAATGAGCATTTAAGCTGATATAATTACTTGGCTGTTTTAATGAGTTGTAACAAAAAAAAGACTCTGTAGGTATCTGTATCGTTCACTGACTTTAATTCTTTACATATGTAGGGCTGGCATAATAGGATCATACTACATTTTTATTATTATTATTATTGTCACATTATTTTAGTTTTATACTAAATTTCTGGTTTCTGTAGAGGCTAGACCATATCCAAATTCTTTATATTAAAAAGCAACACCTAATAGATCACCTAATAGATGTCCAATATAAACTTTATTATCTCTTTGACTCACAAAGGAATATTTTTTTTTCTTTCTTTTTTTTTTTTTTTTGGTTTTTCGAGACAGGGTTTCTCTGTAGCTTTTTTAGAGCCTGTCCTGGAACTAGCTCTTGTAGACCAGGCTGGCCTCGAACTCACAGAGATCCGCCTGCCTCTGCCTCCCGAGTGCTGGGATTAAAGGCGTGCGCCACCACCGCCCGGCTACAAAGGAATATTTTGCAAACACTTCTAAGTCATTTTTAAATCTCATCTGAAAATACCTGGAAATTTGTTGAAGAGCCATGAATATAGGAAGTGGAAATACCTACCCATTATGTTTCCCATGCCAAGAGAAAATGAACAATTCAGATGACACTAATAAAACCATTCAGGACACATAATGTTCTAAAGTGACTGTTTTGTTGACATTTATTCATGGCTATGTGTTTCTACTCCTGAGTGAACTAACGTAGTAACTGAAAGCTGGGAAGGGATCCTTACAGAGACTGTTCTATATTTTCCAAGGGGTCTTTGTGTAGGCTGAAGAATTTCATTTCCTCGTGAAGCCGAATTAAATTTTAGCTTGTTGCGGCATTTCGAGTAGGCATTTAGCTTCCTTAAACATAAAATGATTTGCAAAGCACGACTGCAACAGTTAATCTTAGTGTTCATTAGGAGTAGGCCTTACAGTTCCCTACAGTGAAACTCTCCATAATCTAAGCTGCATCTTCCTCTTCAAACTGAAATGCTATGTTTTCTACCTTTAAAGTGCCTCAACCAATTTCTGTGGGTGAAAAAAAAAGTCAAATATATTTCAAACTGATGTGTCAATCAAGAAATATAGTACCTGTCAAAGGAGAGGGAAATGCCTAATAGAATCAGAGAAAATAATTGCCTACGAATTTTTTTTTGTGTGTCATAGAGAATACCAACAGATAGCATAACACTGGGAGCTGGTACTAGAATCACATTAGTTAACAGAAGTATACCATAAGAAACAGGACCTCAATTGTAAAGGTGCTAGCGAAGAAGTCAGGCCATTCATTAAAATAGGCCCAAGGATACACTAGGCAACTCAAAAGTATGGTTCTGAAATATTCATTGTTTTCTGTGTTTGCTTTCATCAAAATCCCTTCTCATACAGAACTTTGTAGATTTGGAGGTGGCTCCTTCCCCTTCTAAGCAGCGGAAAACAAGTTGAACTATGACTTATCAGTTATAGGTCAAACATTAGTGGACCCTTCACTATAGGGTAGAAGCATTATATCGTTGTCAATTTGAAAATAAAAATTGTGGAAAGTTTGTGTTTTTCATTCCTGTGTAGTGTCTTCATAACTTTGTACAACTAAATATCAGGAATCATAAAAATGTCACCGCTATTCTACTTCCTTCTGTCCTTGTCCTCACCTACCCTGAGCTGGAGCCATTCTCATTACTGAGCCAGAAATGTGAAATGCCATCTCTCCAGCTGAAGTTTCATATCCCTTAATGTCTCCTGCACTTCCCGTTTTGTTTTCTCTGTCTTGGTAATTATTCTTTCTTAGACATTTTCAGTAGGTTTTTTTCCTTGCAATGGTAATTCTCAGATTTTGTCCTTCTGATACCTCCATTTTTTCTGAAGGAAGAGCAACCTTGCTGAATCCTAAATCAGCCACGCAACTTATTGCTGAACCTATTCCATGGCATCAAATGACAATTTATAATGTAAACTCTTCTGTCTTGCCAGTGATTGTCTTCCAGAATTCTGTCAGTTTCCTCTGTACCTTTGCTTTCTGCTCCCAGCTGAGCTGTATTGTTTGTGTGCTTTGTGATTTCGTGGGTGTCACTGTCTGTGCATGTACTCTATTATCCTCTTGATATTTCCTCCCATTGAAAAGCCATGCCAGCGAATAGCCACTGACCTTAGATGTATTTAGATGTATTTATTTAATGGTCAGTATATCTGTGAACTCCTGACTTTCATCCTTTGACTCTGCGCCTGTCCTTCCTGCATACAACCTGGTCCTAAACCAACAGATAACCCAATAACCACCCATGACACACAGAAAAGTTAGGCTGTGCTCAGAGTTTATAATTACCCAGACTTGGTTTCTGACTTTATTAATCTAGCCTCAATATTTTAGACAGTTTAGACAACATCTCTCACCTCAGAAAACCTCCAGGCAAAGGATAATGGTTTGTTATAATAACATATCACATTGATATCTGTTTCTCAGGAAAATATGATTTAAAATCTATAACTTAACATATGGCACAGATAGCACCTTTTATAAAGATATTATTACCTTTTCTAATGATCAAACATAGTAGAATATTGTGATAATTGTGGATAAGTTAATCCACAAGTTAATTACTAATTTATATCATATTCTTGTTGTCAGAGAGCAAATTCCTTGAGACTTGAACCCCATTTTTATCCATTTTTGTAACCCTAATCTCAGCACTAGTCTAGAATATCATGTTTAAGAACACTGAAAGAAATTCTTGTTAAATAAACTTAATCTGATGATCTTTTGTGAAAACGAATTGTATGCATCAGTATTCGAAAAAAAGTCCAACCATGTTGTTCCTCAAACATTCATATTTTGGATACCACAATTAAATAAAAACTCCCTGGGAACAGTTTGTGAATGCCAGTTTGTTGTGAAAAACAGACGGGGCCCATGTTTAAAAGACCCAGGCCAAAGACAGAGAGACAGAGAGAGAGAGAAAGAGAGAGAGACAGAGAGAGAGTCAGAGAGATTGCATGCTTGCTAAACTCTGCAAAGTGTACTGCCCTAATCAGTGCCCACAGGTATCTCCACCCATAATAAAAACCAGTATTGCCTATTATAAGGAAAATGAGGAGATGGGTTGGAAGGATAAAAGGGAGGGAGGAAATAAATGATGTAATTATATTTTAATTAAATTTAAATGTGTCTAATGCTCTGGGGAAGACACCATATTATCACGTGAACCATTGTCACCAAATAGGGTTTTAAAGATATAAATATTGAAATGAAGAACACTGTACAAGCCGATTGATGTTAGAAATCCTTCTCTTATATTTTATTTATAGCAGTTACTAAAATAAAATAAACATGCACAAGAACCAGAAGTGGACTTGGGTTTGAGTTCCTGGAACACCCCTGAAATCTGACCATGGTAGTGTGCACCTGCAGTTCCAGAGCTTCTACAAGGAGAGGGGAAGGCAGTGGGAGGAGGCTCTTTCCTGGAATCTCAGGTTGTACATAGTGTTGAAGAGCAAAGAGGCTCGGTTCTCAAAGGTTTAATGCCAAGATGAAGCCCTGAGGCTGTTCTCTAACTTTGATATTTAGACTGTGGCATACAGTTGCCTGTATATGCAATCTCATATATACCCATATATCATACACATGCATGCACATCATAATACATGCACTAAAGAAAGAACATGCAAAAAAGCCATAATTGTACAATGTTTACCAATGTTTGTCACAATTGTGTACATAGATTATAATCAATAGAGTAAACAATCATCTAAACATACCTATCATTTTTATGTATAAACATATACAAAAGAAAAATACATTTATTTATATATGTATAGTGCTTCCTATGTATAATTTACATACACTATACTATTTATATTTAGCAAGACTATATTCATAAGTATATAGACTGTTCTTTCGTATCACTATGTATATATTTTTCAATTTATATATAGTCTATTATAGATGCACACAAATAATCAACATAGAAACATACACAGGGATTTAGATCCACTGTAATATTGTGGTAAGTAAATCTACAAAGCTGGGAAATATTTCAACCGATCTAAATAGGTGATCAAGGCTTTTATTTCAGTGTTTTGGTCTTAGGCTTCGGCGTCACAATGGTTTCTGAATGGAACATTACAGATTGAAAACTGTCTCCATTTAACAAGCCCAGTTCTGATTTGGTATATATTTTACTATCACTGTCAAATATCAAATTACACAAAATCCCAGCTAATCTTCCGTGACCTGACTCAGTGCATTGTTAGAGAGCAGAGTCCACAGATATGGAACATTCATTTTAAAATTTAGATAACATTAATAAATAGTGGCAAAGTACAGCCTATTCAGAGGTTGCCTGAGAAAAGCTTAAGGGTGATTGCATTTGCAGCCTCTGGAGGTGAATTCTCAGTGGGAATGTGTTAAGACATTTTGCACATTCCCAAGGAAAATACCTTTCTATCATGTTTCTTGTAACAATTAGAACACTCATATCACCTAATGGGTGTTCTGAGAGGTAAAAACATGTCAAGATCAAGATTATGAAGGCTGGGATAAAGATCAGGTGATTGAGGGCCTCCTCAGCTTGTACAAAGCTAAAGAAATGATTCTCTGCACCATGGAAATGAGGGATGGTGGCACACACCTGAAGGCTCACTACTTGGGAGGTGGAAGAGCAAGATCAGAAGTTCAGTGTCATCTTTGGATGCATAACAAGCTTAAGGACATCAAAGCCTGTAGCAATTTTGAGTTAGAGGACATAGAGTGATGTAGAAACTCCCAGGATTCTATGAGGATGACCTTACTGAAAACTCCTAGTAATGGATAACACAGAGCCTGAGCTGTCCATATTCTGTAACCAGGAAAGGCTTCTAGTAGTGGGAATGGGGCAGCAATCCAGCCAAAAACTTTGGACCTACAATCAGTCCTTCCTGCAAAATGTGTTGGGGAAATGGTGGCACCGAACTTGTGGGAGTGGTTAATCAATGACTGATGTAATGATGTCTGCTACAATCATAGTTTGGTGCCTCCTACACTCACCATCAGAGAGACTGCCTCTAGCAGTGGGGATGGAAGAAGATGCAGGGACTCACAGCCAGACATCAGGCCAACCAAGTGACCTAGTTGAAGGTTTCCATTTGGATCCTCCTTCTCAGAGTTCAAGGAACACCTGGGAAGAGGAGTGGTTAAGAATTGTGGGATCCACTGAAAACAGGAACAAGACAAGTTTGTCCACTCTCTCAATATCTATTCAATATAGTTCTTGAGGTCCTGGTTAGAGCAATAAGACACAAAAAGGAGATCAAAGGGATACAAATAGGAAAAGAAGTCAAACTCTCATTATTTGCTGATGAAATGATAGTTTACATAAACAACTCAAAAATGTCTACCAAGGAACTTCCACAACTCATAAACACTTTCAGTAATGTAGCAGGATACAAGATTAACTTAAAAAAATCAGTAGCCCTCCTATACACAAAAGATAAATGGGCTGAGATTGAAATCAGAGAAACATCACACTTCACAATAGCCAAAAATAGCATAAAATATCTCGGAGTAACTAACCAAACAAGTGGAAAACTTGTATGACAAAAACTTTAAATCTTTGAAGAAATAAATTGAAGAAGACACGAGAAAGTGGAAAGATCTCCCATGCTCTGGGGTAGGAAGAATTAACATTGTAAAAATGGCAGTCTTACCAAAAGCAATCTACAGATTCAATTCAATGCCCATCAAAATCCCAGTGAAATTCTTCACAGACCTTAAAATAGCAGTACCCAACTTCATATGGAAAAACAAAAAACCCAGGATAGCCAAACAATCCTGTACAATAAAAGAACTTATGGAGGCATTACAATCCCTGCCTTCAAACCCTACTACAGAGCTACAGTACTGAAAACAGCCTGATATTGGCATAAAAACAGACAGGAGGACCAAAGGAACCGAATCAAAGACCGGGATATTAATCCACGCACATTCGGAGACCTGATTTTTGACAAAGAAACAAAAAAATGAAATGGAAAAAAAGCATATTTAACAAATGGTGCTGGCACAATTGGATATCACGATGTAGAAGAATGAAAAAAGATCCATATCTATCAACACTCACAAAACTCAAGTCTAAATGGATCAAAGACCTCAACATAAAGCCAACCACACTGAACCTCATAGATGAGAAAATGGAAAGTACACTTGAACCAGTTGGCCCAGAAAACCACTTCCTAAATATATTCCCTGTAGCACAGACACAGAGAGAAACAATTAATAAATGGGATCTCCTGAAACTGAAAAGCTTCTGTAAAGCAAAAGACAGAGTCAGCTAGACAAAACGACAGCTTATAGAATGGAGAAAAAAATCTTCACTAACCCCACATCAGACAGAGGTCTCATCTCCAGAATATACAAAGAACTCAAGAAATTGGTCATCAAAAGAACAAATAATCCAATAAAAAAAGGAGTATAGACCTAAACAAAGAACTCTCAACAGAGGAATCTAAAATGGCTGAAAGACACTTAAGAAAATGTTCAACATCCTTAGAATCAGAGAAATGCAAATCAAAACAGCTCTGAGATTCCATCTTACACCTATAAGAATGGCCAAGATCAAAAACACTGATGACAACTTATGCTGGATAGGTTGTGGGGAAAAGGGAACACTCATACATTTGTGGTGGGAATGAAAGCTGGTACTGCCCCTTTGGATGTCACTGTGTCAATTTCTCAGAAAATTAGGAAACAACCTTCCTCAAGTCCCAGTAATACCACTTTTGGGTATATAGCCAAAGGATGCCACAAGGACATGTGCTCAACTATGTTTATAACAACATTGTTTGTCATAACCAGAACCTGGACACAACCTAAATGCCCTTCAACCAAAGAATGGGTAAGGAAAATGTGATACATTTACACAATGGAGTACTACACAGCTGAAAAAAATAATGACATCTTGAATTTTGTAGGCCAATGGATGGAGCTTAAAAACATCATTTTCAGTGAGATAACCCAGATACAGAAAGACAATTATCACATGTATTCACTAATATGTCATTTTTAAACATAAAGCAAAGAAAAGCAGCCCACAAATCACAATGCCATAGAACCTAGACAATGAGGATCCTAAAAGAGACATACATAGATCTAATCTACATGGGAGTTATGGGCCATGTAGCAGAAGTCAGAGGTCTCAAACCAGAACAATGTCTCCTGGTAATGAATACTTGCATCTAACCATGAACCTACTCCAGGGTAAACTGTGTGTCTCAAGAGCAACATGACAGCTTCCACTTAAAGATTATTCTTCGTCTTTAGTTTTATTTCATTTCCGGTTTTGATTTTGTGTTTCTTTGTTTTGATTTGTTTTTTATTTTGGGGGGGGGGAGGTTGGAATATCAGAGAGTAGATGTGATGAGATGGGGAAGGGTAGGTGGGATCGGAATGTATATTATGAAATCCAGATAGAAACACTAAAAGTTAAAATAATAATAAATAATAATAATAATAACAATAACAACAATGAAACAAAGTCTCTCCGAATTTCTGACTTTATTTGGGTGCAGATTAGACTGGGCCCTTGGTAAATGGGACTCCTTATCTCTTTTGAGATATTTGATTCACAGCTGTTAGGACATATGTGCAATCCTTACAGTCTGCTTTTTATGGACCCCATTGTGCACTTTACAATGTAAAATCAACTTTCCATAATCAGAAGCTTTACAGATGTTTGTTATGTATAGTTTCTTGTAGCATGAATTCTAATTGGTTTAAGTAAAGACAACCTGGAGTCAGATATTAAGGCATGAAAGCTGAAGGATCAGAGAAGCAGAACAGCCAGTCACTAGAGTGTACCTCTACCAATGTTCAAGCCGAAGGGGTGATCCTGTCTCTAGACTGCATCTCAGGCTGAATTCTTAAATCTGCATTAAAGCTCGTGTCTCCTACTGCCAGATATTCCTCTCTCTGCCCAGACATCTCCCTTCAAGTATCTACCTCCCTAGTGCTGGGATTAAAGGTGCTTGACTCTCAAGTCCTGGGATTAAAGGTGTATACCACCACTGCCTGGCCTCTATGGCAAACTAATGACCTAAATCTGTACCCTGATCTTCGGGCAAGCTTTATTTGTTACAAAAAGAAAAACCGCTACAGTTTCTTTTCTTTCCTTCCTTTTCCACAAAGTGTTCCTTTCTGTCTATTTTCTAAGTTTTTGGTCCACTATCTTGCTGTTTTCTATAACTCTAGATAAGTGTTATTTGTTGTCTGACTCTCCTGAATTCAGTCATTTTTCTCATGCTCCTTTTATTTGACTCGTTTTCCATTGTATTGTACTTTAATTCCCTCTCTAATGATTTCAATAAAATATCTTTATGCTGAGCAAAGTGCAATTTAGTCTTAATTTCCAAAATGACTTCTTATATTCGTTTTCAGTTCAACCCATATTTGATTTCTTCCTTTTTGTCAATTATTCGTCTCTGAGTTTTGGAAGTTTACAGCTCATACTGCTTATCTGAGATCTTCAAATTTGTGGGTATTTCACCGTTTTCAGTGCTTTGTATACGTTCATTCCATATATAAAGTCTGTTCACATTTGGCATTGGTTTCCAAGTTTTCCAGGTCGCCTATTAGTGCTTCTATCACAGTAATGAAGTACATCTCTAAAGTATTGAACGGCTATGTTGGACCAGTGATTAAGGATAGGTGGGCATATGCTTACTTACATTTTTCCCCCTCCTTTTTGTTGTTGTTTGTTTGTTTGTTTATGTTATTTAGACAGTGTCTCTGTCTTTAGTCTTTTCTGCCCTCGCATTCTCTTCTCTGTACAGGCTGACTTTGAACTCAGAGAACTCTACCTCCCCTATTCTCCCAAGTTCTGGAACACAGCTGTGGATGCTCCTCTTTTCCTTTCCATGACAGCTGCTGGCACAGTGTTTCGGGGCTTTCCCCTACATGATTGCCTTAGCCGCACATAGCAAAGACTGCCATACATAAAGTGCCCAAAGGAAAAAAATAAAATAAAATAGAAACCTGTAAGTAAAAAAAAATTATTCTTCAAATAATTCCACTGAAGTTATACTTTCATTTCCAAATTCTTATACAAGAAGCACAGAAAAATCTGGCAGGAATTTTGTATTATTTTCTATTCTCAGACAGTTTAATTTTGGTTGTTCACTTTCCTTGTGTGATGCTGGACAGCTTGGGTCCTATAGCTTATTTATTTGTGTTCTTTGTTGCTGTTTTTTGGAGGCAATGTGAATATTAAACTCACAAGTCTGACATTGCCTTGGATTCTCTTTGTCAGTTTGGGCTACTGTGACGAATTCTCATGGATGTTTTTCCAGCAGCGGATATTTATCTCTTCCAGTTTGAATGAGGAAAGTCCCATTATCGTGGTGCAAGCAACATATTTGGATCTGGTCTAAAGAACCTTCCAGTTTATTGAGAGCTAACTTCTCCTCATAGGAAAAAAATATTAGACTAGTTTCCTGGCCTATTCCAACAGGGCCTTAAAATTATACATGAAGTCTCCATTTTCATTGCTTAATTACTTTCCCCAGGATTCATCTCCTGTTGCCATCAAACTCAGGATTTATATTCCAAAGGTCCATACTCATTCATTCTGTAGCTCTACCCAGGAATAGCTGCCTAATATTTTTTTATTTAGGATCACACACAGCAAATTTTACATTGTCTAAATTTTGTTGTGTTTTTAAATGATTGAATGTTGTTTTGTTCTGCACTTCGTTGTCATGTGTGTCAGTGTTCTCCTTTTCAGACTAGCTGTTTTCTAAACTCCTAGTGTTGGTCTAGAGTAATTATTATTCTAGAGATAACTTTACCATCTCCCTGGATATCCTGGAGGTTCACTATACCATTTCACACTGGTTGGTCAACACTCAAAAGACTCCCAGTTTTATGGGAGCTCTGACAATAATTTTTAAACTCATGCTAGAGTACCTTTGATCAAGGTCACAGAATTATTTGCTATATACTCTGCATCCTTTTATTTAGTAGAGAGTCAAAGGACCACTTGCCTTCAGATTCAAATGGGTCCAACAGCTTCTACGTCTTTTGCAGTAGTGGGTGTTGAGAATCCACCTGAAACTGTCTGAACTCTAATAATCCTAGCATGGTGCTGGGCATTTCTGATGTTTCTCTTCTGTGGCCCAATTCTAGCAAGTTCCTTAAAATAAAAAAAAAAATTAAGATTCATTTACTTTCTATATCACAGATATTGTAATTCTGTGATGGTTATCAGACAATAACTGAACAAACTTGGTTTTTCTGTTTAGCTTAGTGTCTTTGGATGGTTACAATAAAGACCTGAATCAGTTATCATTATCGTACCACAATAGCAGTGAGAAATAGAGGCTGCATTGATTGAGACACTGCGAAGTAACAGACAGTAATGTGATAGTCACTTAAAGAATCAATTTTTTTTTCATAAGAAGTGATAAGATCAAAGAAGATGATGATTGTCATAATTGAGAAAGCTGTAAGTAGCTCAAAGCCTTTGGATCATCAGTGTACTAAACCGTTCTATGAACTTTGAAAGATGAGTTGATCAATATTAACCTTTCAGGTTCTGCATAGTGAAATCCAGGTCAGTCTACTTTAAGTAAAAGAGAAAGCCAAAAGTTGTATAGAGAAAGAGAGGTTGTCTGTCTCTGGGTACAGAACTTGGGGATCGAAGCGAACATGAGATCACATATTGTGTCTCCTTCTCACACCCAGATTCTGATACCTTCTTCTTTTCTTTTTTTCTTTTTGTCTATTGTTCATTCCTTTTTATGCAGACCCACGCCCCCCCACAAACACAGTGTAAGAGTTTTCCCACTACTAAGAAAGCCTAGGACTAACTCATTACATAATGTTAACATTACTCACTATTAGCCCTATTCTGCAAAGAGCGCCAGTGTTGTAAGGAGGCTACTAGTGTGTTCTCAGCTGCCCAGACTCCTGAAATAACCACACAGAAACTGTATCATTTAAATCACTGCTTGGTCAATCACTTAAGCATATTGCTAGCTAACTCTCATATCTCATAGTGCCGACTGGTAATGTTCTGATGTGTCTGGCTCCAGCAGCGGCTCCATGGTTTCTCCCTGACTCTGCCCTTCTTTTTTTTCCAGCATTCAGTTTAGTTTTCCCTGCCTAGCTCTGTTCTACCCTATCAGGTCAAGCCAGTTTCTTTATTAACCAATGATATTCACAGCATACAGAGGGGAATCCCACATCACTACAGGATGTTTGACCTAGGTAACCATGAAAGACACTGGGACCTTGTATTTGTTTCTGGATAGTTTAGTGTATTTTCTGAAATCTTCATGTTGTTTCACACTTACTATGATTTGCTGATGGGCAAGTTAGACTCAGGAAGGACCTGGAAACAAAATAATAGGTGTTACGTAGAAAATTCTGTCTTTGCTGAAGGAGAAAACATTCCCTAGTTGAACACTTTTAGTGATTCTTTGTTCAGAACTAGAAAACCTAGTTATCTCAGAATCAATCAGACCAATTTATGGCCAGAGTAAATGTTACATCACTTCCAAGGTACATTGGGTAGCTCCCATAATGCAATTAACTCCATTGCTGACATGCACAGGTATGTGCCAAAATGAGTCAGAAGGATGGGGTTCCTGTCATTTAGCAAGGAAATGTATTTTGTAATATTGGAAGTCACAAGTACTTTATACCAACACTGATACCTTCCATCATTTTCTTTTTAAATAGCCTAAAGGATAATGTCTTTATGGGCCTGTACTAGTATCAATGAAATTCATCACAACTAAATTGTCACATGTTTTCCACGAGCAATAATAATTTGCATTTTCTACTAGCAATTTGTACAAAGACGTGCTAATCTAGGAAGGCATAGGCTGTGTCATGACCTACTTTAGAGACACATTGGGTAATGTGAAGGGATCTGAAGAGGGTCATCTTGTCTATTTAGGGGTAATTTGAGATGCAAAGACTTTCTGCTTGAAGTACAGAGAAGTGGTTCTCTCTTGGCCCCTCAGAGACCACATACTGGAGCAGAATTAAGTGACAGAGAAAGGAAAAGATGACATGCATCCCAGGATGAGAAATCATTATGGCAGCATCAGCTCTTCACAGTTTGGTTGTTCTTTGATGTTGGGTAGAGTTTCCTGAGTGGAAAAAAAACAAAAAAAAAACAAAAAAAAAAAAACAAGGGAAGAGGGCAGGGGCATAAAGAAATGACTTCAGTTACCAGGGAAGCAGTGAACAGCACATCCATGTAATATTTAACACAGTTTCTCTTCCTGGGAGCTGGAGTTGCATCATTAGAGTGCACATAAGCACTGGAGTTTCAGCTTCCAAAATAAACAAGAAGAGATGCAAGAGAGGAGTTGACTCACTGAAAGGTTTATAAACACTCACAGGGAGCCAAGCTGCAACAAGAACTCATGTAGTTTCCCAGGGACTTTTTTGGTAGAATTGTTTTCTCTGACAGATGCAGTAAAGTATGTCACAGTCACCCACTGACAGTGAAAGCTCTCTTTTCCTCAGCTGCGGTGGATCTGTGTGGGGGCTGTGGATGGATCCGAGCTAGTCTTGCCGCAGGAATTAACCTCAATTATTGCCAAGCATGTACAATATATCTGAAGACAAAAGTCCGTTCAGATAGGGATTTATATGAACGTGCAGATTCCCATCTATCATCCTTCAATTTGATCTCATTGTTAATGCCCAACCTAGTTCCCGGCACCTTTTGACTCCAGCTGGGTTCTCTTGTAGAGGTCTGTGACTGCCAAGTTGCTCCTTTTCACCTGGTGTAATTCTGTTGTCCTCACTGATGTTTTCTCCCAGAAGCTCCACTAAGTGCACTTTTTAGAGTTCGTGTTCTTTGAAAACAATGACTTTGGCAACTCACTTTTTCGAGTGACCAGAAGTGAGGATTTTCCTAGAATATGGGGCTTTCAATACTTAAATTTGGAGTTTTCCAGACAAACTGAAAAACACTTCATCTTCGTGACACATGTAAAGACAGGGATGGGAAAGGGAAGGGAAGGGGAAAGAGAGGGACAGAGACAGCGACCGTCAGAGACAGCAACAAATAGGGAGGCAGAGAGACAAACAGGCAGAGACAGAAAGACAAAGACAGAGACTGATTTTCTGTGCCCATGTGCTTGTTCTGGTCTTTCACTCTTAGAAAGCCACCAGACTCATTCATGGTAGCTCTACCTTAATGACTTTATTTAATGTTAATGACCTCCCAGAGGCCCCATGTCTAAACACCATAATCAGATTAAGTTTCTATCCTCTTAATTCCTTACAATTAGGACTAAATTTCAACACAGGGAACTTCAAGGAAGACAAACTACATGCAACCCATAGCCAAGGCCAATATGACATTCCCCTCCTACACTTTCTAACCCCTTTGCAATAAGTCTAATGAATGTGACATATTCTACATAATAAATGGAGTATAATTTATTAGGATCATGTTTGTAAAGAGCTTCCGATCAGTCTTTGCACTACTCGACTCTCTCACCCCATGCAGTGGCTTCTGTAAAGGGACTAGATTCACAGATGGTGCAACTATAACATAGCAGAGCCTGTGACAGCCTGGGTCCCCAGGTGACAGTTTTCAACAGAGCCCCATGCTGGCATGCATGCAACATTTAGAAGTAGAGGGAAATAGATTCTATTGTTCTGTGTCAATGAGAATTGCAAGCTGTTGGTAACACAGTCTAGCCTCTATGGTTTATTCTAGTGGTTGTTATGAAATGGGCCGAAAGTGATCCTGGGCAAGCAGCGGCAGGCTGTGTAAAAGAAGCTTCAAATGTCGTAGTATAGTAAGACCTGGTGAGCTTGAAACGGAACAGTCTTTCTGAAACTGGAAGGATGAGGCACATTTGCTGATAAACCATAATGTTGCGTGACTGCATCTACAGAGAAGCAGTCTTGCTACATATAATCACCATAACATACAAAGGATGGATCAAATACTGCTGTGTATTTTATTGATCCACTGTCTACTCCCACTCATTTCTACACAGACATAGTACTGCTAATGTTGCACTTCCTCTTAATCCCTGCTCATCATTCACCTGCCTATCAAATCCCCCAAGCCTGTTTTTCCTAAAGAGGTTTTGATATGCTCTTGCAAAATGCCATGGCGACAGAGGTCAAAATCCACACTCCCAAAAGCAGAGTAAGTGGCAATTGTCATGGTTTTCAGAAAATCACATTACGTAAAACATTTTACAGCTATTCCTGAATGAATCATGCAGTTCCAAAACAAGGGATATATGAAAAGATTTTACTTGGGAGGGGAGTAAAAATGAAGAGTGCCAAAATGTATAACCAATGCAGACACCATTATTGATTATACAGAATTAAAGTTGTCAAGCTGGAGTCACCCATCAGCAGTATAATTTTTCAAGGACTTAAAAAAAAACCTTTTAACTCCTGTCATGGTTCAAATGGTTGGCAGGGTCAGAATTTGACTTTGAGCTTCAGATTTGGAAAATCAAGGAATTCAAAGTGAATGTCGGCCAGCATCCCTCAGCCTCCTGTGACTTTCCCTGAAGACTATAAATGGATCCTGCTTTTGAAAGCAAGCCCAGATTTCCTTAAAACATGTTCCAGCCTCTTGAAATTCACCAAGGGTGTATTTCAAATAAAGGCTGCGCTTTTCTCGGTACCCTCTCCTTGGAGCATTCTCTGTGTACACATTCCATTTCCCTTGTATGGGTTTGTGCCACTCTTGTTGAGTTTATGTCATGCCCATCATTACACATTTCAACCAGACTCTCCAGATGAATTACAGTTTGACACTCCATTGGCTGAATGTCAAAAGTAAGCTATTCAGGGTCAACTTCCTTGAAAGATCTGCCAACTGGTCTACTGGCCTTCTTAGCACAAGTGGAATTAGAAGAATCTAAAAAGGGGAAGGAGGTCAGTGTCCTGGGCTCCATACCCTCTGGGGCACTGTTCTCATGTCAGTTAGCGAATCACTGAATCATTCTTAAAGGTCTATAACCGCTTTCATTCCAAATGGACACTGACTAGAGGAACATTTATGTTATGATTGTACTAGCCATTTAATATTTTTGATTCAAATTTACAATCAATAAAACAATTTCTAAATACCACTCTTTTTTCCAATACTGCTAGTTTCTTTGATTTTCCTGAAATGAGATAATTACTTCCTTGTATTGGACCCGTATCTCCCCCTTGAATGCTATGTAAGCAGTGCACCAACATTTTTGCCACCCAAAATATTAGACATCCCATTCTTGTCAGATCTGAGGCCTGCTTTCACCCAGAAATGTACATTGATATTTTATAAGAATGGCTCTTTATCCACATCTGGCTCATCTCAAATAGACACTTTTTTTTACTAAGTCTGTGTATATATTAATTATCTCAGCCTATCAACATCTGATCTTTGCCAAATGGTATATTTGGTAGCAATTCCAATTCTGCTAGTTTAAAAAAAGAAAGAAAGTAAAGAAAAGAAAACAACAACCAAAAGCATTCCTGTGCAAGATATTTATCACAAGGTAGAGTGTAAAGATTCTGAGAATTGAGCAATTTACTTCATCACAAGAAGGAGCTGCTGGACACGCTGCACTAATAAGCAATCTTTAGCTACTTGGCTACATACTTGTAAAAATGCTGTTCTATTTATTTATTTATTTAAAAAATTATCTGTTCTCATTTTACAATGCAAATTTATTTCCCACTCTTTCCCCCCTCTTCCTGCTCCCTCAACCTTCCCCTCATCCCACCCCCGTCCTACCCCTCATCCACTCCTCAAAGTGGGTAAGTCATCCCATGGGGAGTCAACACAGTCTATCACATTGCTATGAGGCAGGATCAAGGCCCTCCCCACTATATCTAGGCTGAGCAAGATAACCCGCCAGTGAGAATGGGTTCAAAAAAGCCAGAACAAGCCGTTGGAAAAAAACCCTGGTCTCACTGCTGGAGGCCCCCTAGTCTTCCCCAGGCATACAACTGTCACCTACATTCATAGGGCCTTATTTGGTCCTATGCTGGTTCCCTCACTGTCAGGCCAGAGTTGGAAGGCTTCCATTACCTTAGGTAAGCTCTTCAGTTGGTATCCCCATCATGGTCTTAACCTCTTTGCTTATATTCTTACTCCTCCCTCTCTTCGACTGGACTTTGGGAGCTCAGTCCAATGCTCCATTGTGGTTCTTTGTAGCTGCTTCCATTAGTTGCTGGATGAAGATTCTATGATGACATTTAAGATAGTCATCCATCTGACTTCAGGGTAAGGCCAGTTCAGGTACCCCCTCCACTATTGCTTAGGGTCTTAGCTGGGGTCATCTTTGTGGATACCTGGGAATTTCTCCAGTGCTAGGTTTTATGCTAGCCACATAATGACTCCCTCAATCAAGATAATCTCTTCTCTTGTTCTCAGTCTCTTTCCTTCCCCCATCTTAACCACCCCAATCCCTCATTCACTTTAGTTCTCCTTCCCCTTTCCCTCTGCTCTTCCCCCTCCCCTTTTGCATTCCCTTTCCCCTCTCAACTCCATCCTCCCAATTTTCTCAGGAGATCTTGTCTATTTCCCCTTCTTAAAACAACAACAAAAAATGTTCTTAATACTTTAATACTTCCTTTGTGCTTACTTTTCAAATCATGTATCTAATCTTCTTCCCTTCACAATTACCCTACGGAAACATTGTTGTCTCATTTGAGACAAGAAGATGAAGCTCCAGGAAGTAAAATCACCTTAAGATCACGTCTTTAAAGAAATCCTTAGTCACTTTCCTAAGCTACTTCTTTTCCTGTTTAAAAACATATGAATGTCATGCAAACTGCTTTAGCTAAGTCCAGTCCAGGGTTTTTGACTACTGCGGTATGTTCAGATTGATCCCCTTATCTATAGTCTGTTGTACTCTTCATATTGTGTTTTTAAACAGATGATCCCCTATACTGTCGTTAATACTAAGTTTGACTATCTTTTCTCCATAGAGCCAACTGTTGCAAAATTCAAGATCTAAAAGGCAAAATATGCTCTGAGTACAGTGTTCTTCAGTGATGCTCATTATCAACACCAACACACTTGATTATTTTATCCTCATCATATTTTTGAGGCTTAAGTATTTTATGTTCTATATATGTTTTTTGAACCTATGATATTTACAATAGTTATCCCTTCTTTTTCTCTTTCCCTAACCATCCCATATATCCTCCCTGCTCTTATTCAAATTTGTGGCTTATTTTTTTCACTAATTGTTATTGTATGTATAAATAGATATACATATGAATTTCTAAATATAATCTGTTTTATAGATACAGTGTTGTTTGTTTGTGTGAGTACATTATAAAGAGGGATGGAGGTAAATTCAGAAGAAGGTGGAAGGAGAGTAAAGGGAAATATGCATGTTCAAGAGATCTGAAAGAGGAAAGGAGAATTGGAGGGATCCTTAGGGGAGTAGGAAGGGAATATATACATTAAAAGGAAGAAGTTGGGTAAAATAATAATAAGGATTTTTGAAAAGGCCACAAGAAAACATACTATTTTTTTTTTACCTAGGAATCCTATAATACATGTAATTTTGTATATAAATAAATAATTGTAGTCATCTTTTCATACTTGGTTTGATGGTTCTTCCTCCAAGTGCTGAAAACCACATAAACAAAAACTCTACTTAAGAGATTTTTAAAAAGTAGATGTTGAATGTATGTATGGTACCTATATGCTTAGGTAGAAAAGCCGATGGTGGGAATTGAGATTGTGATTTAGTAGGCCACCAAAGCGAATTCAACCCCTTACGACCATCTATTACAGACTCTGTGGACTGCCACATGATCCCTCTGTTCAGTTCCTCTCAGCTCTACTCCCCTGGATATTAGCCTTGTAGATATTGCCCTTCTTCAAACAAATTCTCCTGTTCTTTACATCAACGTTCCACTACCTTCTCACTGATTCTTAAGCCTGGCTGTTACAGCTCCTTCCTTTCACCTCTATATGATCAGCTTCCAGCTTCCTAATCCTTCTGTTTACTTTTATTCCCTGGAAGCTGTTCCAACACGCCATTCTATAGAAATTCATGTAGCATTCATTAATAGGTTTCTGCTATATGATTAATTTACTCTTTACCTATGAAAGCTCTATCAGGGCAGGAACTTTATCAGTGTGTTCTACTACCTTAGGAACAATGTATTATGAATAGTAGATGTTTACATTTACATCCAACCAATAAAGAGGCCATTATTAAAGAAGTACAAGTCAAGGATTCGTCTAAGTCATATAAAGATTGAAAGAAAATATTCTTGGAGATGTGAATTTATTAATTAAGCCATGCCGCCGTAATGAAATAACAAATTTTGAAGTTCACACAAGAGGACAATATCTTATAGTTTGTAGACGCTGGAAGTATGACATACTTAGTGTTAGTACAGAGACATCTTCATAAGGACCATCTTTATGCCTTCCAGATGGTTGTCTTAAGTATATGCTCTCATGTGGTAGGGAAAGACAGACAGCTAGCCCTCTGGTAATGCTCATTAGGATACGAATCCCTTCAAGAGAATGTTGGCTTAATGAACTCCTCTAACCTATTTTTTTTTTGTTTGTTTATGAGAATCCCCGTCTCTAAACACCATCACACTGAAAGTTAGAACTGCAACATGTGGTCCTAGGGACTCAAAGTCCCATCCATGGCAGGGAATCTGTGTAGCTGAAAAACCAAAATAAGCAACAGCTGTCCGAGCTTCAAAGGGAAGCTGGTTCTAAACAATGGGAATGTTTTCTGTCCTCCTTCCTTCTGCTGCTTAGAGTGTGTGTGTGTGTGTGTGTGTGTGTGTGTGTGTGAATGTGTGTGGGTGTCCTACATGGTATGAACTACAAATGGATATTTTCACGCAGATACATATTTCCATGATTGGATTGTTACTTTTTTCCCTGAATACCTTCATTTTCTTCCCTTTCCATCCCACCCCTTTATAACCTTTGTTCTAGGCAGGCTTGCTTATGTTTTTACAGTAGATACATTTTAATTCTATCAAAATTTGGTGAGAATGCTACTAACATCTAGAAGCAGATAATGATGCTAATTATTTTAATATTATCATCATTTTTGGAGTGTGTTTTATTATATTATTATATATACTATATATATTACATTATTATATATATTCATATGTGTATATATACACATATATATTCATAATACACCTTAATCACATGCACCCCTGCTCCTTCCTTTCAGTATATGGTGGGAGCCATCAAACTTGACTCTGAACTTCACGTTTTTTCTACACAAACACACACACACACACACACACACGTATGTATAACCCATTGAATCCAAATGGAAAATCCACTGCAACATAGGCAACCTTACAGGACAATACATTCAAAGAAAAATAGTTTCTCCCTTCTCCATTAGTCAGCAACCATCAACTGTTCCTGAGTTAGGATATGTGTGGAGGTCAGATGACATGTTAAGAGGGGTCAGTTCTTTCCTTCCACGATGTGGATTCTCAGAATGACACTCAAGTCACCGAGGTTGGCAACAACTGTCACTACCTACTGAACCATATTATTAGCCAGCTTAATATCCTATACTGTGCAGAGCAGCTATCATAGAAAAGACTCATATAGTACAAGAGTGTCACGGTTCTGGAACATTGATATTTTCTACACAATTACCACAGCAGCTTCCAACCTGTCTTGTGTTCAATGTATACTTTTTCCTCATTGTCTTCTTACATCTCTCAGCTCTCTCTTGTTTTTCTATGTGGTCACTTTTACCCTTTTATGGGAGACATGATACCACATTTCTGAGTTCCAGAACTTTCTTTATCCCTATTAGATCCACCATCAAATATCAGGTTTGTGCCTGGTAAAGATTTTGAAGTTCACATTTGGAGAGAGCTCAGGTCATACAAGGCAATATCAAGGAAGCAGGTAGTCTGAATGAGGCATAGCAAGCTCTAACTTAAGAAAGTTACACAGTTACCACATCTAGGATTTGGGGCTAAGGAAGGGAAGACTGAGAAAGCGCTTACATTTCAGTAACGCAGGTTCGTCGAGCTTCCTCTGTACTTCATCTGTCTGCCCATATTCTCCCTGGTGAGTTCAACAACCCTGAAAAATTACAATTGGCTCAATTTGACCAACTCAGCAGTGCATGAGTACCAAGGGGATTTTTTTCCTTTTTATTTGAGTTGCAGGAAACCAACTTCAATGAGATTTTATAGTTGCTTGAAGCCTGGGGACTTTCCTTCCGTACTTCTATTTTTTTAAACCGTGATAAAATCTGAAACAAAAAGTGATAAACTAAACTGAGCTTCTTCACCTACTGTAGCCTGATAGAAATTGCTGGACATATTTACGCCAAATTATTTAATTCTGATTAGTATTTATAATTATAGTTTTAGTCCAATGACACAGTAGTAGTCAAGTGTAGAAATGTCTTGATTTACTTATGTGTGAGAAGCACACCACATCACACACTCAGAAGAGGTTCTGAGGACTAGATACACATGTACCCACACACATTCCACATGTTTTCATGTTCATTGATCATTATCCTTTATTGTGTTGCTCAGTGTGATAATTAGTCTTTTGTGATTGCATTCTGTTTTGAAATTTAGATGGGAGTATTACTTTGTGATTTTGTTTTATTTTTTATTGTTGCTTTTATCCACTTTTGTTTTTAACTTTATTATGTACACCCACATCTATCAAAAACTACAAATTTAGAGCAATAAATATGAAAACAGACCTTCAGTGCTTTGAAAAGTATAAAGAGCTGGTAGTTTGAAGGGCTTCAAGTATTCCAAGTGGCCATCATAATTCACACCACTTTACATCAGGGAGTCAACAAATTAAGATTTGAAAAGTTTACAGGATCTTTTCTTTATGGAGAGTGTTTTCATTATATGTTGGCTAAATTTATTAAGATTTCATGTTAAAAGCAAATTATTATCTCTCAGTGAAACTTACAATTCATAAAAAGAAAGAATATGTGAACTTAACTTAGTTTATAAATGTGTATTAGCTGAAGGAAGAATTCAATCAAATGAGCTTGAGAGGGGCATTTGCTTGAGACAAATGTGTTCCAATCACTGTTTCCAGGGACCTCAGGGCTTGCACCATCTTTTAAAGGTCGCATTGGAACGATGAAGAAACATAGGTAGTTCAAAAGGAAATTGTCACCATTCTTTAGGGCAATATATTCGAGATTCCAATTTCATACAGAATCTGGAGATGTCAAAATTAGAAGGCTATTTAGGGAGTCACATATTTATATTGCGCATTCTCCCAAATTAGAAAATTATATCTGGGGTGATGGAAAGTAGTCAGATACTTCAGGAATGGATGTACTTTTTAGCATCTCAGAACTACTTAATTAGTGTTGTGCTTTGAAATTAAGATAAAAGTGTAAACAGTGAGCAGAGATACAATCTTTGATGACCAGTAGTAAATTCTATTTATTTATAAATAAGGTGTACATCTTTTATCTAAAATCTCTTTCTTTCCTGACTGAAGGGTACTTTTGACATAAAAGACTATGTTCTATTTTAGTTATATAAGGTCAATAATTCTTGTACATTCTTCTTATGGTACATTCAAAGTATAGTTAACTTCTAATTTGTTTTGTGTAATTCTCTTTAAACAAACAGGCATACTTTGATGGCTTATACATAGACACTTATATCTTATAGAAATAGATTAATTATCTACATTAAGAAAGAGCTAAAAGAGAAATAGAAAATCTTTTGTGAAAACCTCTCCTGAATTCCGTGTACTTTCCCATTTGCCTTTTAAACTGCACTTACAATTTTAATATGTGATGTCCAATGTGTATTCAACCTGTGTCTATCATATGTATATATTGTATTACCATTTGAAAATATTGGCATTGCATATTAAGAGGAAGCTTTTTCTTTTCTCAACTCACAACTTTTTATTCCAGTGAAACTTCCCTACTATAGGGAAAGAGTGGGTGATCAATTGTCTGAGAACAAGGAAAAATATTCCTGTACATGACCACGATTTTTGGAAATAGATTGGTAAACTATACAACATACAAGTTCAGTACTAGGTTAAACTAAGTGTGCTAAAGGACACTAGAATATTCCCCCTCTTCCGGAAACACACCAAGTTTATTCCTGCCTCAGGGCTTTTGTCCTAATAGTTACTTTGTTTGAAATGCTCCCCCAAGACCTGTGCAACCTACACCTCCCATTGTGCAACGATTTGCTTAAAGAACCTCTTCTCTTGGGGATCTTACTAAATAAACCATATTTTTTATTAGTTCACACTGAAAATTTTCCTCGAGTCTGTAGCATTAAGTGGAGAAATACTGATAAATATTCCATTTGAAAACCATATACACTTTGAATGAATGCATAAATTCAGCAAAAATTTGGTCTGTGACATTGATACTGCTTCTAAGTCACACCTAACTTACTTTCACAAAGCAAACCAACTACTTGAATAATTTGTTTTACCATGTCTGAAAATACCAGAAAGTTGTTTCAATTTTATACACAAATAATAAGATACTGGTTTGCATGGCAACTGGACAGTAAAGTGGATCCAATAGACTGATAGATCCAACATAAATTAATGTTACTACAAAATGAGTCTAAACAGATGCATTTGCTAGTTATACTTGAAATACGTGTGTAAACAATTCAGTGTAAGTATAGGTGGTTGATGAACAGACCATCACCGATCCAACTGGCTCCAGATAAATTTTGGTTTAACCTTTCTACTCTAATTTGGTTTGGTGTTTGATTGTTGATATTTTTTCCTTTATTCTGATGTTGTTTTCACCCGAGGTGTATAAAGATATATTATGCAAAGAAAAATGAGCAACATAAATTTAAATACCTGGGACAGGTGACTAAGTTGTTCAGGTGCTTTCAAATATTATACTTCTGCTAGGAAAAACACATAAAAATAGCTTCCTTTTCCCAGTCCTGAAGAAAAAGGTGTCATTGACTATTTAAGGCATGACATAGCCCAAAACAAGCTAGAGTCAATAGATTAATGGCTGTGTTTATTATCAGTTGTCATTATGCTTGAAAAAGTTATGCATAAAGTATTGCCAAGTCTATGCAAGAAAGAGAGTTAATTCAACATGCATTTGGAGAAAAAAATAATATTGAATGATATTTGGTTTCAGGAAGAAACGTAAAATTTTAGTAAGTCAAGTGTCATTGACAGCTGAGGAAACTATAGAATTAGACATGGATCTCCTGGCATGTGTCTGTCACAAGAGAAAGGAATGAATTTTTGCCTGCATAATTAATAATTTGTATCTAAATATAAAATTTCTTCCTCAAACTCATGTCCTTTAAAGTCCAAATCTGGCTTCGTGTAACAGGCGAAATACCATCCAAAGCAAGAAAGTTAAGAGAGAAAAGTAATATGCTAATGTAAAATGTGTTACATGTGTCATCACATTTAATGTAGCAGTAATTAATAAAGAGGGTTGTCCTTTTTATTTTTTGAAAAAATGTCTAATTAACTTGAAATGGGGGGACACAGTCATTTGTTGATCTTTCTGTAGTTAAATCAACTGTTCTTGTGGCATCCGGAAAAATATTAAGCTGCTAAAATCCAGGACCTAGTAAAGTACTCTGGAAAGAAAAATGCAAGTTGATGAAATATAACAACAAATAAAACCAACACTGTTCTTTTACTTAATATATCGTAGCTAGAGCCACGTTCAGCACAAATATGAGGATTTTCGTTTTAAAAGACTACAGATGGAAACTCACAGGAACTTAACTTCATTCTAACTGCTTATTATATTATCCTTGATATGTGAGCTTTATCTGCTGTGCAGGGCCTCCGGAATTAGCTGTTACTTCAGGATTTGTGGTACTCTGATGCCCTACTTATTTCTTTCTATGTTCACTCTGCTCTTTTATCAGATTTCAAAATTTTTAATATTTGAAATCATTCAATTTTGTCCCTTATGGATTGGCTGTCTTAATATTTTAATTATTTAATATTTTAATCAGTTTGGAATAAAATGCAATGCTAAAGTATTATATAAGATAGTTTTAAGAAGCACACTTATTTATAAAGGATAATGATGTGGGATGTGCTTCTGCATATGTATTGCTCTTGTTGATTAATGAATAAAACTTGTTTTGGTCTATGCCAGATATATGTCAGGCTGGAAGAGATATAGAGGGAGTGTAGGCAGAATCGAGGAGATGCCATGTAGCTGCTAAAGGAGAGAGATGTCCAGACCTTTCTGATCGGCCATGGACTAGTGGCGATACACAGATTCATAGAATCTGAGTAATTTAAGATATAAGACGGGAGACCACCAAGTCCAGTTGGAATGGGACTGATGGAACAGGGGACCAAACCGGACTCTCTGAATGTGGCTGACGGTGGAGGAGGACTGAGAAACCAAGGACAACGGCAATGAACATGAACTCTACAGCATGGACGGGCTCACTGTGAGCCTTGTCAGTTTGGTTGCTCACCTTCCTGGACTTAGGGGGAGCTGGGAGGACCTTGGACTTAACATAGTGAAGGGAACCCTGATGGCTCTTGGTCTTGGAGAGGGATGGAGTGGGGGTATGGGTGGAAGGGAGGGGAGGGAAGGGGGAGGAGGAGGGGAGGAGATGGAAATCTTTAATAAAAAAAAATGAGGGAAAAAAAGAAAATGAGACACTAAACAGCTACTAATGCTGAAAGAAACTGAAAGCAATACAGTAAAGTCTACTTAGCATAGCAATTCAAACATAACTCTGCCTATGAGACTTAATTCACAAGGGCACATTTCAATAAAATGGTAGTCAAAGATATGCTGTTTAAGAAAAAAAAAAGAGCTAACTGGAAATATGCCTGAGTCATCAGCCAAGAAGTGTTGTAATTAATATAGTTTCTGTGAGATTTTCAGGTCTGGGCAGATGGAAAATAAACATGCAGTGTCCGTTTGCAGGATAATGGTTTTGTTTGTATGGGATTACAAAAACCTGACAAATATTAGATGTGATACCACATATGGAACAGCGAGTAGTGTTTTATTCTTTTGGTTCTTTTGGAGGGGCACCATCCAGCTCCCAAATAAATCATACATGGTAGTATATTCTTAGTTATGAACACCCGGTCTTATTTTGATGAATACTAGTTTTTTTTGCCAGCTTTTCTTAACTTAAATCATCCCAACTACCTTTTGCCTTTGGGCTTTTATCTTTCTCTATTTCTGTATACCTTTTTTACTTCTTTTTCTGTGACTTATTGAATAGCTGGGTGGTTGGCCCCTGATGTCTTCCTTTCTTTGTTCTCTTGCTCCTCTTCTTCCTCATATCTCCTTCTATTTAGGGCAATGGACACAGTCAACAAGACAAAATTTTTTATGTGTTCTTGGATTCAGTTTGCCAGTATTTTATTGAGTATTTTTGCATCTATGTTTATGAGTGAGATTTGTCTATGATTCTCTTTCTTGGTTGCAATTTTGTGTTTCTTTCTCAAGATTACTAGGGATATTCATGGCCTTCTGTTATTTCTGATTTTTTAGTGGAAATACATTGAGGTTTTTCTCTCCTTAGGATGATATTAGGTGTGAGTGTAGAGTATACTGATCTATTTTTTCTGTATCTGTAGTTTCTCTAGGACATGTACCATAAAGTAATGCTGGATTTGTAAAAGGGAGTGTCTTCATCTCATGAGATCATCCTGTGGCCTCTTCCCATAAGTCTGTTTTAGTTGTGGATTACATTTATTTCTTTCACACATCTTGATCCATCTTTGCATGTCTTTCATGAAACTGACTTGATCATGGTAATTAATCTTTTGGATGTCTTTTGGAATTTTGTTTATGAATATTTTATTGAAAATCTTATGTATATGTTCATCATATTCCCCTATAATATTCCTTTTTGGTTGAGTCTCTATGTGATTTTGGTATCAAGATAACATTGACTTAACACACACACACACACACACACACACACACTCATATACATAAGTTGAAGAAACCATTTTTGTTTGGGGATTTTTTTTCAAAACTGTTCTCTGAAGATCTGGTAGAATTCTACACTGAATCTGTCTGACTCTGGGCTTTATTTGGTTGATATAAATGATTAATTCTTCCAGTGTATTATTTTGGAGTGTTGTTTGTTCCAGTTTTACTAAAGCCTTCAGGTGTAATATTAACATTATTGAGAAGAGGGCTGTGTTTGTCTACATGGCACTCCTGCCTTCAGGCTCTGTGTTGATGTCAGTGACCCTTATTGCCAAAGATGACCAAGCAGAGGCCTGTAGTCTGCGCTGACTCATGAGACCATGTTGGTGTTTGAGGATCATGTGGTTATCAAGGGTATACAGATCTGGGTGGCATGTGCTGCCATCTGAAGCCACAAAAAACATCTATAAAAAAAGAAACGTATAGCCAAATAAAGACTTGGGTCTCATAAATATCTATGTTCTCTAGTCATAAGAGCCATAAATATACACAATGAACACATCTACGTTCTATGACTACATCAAGAACATGTGGGATAGCCACATAATGGAACATGCTAAGCAGTAGATAAACGGATGTGTCTCAAAGTAAATCAAGTATATTATCTGGCACAAACGTTAGCTATTTCATGTATTTCATAAGAAATATCCAGGAATCAGTTTGTATGAGACTCTTGTAGTGGTTGAAAAGAGATTACACAGGGAAACTGATGATTAATAAGAACAAGTCTAAAATTGAATTACTAGGGTTAAACAACTTTATAAATAGATCACTTTAATAAATTATAATCTTTACACATTAATTTTCTGGCACTCAAATTATATCTTACTAAAATGGGTGAACAACAATCTGAAATGGAGAAAACTGAGAGGTATGGATGAAATAATTTTAATACTATGTTGCTAAGTATTAATTCTAAGTGATGAATCCTAGGGATTCATTAAACTATTTTGTCCACTTTTATATATTTGAAAGCTCAATAAAATGTTACAAAATTTAAATGCGGTCAGTGACCTTTGACTCAGAATTATTCAGAAGAAAAAAAAAAGACTGTCAGGGCCTGTGGAGTTTCTTTAACAGATACAAGGACAGAATTTCTCTGATTCATCATTTAAATTTTCAAAGCTATATTATATAAAAATATTCAAGGTTCGTTATTCAGAATGACTGAGGGAATGTCCTTTGACACTACAGTATAACATATAACGGTTCAATGTTTTCTCTATCATTTTATTAAATCAGAGCATAATTGATTTTCATTTTTTTTCTTTTCCCTCTTTGCCTTCTTGTCTTCTTCCTCTTCACTCACTGTATACAGAATAAATAA
The DNA here is from genome assembly GCF_903992535.2 of Arvicola amphibius. Classification (NCBI taxonomy): domain Eukaryota; kingdom Metazoa; phylum Chordata; class Mammalia; order Rodentia; family Cricetidae; genus Arvicola; species Arvicola amphibius. Next base: position 898,407 of record NC_052061.1, on the reverse strand, counting down.
AACACACTTACGGTAAAACAGCATATGTTTTTCATATACTGTATTTTTGTAAGTGGTTATTACAAAACCCATAGAATCTATTAAAGAGAGAATGGATCAGTGTTCCCCATTTCTCCAACTTTCTATCAGCTTCTATTTATTTTGCCCTCAATCTGTTCTTGAGTCAGCACACCTTGTTATTTCTGCCTCCTTTCAAGGATGCGAATAGGCACACTTAGAGATAGCTGTTACTTTCCTTAATGAAGTGGACATACTAAGCAGGAGACACTGTAATGGGTGTGTGCACTTTCTCAGCATGGCACATCACACGCTTTTCTTTTGGAAACTACTTTCACACTAATGTGCTAAGCTGGATGATTAGAAAAGACATGTCTGTCAAGTTGCCACTATGTATAAGTCTCATATATCTGTGCAGTAGTAAATGTTTGGGTAGTTTGATATAATAGATCCAGACCACAAATTCACCATGGTTATTACATATATTTTTGGTCAAGATGTCCAAACTTCTGGAGACTGAGTAGACTTATTTGTCACTGCAGATGATAATGCTGTCTCTGAAGACTGTTGCAGAATTTCAAATAAATTAATTTACATCCAATATCTGTTGTATAAGAGAAATCCAAAGAGTGCTTGCCTATATTAAATTTTCTGGGAACCATTTACACAATAAATAATTGTGTAAAATTTGAAGTCTATCATTCCATCAAAAAGCACTAAATAAGCAACATAGAAAAAGAACCCAGTAATTGTAGAAGTTCATATTTTAGTCAATAGAAGATGTGGACGACATTCCCAGATGCTTTCTAAATGGAAGCAACATTGCAGTCTCGAGAGGACCACTGGAATTAAATATATTTTATGCACTTAAAAAGGAGGACACAAAATGTATAAGTACTTTGTCCAGTGTTGTGTTAATGATAAGAATCACAGTCCAGAAATGAACATAAGCATTTTATAATGGTTAAATTACAGGATTCCAATGTCAATTTCTTTATTCAAGGCGCTTCAGAGTATTGAATGACTTGGTCGAAGTAAAGCCATATGCCATTTATCATTATCTGGCAAGTTCATGCTAATAGCAGTGTTTGAACAGTCTCATTTTGTGTTACTAACTGCGTTTGAGGATTTTATTTTTATTGACACATATTCATTCTACTAGTAATGAATTTCATAAAGATATTTTCATATGAGTATATTATCTAATTTGACCATATTTATGTCTCATATCCTTTCTTTCTGACCCTGCTTTTTCCTTCTAGCCTACAAAATAGATAGTGTCACTTGTTCTTTATTATAAACACATGAATGAATTTATTTATATTTTACCTGTGTAAAATACAGAATCCATGATGAGAGGAAAATACACAATATTTGAGTATGATTTGTTTTGTTTAATATAATAATTTTTAGTTACATCTATTATTCTGCAAATGATAGTTTTATATTTCTTTATGGCTAAATATAACTCTATGCTATATATATGTAATAAGCTTCTATTAATATGTTGATAGATACTAAAGCTAATCCATTCATTATCTCTTCTAAGTGGGGCTACAATAAAAATACACATACGGATGCCTCTGTTTTATATTGGCTCAGCCATTATTCCCATTTCAAAAATATAGGACAGCCGGGCGGTGGTGGCGCACGCCTTTAATCCCAGCACTCGGGAGGCAGAGGCAGGCGGATCTCTGTGAGTTTGAGACCAGCCTGGTCTACAAGAGCTAGCTCCAGGACAGGCTCTAAAGCTGCAGAGAAACCCTGTCTCGAAAAACCAAATATATATATATATATATATATATATATATATATATATATATATATATATATAGGACACCAGAATTCAATGGTATAAACATTGCCTAATGAACATAAGTCATGAAAAAGATTTTTAGACAAAATAAATGGATAATAGACAAGTTCTTATAAATTGTGATTAAAAACAGTAGACTAAAAGACACTGTATACAAAAAAGATCTTAAAATTTGTTGTTTTGGGGTTTTCATTAAAGAGCATTCTTCATACTAGTCATAAAAGACATTGGTTTCTCGAAAGATTCTTAAAGTTCTAGAATAAAGAACTTTACCTACCATTATTTAAATGATTTCCTTTAGTTTGTAGACTATAAAATTTCCATGATTTTTTTACTACCTATGCTGTTATTGTTGTGTAATTTGGACTGAAAACTTCGTGTGAGATGCTTCATATGGTTTCGTTTCAGAGAGTGTCCTTGATGAACTATTTAGAGTCAGTAGTGTGACATTTAAGGTCTTGACAAACTTAATGGTGAAGAAAGAGTCTCCAAGTAAACAAAGATGCTGTAAGAGAAAGTCAGATAATTTTTTTTAACATTGCATGGTGAATTTGTTAGCAAATTAATTTTTTCATACTCTATTATTAATTGACACTTTGGTTATGTGGTTTCTGTTTATGTCCTATGATTCACTGCTTGATGTTGCTAAGGGAAGTTTCAGCTTTAAACATATTGGATACTTGACCATTTTCTGAAAAGATACTGATAAGTTTTTACCTCTGTGTACTTATTATTCTGCTTTTTGAATATGATTGAACATTTAATTTTATTAAAATTATTTTACATTATGTTCTAATTTCCACTTCTTCAGAAATAGAAATATGTGGTAGTTTTCACACAAGTTCAAATATAGCATGTACATCTCTGACAATTTTATTATTGGAGAATGTTAATTATTTTTATTGTCAATTACTCATTGTGGCACTATGGTTTATTTATAAGCTCTAATATTCAAAAGCTATTTAATAACAGAAAAATTGTACCTATAAATCAACCTAAAAACTAGCAAAATTATGTGAAAGAATTAAAATTATTGGAGAAGTTAAATGTATAATTACTCAAGATGAATGTATTTAACATTAACTAATTGTGAACTGAATTGATTTTACTATTTTTATTTATTGCTTAGGTATCCTATTTGTAACTTTTGCTATGTTATTAGAAGATTACAATATCTAAGATATCCACGAAAATTATTATTATTTTATTTTTTTTTTTTTTTGGTTTTTCGAGAAAGGGTTTCTCTGCAGCTTTAGAGCCTGTCCTGGAGCTAGCTCTTGTAGACCAGGCTGGTCTCAAACTCACAGAGATCCGCCTGCCTCTGCCTCCCGAGTGCTGGGATTAAAGGCGTGCGCCACCACCGCCCGGCTCCACGAAAATTATAACTGATATTCACTTTATATTGTCATTACCATGGTGAGAAGGGGAGCAGGAGGAGAAAGGGAGGGAGGGAAAGAGAGAGAAAAAGAAAGAGAGAGCACAGATTTGCAATAAGAATACAACAAATCTCTAAAGTCCATTTAATTATTGTAACTCATGCCTATTTAATTTTTTTAGTTTAAGAAATATATGGGCAAGCTGGCATTGTGCTTCAGCATTAGCTACTGAAATTCCATTGCACTGAGGAAATATACATGACCAATACTGTTAGAGAAATCAGAACAACGTAGAGGAACTGGAATACTACTATATTTACTGTTACTGATATTATTGCAATTACACTCTACAAACACTTTCTTGCTCTTCCACTGTGTTTGAAACTGTTCTAAGACCCATGAAATATATACTTGTTTGACCTTCATGAAAATAATAATATTTTCCCCTCTTTAGGGATATGAAAACTCTAGCATAGAAGGTTTAAATAAAGTTTGTTTAGATTAATAAGTTTTCAAATGTCTAAACTTCAGCTCCACGTCAGGCATATTGATTTTCAGTTTACATCTCTACACAGTGATAACTAGAGATGTAACACACAACAGCAGGTGACTCGGGCTTTTAAATTTTCACGTTTCCAGATTATTTTTATTCCTTTGTTGTTCTGAATTAAATGAAACAGGAAAGAGCAAAAGAACATATAATCTGATACAATCTGCTAAATCTCCTAAAACCTCTGAAAACATTTTCAAAGGCATTTGATTTAATTTTCTGATTGCATCCCCCATCTCTCTTTTTCTATGAAACATTAGTACATAGCAGAGAGTTTTTTATTTATTTTTATTTTTTTCCTATTCTACACCTCTTGCCATCGTAAGAATGTTCTTATTCTCATTGCCTGAATGCATCACTTACCCCAGGTACTTAATTTCATGATGTTGCTAGGTCTAACACTACATTGTTACAGAGCAAGGGTTGACAAAGACACAATGATAACTCAATAATTGTGACTATTTCTCTTTATCAGATACGATGTAAGTATAAAACAATAGTGTGGACCTTTGTTGACATGTAGCAAGACATGTTGTATTGTCTACTCTATTTTATTCCTACTATTGTCATGGAAACACTTTGCTATTGCAAGTGGAGCATGACTAATATGAATATCTCAAATTCAAAATGCCCTAAATTCAAAAACTTTAAGCACAGTTATGAAACAAGTGGCAACACCCACACTTGACTTCATGTGTCAGGTAGCAGTCCAAATACAGCTGTAAAGAAACAATTTACCTACTGTTCTCAAAAGCAAACAGCCCTTCACTACTTCTCTGAACTGAGATATAGTTTTTCCATCCATGAACATACTGCCCAACGCAAACACATGTGTTGTATTTATTTGGTTGCATTCAGTCCTGAAGTATGTCTATATTTTATTTTTGTTTTTTTTTGCTATTTCTTTTTTATTCATTTTTATTGAGCTCTACATTTTTCTCTGCTCCCCTCATTGTCTATCCCCTCCCCTTCAACCCTCTCCCAAGGTCCTCATGTTCCCAATTTAGTCCGGAGATCTAGTCTTTTTCTACTACCCATGTAGATTAGATCTGTATGTCATTCTCAGGGTGCTCAATGTCGTCTAGGTTCTCCACGATTGTGATTTGTGGGATGGTTTTCTTTGCTTTATGTTTAAAAACCACTTATGAGAGAGTACATGTGATAATTGTCTTTCTGTGTCTGGGTTACCACACTCAAAAATGATGCTTTCTAGATCCATCAATTTTCCTACAAAATTCAAGATGTTGTTCTTTTTTCTCCATTGTGTAAATATGCTATATTTTCCTTATCCATTCTGCGGTCAAAGGGCATTTAGGTTGTTTCCAGGTTCCGGCTAGACAAACAATGCTGCTATGAACATAGTTGATCACATGCCCTTGTGGCACGATTGAGCATGCTTTGGATATATACCCAAAAGTGGTTTTACTGATATTTTTTGTAAAGAATAAATAAATGCCTCTAAGAATAATATAAAGAAGAAAAAGAAGGAGCCTCTATTTATCAATCATGTAATGACTCTATCTTACCAAGAAATTAGACAGTAGTTAGTGGGCAACATCTTACAAAAGGATGTGTTGTTGAAAAGACAGTCATTTGTGACCTGAAGAAATAGACAGATAAACTGCTCAAATTCTGTGCTGAAAATGAAAGACAGTAGTCAATGAGAAGTTAGAAAAAAATTACATAATGCTAAAAATGAAGGTCTTCATTTGTGCATTGAAAGACTGGTTCTACCACCATTGTAGGACTGAATGCTTTTCATAAGATAAGCAAAGATATTTCATAGTGAACTGAACATCAAAGGGGACTCTAAACATTTAAAACGTTGGTTGTAGAAGAAAAGCCATTGCATTAGATTTTTACAATGTTTAATAATGAAGCATATGCTGATTATCAAACACCAGAAAAATTCTTTCAAGAAATGGATATTGAAGATCCTGAGGACATGAATCTGTCATCTCAGCTTCTAGGAAGAATGAGATAGTAAGACCCCAAATCCAAGGCCTTCTTAGGCAAAAAAGTAAGCACATATACACTCTGTGCAATTTGGTGGAACACTACTATTAAAGAAAACCAAGAGAGGATAGGGTGTCACCCAGTAGGAGTATGCTTTCTTCGTATATGCAAATTCTAGGTTCAAACTCCATATAATCCAAAAGATAAGAAATATTTTAAAGAAGGCTTTAACAGTGGTAGCAATGATCCAGTCATTCATTAAACTAGTGATGGCGGAGTAGTTGAAATGGTTCTTCATCCTGTGGTTACAGTAATAGATAAAACAAAGTTGATATTATCAGCACTGCATAGGAGAAATACGTATATAATCTAAGAAAAATGCGTACAGTGTTTGTTGTGGCTTGAGAAATATGTACATTAATAATATGAAAAAGAACATGTCCATTTATGAAATCAAAAATAAACCCATCATGATGTAGGCACAGCAACTGAGGCTAGAGACTCAAGAAGATAATTTGAAAAGGCCTACCTCAAATACCTGCCTGTAAAGGACCTGTCATCTGACTCCCCAATTGCTTCTAATATTTGGTTATGTAAAATAGAAACTATTGCACATAAGAATCTTTCAGGAAAAGCATTTATTTGTTTGTAGAAGCAGAACACATGCTATGGCTTGCTGGTCTTGTTCTACAACAGATAAAGCTATTTGATGATGCTCCTGTGCTGTGGAGTGACCCAGAACCCAAAGTTCACTTCACTGTGTTAATGGGTATATGAGTTATTTTCTGTTCTATAACAAATACCAGGACAGTCAAATTATAAAGACGAAAGTCAGTCTATTTTGTTTCACTGTTTCAGAAGTCCATGATGTGTTGGCCTTACTGTTTTGGATTTTTTTGAGAGAATATATCTTGGTGAAAATACGTATAAAACAAAAATATCAATATATCCTTGACTGTGATGCCAAAGGAAGCAAGATAAAGCTGTGTTTTCTTTAAGGGAAGCCCTTAGTTGCCAAAGTATGGCTCACCAGGCCCCACCTTTTAAAGATTCTATATCCTCTCAATAGCACCAGTCTTAAGACTTTATTTAGTCCATGAGAATTTGGGGACATTCCTGGTTTGGTATATAGCAACTGGTTATTATCACTATCAATATCTCAGTCATCACCACCAATCAGGGTCATCACAAAAATCATCTTTATTGTTATTATTTTACTAATTATTAGTGAAATGTAAGTAAAGGTATTTATTAGGAGCATGTAAATTTATACAGGGGAGATGATTATGGCAACCACATGAGCCGTCGTATTCTGTAATAGTCACGTCTTTACTTTCCAAGGGCTCATTGTAAACAAAGATTATCTTGTGCTCAGAATAATTCAAAGTATCATAAAGTATTAAAGAATACTTATAGTTTGCTACATATGAAATATGATTTCATGTTTAGACTTGGGTCCCAATTACAAGATCACTCATTATACATATTCAAGTATTCAATAAGTATGGAAAATAATTTTAAGCCCAGGATTTTGTCCCCAAGGATTTTGGATAAGTGATGCTCAACCTGTATATACTTTTCCTCTGAATGTTACTTATTTATGCTTATTACCCATATTTAAATTTTCTGGAGATTGAATACTGTGCAATTTAAATTAAAATAATTTTACTCAGTGATCTGTTGACTTTATTTATAGTGATGACTTGAAGTCACGGGTAATCATTTGCAAGTAGTGTCTCCGTCAAAGCAGTGTAATTTGGTCCAGGTGCTCCCTTAGGGAATGCCGGTATCACCTCCTGTCTGAGGGATGCTTCCCCCATGGAATAATCCTTTTTTAGAAGTATGTTATCACCGTGCTGGACCTCTGCTTCCTTTTTGGTGAAGTAAAGAGGAACAGGCTTTAATCACCTAAGATTTTATGGGACTTTAATCTATATACCTATCAACCTACCCACCTACCTATCTACCTACCTATGTATCTCATACAGAAACATTACATGGAGCATACAAATTTACAATAGTAATTCTCACAATGAAATAATAACTACCAATAAACATTCATTCATTTCTGTGTTAAAAATAAAAATCCCAATCTTCTGACATAAGAAAACATACCATCTGCACACAACATCCCTATTACAAACATATGCTTCTAAAATTAAAATATTTTAGCAACCACTTTGTCCAATACACTTAGAAGGAGATGGTTGTAGAACTAAGTCTACATCATACAAGGTCATACCAGTGGTGGACTATGTACTATAATAGTATTGGCAATTTCAGGTTTTCTTAGGACAATGAATTAAAATTCATCAGGATGGAAAACTCAGCCATTGCTCACTACACCAACCAATTTTCTCAGAATTTGATTATGCTTGAAATAAATGTATTGAAATAGTAGTCAAGAATCATCTCATTGAGGCTGTATATAAAATGCATTTATATTATAATGAAGGTTCATTTTCTTCTAGGGACTGTAGCATATTAAAATTCTGGGTGACACTAAAATATTGTTATTAACCATAACTCAGACCTGGATTCACTATTACTTTCTGTATGGACAATCAGAGGAGAATTGGAGGACGAATGTCACAGCTAAGCTTAATCAGCACTGAGTGAGGTATTTGAACTTGTCAAAGGAGCAACACGGTGTGAACAGGCATTAATCTTTGGAAGTTCTCAAACTTTAGCATTTTCCTTCTTCCATTTTTAGTCAATTTCAGGTAAGCATTCGAAGAGTTTTTCAACTCAAGTCTATGTGAACTCTCTATTTCCTTTCATGAAAACCATTTAACTTCGTCTCATTTTCTGATCCCAGTCCTCAATTCCATACTTGATTTTTCTTTTTCTTTTTCTTTTTCTTTTTTGAAAAAAAGTTTGAAGATAATGGTCAGGTAAGGATCCATCAGTTCACAAGTTGAGGGACGATTCAATTAATCAGAACCTCTAACTATTAAGTGTCTAGTATATGGAAACATATGGCCCTGGATACGTTTAAATATTGTAACCTTCTTTTTGACATTCTGTGAAAACTTTAATTTCATTTTCCATAAAGTAATCTTATGGATACCTAACTTAGAAATTTATATGAATTTCCTAGGGTCACAGATTCAGTAGAAATGAGAGAATTGTGGTTGATCTCACAAGCTTATCCATCATGCTCACATGGAAAAATGAGCATTTCTCAATGTCCATATTTAATATTCATTTGCTGTAATATGACATGCAGTTTATTATTTGACTTTTATACCCTTAAAATTAGTTTTCTGATTATATATATATATACATACATAAAATATATCAGAATGAACTATATTTTCTTTTAACTAAAAATATCAGTGTAGAACATAGATAGGAAGTTTGAATTGACTGAATTCAGATTAGATCTGGGAACTCAGACACTCACTGTAAATTCCCCTTCTTGTAAATTTAATGGAACAAGAAAAATATGTATACAATGTAAAAAAATCTGTTTTCTATTAATACTATGCTATATGATATTATTAATTACCAAATTAAATAATTAAAACTATGAGCATCAGAGGTGTAAGAACCAAGATTTCTAAGAAAGGGGAAAAAACTTGAATATGAGAATATTTAGGGTTAGTTTGTTTTATTAAATTCGATTCTTCTTTTTTTTTATTTATCTTTCTTTCGTACAATACATCCCAAGTGCAGCATCTCCAGTGCAAACTTCCTGGAACCTAGGAGGGTGACAGTAGTGAGAACGACTTATAATGGAAGATATGGAGATTTAGCCTGACATCTTCCAGACCTAGGCAAGGCATCCAGCAGTGGAACTGGCACACTGACCCAGCCATAAAACATTTGACGCACAACCTGTTCTGTCTGCAAGATGTGCTGGGGCAGTGGTGGCCCAGAGCTTGTGGCAGTGAACAAGCAAATTTAGTTTTTAAATTAAAATATGATTTCATCACTTCCCCTTTCCAGTCCTCTCTCTAATACCTTCATGTCCCCTCTCTCCACATTCTCCAATTTCTCCTCCATTCCCTATCAAACTGGCATCCTCTTTTATTGTTGTTACATTATATACATAAATATATAAATATGATTGGATGGGAAAATTGGTAGAGACAAAAATGGGTTAAAATACTAAGAAAATTTATTCATGCACAAAACATAAAATTGAAGGTTATATTTACAGAAGAGTCATTCTTTTAATCCTTTGATATCTAAACAAGAAGACTTCCTCCAGTTGGGAAGTCTTTGGAGTCTCTGTCATTCAGAGGGCCTTTCAGAGTATGAGGATTACTGTTATAAGAAGGGCAAGCAACACCTTTAGAAGGCAAAAGGAAGTGGAGACAGAAGATGACCCGGAGCAATTCATCTGCTTAGTTCCTAGTAATCTAGTGAGTCGTCACAATTTATACCAATCTTGTTTGTGCATTTCAATACAATTTTAGAAAAAGATTTTAAGCCATATAGAATTATTATATATATTTAAAGTACCTCATATAAGAGCCTTTTACACCATTACAAATTTATTCTCTGTGTATTTCTTTACACTACTATCTAATGGAGATTTCTAAAGTTTAACGACTCTATATTTTAAAGTTAGATAAGAGAGAGATGTAAAGAATTTTTAATTTTATTCTCATTCTATCTGTTATGTTGAATGTGATGTGGGATGGACAAATTACACAACTTCTCCAGGTAAGTCTCTGAGGATATATCTGAAGAGAAAGCTCATTTGAATTTGGGAACCCTGAAAATACACTGCCCTCCCCAGCATTCATAAACATCATCTAAGACTACAGGACTATAATTCATTTCTTTTTTCATCTTTGTGTTTGTTTGAACTCAAGTAATAGTCTTTCCCTCCATTTTAGATTGGGATTTATGCCAGAGAGTATTATGGTTCTCAAGTTGGTACAAAGCTTGGGATTGTGCCATTAGTTTTCTTTAACCTCCAGTTTAAGGATAATAGATTGTGGAACATTACTGTGCTTGAAATCATCTAAGTCAATACGCCTAAATACATACCCCTCTCTCTTTGTCGCTCTCTCTCTGTGTATGTGTGTATGTGTGTGTGTGTGTGAGTGTCTGTCTGTCTGCCTGCTCTGTGCCTCTGTTTCTCCATTTCTCTTTCTACTTCAGTTTCTTCTGAGACTTATGAATAACATAATCTACACATTTACAGCATATTAAATATACTTAACTTCTCCTTCTAATTGACTTCCATTTGTGTGGGGCATTTACTAAACATGAGATAATAAAAGTATTAAAATTAGCATGGTAATTAAATTACGATAAAATCTGTTATTCTTATGGTGAGACTCAGAGTTCTAGGATATCTACATGACAGTGGAGGATTGACCCACGATGGGAAACTTCAATTCCTCTATATATCATCCCACCTATATGCTAGACCATAAAAGATTGATTGGTAATTCCCATTTTATAAAATGACTTCTTTTTGATAAAAATGTTGAATTTATATCCTAGACTACCCAGAGACTATAATTCATATTTCTGCATAGGTCAGGCGACTCATTCTTTGTGACACATTTTCTGGATTGAACTGCATTCTTAATTACATATACTGACCACTGTGTTTCAGTAGGACCTTTTGAAGGTTGTGTTTATTGTTTCTATATACAAATAATGGCAGAAGCAACTTATTTTGATGACTGTTTCTAAGGCTAGTGTCCATCAAGATTGGGATCACGTCTAGTCAAAAAATAATAAAAATGGGGTAGTAACAGGAGGAATGTGACAAAACATATCCTCCAAAGATACCACCCGCCATCTATTTCTCTAAGCAGGCCACCTATTCCTCTGTTCCATCCTTGCAAATGGGCACATACTCACAATTAACAAATAAATAAATAAATAAAAATAAATAATAACAGAAATACACATTAGTCATTTCTTTTATTGTATTTTCTCAAAGAGATCTGATAAGGAAGTATTGGTAGACTAACTAAAAAGATGATTGAAGACAACAGGCTATTTGTACTCAGCAAAGCAACTCAGACAAAACTATTTAACAATATCACCATTTTGGTATGCTTATTTATTTTCAATTAATTAATTAAATGACATATGCATACAGCTGTGGTATTGGTGGTGTATGTGACATGTGCAGCCAAGTGTGTGCACTCTCTGTTGACACAGAGGACAGAAGGACCAGATATCCTGCTCTATCATCTTTTCCTGCTTCACTTGAGATAAGGGTATTCTCTGAATCTGAAATGGGTAACAAGTCCCTGCTATCTTCCTGTCTCAGATTCTCCACATTGTTGATGTTATAAGCATGTGGTCACATCTCAATTTTTACATGGATACTGAGGATTTGAACTCATTTTCTCATGTTTATGCAGTAAATTGATCTTACCCATTGAGCCATCTCCCCAGTCTTTTTTTTTTTTAAGTGTGGGGCCCAGCAGGATTTGAGACACAGTTTTTCTATGTAACAGTCCCAGATGTCCTGGAACTCACTCTGTAGACTAGGCTAGCCTTGAAGTCACAGAGATCACCCCTACCTCTGCCTTCCAAGTGCTCTATTGTTTTAAAATATATACATATGTTTTTAGATTTGGTAGACAGATGACTGATCCACCAGGTACCTCCTTCAAAAACACTAAACAATTGAACTGCCTTTCAAACAGTTTAGAGGTTTCTCTGTATGACTTCACTGAAATTACTGTGTTATATTTGCTATGTAAAAAAATCTCCAATTTGACCTTGCCTCAAAAAAAAACCATCCAACTCAACTATATTTTATTTCCTTGTATGTAAACAGTTCTCATTTCCTCCTTTACATTCATAATTTGTTCACACATTCCATCAACAAAGTAAATGTCATCGTATAGTCAAGTATCAACAACAAGCCTAGAGAAGAATTTATTCCTGGCCACAGAGATTTTCTTATGTTAAGCAAGTTTGTAGCACATGAAATAGATTTCGGATAGGAAAGGCAGTGGTCTGACTACAAGCTTTGCCACTTGCCAACTGTGAACTCATACGTATGCCTCTGCTTTCCCTAAAGCCTCAGTTGCTTCTATGAAAATTAGACATCACATCACCAAACTACCATAAGTATTGTGAAAACAAGGTATCATAAAATTGTTACAAATAACAAAAAAAAATTGGTAAATTTAAATTCTTATTTTATTTGAACTACATCCTAGCTATGAACTGTCCTTTGTTATCTTCAGCATACTGGGAACCACAGCATCATTCTCAAAAACGTTTTTAATAAAATTCAAAATACATGTGTTAAGGTACATAGTATGTATTTTCTCTAAAGAAAAGAAAAAAAAAGCTGTGAAATGCTAATGGTCAGCATCTCTAAAAATGGTGAAACATTTTCCACATCTAGACACACCTAGGCCTATCTAGAGGAATTGGATCTTTAAAGGGAATTTGATTTGCAATTATTCAATAGAAAATATACTGGTTTTTTTTTTAAAAAATATAGTCTACATATCTTTATATTGAACAATCATGAATGTCATAAGAGTAAAATTAAGGAAACAGGTAGATTAATTCACTTTCAGACTGGTTTCCCTGGATATTTCCATCTTGACATCCTCTGAGATTTCCAGCTGAAAAAGGTCTATTAATTCCCCATGTAGTTGTTGATGCAAAAAAAAAAAAGTTATCAGGATTATGGGTTGAATGTTTCTAGTACAGGAAAAGCAAGGGATGCAATTAATCTTTGCAAACTAAAATATACCTCTCTTCATTAATCTTTTATTGTAAATGAACAAAGTAATTGAGCCAGTACCACACTGTCAGACGGAATGCAATGCCGGTGGGATGTGCTTCAGCGAGCACCTACTGATTGAGTATTAAATATCTAACGGCAATAATTTATGCTTCATTACCTCTTTTGGCGTTTTTTTAGTTGCATAGCGCTTGAATTCTAAGTAGTCAGAGTTTTGGGTGAAATGGCTTTCAAATGCTGAAAGCAGAAATTGCCCATAACCCACAGTCTCTTTAATTTGGACTATTTAATACGTAGTTGAAACAAACTCTAAGGATACTTGCAAACAGGAATGGTTGTTTTAAAGAGAGAAAGATGTCATCCTACTCCAAAGTTCCCTCTTGTATAAGCTGTCAGGGTGCATTTATGAAAGTGTCCAGTAACATGGACACAGAACTGTGACCAGGGACATCATCAAATCATAGAGCCTGTGATGCTCTGTATATTATGCAAATCCCAATCGAGCTAACTGGTAGTTTAGACACCTTAGCTTTTGGTTTCATCTGACACTAACTCCTTAATTGTATTCTGTCATCCCCTGTGGCACATAAAAATGGAATCTTTTCTCCTGCTGGTTACAAAATATGATCAACCTGAAGCAATGTTTACAGAAATATGTAGTTTGGATTTGAAGACTGGGTCTATTCAGACCTCATGGCACTTAGAAACAAATGCTGTTAAAAGAAATCAATATGGACCCTATATCTACGACTAAGAGATACTGAAGCTGTTTACTCACTTCGTGGATCTTAAATAAATTTCTTTATCCCATGTTTACCCCAATGTCCTAAAGAGTAGTAACTATTTGTGCTAAATTCTATTTTCTTTTGAAGAACAAATATGTATCTTCTTTGATTCATTGTATCTCTTCAACATACAGTACGTTTCTGAAATGCAATTTCAAAATAATTAGAGTGGTGCTATAGTTAGGACTTATTGCTATTCATGTGTGAAACTGTCTACAGATGTTTGGGCATATATAATTTATGCATTAAATGTGTGTCCTTACATTTTTATGGACTTCACATCTGCACATCAACGAACTATAGACTGAAAGAGAAAATATATTCATATTGAAAATTGCCTTGTCATTGTTGCCCAAAAATATAATATCAAGTTATGTAACTTTTGATTCACTAGGTATTAGATTAATGAAGAGGCAAGGTTAGGAAAATAGGATTATGTTCCTAGGCTTTATGATAAATACAAAAAGTTCAATATGAAGGAATTTCATAAAACAAATATTTTGTTTTTTAATAGAATTCCAGAATACACTTCCTGGAAATACCAAGGAATGACTTGTGTTAGTATATATGTACATATATGTTTTCATGTAATAGGAAGAAAAATTATGGGCTCTCAAAAAGTCTATATGTGAAAGCTGTGAATACTGTATGTAACAAGGAAAATTTTTCAAATGTGATTTTATTTATTTTAAAAAAATTCTAGACTATTCAAATTTTACTATTTTAAATCTTTTGTATTTATTTGTGGGTTGAATCAAAGATATCAAGCCTCCTAGGCAAGCACTGTTCAAAAGAGATATACCCTTACTCCCCTTATTTCCTTTTTATTTTGAAATTGGGTCTCACTAATTTGTCCGTGTAGCCTTCAACTTTCTTTATATTTAAGACTGGACTTAAACCTGAGAGTTTCCTTCCTCGGTATCCAACTCACTGTGATATAGAACTGTGCCACCAGGCCTGGCTTCAATAAAACCAAATAAATGCTGAAAGGGTTTCTCAAAGTTGTGCTCTCAAATCCAGAGACATTGAAGCAGTACACATGTTACACATTTTAAAGAGGGAGAAGCGACAAACACCTAGGGTTGTACATAGCCTGTAATATTAAAAAGCATTGTAAAGGAGGTTTGCCGTCCCTCTTCTGAAGTGAAGTACAGCCCTGTGAACAATTTTTTATGTTAGCATAAGGGGTTCCAATGGAGTGTTTGTTATATAAAAGTACAAGATAATATATGACATTATAATTTTTGGCTATTTGTATATATAATCTTAATCTCTTTAAGTGCATGATATAAATTGGAAGCATTTGGGAGAAAATATTTTGGTAAGTAACAAAAATGGGGGAATGACTGTTCTCATACATGTTTCTGTGCTCTTTTAATAATTAACTATATAAATTTGTCGATTCCAAACATAAATATTTTAAGGTTGGGTTTCATGGTCTGAGTTAATGAAGATGACTGACCTCGTCTCTTCCTCGAGGAACAGGTTCAACCAAAATCTGAACTCATTTTCTGGTTTCATAGTTCAGGGCATTAACCATCACAACTTGAGAGCTGGTGCAAACATAAATATAAGCAATTTAAAATAAAAATAATGCATTCATGATCTTTCCTTGGTATATTTTAAAAGTATGGTGCCTATCAAATTTGTGGAATAAACTTATATTCTTATATAGCTTTGCGTAATATTTTGGGACATATGGTAGATTTTTGACCCATCATAAAGCAAGGCTTTTTCTGCTATGCATTATGAAATCCAAAATTAGATAAATTTTGGTATTTTTATTTACATTTTTGTGTGAAATGCTTAAATTTTCAGGAATACCTTTCTGGGAGCTGTCTCCACTAAATTCCAAGGTAAATGATCTCACTACCATTCTTCCAATTATTCAGCAGTGACTGTGTCCATTATTACTAGGAACTATGAATTTAGAGATGAATCTAATGTGTTTAAAGAAAGTCCTCAAGATACCATAAATATAGAAATGCATTAAAAGTAAAGAACGGCAGAAAACAAACTCAAACCTTATCATGACAGGAAAATGATGACTTAGAATACCTTTGCTGACAAAATTTCTCATTTTTGGAAAGTAGTAAGAAACAAACAGGTTTTGAAGAGGATTTGCACATGTCTTTTATTAAGACTGTAAAACTACAGTTATCAAAGAATTTAAGGATCAGCTGAGCCTTAAGTTAAAAATACCCTGATTGGGATGCACAAAGCAATAACACATGACCTCTGGAATCAATTTAATTTAATGTCCAATAGGTTGCTTCAGTTTTTTCTCGTCTTTGAATGTATGCTTAAAAATTTGCTAATACATATATCGTGCTATTTTGCTACTGTCTCTTTGTAAACTGGATAATAAGCATAACTGTTACAAAAATGTGTGTTCACTATCTCAAATTGTCAATGTGATCTAATATATTTTATTTTACTGTGTCTCCTATAATTAGTTGGCTTGAAACTGAAAAAGAAATAAGACTTTTGTAGACAGCTTAATTCAACATTCAACGGACCCTAATGGTGAAATAGCCATAAAAATCACTTCCTGATTACAAGCCAAAACTTAAGAAGCTTCCCAATTTGTGTAGCTCTGAGAGGCTAGGAAGGAGGCTTGGTGACTTCCATAGGTCATGAGGACAAAGAGACAGGAGGGCTCCTCATGTCAAGAATCACATGTACATACTTGGTATTTAACACTGTGATTTTAAAACTAAAAACACGAGTTTTGATTTAAAAAAAAAGTAACTCCTTTTGGATCCTATTTTTGGAAAAATTTGAACGTGTATTTATAGTGCTAGTAAAATCAGAACTTTCCTCCCTCTCTTCAATTTTTGGAAGTTTCAGGAGAGAAGCTAAGTTAGACAGATACGACTTCCCCCCCCTTCTCTATCTCTCTCTGTGTGTATGTCTGTCTGTTCTCCCCCTCTCTCTCTTTCTCTCTTTCTCTCTCTCTCTTTGTGCATGTGTGTGTGTGTGTCTGTCTGTCTCTCTGTTTCTTCTCTCTCTAGTACTAGGAAACACCATTTTTTTCCTTTACCATGCATCTCCTGACCTGTTGCAATTAGTAGGCTTCAAGGTTGTCCTCCAAATCTGTACCACAGAGCATCTTCCTTCATCTTCTATTCTTTTTATTCTTTTCTCTCATTTGACTCCATCAAACATTTATTTGTTCACCAACAATGAACAAATAATTTATGTAAGAAAACAATGTTTCCTAAGTGCTCACTGATAAAAGTATTTATTGTATCTATGCTGTGAGCCCAGTACTTTGGATTGCAGGAAGCTGACATGCTTAATAGAACCTCCAAATCAGCATGGCTTGAGATTAGCTCTTACATACCAAGTCTTCTCTATTCAAATGGGATAAAGAATGCCAACTACCTCTTGGGCATTTGTCAGCAGGTGTACCATGTTCATATTACCGAATGTGAGGTAAACATAAACTTGTATTATTAGGTTTAAATTTAACAAGAGGTGATCTAACTCCCTTTATATTCAAGGCTTTGAGTCTTCTTGGTGTCTGCTTTATTCCAAAAGCACAGACCACAGAGAGGCCAGAGCCACTGAGGCCAAAACGGAAGTTAAGAAAGTAACTATGTAATAATTACATAGTTAACTATGTAAAAATCACATGCATGATTTTTCATAAAGCATGTGAATGGACTTTGGACATCACTTAGGCCAGAACTTGCCTTTCGATTTAAACATGTTCTCCTTTCCTGTTTTAAAGAGAGTGTTCTGCTGAAGATTAATTATAGCACCACACCGGCACAAAGTGCCAGGTGCTCTATAGATATATTGTAGGAGAAATGCCTCAAAAATCAATCAGGTGACTTGCAATGTCAAAGGAGACAACAGAGAGGCACCTGGAAAAGTAGCAACAGGGGTTAGCCACTGGATGACAGCATGTGTCCAGGGTGCAGTGGCTCTGCTTCTGAAAGTCTCTCCAGCTCCTCATGAACAAAACACATTCAAAACTGAGGCCAAGTATTTTGGAGTGGGCTTATATGAAAATTGGAGGAAGTAAAAAGTAACCACTAACAGTGACAAGGAGATCTGCTTTGCCTGTGGTACTTGTACGTACCTGACTGGGAGTTAAAATGACTTTACTATCTAAAAGCCTTTGATTACGCCCTGTTAATCAAGTAACAGGAACTTTGTATCCTTATGACAGAAGCTGTCTAACTCATTCAAATTATGCCACGCTATTTTTTTTTTTTTTGGCATTAAGATTTTATGTGGTCCCTAAGGTACAGCCAGCTCTGCAGAGAAAGAAACCCATTTCTTTCTAAACCTTGTAGACTTTTTTGATGTAAACAAAGATTTTCTTGGAAGGACTTTTTAGAAGCTAAGGAATCAAAACATGTCTTGTTTCATAATAAACTTAAGACAATCATTTGGCACATGCATGTGGATCCATATCAAGTTGCCCATTTGCACATACCTCTATAGAAGTAAGAATTGCATAACAACAAAGCCACCTCAGAACAGTGTGGCAGTACAGAATCATTTATCTTTTATTCTTGTCTATCTAAACAGAAAGCTATTTTTAAAAGGCAGAACATTATAGCAGGGATGGACTTTAGAATTGAGCTAATCAATATATTTAATTTATATATGAGAATAGGACTAAGAACAAGAGGAAAATGGCCTTACAAAATCGGAAATGAGTTTATTACCCGGAGTTCAATTTTTTTCTCTCCTTCTGAAGAACTAATCATCTACTTTTTAGTTTTGGCAGTAACAACTTTTCTTTTTTGAGATGTAATTTACATATCATCAAATCCACCTTTTTAAAGCATATTCTTTCCCAGTATTTTGTAGCATAAAATTCAGTAATTTTTAACTCTCCCTTCCTTGCAGTTTCTAAGAGTTTGACACCTACTTATCAGCATCCTACTTCCACAAAGGACACAGCTAAGATGTTTGAACAAAAGGTCCTAGCAGAAGTACCAATGACAATAAGATGATGGTCTGTGTTCTTTGTTTTACTTAAAGGCATTTGCTATTTAATAGGTTCTTGAGAAAAAGTAGATATAAATTGTGATGTTGTATATCATTTGTTAGAGAGGAAAAGAACACAGATAGCACAGAGTCCTGTGTCTGTGGAACAGCCTCAGCGTTTGGTAAAACGGCTCTACTCTCTTTTTGAAATGTGTTCATCTGCCATGTTAGAATTTCTCATATCAATATTGCCTCCACTTTCTTACCCTCTCTCTTCTTCAAGTGAGGTATTCTAGAATTTTCATGTGGCTAATGTCATGTGTTTATTTGCGTTTTTGAAATGGGTTTCATCAGGCATTTCATACATGAATCAAAAATACCTTGATCAAAGGCCTTAATGTAGGGCCTGGAATTTTGAAATTACTTGAAGGAAATACAAGGGAAACACTTCAAAATGCAGGCATACACCAATGTCAATTTTTCTAGAAGTGGAAATGGCAGACTCTGGGGTGTTTTATAAAGAATGACTTGGCTGGTGAAGTAGCCCCAAACCTGGTTGGCACATCTCGACTCTCTGATGCAAACAGTACCTCCAAAATTCTCCAGGGAATGATGCATTCTCTCAGTTCTATCATTTGTGGTGCCATGCATCATGCTCTGAGATTATCAGCTCCCACTCAAACATCACATCTTCAGTAGCATGGTATCTATATGCTGTATAATGCTTATGCACCAAATACACCGATCATTCCTATCCACTGATTTTGTGCACAATCAATAACCTCCTTTATTTACTTTGTAGTTTAAGAGACAGCAGGTAATTACATCCTCTTGGATCTGTCCTTTCTAGAACACTAGCAGAGCGGCAGTATCTGTTAAACTCTCTGATACGGACAGGGTCTGACTGCACTGGGCTTCACCTTTTAATGCTTTTCAACTTTGAACTTACTCCATTTTAACGTTGCTGTTGGCACCATGCCTCTGGACTTCAGAATTCTTTTTCTTACTTTCTGGCTTCTTAGCATTTCAGCTGCCATCTTGCAAGATAAGAAAGCCATGAGAACTATGTGCCAAGAGCAATGCTAAATTACTGTTTTCATCTATTCAAACCAACGATTCTGTTATAGGTGCCTGAAAGCAGATGATCCAAATCAAGTTCTCTGAAGCTGGATGGGGAGACACAGGTCTATAATCTTAACAAAGGTAAGATAGAGGAGGCCATCTTGGAGTATACACTCAGTTTGAGGCCAGCCCAGACTACACAGGAGTTCTTGTCTTAAATAAAAATAAAATAACATAATAAAATAATAATAACAAAAGGCCTATGCATGAAAAAAATTGTTTTATAAAATAAGAGGCAAAATTTATCATCTGTCAGTTCTATTTTCAAATTTTCTGGGTGGTATTATGAAAACAATAGAAATCAGGGCACAGTAGAATACATGGTGCTTGTGGGTATGGGTGGAGGGGGATAAAAACAGAAGATTCAAAGTTTTGAATGTCAGTATAAACTCTCTAAATAAGTGACATTATGTGCTCAAATGCTCAGAATAATTCGCTAAATGTGCATTTAAATGTGCATTGTTAACCTTACTAATAATTAACTTCATTAAGCTATTTGTGTAAAGTTCTATACCTCAACAAATTTACATAGCACATAAACATTTTTGAGAGTTTCTTTAGATAATGAAACCCATGGCACAAGAAGGTAGATCATGAGTTTAGAATTTCTCCACCTACAATAGACAGACTTTAAGTGTGATCTTTATATTAATAAAGTTATCAGTTTATTTCAGGTCAGTAGGAAAGGCAAGTGCAGACATCAAATTCTGAAAAACTGACCAAGAATGGAGGTGTAGGGGCTAAATAGAAAGAGATGGATTCTTCAAGTAAAAAGAGACATTTCAGCCTCCTGAACACAAATGAAAGGAAAATCAACTTGCTAAGGATAACCTTGTTCTAGAAATACATGTGTTGCTATGTCGAAGAGCTACCACAGAGTGGCAGTGTTTTAGAACATAACCAAAGTTAACAATTACATTCAGAAGTCCCCAGGTCGGCCTCAGCTTTTCAAAAAAGGATGGGGGGGGGTGTTCAGCAAAACACTGATTATAATCATAACCTTATTCATATGATAGGCACACTTACGTGAAATTTACATTTCTATGAGAAAAACCTCAAAAAAGTAGCCAATGGAACAAGTAGATACTCATACTCATTTATCCGTAAAAAGAGAGGAAAAAAAAAAACTAGCATCGCTTAATATCTCTAAAGAATACTACACCATGGGCTTCTTTAGTTGACTATCAGAGTAAGCGGTTAATATCAGTACTTTTATCTAGTAAATATAGATGACATTTAACAATAACAAACACCAAAATAATTTTCGATATCGGGCACACTTAGGATGTTAAAAGGTAAAAATCCAAGAGAGATGGAAGGCACAGAATGAGGATCAGAACACTGCCATTTGCATTTTAGTTAACGATGCTCACGCAGGGTTTACCTGGAGACTATGCTAGAAAAGAAACTAGGCCGAGTCCCTGAAAGTATGGTACAGGCTGTAGTGGTCTTCGTGCACTGGAAAGACAATCATTGGAGTTTGGTATCTGTCAATGAGGAGGAGCTCAGACAAATACTCAGAGAGATGGAGCAAACCAGCATTTAACAGACATGTTTTCATTTCAAGTCTGAAATGCTGCCTCCAGTCAACTCAGTCCCTCATTAGACTGTATTGATTTGCCCCTGCTTGCCAGAGGATAGTCAGAGGATAATCGAATCCTCTTTGAGAAAGACAACATCATTCACAGCCTGTGCAATATTTTAAACGTTATGTCTGGCACTCCATCAAAACTTACAAGGCTTAACGAAAATAGGACCGAGATGAGAAAAGAGGAAAGATGGGTACTCATACAACCTAGATAATGAACTTGTCAAATGAACTTTAAAATTAATTAGAATATTGAAGAAAAGGAAGAGAGAAGGTGGAGGTAAGTTTAGCAGGAAACTGGAGTCTTTGAGTAATAAGGAATAAAATTGAAATTCCAGGAATAAACAGTTTAGGATTAAAATGAAGCACCATCATCATCACAACATTAAAAATCAGTAAAACAGCAGTGGAGCCAAATAAAGAGGCGGCTTGAACTAGAGGGGGAAATTATATAATCTAAATAGATAAAATTTCAGAACAAGTGAAAAGATAGAAAAATAAAAGACAATATAAAATTTCAGGAATGTATGTGACAGCTAGCATACATGTCACAAAGCCCAATTAGGCATTGTTGGAAGCCCATATGTGGAGAGTACATACATAAGACAAATTTTAACAAGTAACACACACAAATTTTATAGGCTGTTAAAGATTGGTTTCAGGAAACTTGAATAATTCAAGTGATGTGAACAGAACTGTTCCTCATCAAATGGGTAAGCATCAAAAACAAAAAGGAAATCCTAATATAGTAATCTTTTATTTGTGTATTAATAAATAAAGATTGCCTGGAGATCAGAGTGTAAAACTAGCCATACTTGACAGCCATTTGGCCAGGTAGTGATGATACATGCCTTTAATCCCAGCACTAGAGAGGAATATAAAACAGAAGGAGTCAGGAACACTCTCTCTTTTCAGTCTGAAGATTTCATAGAGGTAAGAAGTCTCTAGTGGCATGACTGCTTTGCTTTTCTGACATTTGAACTTTCCCACCTAATAACTGACTCTGTGTCTTTATTATTCAATTTACGTTCTAAATACTGACGAAGGCGGGCAACAGAGAGAAATATAGTACAATAGTTAGGGTCCCCTTTTCCCTCTCGACCCGTTGGCCTCCAGTCTGCGAGGACAAATAGGCAGAAGAGACAACAGAAATCTTGTACACAGCAGTGAACATAAAGGGAGATAGCCCTTTGGGAGAAGGCTTTCGGGGACACAGCACACCTTTAGTCCAAAGTATAAGGAAAATATGGAGTTGCAAAGTCTGAGGACAAATACAAATTTGCACCAAGTGGCATGATCCTATCATAAGGCTTTCTATGTGGCAGTAGGGTCCTACAGCATAATTCCTAGCACAAGTCTTCTAGCAGGAATCTGTGGCAAAATTTAAGCTAAAAAGAGATCAGTTTATTGAGTTCTTTGTATGTTTTGGAGATCACATCTCTGTCTGATGTGGGGTTGGTGAAGATCTTTTCCATTCTGTGGGCTGCCATTTTGTCTTGTTGACTGTGTCCTTTGTTTTACAGAAGCTTTTCAGTTTCAGATGGTCCCATTTATTAATTGCTTCTCTCAGTGTCTGTATTACTGGAGTTATATTTAGGAAGTGGTCTCCTTTGCCAATGCGTTCAAGTGTACTTCCCACTTACTCTTCTATGAGGTTCAGTGTGGCTGGCTTTATGTTTAGGTCTTTGATTCATCTGGATTTGAGTTTTGTGCATGGTGATAGATATGGATCTATTTTCATTACTCTACATGTTAATATCCAGTTATGCCAGATATCTTGAAATTTGTAGGCAAATGGGTTGATCTAGAAAACATCATACTGAGTGAGATAACCCAGACCCAGTGGTTTTTAAAAATAAAGAAAAGAAAACCAGCCTACGACTCACAATCCCAGAGAACTTAGACAATAATGAGGATCCTAAGAGAGACATACATGAATCCCATCTAAATCGGAAGTAGAAAAAGACAAAATCTCGTGAGTAAATTGGGAACATGGGGACCATGAGAAAGAGTTGATGGAAGGAAGTGGAGCAGAAAAAAATATAGCTTGAAAAATCAATAAAAAGTTAATATAAAAAAGAACATTACAAAACAGAAAGAAATCAGGCATTTTGCCTAGAGACAGTTTTCCGATCCGGTCAGTCCTCCAGGCTCAGGGACATTCTCCAGATAAGGTCAGGTTAGAGGCAAGTAGTTGTGCTGGGGGTGGGGGAGAAGAGTTTCCTTGTTGCCAAACTTTTTAGAAAAGCTGCCAAGCCATGAGAGACTGTAACCTCAATCAGGTAGCATTGCCTTACAACAAACAATAAAACCAGTCTTCAACATTTACTACAAAAGATGGTATATCCCAGGTGCAATGGGATGCCAAAATTTTCACTTAGAAGATTAACAGGCAGATTATAACTGTACATAGAGAAAATGTCTTCCTGGAAAAGATACAATATAAAAATATTTCTCAACATCCCTAAATTTACATTTTTTTCAAGAAAATAAAGATGAAAATAATTGTTAAGGGCAGTTATTCAGTCAGGTCAAATGTGTGTGTATATAGAAATACAGAAAAAGAGAAAGAAGAAGAAAAAACAGAAATAACTACTGAATATCAACTATTAAATGATAATTTTAGAGAATGTGCAATTTAATTGTATAATTGAAAGAAAGAAAAAGTAAGGAGGTCCTGGCATTACATTGTCATAGTGAAAGCATTTCAATTCACTCTCAATTGAAATAATCATTTAATGAAACCAGTTTGAACCATATTAGATTATGGAACTATAAAGTTTATGAAAGGGCCATGAATCAATTTAGAACTGAATGACTATTCAGACAGATGGCCACCAACAGGAAAGCAAACATAGTTAGTGTAAGATAACCACAAAATAAAAGGACATTCTAAATGGCATTTAGAAATTATGTTTAAATTGGTCAGTCATGTAAGATTACATACCAAAAACTAAAATGAAGCATGCCCATACAGATTAAAGGAAACCATGTGTCCTAAATGTGCATTTTTATAAAACAAAAGCAGAACTGACTGTCCATTATTTAAGATTCCACATTGAAAAGCTAGAAAAAATAGGGAATCATGCTTTAAAATAGAAAGGTAAAGAGGCCAATCAAATAAGAAATATTTGTACAATAGAAAAACATCAATAAAGACAACTTGAAGAACAAAATAAAATTTTCACTAAAAATCCCTCAGGCACTGAAAACAAGAGATTATTCAACTCATGTATACATTAACTTGCTTTTTATAATATAATAGGTAAAATTGTTAAGTTCCCTGGAATACACAATTTACCAAATTTGTATAGAGGAGATATAGAAATATTAATCCATACTTACATTTACTTATTTCACATCAGTATGTATGACAAGATTGGGGGGGATATCACATGTCTGAAGATGGAAGTTACAAAATAATTCCACACTAGCTCAGAATGAGTATAATGAAGGGTTAATTATTTAGGGCTAGACTCACAGATCACAATCCTCTGCACAAACAGGGAACAGGAACTGAATCCAGAACCCAGGCGAGAGACAGAGCATAACGTAGGGCTATTAAGAATTCCCTGTGGGTGGATGGTTCCCTGGTATTTCCTAGTAGACTGGGAAATATTATAAATAGGCACTGTGAAGGCAAAGTTTTCTTTGTCCTTTTCTGGTAAAGGTGTAGTAAAGAAACGTTTTTTAAATCAATAACTATAAGAGGTTATTCTTTAGGTAGCAGAGAAGGTAGAAGAATTCCAGATTGTAGAGGGCCCATAGATTGAATTGCCTTGATTACTGTTAATAGAAGTTTCTGTTCCACCTGGTCCTGTAGCCATTAAGCCCCAAAGAAACACACAGTGGTCTACATTAATTATAAGCTGGTTAGCCTAATAGCTAAGACTTTTAAATTAACAAACGATTATATCTCACATTAACTCACAATTCTTGTCTGTGTTAGTCACTCGCCTTGGTACCTTTTATCAGTTAGGCATTCTCACCTTGCATCATCTGCATCTGGGTGATGAATGTACACTAAGCCTTTCCTCTTCCCAGAATTCTCCTGTTCTGGCAGCTCTGCCTATACTTCCTACCTGGCTACTGACCAATCAGAATTTTATTAAACCAATACAAATGACAAATCTCTACAGGGTACAAGACCATTAACCCACAATAGTTGACAGCTTTTAGATCTTTTACCATTCTCCATTTTCCAGATTTCTTATTAACAACAATTACAGAAGAATTCCAAGAGCTGGTTGATTATTCATTATGGCAAGGATATAGCTGCTCCTGTACCAGCTGTTATATTCCCTGCAGTCTGTCTTCTGTTAAAAACCATTGCCTCACCCATATAGGTTTCTCAGTTAACCATTTTAAAGGTAGGGCTTTAGTACCTATGAAGGTTTGCTAGTTGTTTTATATTCCTGTACAGCCTGAATGGATGGTGACCTTTGTTTATAATACCTATAATTTCCTTCCCAGAAACATGAGTTTTTGGGACTTCAGGAATGTTAGTCTGGGTATTCCATTGCTGCAAAATGCTATGACCCCAAAAATTCACTGCAATATTAGCTACATATGGCCTCAACCTTCCTTTTTATCCTCTGGCCCTATGCATTTAACCCATCTTGTGCTTTGTTTCACTTCAGATAGGGTTCCTGTTCCTAGGAATTGAACATCTGCCTGTTTAAAAGGTCAACTTGGATGCCAAAATTCTAGAGTAATGATAGTTATGTCCACACCCATATATAGTAATCCCTTAATCACAATGCCATTTATATGCACTCTTAACTTTGGTTTGTGACCATTTATAGAAGTCTGCCAAAATATATGTTTCCTATCTCCAATAGAGTTTTGATTCATCCTCCAGGACTATTCCATCATCCAGACCAGTATGGTTTCTTGCAGTAGTCACTAGATTGTTTAATTTTCCTGGTGAGACATGGTCTCCACAGTAACTGTGAATGACTGGACCACATTTGACATGAGTGCCTGCAAGAAGCCCCTTAAGGATTTTCCTGATGGTATCAGGTTGTCTTGTCTCTCTTCTTTTTTCAATCTACATTTATTGGTCCAATGTTGGTGTCTGCCTTAGTAACACCTTCTACATATTCCAGAAGGCTGAAATCGCCTATTCTTGCCATTCCCAGAAAAGACATTATTCCTAGGAATTAATTGTCTAAAATCTCTTTTCAAATATCTTATTCTACCATGATTAAAAGATTTGACATTTTGATGTCTCTTCATACCTTTGGAAATTGCTTCTCCTAGCCAAACATCAGTATTATAATCTCAATGTTTATTGTATGTAGGATCCATTCATCCATTGTTGCTGATCTAACCTTTACAGTCCCATGTATCTTTCTGCATCCTAAGTTGGGACTTTCAAAAGTCAGAGATTCACTAAGTACATGTCTGACTTCTGGGTCTGTTAGTCCTACTTGTACAGCCTCATTTAAACTTTATTTAAAAGTCAATAAAGAATTCTCTATGGCCCTGTTTAATCCTGATATATGATTCAATTTTATCGCTGGTTCCTGAATCCTGTCCCAGGCATTTAAAGCTACTGTGCTACACAGGGACAAGGTGTGTTCGTCATAGAGAGCTTGGTCCTAAGGATCAGAATAATGGTCCTTGCCAAGAATTTGATCTTGGGAAGCCTCAAATCCTTTTGCTTTTCCCTGTTCTAAATTTTTTGCATCTTCTCACTAATAGCATTTCCATAGCTGCTAGGGTCCATTTTCTAGGACCACGGAAGCCAATTTTGTGGGTGTAGCCTGAATGCTTGAAGCCCAAGTTTTCACCACTTCCCTAATAAATGATAAATGCAGGCCATAAGAGACTATTTCTTGCTTTATTTATTTTAGATTTCACATAACTATAGATTGCCATGTATATTTTTTACTACCTTAGAGTATTTTGTGCCAGATGACTTCTCAGAGGATACTGGATAGGCATCTAAAACTCTGGGTAATTCATCTCAGATTCTAGTATGTAGTGGCAAAGCTAAATCCTGTTGTTGTACCTTTTCTTCCTGCTCATCAGTTTTGATAATTTTCTCAAACTTTTCTAATATTTTTACCACTGCCTTTTGTAAAGTATGAATCTCTCCTGTTTAGTGTTATATTATAATGCCCTTATTGATGATTCCAAGGTATAAAACTAATTCCCAAAATCAAATAAATGGTTGTATAAAGAAAATCTCATAATCCTAGAAGAATACCATCCATAGCATAAGCAAAAAGTTATTAAATTCCTAAATAGTAATATTGTCTATCATTGTATAACTTTCCTATTTATTAAGTTATTTACCTTTGTTAGGAGATTTCAGTAAATTGTTGTAGGTATAATAGTCTTTATTGGCCAGCAGGTGTCATGGTTGCAGCTGCATGGCTGGAAAGCAAGACTAACAGCAGCACAAGACTTAGTGATGCTTTGGTTCCATGTATTGGTGCCTAGTGAAATACTGACAAATATGCTTTTCTTGACACATTTAGAGCAATTAAGTCAATTCTGTACATGGAGCAAGGAGCTCAGAGCTCACAAACAAGCAATACAAAACAGAAGCTGCACAGAGCAGGGAAAGTGGCAGGTGGTGAAGCATGAACAAGCCTGGGAATTTGCCAAGGGGCTGCCCTGTAGCTCCAATGTGGTTATAGTGGGATTTGGGGAAAATCCACTTAGTAGGTGAAGTCTAGGCAGGTGGATAGGAGTGGGAGACATTTGGGGCCTTTTTTGGCCTATCCCCATAGGTGTGGAGTTGGGACTCAGGTTGGCATCAGATGAAGATGGAAGTTACAAAGCAATCTCACCCTAGCTCAGAACTGAGTATAATAAAAAGGTTATTTATTTGGGGGGGGGTGGACTCACAGATCATAGTCCTCTTCATAAATGGGGAATAGGAACCAAATCCAGAAGTCAGTAGAGAGAGAGCACACAAGCATAAACTTTACATTGGCATTCATAGTATAAGATGCCACGCCCAAGTGGGCTGGTATTGTAAAGGCTATTGACTGACAGACTTCCTACCGCACATGCCTCAGTGCATATGGGCATGGCAGAAGATGACTTACAGGAAAATTATCTCCAACATGTGACTTGCAGCAGCTGAACTATGGGTCATCAGATTTGGTTGCATGTCCCTTTCCATTCGGAAATATGCCACTGGCTCTTAATTATTCTTAGTGATACAGTATGCAATATAATTTTAAAATCAATCATATTAAGTAATATATAACATTCTCAAAAGTATACAACTTCAACAAAAAATGTCTTTGTATATTCATCCATGAATCTAGGAGAGTTAATGATAAACCAATACAAGGATTTCTAGAAAAATAGATATTCCAGTTAATTCTTTCCATTATTGGATATTAATTAGTTCAATATGCGTTTGCTATGAAAACTAGAACAATTCAAAAGATAATGGTCAAATGCAAGCAGAGACAATATTATCTTAATTAAGTAACAATAGTGGTAGCAAACCTGCCCAATGCTTAGAATAATACAAGCACACACATAGACACACCAGATAACAAACATATAATCCACTGACCTCCATAGACACACAAAATAAACAACTCAGCCAGGCGGTGGTTGCGCACGCCTTTAATCCCAGCATGTGGGAGGCAGAGGCAGGCGGATCTCTGAGTTCGAGGCCAGCCTGGTCTACAAGAGCTAGTTCCAGGACAGGCTCTAGAAACTACAGGGGAACCCTGTCTCGAAACCCCCGCCCAAAAAATTAAATAAATAAATAAATAAATAAATAAATAACTCAACTTGTATCTACTGTGAGGAAGTATATTTCAGTTAAAGATTCAATTTGTTTTCTTTTAATCACCAAAGGTTGCAGTACGTAATATCTCAAAAGGGATATTCAAGCAACTAAAAACCCGATGAAAACATTCTCATTAACATTGTAGACATAATATTTCATATGCACAAAGAAAAATAAATTATAAATATGAGAAAAACAAAGGAAGGATGATACCACGTTAAATTTAAATTTTATGATTCAGTTATCCCTCTTTTTTAAATATTCCCAACAGAAACCTATGTAATTTGTGCCAGGTAATTTGGTTGTAGCTTTCAAACAATCCCTGTAGGAGCAGGAGCCGCTTGTTCGTCCCAGCTGCCTAGCTAGCTCAGCCCCAAATAACCACATAGAAACTATACTAATTAAATCACTGCTTGGCCCATTCGCTCTATCTTCTTATTAGCAAACTCCTATATTAATTTAACCCATTTATATTAATCTGTGTATTGCCATGTGGCAGTGGTTTACCATGTAAAATTCCCAGCATCTGTCTCTGGTGGCTCTATGATGTCTCTCTTACTCTGCGTTCTTCCTCGCAGAATTCATTTCTGTCCTATCCGCCTACCTAAGTATGCCCTATCAACAGGCCAAGGCAGTTTCTTTATTCATTAAGGGTAATGACAGCACACAGAGGGGCCTCTCACATCAAAGCCCAAACTGGATTGTAAGAGAGCTCATTAGCAAATTAATGGATATACAACTGGGGACTATTTACATATTTGATTACTACAAACAGAAGAAATAAACAAACCTCTATTATATGGAAAAATGCGAATGAATTTCATAAGTAAAATTGAAGACATAAAATCAAAAGGATTATAAACTGTGTCCACTGTTGAACAGGTTCAATATAAAGTCGAAAAGGTCCATGGTGTACAGAACCTGAAAATGAGTTACTTTTAAAGAGAGAGGTGATTATATAGAGGTGAGGCTGTAATGTATGATGATAATATAATGCCCTGATGTTTTTCTTTTTACAATTTTTATTGACAAGCGATTTCTTCATACAATATATACAGATTATGGTTCCCCTTCCCCACCCACTCCTAGATCCTCCTTATTTCCCATGGGCACAAATCCCACTACAATAACAACAGGCATCTAAAACTTAATAATAATGAAATGAAATAAGATGAAACAAAAACAGGCAGATCATTATATCACAAAAACATGCAAACAGAAGAAAAAGCCAGATAAAAATTTTAGGAAACACATTCAGACATAGAGACCTGAGTTTTGATTCGAGTGATAGTTACTATGGTATTTTCCCTTTGGAATAATTCTCTAAAGTGCATACCCCTCCTTTTAATTCCAGTATTTGTACTTGATTTTATCAACTGATTTATCTTTTCATTCAAAATATTATCATACTGAATTCCCATTGGTCAAGTATTTGTTTCTTTCCTAACATTAATAGCCATAGTTCAATAGGAGTATATGTCTAAGATTAAGCTTACAGGTCAACATTTATGGAATGTGAGGTTTGAAAACAAGTTGCCTGAAATTCAACACTTAGTTCTGCAGTTATTAAATCTCTAACCCCAGGCAACTTTCTTCAGCTTCAGTTGTAAAAAATGGGATATTAGCAAACCATTTATCTTAGGAGAGTCTAATGTAAATGAAATGAACTCACCAAGGGCTTCATAAAATATAAGCACTCCATAAATGTTGATTGTTATTAATTACTGAGAAACAGATTCTGCTTCTAGTTTCCTTCCTGTATGAGTTGAATGACTGTCATCAAATCTCACTGTGAGCTCCTGTAACCTTTCATATTCAAAATGATTCATTAAGTTTATAGACTTTCTGAGGCTTCAACATGATGCCTCATAAGAAAATATCTATAAATATCAACAATCCTGTACCTAATATATGAAGTGACCCAATCAGAAAGCTATTGTAAAAAAAAGATAGAGTAAATATATTATCTGAAAGTTTGGTTAATATTGTAAAAATGACTGTCCATGTTTTCTGATCATGTCTGTGCTATCTGACAGATTAAAATAATACTTTTATCTGTATGAAATATGAGAGAAACCTACACACAATTGAAATTACGCAAATACTCATAGTAAAATGTCAAGATAATGAAATACACGGCTTGCATTTGAAAATCACATGAAATGCTCTCCTGGTTAAGTGTTTTGGTAATTGAGAGCTATATCTTTCACTGTCTAGTTCGATGACCTCTTCTCAGGCATCAAAGTATAACTGAATTTGAGATTAGGATGGGTGAAGAGATACACACGCTCTCTGAGGAAGAAACATTAGTGTTTGCCATGGTTTTCAATTGTTCATAACAGCACAGAATTCCACAATTGAAGAAAACTCAGTTTCATCTGCTAGGTACAAGGCTAGTTGTTGTGTGGACACACTCATTTTAACTGATAGTTGTTTGGTCAATGCCAAACTCAAGAATGGCTTATAAAAAATTAAAATAGTTCAAATTGTCTGCTACAGATTTTTTTTTCTTTTCTCAACAAAAAGAAAAAAAGAAAGAAAGAACTACAAAAGTAAGGTGATATGCCCCAATTCCCTAGAAACTGCCTTTCCCCAGAACATGTTAAATTACTCGGTTTTTATTCAAAACTCCAATATCCCCTTTCAAAATGAGTGGGGTTCGCCATAAAGTGCTACCTGCCGCTCAGAGATAATAGATAGAATGAAGAAGAAGATATGCATCACCTCTTTTTCAAAGGCAGCACATCAATTCAGGGTGACAATCTGAAGCACAATTGATATGTAAACACTGGTGATTCACAGACAATCAAGAAAGCCACAGTCCCTGGGATGTTCTAGAAATGTATAATAGAGCATGTCAGGAAGGCAACACAGTGAAACAACAGGAATAGGTTGGGACATTCTAGGACCTAGTGGTTTGAGCCAGTCTGAGAAAATGTGGGTTTCTAATACTGGGTATTTATATATAAACTAACCACAGAAGTTAAGAGTATTTTTGAAAGCCTAATGTGCTTTTAATATTTGGGCATAAAAGATGAATTATCTCCCAGATTGGTTAGAGGGATGGTTTTTTTTGTGGAATATAATGCTGTTTGTGTAAAAACTCATTATTAGATATAAAGTCAAATCTTAACTAGTCATGGTGCTATAGGCACTTTGAGAGCTGAGCCAGGAGAGTTTTGAGTTAAGTCCAGGAAAACACAGGAAAACTATGTCCTAAAAAAAAAGAAGGGGAAAGTAAAAGAAGCAGAGATTAACTAAGTAAATCCTATGTGTAATTTTATGTACTTTCATCATGACAGTACAAGATTAATATGACTGTTCATAAACCGAAATAAAACTAATACTATTTTATCTGCATGTGTGATACACAATAATATTTAAATTATAAGATACAAGTTATTTCATAATTTATCTATGTAGCATTCTGTCTGATTGATCTGTAACAATTTGAGTCTCTTAATGATGAATATCTTATCTACATATCACTAACTCATATTGCAGATTTACTCAGCTATTGTGATTCCTATAGTCTTTGTTCTGTCTAGCACAACAATGAATATTTAATCAGTGGTGAAGATTAATGTGCTTAGTCTATAAGTTAGGAGACATAGAGGAGATATTTCTTATTTTAGATTTTAGATTGTGTATTAATTTAACAGTCATATGTTGAAATTAGAAGACATGATTCAAGTCTTTGTGTAGAATGACCTATGAATTTAAATGTTACACGATTCTTCTGTGTGTGGGAGGGATGGCATTATTATGTGTGTGTACATGAGGCCAGAGGTCAACCCTGGCTATCATTCCTCAGAAGCCATCCACCTTATTTTATGAGGACAGTTTCTCTCTGGAACTTAGAGCCCCCTAGTTAGACTGTCCATTGAGATCCAGAGATCCATCTATCTCCATTTTCCTAGTTCTAAGTGTATAAGGACACACCACCATGCCTTACATTTTTATGTGGGGGCTGGGATTGAATTCACATCCTAATGATTTGTGACAGGAACTTAAATATTATATAATTACATCCTTTACCCTTTCTCTTTCCATCCTCCAGTAATATCCCCAAGTATCCAACTCTGTTTGCTCTCCTTCAAAGTCATGGCCTCTATTTTTTTATAGTTTTTTAAATTGCATCCAACCACTGCATCCAACCACTGGGTGTAAGGTTGATTTTCACAAAGGATTCCATTAAAGCCATAGTCAAGGAGGCATGAGTCCCATAGGCTATAACTGCTTCTTTGAGTAGTTTAATGTCTCTAAAGCCCAAAAGATTATGCTTCTTGATCTGCTGTCCTTGTTGTTCACTAACCTCCCCAAAGGATTAATTTGCCTCTCTCTATTGGGATTATTTAGTCTATCTTGGATTTCTCAGATTTCCACCTCTAAGTCAATGGGGGCAGAGGCAGCAACAAAAGGGAAGGAAGTAAAAAGAAATGGATTTTGCTGTGGGGGTCTCATGGAGACATGTCTGTTTGCTTCCTTCCTTTCTTCTTCCAACTTCTGTTTTAGCAGCATACAAAAATCTTCCTTTCTAATGTCTCTTCTTTCTTTTCTGTATCCCTTTTAGTACTTTTAACTTCTCCATCCTCAAAACTCTTAATAGACTTCACAGACTCTTCATCCTGAATCTCCTCAAAGGTTATGGCCAAAACTCTCTAACTGTTCTTTTACTTTTCCATCATCACCGAGAAGAGCATTTTTGACTAAATGTCAGAGTGAAAATGTTGCTATGGAAAATTATTCCAGCCCTTGCTCTTTTAATGCTTCTTCTCAGCTTTTACCTGCTCCTAATCAGGAATAGTGAAGCCCCCTGCTTGTGGAAACCAGGACTAAACACTAAAACTGTCTTCATGAACTATTTTGCTGTCTTATTTTTAATAGCCATGCCTTGCTTCTCTCAAAGAACTATCAATGGGCCCGTCGATACTGGAGCAGAATGACTGGCACCCATCTTCAGTTCCCCCACACCATCCGTACCTGCTGGCCAGCCTGCCAAGGGTGATCTCCTAGGCGGCCCTACTTCCCGATCTCATTGGTGGTCTCCACCCATAAGCCTGCACTACAGGATGGTTCACAAGAGGGGCAAGAGGCTGGAGAGTAAGGAACACAAGACACATGGGTCACCCACGAAAAGAGAATGCTGCTTTGATTCTTTTGCATGGATGGGCTCTGTGGGAGCCTTCTCAGCTTGGTTGATCACCTTCCTGGACCTGGGGGGAGTTGGGAGGACCTTGGTCTTAGCATAGAGTAGGGAACCCTGATGGCTCCTTGGCCTGGAGAGGGAGGGAGGGGGGTATGGGTGGATGGGAGGGGAGGGAAGGGGGAGGAGGAGGGGATGGAAATTTTTAAATAAAAAAAATAAACCATGGGAAAAATTTAGAAAAAAAAGAGAATGTTGAATACCATTTATTCAAGGTTAGAGAAAAAAAAAAAAAAACCTTATATACCTAACTGCTGCACAATGGAAATCCCCCCAGGCCGGTGGGAAATTACCAGGCTCAAGACAGAGTAAACAATTCCCCTATAGTTAACCACCAAAGGTGTTGGACAGAGGGACCACAGGAACAAACAGGATATTTTGCCAGAAACTGCAACAAGGTGTTTTGCCAGAAACTGCAAATTATCCTATATATGAGCCCCGGGAGAAGGGATAGAACTATGGCCCCTACAAAAATGGTTATTTATGGGGTTTTTGTTATATATATTTACTTACAATGTAAAACAGAAGCTTTGTAATGGCATTATACTTTTTTTTCTTATGACTCCTTATTGTTTGTCTTGGATTAGTTCTGGTTTATGTGTGTTTTCCCAGCGTTATTGATAATATTGGTTGCTCTCATTTTCAAATGTCTCAAATGATAAATTATGCATCAGCATCTAGTTCAACAACTATTCAGAATATTTTAAAATTATGATTGTTAGTTTTTTCTCATATTTTTATTAAAAATTTCCATCTCCTTCCCTCCTTCTCTCCCTCCCCTCCCCTCCCTTCCACCCATACCCCCACTCTGCCCCTCTCCAAGACAAAGAGCCATCAGGGTTCCCTTCACTATGTTAAGTCCAAGGTCCTCCCAACTCCCCTTAAGTCCAGGAAGGTGAGCAACCAAACTGACAAGGCTCACAGTGAGCCCGTCCATGCTGTAGAGTTCATGCTCATCGCCGTTGTCCTTGGTTTCTCAGTCCTCCTCCACTGTCAGCCACATTCAGAGAGTCCGGTTTGGTCCCCTGTTCCATCAGTCCCATTCCAACTGGACTTGGTGGTCTCCCGTTAGATCTGTGCCACCATCTCAATTTAAAGTACTTAATTTAAAAATTAACACCTTCAAATCACCTCAAAATGAGAAAATTGCCAAATGAGAAAATTGCCAAATTATCTGTTCTTATTATATATAGTTTGTATTGGGTTTAAAACTCTTATTTAGACAAAAGGGGTCTTTTGGGGCTGTGGGGACTCTTTCAGCCAATGGCATTTGAAATGCTGAACCACTTCATGTGTGGTCTTGAGTACCTATAAAAACAGACATAGAAATGTGTAGAAAAGTGTAAACCCTCTCTTGGCTGCTGGATTCGGTTCCAATTCTCCACTAGTGCAGGGGACTGTTGATCTGTGAGTCTACCCCTAAATAAATAACCCTTTATTATACTCCATTCTGAGCTAGTGTGGGACTACTTTAGTGTGCTTTATTGCAATCCACTACACCACTCTTTATGCAAATGATTGTGAATTCTACGAGTGGAGAATGAGCTGAGCATTAGTTCACATGAAGTCTCTCTCTCTGTGTCTCTCTCTCCCTCTTCCTCTCCCCCACTCTGATCTTGATTATATATGTAATGTGACTGGTTATTTAAAATTTCTGCTTCCTTAGATTCCCTGATATAACAGACTATAACATGGAATTGTGAACTAACATGAGCTCTTTTTTCTTTAAGTTTGTTTTGCTAGGATATTTTATCATAGGAACAGAAAACGATACCAAGATAGATATGAAGTAAAATGGAATCTAAAAATTCTATGTATGTGATAACACAGTTTTAGTGTTAAATCTGAGAACACCAAATATACAAAGGTATATACATAATTCTAATTCAGAATGACTCTTAAATTTGAAGTTAATTTCTTCAGTTAACTTCATATGGAATGATTGACTCTAAATTGTTTGACATATAATTCAACTCACTCATCATTGTCACTACAAACCATATTTTGCCTTATCAATAAGATGTACTATAATTTAGTGTGTTTTAGTCTGGAATTGAATGTGTGGAGCAAGGGCCATCATGGAGCAGAATGAACAACTGGGGTCAGGTATTGAATTGATATACCTGTGTCCTGGGCACATTAATGTATAAGCTGAGAGAACTAATATTCAAGGGTATTCAACCTAAAGAACAGACACAGACTTTTAAAATTTGCTTTTACCTTTTCCTATTGTGTGTGCATATGTGCGCATGTGTGTGTGCATGCTTGTATGTGTGTGTGTGTGTGTATGTGTGTGTGTGTGTGTGTTTACAAATTACCTTGGAATCAAGGAAAGAGATTCAGATACCCTGAAACTGGATAAAAGTTCAGATAGTTGTTAACTACCTGACATGGTTCCTGGAAACCAAATTTGAATCTTCTACGAGAACACACCTAAACAGTGAGTAATATCTCCAGGCTCCACTTAGTTCAGTTTTATATTATTTGTTATTCTGGCTTATTGTTGATTTGTGGTCAGGACTGTGGAGATTTTTGTGACATCATGGTGAAGAAATTTAAAGTCTCTTGTTTCAGAGGTGTGGTTATAGTTACAATATAACAGCATGCTTGTAAATCTTTCATTAGAACTTCTCCACATGTGGGATATTATTTAGGAGGTGCAATGTTACTATACTATCAATACTCATGATAATAACAATCTTCAATTAGCAACTATCCACAGTTTCTCAAGGATAATTGAGGCTTGCTAGGGTAGTCTAAAGGGGAAATGTAAACCACAGTAAATACTGACTTTAAAGGAAAGGTGAAAAAAAAGATGTTAAAAAACAGAGAAGAGACCAAACAGAGAAAGGACTCTGCATAATTACAGATAAAACTAGTCACCAATAGAATTATTGAATAAATTTATAGCACATCATTAAAACTAGAGCTCATGGACAGTGAATTTGCATAGAAAAGTAATAATACAGAAACACCTTTGCTTCTGCAAAGTTAATATGAAATAAGAAATTTACATTCCCTGTATAATGATAGCTATCTCTAAATGATGAAATTGTGGCCCATATTTACTTTTTCTTATTTCTTAAAAACTTGCAAAATGCCTGTAATGAACATTAGCTTCGTAGGCAGAAATTTAATATATCGTTTTCAACAGGGATATTTCTTATAGTAAAATTCTACAAAGAAGTGACATTTTATTTTCCCAGATATTTATTGTAAACCAATCTGCCATTTACAACTTAAATGCAGGGAAAATATTCCATCCTGTTGAGTCCAGTGTGATTGAGCTCACCTGTATGATATAAATTGCATTTTCTATTAGTTTGTGTGGCTATAAAGTCAATAAAAGGAACAGCAGTCTTCCCCATAGAATGCTCACGTACTGTAGTTTTCAGCTTATTATATAGCAAAAGGAACAAAATACTCATAGTAACAATGTATTTTTAATAGGTTTTCAAGCTGTCCCTTTCACAAAGAGTTGTGGCTGAATACAGATGTGGCTGCTGTGAGCCTTTGTATGGGTGGACAGCCGAACAAAAACCAGGTAGGGAGACATTTATCTACCACAAACGCGTGGGCTCCTGAGGCATAAAGCCTACTGATTTCCACTGGGTTACTAGTTCTGTTTTCCCCAACTGTGGCTTGAATTTCACGGGCAAATGCTTTGTAGGAAGCAAAGCAAAGATGATTAAACGCAAGTGCTCTGAATAAAAGCAAGTACGCAGGGCGCTGAGTAATCCACACAAAATGTTATTGTGAAAAGAAATGAAAAATATCATCATAGACTCACTTGAAAGTGAGTTCTTAGTAATTTAAGCTTAACATTAAAATTTAAAGTTGAGTTGAAAATTTGCTAAGCTAAAGCATAACTACACTTGGGCATTCAGAAAACATTTTTTTTCTCCTTCTCCAAGTGCCTGGATGGGAGAATAAGGACATACTTTATCCACCTGAATCTTCTCATTTGAAACTCATTCCAAAATTATTTTACTGGAAATAGGGACAGATTTCATCAACCCTGTTAAACACTGGTGCATCGGCGAATCAAAGCCTTCTCACCCAGTGTAAAAATCTGCAATGATCTGATAACTGACATAATTTAAATAGGAGGGTGTTTTCTAGTTTATTTGCCAATGTTCCACTTTTCATCAGCTCAAGAAAGAGGTTCATTTTAGAATCTAAGAATTTAATGATATTTAAGGGTAGCTATCTCTTCTTTATTTTTCTTTATTTTTGAGACAAAATCTACAGCCCAGGCCATTCTAGGTTACACTAGATAGCTGAGACTTTCCTTAAAATTGGGTCTTCCTCTCTGCACACCTCAAGTTCTGATTTGACAAGTGTTCCATACTGTAGCCCCTACATTTAGTGAATGAACCCAAAGCCTCCTACATGGAAGACTCACACTCTACTAACTCCCTGCCCATTGACTTTTTTACTATATGATGAAAATAGGGAGTGGTACAGATTATGTTAAGCTGGAGAAGATTTGCAGATAAGAGAAATCTTACTATTTTCATAACTCCAAATATTTCCAGAAAGAAAAAGGAAATTTTATATTAAAATATGTCATGAAGTAATTTTTTTAGGGAAAGAGAAAAATAACAACTCATGTGAAATATTTTTATTTTCTGATCTCAAATTTGAATATAGAATAATTGGAATATGGATAATCTAGAGGCAAATTATATCACTGGGTCTGGAACACAATGTCTTCAATGTGATGGAAGTTGAATGTTACCAGATATTAGTTATTTAATCTTGTAGCAATATTTAAGAGAACCAGAAAGGATATACTAAATGCTTCTAATGCTGTAATTAGTAACATAATGTATGAAAATGTCCTAATAATATTTTTTCCTAGGAAAATTATGGAAAACATTATTTATAAAATTGATATTTAGGTTATAAAATAGAATGAGCGCTAACAAAATTTTTGTAATTGTGAGACTGAGCAAAAGGAAGTATGGAAAAAATAGAAAGAATTGCTCCAATTAGGCTTATGAGTCACAATGTGATATTGTCCACTAAACTTCTCTAACTATATGATACTTATACCTTACATGATAGAATATTAATGCAGATTAGAGTTAAAAATCTGTGAAGTGGGCAGTAATACAGAAGACTCCAGTGGCCTGTCTCAAAGCAACTGAAGATAGTATGTAGAATTATTCCTGATAGTCTTATTACTCTCAGAACCAATTGCTTTGATCTTTTTAATACATGTTTTCTCCTACTTTAGGACGTGATCTGAACATTCCTGGCATCTTCTGCAATGTCTGGTTAGGATTTCTCCTGCTGTTAAGAGATACTGTGACCATGGCAAGTCATATAAAGTAGACATTTAATTGAGGTGGGTTACAGTATGAGAGATTTAGTCCATTTTCATCATGATGGGACACGGCAGCATGCAGGCACACTTGGTGATGGGAAAGGAGCTGAGAGTCCTACAATCTTGATCTGCAGGCAGCAGAAGTAGTCTGAGTCCACACTGTAGGTTCAGCATAATAGACCTCAAAGCTCATCCCCACAATGACACACTTCCAACAAGGCCACATCAATTCCAACAAAGCCCCAACAAAGAATAGTGCCAGTTCCTATGAGCTTTGGGGGCCAATTACATTCAAACTACTACAAGCACCATGAGAATTCTTATATGTGACAGTATAGACAAGGATTGATATGTCTTGTGTCTATGAAAATAGTTCAAAGCAGAACCTCCCTGCGTATTAAAGTGAGTTATTAGCAGCTAA
This sequence comes from Arvicola amphibius, assembly GCF_903992535.2. Classification (NCBI taxonomy): domain Eukaryota; kingdom Metazoa; phylum Chordata; class Mammalia; order Rodentia; family Cricetidae; genus Arvicola; species Arvicola amphibius. The sequence goes on along the minus strand of NC_052061.1, from coordinate 857,847 downwards.
AACTTGCTGAAATGGCAACGCAAGCGAATTTCAGCGTTATGCGCTTCAGAATTTTCAGATTCAAGGGAGATAAAGGTAAATGAAAAAAAAAATAAATACTAAAGGTTAAAATCCACCTCATAACACATATGTTCACTTGTTCACACTGTCAAATTTTATGCTGAAGAAGCCATGGAATCAGATAGGTACTGTTTCATTATACCATTGAGGTTTTTGAATCATAGGAGAGCAAAAAAGTCATTAGATCTTTCTTGCAAAATGTCTTAAGTCAAAACCATATCAGAACACAGGTTCCATGTTTAAAATAACACACAAAAAGCAATTTTTAAGCAAAGAATAGTACATAAAAAATTAGAAGCGATGCACAATTACTTTGTCTGTTACTTACTTTTTGCATCTGTGAACTCACATCCGGTGAGCAAACTTTTACATGTGCTATTGATTGAATGGAGATGGGAGGGAAAAGAGGAAGAATAGCAGTGAGGGAAATTAGGGAGAAGAGGAACTGAAGGTGAACCCAAACAGAAAATGTGTCCTTTTGCTAACTTCTCGAAAACTTGAAGAAATAATTATAAGTCATGCAGAACACATTTTTATTTTATGTGTATATGCTGATGTTAATGCTTTACACTGTTAAACATGAGCTTCAAAGCTTTGAGAATCAGTTGCAGTGATACCCCAAAATAAAACTGATTGAATGGATTATGCATAGATAGATAAGTACTATTAGTCTGTGAAGATCATATACAGATATGGAAAAAGATCAAAATGACAGAGATAGGAGATCACAAGTCCTGAAATAAATTGTCCTAGAAGAGGTGATACCATGCTTCTGGCGTAGTCAAAAAGTTTGAAAATCAGGAGATCCAAAGGCACTGTTTGTAATCCAGAGGTTTCTACCTAGAGACTCAGGAAGAGGTGATGATTCAGAGAACAAATGGAAAAGCAAAACCATTCTGTCCCAGCTCAGCTCTTCATTCAATAGGACAAAGGACTTGGAGGATGTCAGTTTTTGATGCTTTTCATGATTTCAACTAGTTCTCATGGGCTCTCTTACAATAGGGAGATAATCAGTATACTGCTATTAATGTTGAATTCTATGTAAGGACAGCCACAAATATATCAGGATAACGAATGCCTGAGTAAATGAGGCTCCATCGTCTCTTCAAATTCACTCAGAGTAAATTTCACCTCATAGCAATCTTTGAAAACGTAAACCAAAAGTTGATATGATTCATAATGCTTAGCCACAAACCCTTCTTTTCACAATTCTTGCTTTTTTTCCTATCTGCCTCTCACTCAAACCACATTCAATGAATTTTGTTTATGAACTTGACTAATGAAGAGTCCACATAATGAGAATATTAGGAACACAGGATTTTGCAAAAGACATTTCAGAAAGTATACTAATAGATATTTTCAATGATTCTACAAATATGTTTCTGCAAGTTTTCACTTTGATTATTAACAGCAGTCATTCTGGTAATAAAGTTATTGGATTCCTTTTACATTTTCTGCAGTTCTTACTTATTTCGGACATCAAAACAAATTGCAAAATGCCATTTATCTTGAGTTCATAAACACCAAGTAACTCTTAGCGCCACCACAGAGAAAACATACACAATTTCAATCAATAAAACACCATATTTTTTAAAAAGCCACTTTAAAAAAAGCTAGTAGTGTTTGTTCCCTGTGAAAGGGTTATTTCTATACAGGGAAAAAGAAGTTTTCAAAACTAACATCTTTCCATTAAAAATCTTCATCTATTTTACTTAGATTATTTTCCCAAAGGCTTGCCTTACACACTAAAATAAAAGAAGCAACCCATTTTCTTGAGAGTATTGGGTGAGTTGTGTAGAAATATATATCTTGGCTTAGAAAAATATATATAAATATTAACTTGACACTGTATTAAAGCAGTGTATTATTTTTTCAGTCCTATATATCTAACACAACGAGAAGACCTAGAACAAACTTATTATACTGATCATACAATCATTCTTCTTAGAGCTACTCTTTCTCATGATTGCCATTTCATAAAGTGAATTGCTGTGGGACAATGGTCTGTACCCTGTCACTTGTATTTTAAATAAACACTGATTGGCCAGTAGCCGGGCAGGAAGTAGAGGTGGGGCAATGACAACATGAGAAATCTGGGAAGAAAAAGAATCATTTTCCAGTCAGCACCCAGAGAGAGAGGAAGCCAGACACAGAGCAAGCGAGAAGTGACTGCCTCGCCGAAAAAGTTACCATGTCACGTGGCTAACACAGACAAGAATTATGTGTTAATATAAGATGTAAGGAAAAGTTAATAAGAAGCCTGAGATACTAGGCCATTCAGTTTATAATTAATGTAGACATTTGTGTGATTTTGTGGGGGGGGGGGATTTAATGACTGTGGGAACCAGGCAGGACAAAATCGTCAGTCAACAGTGAATGATAAGAAATAATGTGGCCTCTATTTTAAATTCAAATGCCATTCCTATTTTCTATGTATCCCGAGTCATCGGATCCAGAGCACCACCTGTACTTTCACACTGAGGAATTTATCTCAAGCCACTAAAGATTTTTTTTTTCACAGAGGCATCCCATGAAAAATTCCCACCATCTGCCATTTGAAAACTGGAGACCCAGGAAAAACAGCTGTAGATTTCAATGTGAAGTTGTAAGCCTGAGGAGCAAATATAAGACAATGGCAGAACTCTCCTTCACAAGTAGACAAGGACACAAAATGCTCCATACACAGGCTCCTCTTCCATTATTTTTCCCTTTTGTTTTGTTTTCTTTTCTTTTCTCTTTAGGAACTCCACGGATGGTAATATCTTTGGAGCAGGTATGTCGTTAAGTCCACTGATTAGAATTGAGAATTTCATTCAAAAATTCCTCAGCGGTATTCCCAGAGCGAATGCATAGCATAATAACCGCGAATACCTGATCTCATCAAACTGTATAAGAATCTCAAAACATGCCCAAGCAAAAGTTGCTGGTACCTACTTCAGGATCTTTTCAAATGAGTATTTTGAGAAAAGATGACTTCCCTAACATGAATATCAAGTTGATGCTTGTGTTGCTTGCCACACTGGGTAGGACATTATTCAAAATAACGTCTTAACTTAGCAGTTATCTTTTCTTTCCCAAAACCTGCTGTACCTGGAAATACCCCTGTTTATTTGTTTCATTCATCACCTCATCATCTGATTCATCTGCAGTGCTTCCCTCCTATTTTTGTAGTACTTTTAAGATATAAATTATCCCATGAAATATAACATTGTACTTTCGTAAATCTTCATTCCTGTCTACCTACATAATTACAAAATGTTTCTCTGTCTGTTCACATGGAAGAAAACATAACATCCAACTTTCACCCATAAAACAGCCAAATTCATTTTTGTGTTAGATACATAAGTGATGTTTTTTTTCAAAGATATTTTACATGGTGCATGTTTTATTTGTTTTGTTTTTTTAACATTTTATTGGTTATTTGTGAATTTTACATCAAGCATCTTGATTTTATTCATCTCCCCATATCTTTGTATCTTCCCTCTGCCTTTGAAGCCCCCTAAATAAAATTTAGGAGGAAAACAAAAACCCTTTTCATGGAAACTGTAGTGACACCGTGACCCAATTCGTATATTCTTTAGTCCATACAATTTACTAAATTGCAAATGTTTGTTGTAATGAATCATTGTTCTGGTTCAAGGCCTCTGACCCTTGCTACAGTATTGATTCTGGGTCCTCACTGAGACTCCTCTTGGATATTTCGTTCTGGCCCTGTGTCATGGGGGTGCTGTAAGTCTGTATCTGCAGGGCTGGCCCCAATATATGATCTAGCATTTCATATATGGGGTGAATGATATTTCATCTTCTAAACAGAGATGTTTATATAAATAGGAAAATTAAAAATACAGTTGTTTAGTTTTATCATAGCTCAATATACTGACTAAAGTAAATAAAATAATATTTTATGAGGAACAATAAAAATGGCTACAAAACTGCATCTTCAAATACTTTTGTTCTGTCTTGGAAATGGGTTAAAATCTGTCTATCTATCTATAATTTATCTATCTAAACCAGATGCATAGTTAAAAGCTTTGTGTGAGAAATAAACCATATAAAATACATTAATATGCAGAGAACACAAGCCACATGAAGAATTCAAGCTACTGAGCTTTCCTGAATGTAGGTCAGTTTATTATATAAACAGTAGGTCCAGGAACAAAATGCAAATACCACACCATCAACTGTGAGTTCCAAATATTCCTTTCTCTGCAAAATGTGAACTCCAGATATTCCTTCTCTGATAATAACTCAATGACTTCAGTGTTGTGGGAGAATTGCTCACATGGCCACTTTCTGGTTCCAATAAAGCCACATCAAATCAAGGATGGAGTCAACAATTGGCTGACCAGGACTATTCATAGAGTTGATAGATGGCAGAAGAAGTTGGAGAGACAGGGACAGAAGGGAGAAGGAAGGGATGAGGACAATTTTCAGGGCTTTTGGATTGGGAAAAGATAAAGAGTAGGGTCAGCTGATCACCCTTCTTCCACTGTTCATTCCTCTACTGTTCCTTAGATTTATCAGGGTAGATCTCAATTTATGACTCCTGAGTTTTTATTATTGCTAGCACAACTTAGGTAAATATATAAACAACACATCTGGCATCTAACATGTATCATTATTAAACCATGCTATGGACAGCTCTGTCTTTTTTTTTTCCATTGTAATATACAGCAGCCTCCAGCTGTTGATCAACCTGGGCCCCAAATGAGTCTGGAGTGAGTCACTCACCCTTGGCCTGTGCCCCCACTTCTTGTAATGAGGGCTTTCACTAGGTCGCCTCAGTAGTATACATTTGGTGATCATACCTTGGTGCTCTGTTGTATAGCAGCTTTAAATGCTTGGGACAGGATTGAATAATCAGAAAAGAGAACTGAGTCATTTACTAAAATTATTTAAGGCCCGAAAGAAGCCTTCACTGATTTTTTACAAAGATTGGTTTCAGCTGAAACTGCCCTTGCCTTAGCTACTGAGATCCAAACTGGACAAGTAGGACACAAAAGAAGGTGACTGCCACAACAAGATAGGTATTAAAGGTAATTTAAAATTCCTGCTTCATAGTAAAGTTTTTCAGACATTCTAGGCCCACAGGCCATAGATGGATGCCCCAACATTGCAGAGGAACCTTGGGATAACTATCTAGGCAGCCAGATGTCTCTGTTATTTCTTAGTTTTGGAAATTTCTTTCTCTGTACTTCCTGCTTAATCAGCTAATATTATATTCTGATCTGGTTTTTGATGTGGTTAAAATTAGATATGTTTATGATTTTCCTTAGTTTTGATACAAAGAAAATCAGGTATAAAACTGGCTTCTCCAAGGTAGAATAGATAATGAATTTGAATTTGCCAATACTAATGGATTGGATATTATGAATGTATTTCTTACTTGGTAATTGTTTTATGGTATACAGTTTCATTTGCTAAAGTTAATGCCTTTCCTTTCTACTTAGACAATACATGATAATTGTTCTTATTATACACAATTAGAGTTAAACCCTTTCTTTTTATTTAACAAAAGAAGGAAATGCCACTGGAGATTTGTTCACATGGTCACTCTAATCTGCCAATAAAACCACCTTGAATCAAGGATGAAGTCAATGGAATGGCTGACCTGCATTAGCTGTAGAGTTGTCATCGGAGGACTGAGGAAGATGGAGAGAGAGAGACAGGAAGGGAGGAGGGATTGAGAGGAACTTCTGGAGCTTTTTTTTATTGGGAAAACATGGAGAGTAAGGTTAGCCAGTCACCGCTCTGCTGTTACTTGAACTTATATATTTTTCTCAATTTATGATTCCCTTGTTCTTATTAGTACTAGTACAATTTATGAAAGCTATACACTTCTGTGTATTGTGAAAATTAAAATAAATGAGAACATCCAAAGTAGGTCTAAAACCACCAGAGAAGCTAATGAGGAAAATGGTAAGATGCTATGAAAGAAATAATACTTATCAGCTGCTGTAGAAAACTGCATCATGTACATGTCAATCTCAAAGTAAAAGCTGCTTCCTCCTGTGCTTGCTTCATGTTTTTCCTACTCCCCACTTTAATGTGATGACCTAGTTGGTTTATTAGGTTGGCTCATTAATCATCCTTGGAAATCAACACGGTCCATTACATAACGTTTTTTTTTTTTTTCAGGTGTGGTGTAAAGATGAAATTATTAGGTTTGGTGGTTTTTATTTTTTGAGAGATGCTTATGACAGTTTAAAATGAATATAACATTCTAACATTTTCAAAAAGTGGAAGATTGAAAATGCAAACATTACAGGCAAATATATACATCTATTTAGAGCCAGGCAGGGAAATTTCAAAATACTAGGTATCAAAACTTAATATCTTATCTTTGCATCTGGACACTGAGATTCTATTCATTTTGCATAATGTGCCATCCTTTTTGAAGAAAAAGCAATAATATATAATAGATCGGCATATAGCTAAGCAACCTTTGTCACCTTTCTTTTAGGTGAAAGGGAAGTAGGCTATCCATATTTCCCATTTCATAACAGTAATAGCTAAAGATTATGCAGTTGGTATATCATTGCTTTGCCACTTTTTGAAAGCATGTTCCATTTGTAAACACTGTTTTTTGTGTTTTTTTTCCTTTGAGTTCAATGACTTCCACAAACCACTTATCCTTTTGGAACCTCAATTTCCATTGTCTAAGGAATTGGGCTTACAACTCACCTTTCTACAGTGACATTTCAAGAATCAAAGAACTTGGTTTCTCAGTCCTCCTCCACCGTCAGCCACATTCAGAGAGCCCGGTTTGGTCCCCTGTTCCATCAGTTCCATTCCAACTGGACTTGGTGGTCTCCCGTTAGATCTGTCCCACCGTCTCAATGGGTAAACGCACTCCTCACGGTCCTGACTTCCTTGCTCATGATCTCCCTCCTTTTGCTCCTCATCGGGACCTTGGGAGCTCAGTCCGGTGCTCCTATGTGGGGCTCTGTCATTTTCTCCATCCAATGCCAGGTGAAGGTTCTATGGTGATATGCAAGATATTCATGAGTATGGCAATAGGATCTGGACATTTCTGGCACCCTCTCCTCAGCTGCCCAAGGACCTAGCTGGGGGCGTCTTCCTGGACACCTGGGAACCCCTCTAGAGTCAAGCCTCTGCCAACCCTAGAATGGCTCCCTTAAGTAAGATATATAATTCCTTGTTCCCATATCCACCCTTCTACAGCATGGACGGGCTCACTGTGAGCCTTAACCTTCACCTGGCGATGGATGGAGATAGAGACAGAGCCCCACATTGGAGCACCGGACTGAGCTCCCAAAGTTCTGAAGAGGAGCGGAAGGAGAGAGATCATGAGAAAGAAAGTCAGAACCATGAGGGATGCGTTCACCCACTGAGACGGCAGGACAGAACTAATGGGAGACCACCAAGTCCACTTGGAATGGGACTGATGGAACATGCGACCAAATCGGACTCTCTGAGGGTGGCTGATGGTGGAGGCTGACCGGGGAGCCAAGGACAATGGCGATGGGCTTGGTCTCTACGACATGGACGGGCTCTGTGTGAGCCTTGTCAGTTTGGTTGCTCACCTTCCTGGACCTGGGGGGAGTTGGGAGGACCTTGGACTCAACATAATGTAGAGAACCCTGATGGCTGTTTGGCCTCAAGAGGGAGGGAGTGGGGGTGTGGGTGGAGGGGAGGGGAGGAAAGGGGGAGGAAGAGGGGAGGAGATGGCAATTTTTAATAAAAAATAAATAAACTGGAAAAAAAAGAATCAAAGAACTGTCGATAAAAGAGGCCTTATATATAGATTCATATCCTGGACCTCAAATGAATCATAGTGAACACATAACGGGACCCTGTCTCAAACAACAACAACTAAATAAAGTAAGATAAGGTGGAATTTGAATGTCTCTATTACAATTCTATTTGTAGGATGGGAAGTTGTTGTTGTAGGTAAGGTAGTTTGATGCACAAACCTAATACCAGAGTTCTGGTTCCCAGAATTCACACACAAGCTGGACACAGTATTGCAAACATCTAAAATGGGAATTGTGAGACTGAAACAGGAGTATCTCCTGAAGCTCATGGACCAACTTTGCTAACACAGAAAAAAAAATCCCTTTCTCGAATAAAGAGAAAAGATGAGAACTGAACCCCAAAGTTTGTTCTCTGACATGTCCTCTGCAACTATGGCACACAGGTACCTAGTCATATTGACATAGGAATATAAAAAGTAAACATGATCTTTCACAGTACCCAGAACTCAATAATATACATGATATTTCTATGTGATACTACATAAAGGAAACTGTTTTGACCTTGCGTTTTCTACACAATGAGTTATGTGTATTGGGCTTTGTCTTATTTCATCTTGCATTTGACCTGTGAGTAGGAGCTTCCATTATGGATGTTGATAATTGCTCAGGCAAGCAGAATCTATAGCTGAACATTTAATGCTGAATCTGTTCTTAAAATGGATAGATTTTTTTATAAGTAAATTAATATCCTTTGTGGTAGAGAAGAGCGTGCAGCTAAGGGTACTAGCTAATATTATGATTTCGAGGGCTTCATAGTGTGCTGCATAGGGTGGAGTTGAGCAGATAGTCCAGTCATTAAACTTCTTGCTGGAGAAGCATGAGGACCACAATTCAGATCCCAAGACCCACTTAGGAAGTCAAGCACTGAATTCATGAGTATAATAGCCACCATGTTTGGGTAAGAACTGCTATACTCAGTGGGTCACAAATGCCAAAAAGAGAAAGGGCTGTGGCTTGAAAGGAGGGAAACTTTATTGAGGAGAAGCAGGTAACTGGCTGGTGTGAGAGAAGCCTGGGACAGGTCTGATAACATTGTCTGTGGATTTAACATGAGAATGGTATTTATGACATCCGAATAATATGGTACCATTTCAAAACATTTTTAATATTAGCATCATTTTAACTTGATTAGATTGTGAGATGGTATCTATAGAGTGCTTTCCAAATTAAAAAAAAGATGACATCTCAGGGTCAAATATTGAGAAGATGGCCTCACAGATGCATGGAGATTAAGAGAATTTGAAATATATATTGCCTAGCCAGGAAATCAATACATAGACCAGGCTGACCTCAAACTCAGAGTAATCTGCCTTCTGCCTCCAAAGTGCTAAGATTAGACAATAGTTATTTACATCTATATCTTTTTTATTTTTTTTTATTTAGTAAAAATTTCTGCCTCCTCTCCACCTCCCATTTACCTCCCCTCCCTCCTCCACTTTCCCTCCCTCTCCTGTCCAGAGACCAGTAAGGGTTCCTTGCCCTATGGGAAGTCCAAGTTCCTCCCCCCTCCATCCAGGTCTAGGAAGGTGAGAAAACAATTACCTCAACATATGTGACTTTGTCTTTACTTAAACTTCTAGTTGTATATCATCATAAGACAAGATACAAAACATGGATTTCAAAGAAAAGTAATAATGATAATGGCAATAACAGCTAACAAATTAGTCACATCTACTAGGTCCTAGTTCTCTCATTAAAATACTCATATATATATATATATATATATGTATATATATATACATATATGTATGTGTGTATATGTATGTGTATATGATATATATATATATATATATATATATATATATATATATATACTCTTTTGATTGCCTAATTACTTTTCCATGAAGACAAAAATAAAATTTAAGCCAATGGCTTTCATCCCATGCTATATTGTAGAAGGAGCTGCGGGCTGCGTCCCGCCACCCGGCTCCTACAAGGCTAGCTTTACACCCGAAATAACAGCACACAAATTGTATTCTTTTAAGCACTGCCTGGCCCATTAGTTTTAGCCTCTTACTGGCTAACTCTCACATCTTGATTAACCCATTTCTATTAATGGGTATAGCACCACGAGGTGGTGGCTTACCAGGAAAATCTTAACCTGCTTCTGTCTTGGACAGGAGAGGCATGGCAACTGCCTCACTTCCCTTCTTCCCAGCATTCTGTTCTGTCTACTCCACCCACCTATGTTCTGACCTATCAGGCCAAGAAGTTTCTTTATTAATTAACCAATGAAACAACAGATAGAAAGAAGACCCTCCTACACCACTATATACTGGAATTAGATAAAGGCTGTGAGAAAGTGCTGGCAATCTGTACGCATCTCAACATCTAGGTTTAACGAGCTCCATCAGGGGCCAGAAATGGTAACTATTTCAGTCTTCCAGGTGATTCTAACTTGCATCACGTCTGTCTTAGAGACTTTCAAATACCTGAGTGTGCTCCCTCCATTCACAGAACTGCAATCCTTCTCTAAATGCAATTCTTACTCTTAAATGCTCTATAAAATTCCAGCTCCACATTTCTTTCACTGTTTTTGCTGTCCCTCCTCTGCTGGGCACATATTGTCTTGGCTTTCCTACAGGCTTTGGCTTCACACTGAATTCTTTTAGAACCTGTTTCACTCTCTCCCCTTCCCTTTGGGCACAGAAAGAAGGGACTAATTTGGAGTCTCAGCAGAGTTATTAGCACCTCCTTGTCAGGCTATATCTCACACTTCCTTGCCTGTAATATGTCTCCGCTCCTGGCCACGGGGTACTAGGCTAATATGGTAGCAAGTTGAGAGCAAGCTATGGAACATACTATGCTAAGTGTTTAAGGCGATAGGTATTAAGCTGGCATCTGTCTGCTCGCTAGCCTGCAGTATCAGACGAAGCTGGTATAGCTGGGGATTTTCTTGGTGCCGTAACAGTATGAAGAACCTTCTCCCCACCAACACATCCGGATTAGCTGGGTGAGAATTGTTGAAGATGTAGAAATTTAGGATGTCCTTGTGTCTTCCAAATCAGAATTCCTGATAAACATAAATATTAGCCAACCTTTTTCTCAACGGTACCTGCTTTATGAACATAACAGATTAAAACTGTGGTCAGAGATAGAGCGGTGTTTTCAACATCAGGGTTTCTCATATTTCACTCTTAGCTTTTTGCCATGAGCAGTGATAGCTGGATTTGCACATTTGGATTTGCACATATCTCTCTACTCGTGACAGTCAAGATGATCCCTGAATGCTATCAAATGTCCCAATGGATGAGGACAAAATTCACCTTACTGAGAATCAGTAATATAAATGGAAAAAAGAAAAAAGGATCCCTGGAGTCCCAAACACTCAGGGACACTTTTGCGGCTAATTGGTTTGTAAAACGAAATTTACACTTTCTTTTACACCATGCTTACAGATGACTGACTACCAGCATTGTTAATCTTATTATACAACTGAGTTGCTGTCCACTGCATCACAAGACTATTATTAGAGAGCATTACCAATTATCTCATTTTATGTATTCTGTTCTGCAGGATAACACTTTTATCTACAGGTCCAGGATGCCTAGCTTCTAGTCTCATCTCTATTGTTTAGAGCATCATCAATCTTAAGACCTCACAGAGATCCTCTTCTCTGTGTCAATTTCAACATCAAAAACAAAAGAGGAATAATGACAGCATCTACTTAACATATAAATTTCATATGAGATGTTTGATTTTACTTCAACATGTAGAAAAGCATTTCTGAAACTTTTACTACTATCTTACTCTCATTTTAGAGATGAGAGATGTCCTGATTTGTTCTCTGTTTCTGTAGTGAAATATAGATCACAATGTACTGGGGAGATCAAGGTTTATTGGGGTGTTATATTGATTCTGATCAGAGCCATCTTTGAAGGAAGATAAGAAGGAAAGCATGGAAGGAATTTGCTTTCTGGCTTCCTCTCCATGGCTTGATTAGCTTGCATTTTTATACAACTAACGGCCACCTGTAGCACATGACCATCACCTGCTCACACTAATCATTAATCAAGAAAATGCCTCAAAGACATACCAACAGGTCAATATGTTGGCAGAAATCCCTGAATTCAGTTTCCCTTTTTGCAGGTGCCTTGTTTCTTCCTCCCCAGCTCTACATTTCCAATATGCTGGGGTCTCCTCTACAATAGAGACTTTACATTTACAAGTGGTCTCCTGTACACTCTTCAGGAACTCCTGCACACTCTTCAAGAACTCTGGCCTTACAGCGTAGTGCTAAGTCTAAGTTTCTTTCCATGGTGGCTTTAGTCTTGAGGTTTCCACTGCAACTGAGGCTGTGCTTTCAGTAATGGCCCCTAATGAGCCCTCACAGTGCCTAGCCTCAGGTATGCTATGCTCCATGACTCATTCAATCTTACAACTTTCATGCCCGCCAAACCTGCAATATGTGGACAATATTTATAAATGACCAAGTTCATATGTCAGCTTAGATGTAGCCCCAGACCCTCTAACCTACAGCTTTGGTGTTGTGACCCTGAATAAACCCTTATCATACGAAGCTTCCTCAATGATGCTAGTTGCTTCTTAATAACAGCTGGTTTTAGCCACAGTTAACTAGTCAAGCAAATGTTTCACTTCTACAAATTCTAAATCCTAAATATTTTTACACAGATGCCCCAAAAGAGAATTTGCTTCCTTCAGAAACACCATTTAATCACCAGCACCACTCGATATATTCCCATTTTCTAAGCTATCAAAACGGAGTATTTAGCCCTTAACACTCAGTAGATTTTCCAGTCCAGCATTCTAAATGCTTCTACAGTGCTCCCACAAAACCACACGGTGAGTGCCATCATAGCACTATCAATTCTGTGGAAGAGATATCTGTCCTAGCTTATTGTTGTCTGCTGGAAAGAAAACACACACACACACACACACACACACACACACACAAATCAAAAAAAAACCACTAAGCCCAAAACACTGGGAAGGAAAGTCTTCACCTTATATATACTGGTCATTGAGGAAAGGTGGGACAGAAACACAAGTAGAAGCAAGTCTGCTTCCTGGTTAGCTCTCCATGGCCTACTCAGTCTGCCTTCTTACATAACCTAGGTCCACCTGCCCAGGGGTGGTACAACCCCACTGTGGGTTTGGCTCTCCCACATCAACAAATTCCCCACAGACATATCCTCAAGTCAATTTGATGAAGGCAACACAGCCTATGTGTCTCTTGCTGCCTAAAGTTGACAGACAAATGCACAAAACAAAACAAAACAACCTACAAAGGAGCAGCTATGTATATATGTTAAATAACTTGCTCCGAACCAGCTTGAATTAAAACACAGGACCCATTCAAATAATACCATCACTCACAATGCTTATTGAAATTGCAAAATTCTGGTGTTTTTCTCTCTATTCTTTGTAATTATTCTGTGTAATACTCAAGCCTTTACTTGGTTTTTGATGTAGCAGCCCTTAGTCCAAAACGGGCTAACAATGTTAACTTTGATATTTAAGCCCATAAAGAAATTTAGTAGTCAGAAAATTGTTAGCTAATGCACTATCCTTATTAGAATGAAAAAGTTATGTATTTGAGGCAACAATATGCTGTGTGGAACATTGTCGGAAAAGGAAGGGTTCCAATCCCAGTTTGAATATTAGCAATCAGAGGGCCAGGGACTTGGGAACAATGTGCCTTTTTTGCCTCTCCTTCTCTGTTGAAAACTGATACCTCATTTGCCCCAGAAGCTTTGCCTCTGTAGAGGCAACCCATTTACAATGTATACTCAGGGCATCTCTCTAGAAAGCACAAAAAAATGGATTAGAAACCCACTCTGCTTTCATCAGCAGAAATTCAGGAGATGATAAGCATTTTCTTTTCATTGTAGACCCACTCTAGATCACTGTACCGTAAGATTCCAATGTTAATGAGGAAAGTTTTCTCTTGTTTAAAACAACATACTCTAAACACTATTTTGTGCAGTTCATGTGGGTTTATTGTGGATCAAGGGAGAAAAAGTACTTATTGCAGAAGATAAATAAATCTGGTGACTTTAAGGTTTGGAATTTATTGTTTTACCTCCTGGGGAAATACAGCAAACAAGGACACACATTATTCTGTCTGCATAATTTGTTTGCCCGATGAAATCCCCAGCCAGCAATTAATATTTCAGGTTCTCTGAGAGTTTAATGTATTTATAGATAATTTGTAAGTACTGAATTTTTAAGTGGTTTTAAATATCCAAGTAAGCAATGTGAGCCCAGAATAATCTGCATGTTCATTTTCTAAACAACTTGTGGTAGAAAACATTGCTACATTCTGATCGCATGTTTTGATTTTATCATTTAGGTTTTGAAATTGCTGTTCAGCATAATAGAGGAATTTCATTCTATTAATTTCAGTATGTCTCTAAGGAATTATAATAATAGTTATCAATTACAGGGAGGAATAATTTCCTGATTATCCAGCGTTTGATGGAAAGGACCATTAACTTTTTTAGCATTGGCAGGACTCCTTGTCACTGTTACTGTACTGCCTGCGTGTGCTTATTGATTAATTGACTGTAAGGAAGGAGGGTGCATATATCAACCTGTATTCTTGGAAAGAAGCCTTATGGAGTTAGAGCTATCATTGCTACCTTAAGCACATGATGGGTGTGAAACAGATGGGAACACTAGAATAGACGTGATTAATATATCTAAGTATTAAAAATCCAATTCTAAAAACAATTCAACAAATCTAAAGAATAGATTTTTTTTGGGGGGGGGGGTTCAACCTGAAGGTCAGAAAAGCAAAACAGCCAGCCACTGGCTCTTACCTCTACCTCAGTCTGAAATGGCGATCCTGCCTCCAGGAATCTCAGAATGAGACTGAGAGCTGTCTCCTCCCATCATATTCCTCTCTAGGGCTGGGATTAAAGGTGTGCACCACTACGGCCTGGTTTCTATGGCAAACTAGTGTGGCTGTTGGGATTAAAGGTGTGTGTCACCACTGCCTGGTCTGTAAGGCTGACCAGTGGGGCTGTTTTACTCTTTGAACTTCAGACAAGCTTTATTTATTAAAACACAAATGAAATATCATTACAGAGTATAGACTTGAACACAGATTTTTTTTTTAAATGATTCCAAAGCCTGTGTTATTGTTCTCTTTGAGCCTTGGTTTTCTTGTTGACAAAATGAAGCAATTATGGAGCCGCTTCATATAAAGCTTATATAAAAATCTATCATGCATGGAGCCCAAGCTGATTTGATCTGCAGTGGGAAGGATTGTGCAAGAGCTGGACAGGCCTGGATGGAACCTCAGTTAGGAAACAGTGGATGCCTTTCTAGAATCTGGTAACCACAGCTCTCAAGAATGCTCTGCTTCCCAGGCACCTCCCCAGCTCCCATCCCCAGTGAAGAGAGACGGGAGTGAGCAGCTGGAGGCAGCAAGGCTGGTCCTGCACACTGGTGTCTCTCTGCTGTATTTCAGTACGACAGCCGCAGAACCCCTGCCTCCCAGTGTTTTTCTTTCTCCTTTGGCACATTATGGCTCTGAGCCAGGCCCTTGGTTGACTGAGGTTCTGTTCTGTCCAGTCCCACAGCCATTGGCCATCCAGTCCCAAAGAATCACACGGAGGTCTACATCTATTATAAACTGATTGGCTCGGTAACTCAGGAATAGATTTATTTGAAGATACAGTGTCTTATTGAGACAAGTTCTATGCGATCATACGTAAGGTAAATATTTCCCTTTAGATGTCATACTACAAATAATGATAACTTCTATCAAAAGCTCATGTAATATTAATCTCCATACATCAAGAAAGCATCTGATGGAAGGATTTTATTCTCAATAGGAAGAACATGGGCTAGTAAGGTTCATCTCTAGAGTTCACATGCTGTCTTTGACATTTCTAGTGGTGCATATTTGCTAAGAAATTCATTTAGTTATTCGCTGGCTATAAAATTTACACACATTATAAAACTCATTCTTCTCCATCTTCAGTTCTAAGTATTTTAGTAAGTGCATATTCAAGTTTAACGCTTACCATAACCCAATAATATTCTTAATGGTTCCATTTCCCAATTATACTAGTTTCCGCATCTTTGCACTCAATTCCTTTCTCATACTTTAGCAAACACCAATTTGCTTTTATTTATGATCATGTATATTCCAAAATGTCATTTAAGTTAACCATATATAGATTTCCTTAGTTTATAATATGTATTCACATAAGAAATAAAATTTATGTATATACAAAAAATCTTTATTTGAATTTTGAGAGGAAAGTTACTCATACTTATCCAAAACATGAAAAGGCTCAATGTCAAATGTTGAATGGAAATGATAACTTTGATATAACCAATGAGTTAATACTGTGTGAACAAGCTATTGGTACACAAACCACATGGATTATGAAGATTATGATCTTCCCAGTATACATGAGCAAACTGAGGTAAAAATGGTGAAAGAATTGCAGTTATAATCTAGACACGACATGAGACCTCTGGCAAAAATATTCTGCTTATAGTCTTATATATGACTGTTTATTAATTAGATTTATTTTTAGAGCTTCCATCTCTAAGGCTTTTAAAATGGGCCAAAATGCTACTTTACTGTTTACTATTCATCTATACTTCGCCTCTAATCAGAAAGTCTTTGTTACATCAACACCTGATCTTTGAGTTTACAGAGCTGGAGTCTTACATAATCTAAGGACTCTGAACGTGTTTACTTCATCCCTATTTTCCTTAAAAGTAAATTTAGCTACATTACTCTGCTTCTACTATGAGGTTTTTAGTAAGGTTTTACATCTTTATATAATTATAATTACTAAGGCTAGATCCTTGCTTTAGTTTTTTTTTTTTCTCTTCTTCATATGGAATGAGAAAAACTACAACTCTAAATGAGTTGCAACTGCTTACATTCACAGAACAGTTTAAATTCAACTCATTTACTCTGTAGTGTTCTTCCCTGTCTTCCCAGATATACCTATTATTTCAGCATGATAAACGCCGGCTTTCAATGAGCTGCCCCTTACTGCGTGCTTTCAAACACATTTTCCTACAATTTCAATTGTGAGAAGATTTGAGTAGCTGGTACTTATGATACTCAGAGATTTGTTTGTTTGTTTGTTTTTATCTTAATCTGTAGGGATACAACCCAGTATGAATTTTGTAGTCTACTTAGCAAGCTGTATTTCTAATGCAACTTAATGATTGCTGAGCAGCAAAGAAAAAAATACAAGAGATTCTGGGAAATGAGTAGACATTATTTTTAATGCAAAGAAGAGTACATAATTCAGGATACTAACTTTTTCTAGTCTTACTGCTCTTGTTCAGTAACACAATACCTTCTGTTCAAACCATATTATTGGAAGAGAAGGCAAATTCCCTTATGTATACACATAATCAAAGCAATACAAGAAAAATACTCAATGATATGGGAAATAGTGGAACTGAAACCTTTTGAAAATCTAAAACTGTGAACCAGGCCTAGAAGGAATGAATTGGATGCCATTGAGAGTCAGGCTGTCAGAAAAAGTCATTACACTCAAAACAGGAAGGAAGGCCTGGAGAATAATTCTAGTCTTTACGGAACACAAGTCAATTTCAAAGGAAGTCATTTACAATGCTTGCTAAGACTAAGCATATGCTTGCTCTGTGACAGAGAAATTTTGGTCTTTGCACATCCAATGCAAATGAACAGATATTTTCATTTAAGAACTCCATTGTGACGTTCACCATAATACTTCACAGCAGCTAAATGTCGGAAATTACTGAACTTGCCATCAACTATAGACTAGATAAATAGGCATGCATATATACAATATATATGATATATATATAAACAGGCAGACAGTTCAATGTGTATATGTCGATATATGTATCTACGTTAGTGTACCCATCTCCAGCTGAATATTATATAAGCATTAATGTTACACTATTAGATAAAGAATAGATATTAATAATACATAGCTACACAAAAACATTTGTGATTCTTGGACACATGCTAAGAAGAAATAATATGCTCTCTGACTTATCTGACTGTGAGTCAGATAATGTTTGCTCTGAGGATCGGAAAATTTTGTACAAGAATCTGAAGAAATTTCACACAGTGCTACCAATGTTTTGTCTCTTTATTTGGATATTAGACCAATGTTTTAAGTTTGTGAACATTTAACACTAATTATAGGTGACAGGTGCAATTGTTTATTATTGATTCTTTGGGAAATTTACATTATAAACTCAATACTACTCGTTTCACAGTCCCTCTCTGTCAAGCCCTCCCTCTGGCAATGTCCCTCCCAAAAGAAAGCTTAAAAAGAATACAAATAAGATAATAATAATAATAAACAATAATATAAAAGAAAAACCACTCCTCTGTCTTTCCCACCTCTCCACAATGCCAGCTACTAAGATGATAATAAACAGCCGTGTATCATGCAGTGTACCCTTTATCAATACAGCTTCACTTGCAAGTGTTCATTGTATAATAACCTGGTGCTCAGGTTCAAGGACTTTTTTTGGAGAAGGGTTTCTCTGTGTAACTGTCCTAGCTGTCTTGGAACTAGCTTTTGTAGACTAAGCTGGCCTTGAATTCACAGAGATCCAGCTGCCTCTGACTCCCGAGTACTGGGGTTAAAGGCATGCACCACCACTATCCAACTGTGATCTTACATATTTTATCCTTCTGAAAGATCAAAATTATTATAGTAGCAAATATATCAGTGATTGCCAGGGTTTAACTATAACAGACTGCATTTATGAAGGGACAGTAAAAAAAGAGTAATTTATGGATTACCTCATAGTCTTGTATTTTTTCCTGTATCCAGATTTTGATCATTTCACAAACATGTACATTGCATCAGGATCCCCGAAATAAACACTAAATTGTATTAGTAAATCTTCTAAAATCTTAAAGCTCATCATGTTTCAATATTTTTTTCATTGATTTTAGTGAGTGGTCCATTATGATGGGAGATACTAATAATGGCGTATCTGGAGCATGAGGCTAATCTAGAGACATGACATTTCTACAAATTACCTTTTTTTAGAACCTGATTTTTAAAAAGGAAATTCTACAGGAAAAACCCAGAGGCAGTGCAAACAACATAGACTGTTGTGAATACTTTTAGCTGCCACCATACTTAGATGGTAATATCTCAATGCTGAAGATAATTAGACACCTTGCCAGGCCAGTTTTATCATAGTTCACCCATTCATAGTTGGGTAAGACCGTTGATTGTTTCCCTTACAGCGATGATTATGACATCATCCAGTACGGTGAAAGGTATTCAGTAGTGATGAAACTTACAAGTAAATATCAGCTTGATATCTCCACGTTCTATGACTCAAGCTTGTGCTTTCTTCGGCAGTAGCGTTTATAGTCAAGTTCTGGAAGGTAACTCAGAACAGTAGAAATAGCCTTTAATGTTTGGAGATGTCAACGTGATTCCAATGACCAAGAACTTAAAAAAATAACACAGATACTGCTGGAGGAATCATCATCCCATAATTCAAGTCATACTACAAAACCATACTAATGGTAAAATGTAAAAACAGACATCTTCATTGATGAAATGGAATGGAAACCCCAGACACACAAGTCTATGCTCCTACAACCAGATGATTTTTGATAATGATGTCAAATATACACTTTGTGTAAGACATGGCATTTAACAAGTGGAGATGATCAGGGTGGATGCTTATATACACAGAGAAATGAATCTAGATTCTCGTAACTCACCCTTCACAAACCACAACTCGAAAGGATCAAGGACTCCCTCAACATAAAACCTCATACTTTGAATCTGTTAGAGGAGAAATTAGGAAACATGTTTTCACTTACGGTCACAGTGAAAGACTTTCTGCATAGGATTTAAGTAGAACATGAATGAAGGACCTCATGGAACTTAAGTGCTTCGATATAACAAAAGACATCATCAATAAAGTTAAGTAGTTGAATAAAACAAAGTCTTTACCAACTCTGCACTTGACTACCAATGTCTAGAATACAATAATAACAATAATGACAAGGAATCCCCTAAAACAACATTCTTGCCATTATGAAAATATAGCTTAAAACTAAGTTTTCATCTTAACCCAGGGAAGTGGGTCAGATTAGAAAGGACTACAAATGTAGTGTGGATAATGGGAATTGAGATCATTTATTAATTATTGGTATGAGTACACAGTGGAGAGTAAGAACTGTAGAATTAGTGTAAATGGTTTCTGCAAAGTTAGAAATAGATTTACCATACGGTCAACTATACTACTTCTAGGCTTGTATTCAAAGGCCCGAAAGCCTACTATAGAGATACTTTCCCATCCATATTAATCACTGATGTATTTACAATATCCAGGAAATGAAAACACCCTGGCTATCCACATACTGATGAATAAATAATTAAATGTACTATGTAAAGTCAATGGCTTTTTATTCGGCTTTAAATAAAAAGGATCTTTGCAGGAAAATTGATCAAGCTGGAAATCTTCATTCTGAGTGAGATAATCTCACTAGACCTAGAAGGACAAATGGTCCATATCTTCCCTTACATAGAGACAATAGCTTTCAATTATAGATACATGAGTTAAAATTGGAATTCTCAATTCCAATTTTGCAAGGAAATCATTAAGAACCTGTGCGGGGTGGGGGAGTTCAGGGAAAGAACAATAGAATACATGTGGTTCAAAGAGGGAAAGCGAAATTATGGGATAAAAATATTT
Source organism: Arvicola amphibius (assembly GCF_903992535.2). Classification (NCBI taxonomy): domain Eukaryota; kingdom Metazoa; phylum Chordata; class Mammalia; order Rodentia; family Cricetidae; genus Arvicola; species Arvicola amphibius. Next base: position 837,334 of record NC_052061.1, on the reverse strand, counting down.
AAAGAGATGAAGAATGGGAAGTTACAATAGCAGAGGGGTTATGAAGAGAAATAACTGACACTAAATACCTTTGAAAAAGCTATATGGAAATCTATTATTGTAGAAGCTTACTAAACACACACAGAGAGACAGACAGACACACACAAATATAAAATATTTAAATGGACTTACTCTAAACTAGGTGGGGGCTAATGTCTTTCCCAGACACTATAGGCAACCAAATAGAATAATTCTTAAGAGAAAAGACAATGCTAGATCATTATTCCTTACTGGAAATCCTCTTGCTAGACAGTAATCTATCCTTTGAAAATTTAGAATACCATGTCTCACGTAGGACAACAGTAAAGTCTCAGATTTCATTCTTCTTCCTGTGGCCAAAGATTTGAAGCTACAGTTCTTGTGCTACATATAAGATGTTGCTGCTTGTGAAGAAGAGATCAACCTTAAGGACCTCCAAGCCTGCTGATATCTAGTCACCTACCTAATGACATCACACTTTCATAGTTGTGGAACCTCTTTCTTTTAATTTCTTGTTATCACAAGGTTTCATGTATTTCAGATTCATTAGCTGATACTGTCTTCCACTAACACAGAAAGATTGAAATGAAGATATACTTTGCAAATTCCCATGTGTGCGAGGCAACACACTTTTGAAGTGTATGCAGCATATAACTACTTTGCTTCATCGATGGAAATTTTTCTCTTTAATCCTTTAATCAACAAGTGTCATACTTAGGTTCAAAATTACCCCAGAAGACAAGAATTCTTTTTTTGTTTTTGTTTTTGGTTTTCGAGACAGGGTTTCTTCTGTAGCTTTTGTAGACTGTCCTGAAACTAGCTCTTGTAGCCCAGGTTGGCCTCAAACTCACAGAGATCCGCCTGCCTCTGCCTCCCGAGTGCTGGGATTAAAGGCGTGCGCCACCTCCGCCCTGCTAGAAGACAGGAATTCTTATGCAGTAGAATCATCATTTGAACATCTTGAAGTTCTTTGTAGGTAAATTTCTATTCCGTGCAGGTGAAATCTTTCAGAATTTCATGGCTAGGCTCAGCTAAGGTCCTGAAGCACAGGACAGTGTCATAAATAACAAGACACACAAAAATCCTAAAAGGTAACCTAAGTCCCTGGCATCTAGAAGGATTTCAGTTCAGGTTCATTTCTCGGGTTGATAGATTTTTCCATCACCATTATAATACAATTACTTCCCCAGTTGGAGGTTAACATCCCATTCACTAGTTAATTTTTTTTAAACCACGTCTGCATGTTTTCTCTTTGTCCATGGAATTTTGCCTTTAGCTACTCTATCCTTTATGAACGCATTCCATACACTCTAAATGAGCCAGAGGATCTTTGTTAATATTCGGTTCAACTTCAAGAATTTAATCAATGCTGCCTCTCTGTGCCACACGTATAGATACATAAGCTTATTTCCTCCTTTCCTGTAGTCCCTCCACATATCACTGGCCATCTGTGAAAAGAAGGCCTGGTAGGTCTCAAATGTCTTTGCAGCCCAGATCTGTTAGCTTCTTTGAAGCAAAGACAGAAAATTGTTTTGTGACTATTAGACATTTGATAGTAGTATCAACGATGATTACTAAAAATGAAATTCCACAAGTCTGGTTCAAGCCCAACTTCCAGATGTACTGCAACAATAGAAGTATTTACTTTATTTATTTATTTATTTTTGGTTTTTTGAGACAGGGTTTCTCTGCAGCTTTAGAGCCTGTCCTGGAACTAGCTCTTGTAGACCAGGCTGGTCTCAAACTCACAGAGATCCGCCTGCCTCTGCCTCCCGAGTGCTGGGATTAAAGGCGTGCGTCACCACCACCAGGCCTAAGTATTTACTTTAAATGTAATCATTTTATATTAAAGAGTGTCTGATTCCCTTCTAAGCGTTATAGATTAATACATTGCAGGATGATCGATATTCTCCTCTCCACTGCTCGGGCTTCGCCATACTTCCCTTGCATTTCTGAAAGCAGTAGACTTTCCCATGCAATGTTCTTATGCAATAACCCTGCTTTGAATATGTCTACCATCACTCTTCCTTCATCAGAGCTCTGAGCCCAGTGTTTGTTCTTCCTCCTATATATAACCATCCTTTTTTTCTCAATGAGTTAAGACAATGACTGCCTTATTGTAGTGCTATAGCATGTCAATATGTGGGTGTCCTGGTTCCTTTTTAAGTCTGTCCACCTGTTCAGATACAACTTTCTATTTATTTCTTTTCAGAGGCTCTATCTCCCTACACTTTATTTAGATTGATTTGTATATCACTTTGCTAGGTATAGTGTAGACAATCTCTCTCTCTCTCTTTCTCTCTCTCTCTCTCTCTCTCTCTCTCTCTCTGTCTCACACACACACACACACACACACACACACACACACACAAACTAATATCCTGGAGGCTGAGAAAATCTACACTCTGCTTCCCATCAACTGAAGCTAAAGGAAACTGGAGATATCATTCCAGACTATGTCTGAAGGTCTGTATCTGGGGATGCCGATGGTATAAATATGACTCTGAAGATAAGATTAGACCAAAAACCCCAGTTAAGAAAATCAAAGGAGGTGAAATCATCTTTTCTCTGCCTTTTTTCATGACTTAAAATGGCTTAGATGATTGCATTATCATGCAGGAGAATATCTTACATGATACTATACTGAATACCCAGAGTTAAAGGCTAATATGATTCAGAAAAACTTTGGTAGATATATACAGAAACACTGGTTAATCTGGGAAGTTACAACCCAGACAACCCAAAACAAGCACACTACTACCAGAGATGTAGTCCATCAACAAAATAACTCCATATCTATTATGATACCAATTCTGTTAAGTGACCTCATGAGGAAAGAATCTTTTCTCTTCAATGCCAGGAGTGTACCACAAAAATATTTTTATAAGTTGATTGTGTGCAAGTAGAACTGTGCTTAGAATGGTGCTGTTCATATTACTTAGGTTTGTCAACTTAATCAATATTAGTATTGTCTAACTAATTTCCCATTGTTGTGACCTCCCCTGTTCATTGAGGGATGTTTTACAGCATGGCTCACTTGTGCTCACTGGTCTCAACACATCGACAATGTGAAATCCTATGGTCTGTCTCTTAGACATGATGAAATGTCCATAGAGCTCGGATTTTCCTCAAGAACAATTATGCTGGTTTGAAAAAGTATATGAGGGTTAAATATGTGAGGAAAAAAATGTTTGAAAAGTTTGAAAATTGTCCACAATTTTTGATTTTTGAAACTTTGAATTAGCTGTGATTTAATATTTGAACTAGCAATGAGTTATAAGTAAGGTTTACCAAATAAAACTGTCCCTATAAGTTGAAGTCAATCTTTTTTTGCAGCTATTGATTATTTCACCAGAATAGATGTCCTCTACTCTAATGGCCAACTAATGATATCTTAGGATCTCAGATAATAGATCTTAACAGAGAGTTGTGGAATTTTTGCGTGAGATGTAAACTATTAACCCAGTTTATAGGAATTTCAACACTCAGGCTTGATACCCTGCACAACACCTTCTTGTGAAAGTCATACATCACATCTGAACCGATGCTTTCTTAGAGTCAGTTTCCTCAAATCTCACAGTTCAACAAGTTTCTACAGTTTGTCTATAGTGTGTCTAATAAGACACACTATGTTATGTTAGAAAATTTCTTGATAAACATGAAACTAAAATCAGAGCATCAACATTGCGTTCCGCATGCCTTTCCATCTCCTTTTCACATATGGATCAATGACAGAATTAGTTGTTTCCAGATCTCATTGTCATTTTCATTCTTTTAAAATCAGCTCTGATTCACTCCTAAACAGTCCCTCTTTTAATAAAAATTGCTAAAATATTTTGATCACTTTCATGTAAGTACTATTATGGTAAATTTTGAATTAATCCTGGTTACTCTTCATATTCTCAATTTTTTTGATGAAAAATCTGAAGCACTGAGTGTTGCTTGTCTATCCCATATTTTACATATACTATTCAGAATTCAAACTTGGATGACTTCAATAACAAAATCTCTATTTTAAAATACCATATTAAGCTTTGTAGGAATTGTGCTGGCAAATATCAGATAAAGACCTCAGGGAAAATGTCAAGTCTAAAGTAGTCATGCAAATCTAGATTTCAAAATGAAAATTAGTAAACAAATGCAATAGCTTTATCTTTACAAGTGCTTATAATATTTATAACATCACTGTAAACATTTCCATGCTGCTCTATTACTTGATATTTTTCATTTATTTGTTTCATAGGTCTCTACAAAGATTCAAAATTTATCAATAATTTTTTGTTGTAAGCATGTCTGATATGTATCCCTAATGGATTATGAAAAACAACAGTCACATCACTAAAACATAACAGAAAAAAAACAGGTTCTGGAAAAAGTCTCATTAAGCCCAATTAATATTATGAACGAGGAGAGTAGTGGGTTAGAGGATGATAAAACATGTAATGTGTGTGTGTGTGTGTGTGTGTAATAGAGAGAGGGGGGATAGATAGGTAAGTAGATAGATAGATAGATAGATAGATAGATAGATGATAGATAGATAGATGATAGATAGATAGATGATAGATAGATGATAGATATATAGATAGATGATAGATAGATAGATGATAGATAGATGATGATAGATAGATGATAGATAAATTTTAAGAAAAAAATATCTGTTGAAAAAGCAAATATATGATTCAGATGTGGTTTAATTTATAGAGTGTTTGTCAAGCACACACAATGTGCGTGTGTGGCTTGGTTCTTCGGACTGTATATACTGGGTGTTGTGTATTTATTCCTTTAATTCTAATTCCAAGACTAAAATTCCATTTCAGGAAGTGGAAGCAGAAAGATCAGAAATTCATGGTGTTCAATTGCTACCTAGTAGTTGGAAGGTAGCCTGATATAACTGAGACTCTGCCTCAAAATAAAAAATAATAAATTAGTAGTATACATTCATCTTCATAAACATTGCAGATACACTTCCTCAGTCATCCAATCAGCTTGGCTGAATATCTGTTGTGTATCGCCAGAAACTGCTCTGTATATCAGCATATTCACAAAATTTTAGCATCATGAAAATTATATATTGAGCCCATAGACAATTAAAGGGCAACTATCACGTCTGTTGATAGTATCAGAAATACCTGAGATAAAAACATAGAACATTTTGAAAAGTATTTGCACAGCAATGTAGAGTTTATGTTCATTGAGCACAGACAGAGTTAAGTCACACTTCATAAAAATTGACTACATGTGATAAAAACAAGTTTATTTCTCGCTCTTAAGAACTTCACAAGAAGGAACACTGACCAGGAACCGCATCTCATTTTGTCAACATTTTTGTTTTATTTTATGTATTTCTTTACTGTTAATTAGTTACTTTTTCTTAAGCTATATCAACACATTGTATATTTGATGAAGATCATCCAATAAAGATGACTTTTCATTATTCAGAAAGGCTTTTTGGCTTCAACTCTTCCTCCACAGTTGAAAATGTTTGCCAACTTGGTGTCACAAATTAGACATCTGAGAAGCCAGCAGCAAATTTGTTAATTATTGGGATTAATTTAATGAACTTAATCTCATTAGGTTATATGAGCCATGCTGTACAAGGCACCATGTGAACGTCCACAACCACAACATAGCGATGTCAGTAGGCAATTAAAGGCACTGAGGATGGCTTTTGCTGAAACACAAGGTGCAGGGAATGCTTTGTATAAAACAGCATCATTAGACAGAATGAAGAGTTGATGACTATGGAGAATTAAGTAGAGACCATTTTAGTCACAACGAATTAAAAGCGGAGTCAGTTTGACTCCCCAAACAAATGTTGAATATACACATAAATCATAATGTTCCACCACCGACATTTCATCCCGGGTGTGATGAGCTATGTAATAGTGTTTTCCTGCCACACGATCTGGAAGTAGGCACAGTTTGTCATCAGATGGAATTTTAAAGTGTTGATCATTCAGGAAAAGAACCTCGCACTTCAAATGGCCCTATGATGGAAATCACATGAAACAGATGTTCTTTTTATTCCTCTGAGTCTATTGACATTTTGTTTTCACTGTTCCTGATCTAAAGGAATGGGAAGTAAACTGACTATAAATAGCACATAAAACTACTTGCTTTAAAATAGAGCCCATTGAGCTGGCAATTTTCCAAAATGAGGTAAGTGTGGAGACTCTTGTATCAGAATGAGTCAATAAATATAAATACAATTTTTAAAAATGCAAACATGGGGCCTCAGAGAGATGACTCAGTGATGAGAGTGACTCTTTTGCAAGCAACAGGGCCTGAGTTTAGATATCAGCACTCATATAAAAGACTGGGTGTGGTGATATCCTTCTGTAACCTCAGCGCTGTGGGGATGGAGACTGGAGGGGATCCAGGACTTGGTGGCTACCAATCTAGCTCCATATTGAGTGAGATATTTTTTCTCAAGGGAAAAAAGCAGAAAAATCAGTGTCTTCTTCTGGGCTCAAAAACGAATATACCCTTCCTACACACGTTTCCTCTCCAACCTTATTAACTATCAACATGGATTGAAATTATATTAAAATGATTATCAGCTATCTTATTAGACTTAATGGTCACATCACATATTATAAAACTATTAAAGCTACTTGGGTAAATATTTTTTTCCTTTCTTTTTAAATTAAAAATAGATTCTTGTCTCATATAATACATCCCAACAACAGTTTCCCAGTCTCTCCACTCCTCTTTGCTTCCCGGTTCTCTTCTGTCTCTCCCAGCTCCACCTCCCACCGCATTTCCTCTTCAGAAAAAAAAAGGAGGCCTCCAAGAGAGGGCAACCAAGCAGGACAAAGCAAGATACAATAAGGCAAAGTAGAAGAACTTCATATCTAGGCTGCAAAAGGAAACCCAGCAGGAGGATAAATTGTGAAAAGCAGCAAATGAGTCCTATTGCCAGCGTTCCAAAGTAAAGTTATAAGGATTATTAAGTGGCTAGCAAAGAAAACTCTAAATGATGGTTTCCCCTCTTCACTGACACACGATATTTAGCTGGTAAACTCCAACTACACTCCTGTGTCCCTCCATCTCAGGCTCAAAGAAACACATTGTAACATTTTTATGACTACCTGGTGAGACAATAGCTATTCAAGTTCTTTTGAACTCCACATGTAGCATGAATCAATGGAGTCCATAATGAAAATGGGGTCAGCATTTTAGATGTGACTGTTATTGTAATTTTCAATAAACCACAAATTGAACCTGCTGAAAAGATAACCTTTATGAAACATTCTCCATGACCTGCACAATGACCCCTAAATATTATTAATTTAATTTTGTTTAATACATACATACATACATACATACATACATGAAATATAAGTTTGTCCTCAACTCATCTCCTTCTAGTGTTTGAATAGGGGTTTTGCTTATATCAGAGGTGATAGCTGCATAATGAAATAAATGTCACAGCCACTAGGATAATGGTTTTGTTGCTGTGGAAATTCCAGAGCAACCAGGAGAAAACCATGTAGACATGGTTGCAAACTTTAATTAAAGAACTCCTGTCATGTGTCTTTCCGAGTTCCTCTGAGTTTGTGAACTGGCTGATGACTGTATCACCTAAGAGTGCCCATGTCTGTGTACATGTTTATTTTCTTTTATTCTCAAATTCCATATGTATTCGGCAGTGATAATACTCAATGGGTTTCTTAATTACACTTAAAGATACCCACATCCTGATGCTACAACAGCACATCCAGCTAATATACTAGATAAAGTTAAATAATAATAAAGAAGAACGATATTTAAATAGCAGGCTCATAGACTTCATAGAAAAGAGCTCCATGTACAGCTGACAGCTTCGATAGGATTAAGACAATTTAATTAGTGGTAGTTGGAGATGGGATTTCCAGACCCCTGTGACTTCCCTTAATGAAATCTTCTCATCAAATACCTAGTTAATACACAGGTGGAGTCATGAGAAGAATAGGAGGGAGTTCCTGGAGACACTCTTTTAAAAATTGCAAATCTCTAGAAATCAATTCCAATCAGCACAACTTTATTGCAGAATGTTTTTGAGTGTTGAATTACTAATACAATATCTTTGACATAACAGTGACTAGGTTAAGAGAGAGGAAGAAAGCCATTTGGTAAATCTGTAATAATCCATTAGTTCGCTAAAACCTGACACTAAGCATTCAGAGTTATGAATTAAACAGGGAAAGGGACCATCCCTCTTCAGCATTGAGGTTAAGGGTTTATTTTAATTTTAAGGATTTTTTTTTTGGATATGGATTACTATGAAGTATAGTTTGGAAGATGGTATTCTGCAGGTAGATAAGCACGGAAAATAAAACATGCTACCACAATGGTGTCTGTTTAAGTGGCACATGATAAGGAAATGGAGTGAAAGTTGACTTGGATGGTCAGTTGAGGCCATTTTATTCAAACTGTGTTTTCACGTATTAAATGTTCAAAGCAGTAGGCTTCATTCTGACAGTCCCTGAGACCCGCATTCTCAGTGAAGCACAGACTTCACTCCCACTCAGATTGCAGTATCTCCTACTCTCCTTACCCTCCTTCTCCATGTTGCTTCTTCTCTCATGGGATCCTCCTACTTTGGAAATGGTCCCTCTGCACATCATACAGATAAGAAAAAACATGTGACGCATGTCATTCTGAGACTCATTTCTTTCTCTTGTTTGACAGGAATAGCTCCTGTTCCATCCCTGTTCTGAATGATTGCTTTGTTCTTCATTACGGCTGATACTCTATTATGTATATATTATTTTCTCATTTATCTAGCCATCAGCACATTGACTGATTCTGACATTACACACTGGTTAATAGTGTTACAATAGACCCGGATGTTTGGGTGGGTTGAGATAATCTTGGATGATTTTATTATTGTTAGAAAATCAAGGCAATATGGGTTGGACCATTCCAGATGACTTCTGGCGTTGATCTGCAAGTTACTTAAATTTCCTTGTTCTAGTAATCTGATTAACAAAACAGGAGTAATCAATAGAGTTTAAAAGATGAAATGACAGTACATATAAAATTATATATAAATATATATATATATACATATATATGTATAAACACACACACACATACACACACACACACAAATATCCACATCCTGCAGTTGGTCAGCTATGAAATGCATAACATATGCCTACAGTACTAATGCTTTTTTCCTGTCAGGATAGGCTTTTAATAGCGTAGGTTTATTTTTGTAATACTTATATTTGACATTTGAAAGGCATTCTCATTATTGGTTGGATTGAGAATGAGCAGAAAGGTATTTAATGTTGACAGAGTACACTTTCAAAGATAAAGAATTTAATTACTGAAAAACTAAAATTAGACTTAACCATGACTTTTCTTCAAAACAGAGAAAATAGGTATGCATAGCAGTGCTCACTAGACGATAGTAACATGATAGATGGAGGTTCTCTACGAAGAATGTGAAGCAAAGACTAAGCTACCACTTCTAAGAAGAAGCTAGGAGTTAGCACTTTGTGATATGACTCAGTCAGAGTACAAACAATCACTTGGACTTTTGCACCTATTTTTTTCCAGTCACCATCACCAAAGACAGAAGTAAGGTGAGAAAATCACAGAGCTTACAGGATTCTGTACCTAGATAAAGTGGAATCAGAGAAGGGAGAATGGAGGCATCCTGAATGGCAGTTCATGCCATAAACCAGTTTGCTGAAGATTTTCTGTGTCCTTGAACTAAAATCTGTAAACAAGAGATTTTACTTTTCCATAGAAATAAGGATGATTTCCTTTAGATCTATTTTTTAACAGAAGGAAAATTGGTGTTTCATAAAAACAATAGAAAAGGCCCTTCTAGTGACATGGAAGAATTAGCCTATTCATTGAATGTCAAATTTCAAACAATGGCTTACTAATAAAAACTCCAAACTCTTCTCTAATCCAGGCAGCTGTAAGCAAAAAGACTTTCATTTGACTTCATTTCCATATTGCTGCTAAGACAGGCTAGCTCCCCAGTACTGCTTTTTTTTTCTGTTATAGCTTAGAAAGGAAAAAAAAATCAAACAATCTGTTAATGAGCATTTGGTGAAGTGTAATGAATACAGTCTAATTCACTAATTGAGGCTCATTCCATAACTCTCCACTAATAAGCATCTTAATGGGCTTAACTGCAAGTGTCCAAAATAGTTATTGAGATGTGTGGAAATTTCTCATTCTGTATGTGAAAATTTTGATAATGTTGCAGTTTGATTAATTGAGAGAAAATATTTCACTAACAATGAATAAAATGTAAAATGCAGGATAACCGTGCCATTTTCTTCAAAAATGAATTAATTGGCAAATAAAATACTTTTTAATAATAACTTTTTGCCATAATGGGACACTAATTTACATTTCTAAGGGATGCCAAAAAAAGCTGATATTGAGAAGTTTTCTGATTTACTTGCATAGGATGTGACAAATATTCTAATCAGTATTTTATTAGTCTTATAAGACAACATTATACACTTGGCTTTAATAATTTTTTCCTTTACAATCATTTTAGTGCATTCAAGTCAGAAATGAGGTCAGGTCACTCATTAGATTAAAACTCTTAATTCCTCGTTATTTTAATCCTCTTGTTTTACTGTCCTTTTTATGTATCCTTCACTCCCTCAGGAGAAAAAAATTCCTCAAAAATATGCCATCTACCATGTCTTTGAAAACAACACTAAATCTTTCAGCTTTAATCTTGAAATGTAGTTTGACATTTCCTGTAAGGTCTTTTTAAAAAATATTGTTCTTTACGTTTATTTACCTATTTATTTCTTCTTCTATATATCTATTCATTTACTTATTTGCACTTGTGGAGGTCAGAGCACAACGTGCAGGAGTCGTTTCTCTCTTTCTGTTATGAAGATTCCAGGAATTGAATTCCATGACTTTAGTCATGGAGAAAGTTCCCTTACTCACTGAGCTGTCTCACAGACCCAGAATGTCTCACTTTATGGTTCCTTTCATAGAAAAGAAGACCTCATATATCCAAGGCAAGAAAATAGTTAAAAGCAAACACTAGGTTTTGTTTTTTGTTTGTTTTTTTAAAGCAAACACTAGGTTTTGGATATATCCATTTAAAAAGTCCAACACTGAAAATACGTGATGGTTTTATAACTTTTATTAATTCAACGCAATTGTGGTATTTTAACTCTTACTTTTTCCTTAGGAAAAGACCTATATTTCTTAAGAAGAACTGTTCGTGGGCTAATCTGTGTGGTGATCCAGATAGTGAGAGTTTACAAGGTGCTCATCTCAATAGACTTGTGGGAAGAAAGGCTTTAGACACAAAGGAACTATTTCTGGCCTCTAACTAACTTACGGTATTCTTGCATGTCTTACTAAGTGGCCCTAGCAAGCGATCGATCTTGGCCTAGTTGGAATATCTGAGATATCATAGGCCTCTTGTGTTAGAGGACGTAATGCTTGCTGTGAACATGGTGCTGGCAAGGCATGTGCTAGCTGTTGTTTTCGGGGTTTACAGAAATTGAGTTTGAAAGCAAAGGCTATACGCTTCTATGATGTGTGAAAACGGAGTGTGTATGCCGTGATGCTGGGTGAGACTGTGAAAAGGAAGTTTTGTAGGTGTGTTGCTGGCCAGAGACACTGAGATTGTGGTGTATGGTTGCATTGCTTTTTTAAGTGTGGGAAAGTAAGAGAAATCAGGGTTCCCAGGGAAGATCGGAGCACTGGCCATTGAACAGAAAATTCTATACATGGAGCCGGCATTGTGATTATCATCATTTATACCATTTTTATTCCTAGTCATCTGAAGAAGGCATTTCACCTCCAAGTACTGAACAAACCGCATTTGAATTTCTCGGTGGAAGAGCTGGCTTGAGAAGTGTGAGTTGCTTTAGAACCAGCACTGTAAACAAAACGTCATTTGAAGAAGCCCCCTCAGAGTTCAGACCCGGATGCCCAATATGAACGGTACTTGTTAATTTTCTAGAAATGCACATTTTTAGGTTCACCTGCAGAGTCAGAAGAGCCCAGCTTCCTGGTTTGAGAACCTCCAGACGATGTTGGAATGCCCACCACTATCCTAGAAGGACTCTTCTATGAAAGCAATTCTTGACACAGTCCGTGAATCTTTGACTTGAAGATTAGAAGCAGAAACTCCTAGGAGCTTAGATTCAAGACTAACAAGTATCCTTAAGGAGAGTACTTGTCATCTCTGTTAGAGACTGCTTAGGGAAAATCTCATTTTACCAGTACAAGTATCTCTAACTTACATAATGACTCCTATCAATCACGTTAACTACTTCAGCAAAAGGTTATCTTAGTAATTTATCTATATCAACTGCTCTTCACTGTGACCCAGACATTTAGAGATGCAGTTGCAGATGTGACTTTACAACCATACTGAGGAGAGTGATTAAGAAAGGAAGGTAGCCATCCTCTGAGTGAGGATGAAGAAACAAGCAGGTGTAGGGGCATCTGTTTCAGTGTGTGACCTAGAATTTCACATAGCAGAAGAAGGTACTTAAACAACTCAAGGCATTTCATTCATTTATAACACGGCAGGGGTGCATGCATATGGACATCTCAAGGTCAAGAATGTAAGAGTGAATTTGGAATGATGAAGGTAAGATCAAAGCAATTCTTGACCCCAGTCCGTGTCCAGTCAGAAATTCCCATTGTCAACCTTGAGAAAAAGGTTTGATATGGTAAAAGAGAGCAAAACCAAAATAAAATAAAATAAAAAGAAGAAAGAAAAGATGAGTGATTATGTCACAAAATGAAAATTTTGTGGTTCCTTTTACACTTTATTTAAAAGGAGTTACTGTATTGGGAGTTGGTGGGTGCTGGTGGTTAAATAAATGTATCCCCCATAGGCTCATAGGAAGTGGCACTATTAGGAGGTGTGGATTTGTTGGAGTAGAGCGTCCTCCTGAGGTTAGGCTTTGAAGTTTCAGAAGCTCAAGTCAGACCCAGTGTGGTTCACCTGTTCTTCCTGCTGCCTGCTGATCCAGATGTAGACCTCTCAGCTACCCCTCTCTAGCACCAGGTCTGCCTGCTTGCTTTCATGCTTCCATTATGACCATGACAGAGAAAACCTCTGAACTGTAAGTCACCCACAGTTAAAAGTTTTCCATCATTTCTCATTAGAAGTGTGGCCACAGGTGGGAACTACATGCCTAAGTGGGTGACCCCATGCCTATGCACATATGGGCAGCACTAATTGGATCAATGGGCTAAAATAAATAAATAAATAAAATATATGAAGGAGGAGATGAAACTTGGAGAGAGATGTGACAGTCACTCCTCCTTTAGGGATTTGGAAGGGGGTATGAAAGATAGCTATGATTAAAGTAGTTTGTACACATGTGTGGAATTTTGAAGGAATAAATAAAAATAAAGAAGTGATTTATAAAATCTTTAGCAATCTTTAATGGTTATACATCTATCTTAGAGATTAGATTTAATGATGTTCATCAAGGTGAGGTGCTATCGTTATGTCAAACATGGGTTTCACATTTACAGTCTTCTCCAGTTTACCTATTGACTTCTACAGTTAGAAACTAAAACAGTATTGCTTATCATTAAGATTTATAGCATTAAATACAGATAAAACAAAAAGACTTTGATATATAATATATTTAAAATATTGCTAGTTATTTTCTGGGAGATGCTTAACTGCCAACTAAATTTAGATAAATATAAAGAAGAAACACTTTATACTATAAATAGCCCATAGTGAATATAGAAAGAAGTTGATCACTAGCTAGAATAAAAGTTGCTATGAATATATAGACATCATAAAACAGTTATGTTTTGAATTAGGACCCTGAAAATCATCTTGAAATCATTTTAAAAGTGAAAATGTAGAAACAAAGTTTGGGTGAGAGAGTAGGAGATGATTTGGTTTATATTCCTCTATATGTGAAAAGAATCTATTAATAGAGTGAAATTCATGCCCTCAGTGATCCAATAGATACTTTAATGTGAAATCTATTCAGTGTTGTCAAAGTGTATATGAAATCTGGACCCTTGGCCTCTTGAAGCTTAGATCCTAAGTCCTCTAGGATAGAGATAGCAGATTAGGAAATCTGCTAGGTGCAATTATTTATTGAACAATGATTTCCAGTAAATTTTGCCTGAATGGAAGTTTATACTACTCAGGCTAATTAGGAAAAACCATTTCCCAAGATTTTTAATTATTTGAATTATACTTCCTGAGAGACCATTTGAGCATCAGTAATAACACATATACCAGCGACCTTGACAAAATCATGAAATAGATCTGACCTAGGCAAACTCTGGATGGAACTAAGAGGAGTTCCTGTTTATTTCCAAGATCTCTCTCTATTGAGACTTTTTTTATTTCTAAACATCATTGAGTTTCAATACTGGTAAAATGTTTTATCTGTAGCAGAACTCAAAACTTTGACAGCTAATTTTATTATTCTCAATGTACATTGTGACATCAAGATTTCCCTTAAGTGGTTTTAAAAAGTAATGTCTGTCAGACATTTCTCTCCTGTGATTATTTTTCTTTTCACATGGTGAAGTTCTATAGGGGGACTTCCAGTTTTCAGAAGTTTACAATGAGGGGATATGAGGGGATTTAGTGTAAGGACAGAAATGGAGAATGGGATTCTTGCAGAATTCCTAAATGGCTTTCCTATAAGTCCATATGATTCCTCATTTCCAGGACCTTATTGTTTTTGACAACTGATTTGAAAATGATTATGTGTACCTAGCACTATGATTAAGGTCATGTTGTTCAAACACTAGACAATTATAGAATAACTCCTTCAAGCTGATCTGTGTCCTCTGGCACATCTATTTTCCTTGAATCTTTCTTGCTTTATGGAGTAATGTGTTCCCTATTTCTGTTTATTCTGCATTTCACATGAAACACTTTGATGTTGCTAAAGATTGAGTTGTCCATAGCTGTGTTTGTACTTATTTCCTTTCTGACAGGGCAAGGACGGTGGCATCACTGCACATTGTCACCACAGTAGCCCAGAACGTTCTATTCATCCATTAGGGATCTTAACTCAGGTAAAAAGAGAACTTTCAATTCATTGTAGAAAAAAAAAATCGGAATGCGCCAGTGTGAAACAGAGTTCAGTAAAAGATGTTTTGTTGTTGTTCTTTTACATAGACATTAAGACCATAGTCAAAGGTGAAGATATGCCTCAGTGCAAAGATGGGAGCTTCTCAAAGGAGATTCACACCTACATGTATTAGCATTAGCCATATATTATGGGTTGGTGGCTCTTAACTTATGTCTCAAAGGGTTGTAAAGAACACCCCCTGGCAGATATTGATGAGTCAGAATATTGGGTGGCATGGCTGCAGGTGCCTTGGTAGGTTTATAGTATGATAAAATTAACCAAAAGATACTAGATTTGCCCAAGAATTTCCATATGCCTTGGCTGTCAAGGACTTTCTGCTGTGTTTTATGAAACTGGAGCTTCTCAGCTGGAAAGGAGGCATAAGAAAATGTTGTTGTGTTGGAATTCTTGGTAGTCTGCAATAAAGGGCCTTACGCCAGACTTTCAAATGAGGGATTTCTTTCGGTTACCCTTAAGATTTCTATCTACCTCTTGGGTAAATTCCCAACAGTGGGCTTGCTGGGTCATGGGGTAGGTTGATCCCAAATTTCCTGAGAAACCTCCACACTGCATTCCAAAGCGGTTGCACAAGTCTGCATTCCCACCAGCAATGGATGAGTGTACCCCTTACTCCACATCCTCTCCAGCAAAGGCTATCATTGGTGTTTTTGATTTTAGCCAATCTGACAGGTGTTAGATGGTATCTCAATGTTGTTTTGATTTGCATTTCTCTGATTGCTAAGGAGGTTGAGCATGCCCTTAAGTGTCTTTTGGCCATTCGAACTTCTTCTGTTGAGAATTCTCTGTTCAGTTCAGTGACCCATTTTTTAATTGGGTTCATTAGCATTTTAAAGTCTAGTCTC
Source organism: Arvicola amphibius (assembly GCF_903992535.2). Classification (NCBI taxonomy): domain Eukaryota; kingdom Metazoa; phylum Chordata; class Mammalia; order Rodentia; family Cricetidae; genus Arvicola; species Arvicola amphibius. Next base: position 821,385 of record NC_052061.1, on the reverse strand, counting down.
TTTAGTTCCTTATATATTTTGGAGATCAGACCTTTGTCTGTTGCGGAGTTGGTGAAGATCTTTTCCCAGTCAGTAGGCTGCCTTTTTGTCTTAGTGACAGTGTCCTTTGCTTTACAGAAGCTGCTCAGCTTCAGGTGTTTATAGCAGCATTATTTGTAATAGCCAGAACCTGGAAACAACCTAGATGCACTTCAGTGGAAGAATGGATGAAGAAAGTGTGGAATATATACATATTAGAGTACTACTCGGCGGTAAAAAAACAATGACATCTTGAATTTTGCATGCAAATGGATGGAAATAGAAAACACCATCCTGAGTGAGGTAACCCAGGCCCAAAAAGATGAACATGGGATGTACTCACTCATAATTGGTTTCTAGCCATAAATAAAGGACATCGAGCCTATAATTCGTAAAAAATCCTAGAGAAGCTATATAAGAAGGTGAACCCAAAGAAAAACATATAGTTATCCTCCTGGATATTGGAAGTAGACAAGATTGCCGGACAAAAAATGGGAACTTGGGGGTGGGGTGGGATGGGGGGATAGGGGGATGGGGAGAGAAAAGTGTGAAGTGGAGGATGGGAAGAGCTTGGGGGAATAGGATGGTTGGGATATAGGAAGGGTGGATATGGGAACAAGGAATTATATATCTTAATTAAGGGAGCCATTCTAGGGTTGGCAAAGACTTGACTCTAGAGGGGTTCCCAGGTGTCCAGGAAGACGCCCTAGCTAGTTCCTTGGGCAGCTGAGGAGAGGGTGCCAGAAATGTCCAGAACCTATTGCCATACTCATGAATATCTTGCATATCACCATAGAACCTTCACCTGGCATTGGATGGAGAAAATGACAGAGCCCCACATAGAAGCACCGGATTGAGCTCCCAAGGTCCTGATGAGGAGCAAAAGGAGGGAGAGCATGAGCAAGGAAGTCAGGACCATGAGGAGTGTGTTTACCCATTGAGACAGTGGGACAGATCTAACGGGAGACCACCAAGTCCAGTTGGAATGGGACTGATGGAACAGGGGACCAAACCGGACTCTCTGAATGTGGCTGACGGTGGAGGAGGACTGAGAAACCAAGGACAACGACGATGAGCATGAACTCTACAGCATGGACGGGCTCACTGTGAGCCTTGTCAGTTTGGTTGCTCACCTTCGTGGACTTAGGGGGAGCTGGGAGGACCTTGGACTTAACATAGTGAAGGGAACCCTGATGGCTCTTTGGCTTGGAGAGGGGTGGAGTGGGGGTATGGGTGGAAGGGAGGGGAGGGAAGAGGGAGGAGGAGGGGAAGAGATGGAAATTTTTAATAAAAAAAATAAAATTAAAAAAAAATTAAAAAAGATTTCTATCTACCTCAGCTCCAACAATATTGCCTCCTTTCCTTTTGATGATACGTTACAGTTTAGAAACAAGTTTTTTTTTTTTTTTTTTGGTTTTTCGAGACAGGGTTTCTCTGTAGCTTTTTTTAGAGCCTGTCCTGGAACTAGCTCTTGTAGACCAGGCTGGCCTCCAACTCACAGAGATCCGTCTGCCTCTGCCTCCTGAGTGCTGGGATTAAAGGCGTGCGCCACCACCGCCCGGCTTAGAAACAAGTTTGATAGTCACCATTGCCTCTGTTATTCAGAACGCCTAAAGTTTAGTGTATTTTTGTAGTAGAGCTGTCAGAATTTATAATTCAAGATCAGTTTTCTCATTATAACAGTATATTTTAAAATATACATGCTTGAATTTGTTTTAATGGTGTTTAGATCCTTACTGAATCTTTTTAAGTAAGATTATTTTTATGTTCAGAGATGGATAATCCTTGGTTGGTGCACATTTTAGGGACTGTCTCGCTGTTTTTGCCACTTTCATTCCTCTTAAATACTTTATTCCACATTTTCTCTAGATGAAGTCATAAATTTTTATTTACTAGTAATATTTTCATTCGTCATTAATTTCTTTTGCAAGATGTATAAATTTTACATTGCATATTTATATTCTTTTGGTCTTTCTCTTCTGTACTGTTCAATGTCTGACACAGTTTTTTTCCTATTTATTAGTTCGTTTAAGGGCATATTAACAAATACCTAGTACAAATTAAGAAATCATGATATAGCTGAGTACCATGAATTGGAAACCCCCTATTGCTTTGTAAGTTATACTTAAATTCTCTCTCTCTCTCTCTCTCTCTCTCTCTCTCTCTCTCTCTCTCTCTCTCTCTCTCTCTCTCTCTCTCTCTCCACAAATCAGAGATGGGGATTGAATGTAAGTGAGTATTATCTGTTCCTGTGTATGTGCACACATGGAACCATGTGCCTTTGAAAAACAACAAGAAGTGATTATGAAATAACATTTGCATTTATGTATGGAAATGAGTTCATTGCACTTTTTTATTTATGCTTTGGAGACTAGCTGTAGGTTAAGACTCTTGAAAAGCACACTAGTGACTACGCAAGCCATAAATCAATCAAAGAAGCCTGTATACCTAAAAGCTCAGGCTCATAACTCTAATATATTAGAAGTACTGAACCACATGACCCAATGTTGCTGTTTTGCTCATCTGTTTGATTGAAATATCACCTTTTTGATTTTATGATTTTCTTCTTCCTGACCTTGTGGTACCTTCCTGGCTGATCCCAAGTACTGGTACAAGAGTTGAAACTTTTTCCTTTTTACTTCCATTTGTAACTTGGATTATCCTTTGATCAACCCATATCAGTGTATCTTTGATAAATTCTATGACTGTGAATGTCTATATCTGGGCAAACATATACCTACTACATTGAAATTAATAGCCCATGAGACCATATTCTGTTTGTCAGTGCACCTAAGAATCATAGATGGGTTAAAATATATTGAGCATTTATGATCTACTTCACTGTATCATTATACAAATGTCATAGTATCCTATGATTATAGAGTCCCTAATAAGGAACTTCTTCTTCATAAGGAAAACAAGGAAGTCAAATAGATCTCTTTGACTAGTTGTAAAATGTTAGAAGGAAATCCAGATTCCTAGTGCGGAAGCTAAATATACATATAGGGATATAAGTGATATAAGATAGAATTCAAGAATTCTTATCCAGCTACAATAAACAATCAATTGAGAACACAGAATGAGACTGAAGGATTGGACTTTTGTAATGTTTTCTGTACTAAATCTGGCTTCCAAATGACATTCTTTTTAAATAGAAAAGCAAACAGCAATCATCAGTTAAGACAAGGTTTAATGAATAAAATCTAACAATTTTGCACAAAACCATTTTTATTTTCTTTTTTTTAATTTTCAATTGTTTGTCTGTCTGTCTCTTTCTCTGTATTTCTGCTTATGTGTCCGTGTATGAAACTGTTCCTGTGGGGAGAGCCTGCAGAGACTAGACGAAGTATCCAATACCCTGGATCTGGAGTTATAAGCAGTTCCAAGACCCCAATATGGATATTAGCAACTGAACTCAGTTATTTCTCAGTACTACTAAAACCCTTACTCACTGAGGTGTTTTTCCAACCCTAAAATGCCTTTGGCAATTTTGGCTACAGTGAAAATTTTAACAGCATTTTTTGTTGTTATTGTTTGTTTGGTATTGCTTTTATTTTTTTCCTTGATCACTTGTTTATTTTGTGTTGTTTTGTTTGTAAAGTTTGAGGGTTTAGAATGTGTAACAGGATTGACTGACAAGCAAGATGACAGTCACGACTGAGCTAATCTGATAGGCCATGTTCTTATATATAGCCAGACAACCAGGCAGATGCACACACAGAGAAGCAGGAAGAAAAATAGCTGTAGTAGAATGGAGGAAGGGGCGGAGGAACCTAAATGCTAGAGACAGAGAAGTATATGTTAAGGAACAGGTCATCTCCTGTCTCATTATACAGGCATTGGATATGTATGTAAAGAAATCTACTTTATAATTTTAAGGATCACAAGAAAGAACAGTGTGGAAGTATAAATCCAATTAAAGCTAGAATTAATGACAAAAATAAATATATCCAGTTAATCGATATGAGTCATCTCCAACACTGAGTTAGCTAAGAGAGGGTCTCCTTCCTCCTGAAGCACAGATAAGATAAGCACTTTGTTAGGCTTAGCCTAAAGTCCTGACCTTCAAAATCTCCAGTAAACTAAAGTGATTTTGTACTAAATTTTATAGAAGCTTGAAATGTAGTAATGAATGGTACCATCCAGATAGGTCATACATGTCTAAAGAACTGGTGAAAATGTTAATGCCAGATATACAGAAATTAAAGTCATCAATTAATAAATAATAATCTAAGCAACATTAGTAAAGAGAACTGCTCAGGAAGTAAAAGTCAGAGGGGAGGAAAGGGAAGGAGGGAAGAAAAGAAGAGAAGAGAAGAGAACAGAGAACCTTAATAGTCAAAGAGCTAAATTTTTATACCTATATATGAACGTGTCTACTTTTTCTTGAATTATTTCAGGCATTTCAACAGTGAGGAGGAGAACAATTTATTGTCTTGTAAGGCCATAGATAATTATAAAGGGAAATAACGTTTCAATGTTGAGTTGAGGTTGCCAAATGACATGGCCTAAAGCTAGCAGCAGGCTACCTGAAATGATGTCCAAAGGATGCTTGGTGTTCTAGCAGTTTGTTTTCTCAATTACTTGTACTCGACAGCAGGAGAAGGTTACCCAGCCAGGAACCATGGCTCTCACACATGCATTGTGAGTTCACACCAATGGAAATACAACAAGTAATGTATTTTACTTATAAGGCAGTATATTGGGAAATATGTATTCATTGTCTCTGGTTTCTAATTTGTTTCAAAACAAAATTAGAGAGCTTTGAGATTCTCATCAGCCTGGGGTCGGTATCATCCTTTGAGAATTACTCAAAAAATCAGTCAGGTAAGAGCATCCTCATAGATTAATAAATCCTACTTGGTTAAGTTATAGAAATATTGAAATTCAATGAAAGCTTGCAGCTTTAGTCTCTGCTCTTCCTGTAGTGACTTTCAGTTAGAATAACAAAGGCATATAAAACAAGACTTGAGAGTTTGGAGAGACCTCAGTGTAGGCTCCTCTGAATTTCTGATCGAAGGTAACAGCTTTTCTCAAATATGCCAGGGCCTTGGTCTGGTAAATATTCTCCTCTGAGATGTAAGCAGAGAACATTAATGAGTTTTGTTTAGTTCCCCCTCCCCCATTAGCACAAAACACAATTATAATTTGATAATTTTGAATACATTTACAATCCATGATGTAGTCTCTGCCTCCTATTATTCCTCTGCAGGAATCAGACGAATGAGAAGGAAAAAAGACAAAAAATGTCAGTTCTGAGATTCAAGAGAAAAATACAATGAACTTTTAGTACTCCATCTCAAATTCACTAGCTTATAATAATATACTGGAGTCAGAGTCATTGAATGGTAAAATAATAGCACGTTCTTTCTTCCCTTCACTGAGCTTATTAGTGTGTTTCTCACACTGTAAAGAAAAGGAGGGAAATGCAGCCATCTGATATCTCTATTGTACTGGTGTGTTGGTGTGTATAAAGAAGGAAGGGGAAAGACCCCCATGCCTCTTAGCTGCATTTTCTGCACCGGGACACATTACACAACTACTCCATGTTGAACTGTAATTATAACCGAACCACCTCTATAAACATGAATTACAGGGGAAACTAATTAGGCGCTGACAAAAAGCAAATATTATTCTCTTAATTAGATCTTCTTCCATTGGAAATCCTGCTTTGTTCTTGCTACTCTAGTGTGAATGACATTTGAATCATAACAGTGTCTCGCAGAGCAGTCTTTCAGGGATGAAATAGACAGGCGCAATGACACAGCCAGTGAATACCTTTTCCCATCTCTGCTAATCTGAAGTCAATGAAATTCAGTCCCCAAACAGCTGCTTCTGCTGATTGGTATACTGGCATAATCACAACTGAACCAGCACAAACTGCATCATTTTTGTATTCATACATTTTGAGAGTTCGTTCTTTTGTTACATACTATTTTTATATAGCTGCTTTCTGTCTTGTAGTTGGGAAGCTGAGCACTGGGTTGTGATGAGGAATCTCCGGGACAAATACAATTTGGTAGTTGATCAATTCTGTACCTCCTGCCCTCAAAACTCGATTTCTCTCTTTCCCTACATCTTTCTCTTTTCTGCTTGATCTTTCTTCAACCATCACTTTTAATCATTTTAATATGTTAAAAGATATTTTTGAAAAGGAGTGATCACTTGCACTCATGCATACTTTGTGTATGGGTCAGTAATGGGGAGAGAGACAAGAGTATATTTTAGGGCCTACTGCTAGATCAATAGAAATTTCTAACCTATGAAACAGACATCTGTGATGCATGCTGAGACAGGAGATGTGTGAGGGTCATGCCTGTGCCATGGCTTAATGAGCACACATTTCACCATGGCACCGAGGAGCAGAATTACTCTGTTTCACAATAACTTGCTCAAAACGACACGCAATAAGAAGCAGATGAGGCCCTTCATATAAAAAAAAAATAACATAATGTTTTAACATTCCTATTTTAAAAGGTAAATCCAATGTCTATCATCACATGATATGTGTAAATTAGAAACTAAACTCAATGGATTTATTTTTGTGACTAATTTCTCAAAAAGAAGACAGCGTCGAAAATATTCCAAAATTCACGAAAGTCAATGCCAGATACGACACACAAGCTCAACTGCTTATCAGAGCATAACAGTGAAGTTTTAGAAACTCTTAAACCTGCAATGTTCGTTCAGTGATGTGGGTCAGGGAAAGTACAAGAAAACTTGTTTTCAAACTACGAGGCCTTTTGGGAAGATGGCAGATTAGAAGCTGTGTTTGAAGAAAACACACACACAAAAAAATGAACGGGGCTGGTGGGTAACTATACCAAGCTGAACTCCTCAACTCCCTGGCAAACAATTGGTCTATGCAACAGTAAGCACCCATGAAAGAGCCTGGGCTCTTAATAACCCAGTCATTGCCACTGATATTCGTGACCCGACTACCACCAGAGTCACACCCAACTTATAATATGTTGATCACAGTGTCTGCCAGGAAACTGCTTCTGTGATCTGCACTCGGAGTTGCGGAGAGAGGATTACGAGGCTGAAAAGCAAACATAGTGGTTGGATCTGAGTAGGGAAAGCAGAGAGAAGCAGGAGAATCAGCGATGTGGCCTGCTCAAAACAGAGAAAGAAATAACTCCCCTCTCCTATCATCATCAGAAGCCCTGGAAGTGTATTGCTAAAATCCAGCACGTACAGATAACCGGGTATACTGTTCTCCCACAGGCCTTTGGAACCTGAGCCGCAAAGAGGAAAAAAAAAAATCTTGTGTAGAGAAAGTTAGATTGTTCATTCACTTGGAGAAAATTTATAATTATCTGGGGATAAGGGCATTGGTGGGTCCATGCTCCAGGTCCTCACCTCGGGCAGAAGGCAGTCTGCACTTAGGGGGTTCCTCCTCATGCAGATGGACATGCTGACTTCTGTGACTCTTCCCCCCTCTCCCTGCTCCGACCTGAGCAGAATGACACTCTTTGGAAGAAAGCCACAAATCCCAAAGAAGAGGAAACTCCCCCATTGAGTAACTTCTGCTTCACATCATTGTTTGCTTTTATTTTAAAAAAAAACTTTTAGTTATTGAAGTTTTTCATCTGTATTTTAAATATTACTATGTTTTTCCCTTACATTTGTGTATGGGCAAAATCTCTTATATGTTTTTACATCTACAACAGTCCCTCAACCACCCAGCGTGTATACAACAGCGTGTATACCCAGTGTATACCCAGTGTATACCCAGCGTGTATACCCAGTGTATACCCAGTGTATACCCAGTGTATACCCAGTGTATACCCAGTGTATACCCAGCGTGTATACAACAGTCCCTCAACCACCCAGCGTGTGTACTTTCTCACTCACTCTCACTTTGCCCCTTTCATCATTCCATTCCTCCTTTGTTTTGAAGTTATGTGTTGTCTAAATATGGCTGGGTTTGCTGTACTAGACATGAATTCCCTGCTATTGAGTAGACCTGAAGTCTACTTTAGACAGCTCTTGGTTACTCCTAAAATTAAAGTGCCTCTATTGCATTTTTTAGGAGTATCCTGCCCTATGGTCATTGTCGTGTTTTTAGCACGGTAGTACTATTGAATATTTTTCTCCCTCGACTGCTTGCATAACACCTTTCAATACTACCAGTGCTCATTCTGGGGAAGGAGAATTTTAGTTCAGTTCCTGCTCAATTCCTTTAGTCCTGTGTCTGGAGTCTGTGGCATGTTCAACAATAGAGTATTGTTTTCAAGTTCTGAAAAGCAACCTAGGGTGTCAGCAATCTTCTATTCTGTGGAGGGGTCTCTTTGGCTCTCTAATATAAGAATTTGAGGGGGGAGGTTTCCGATGCCTGGCACCAAAGTTTCTGACGGGTTGAGGATAATGGAATTATCAACATACGCAGCAGAGTTTGCAGACTGGAATGTATGTGTGGTTCACTTTCAGTGGTGACTGGTGCACTGTTTAGTGTAGAGGCTATTTATAAAAGTAACAAAAACATTAAACATATCAAATACATATCACTTGAGCCACACTTCTAAATGTATAAATGATTTTGGGTCAATATAATATGGGGACGGTTAAGGAAATCAGGCTTAAATAATATTCGTTCATTCAGTTAATAAATCTCTATCCATCTCTACCGTTAGCCTCTCACTTACCAAAAGCACATATGTAAATAAACTCACATCATTCACTTTTAGCCTTTCTATCGACTTAGATAGAAATGATGCCTGTACATAAACATGTCAAAACAGAATGAAACACAAAATGGGACCAATTCGCAGGAAGGTGTGAGCTGACTTTTAAGTTGGGTCTTCAGGGCAATATGAACATTCCAGTGACAAGGACATTCCAGACAGAGGAAACACCAGCATGGTAAGGAAGGCTACAGAGCCAAAAGTGGCCTGGGAGACATAACGTTGGGATATAAATGCTGCCTGTCTCTGCTCCCAGCAGGCCTTCCCACCACCTCCTGCTCCTCTCATCTATTTTCTTGCTCTGCAGTTTCCCTGCACTCCCTAGTCTACTATTACATTCTCATTCCCCCTCCTCCACCTCCTCACCTCATGTCCCAAACACATGGGTATGTGAGATAAGCCGTGAGCCAGTTGCAAGTTGGTGAGAGGGGGTGCTGGGCAGGAGCTTCAGACAGGGTGAAGGGCATAGGAGTGAAGAGCACCCAGGCTTACCGCCCCCATGATTGCCTTCCGTCACCTTGAAACCTTTCTCGCTGTTCCATGGCCGACACTACTATGCCTTGCCAAATGATTTTGACGGATAGCATGCGATGTGCTGATTCAAAGAAAAAAACAGAAAGCAGATTGTCAAGTTCTTTAAATGAGAGGAAAAAAAGAGAATGCCAAAAAGAAAATCACAGATTATTTACAAAGGAGAAAGAATGTTTGAAAAAAAGAAAACGATTCTGAGCAGTCATCTAATCAAGAATTTAATTCATAGGCTCTCTGTAAGCAATCACTACCAGGTGACACTAATTAGCGTGAAGAGTTCACAGGTGCAACCCTGCTAGGGAAATAAATAAAAAGGAATAAATAAGTAAACTGCAGCTTGAACCTATCCGCCTGTGTCTCACCTAGCAGTCTCCAAATATGTCAATTTTCACCACTATTTCAAATCTGTTACTGACAAAACTACTGTGTTTACCTTGTAAATATTTCTTTTCCAGGAATATGTGCAAAATACATAGACACTTGATCTGCATTACGGTATCAAACTCTGCCTTTGTATAGCAGTCAGGTTCGAGATGGACTACTGAGAATCAGTGGAGTATCATGAATTTCACGTAAAACAGAAAAAAAACAGGTTTGCAGCAAAGGAAAACAAAGCCATGAATTCTTGTGAAGTCACAACACAAAGTAAACATGTCATAAGATGCTGGAACTGAGAGGGTCATATAACAACATTAAAGGACCTAATATTTCTACTATTTTTAAGCAGTTTAAAGTATTTTGTGTAGGATTGCATCATCTGCCTGAAGAACACTTGTAATAGGTTAATATCCCTGTGTGTGACCTAAAGAGAGCACACACAAAATGTCTACCCAAATCGGAAGATTTAAAGCTAATAGAGTTAAAGGGATTTTATTCTTATTGCAGTACATCAGTTCATTATGTATTAGGTATCTTTGATTTGACCATCTTTAGTGGGACCAACCTAAACTCATATCAACATCACTAAAAATTTGTTTATGAAAATTTAATTGAAACATATAAGAGAGGAATAGCAGATCAATGCAAACCTGAATACTTAACACTGTAGCAATTGAGTGTTAGCAAAATGGAGGACACCTTACTGCAATCATAAATCCATTCCACAGTTTGTATTTTACGTGAGTAAGAGATGTTTTAAGCATGGACAGCTAGAGGTAGGAAGTGAGGACTGAGGCAGAGATAGAGAAAGGGACGGTGGCAGAGATCAAGAGGTAAGTTGATTCTACCCAATGCATACAACATGAAAGTAGAAATTATCGGGAAAACAATACAAAATGGACCAAAATAAAAAGAACAATATCAAAAAAAGCCAAAAGCAAAAAGCAAACGAAACCAGATCAAACAATACAAAACAAGTCAGCACCAGATACAACACAATTAACCTAAACAGTCTCCAGTTACCCAAGTTTATTCTCTCAGAAGCCCAGAGGGCTTGAAAAAAAAGCAAATGTCTCTTTTTGTCCTATTAAACTATTTTTTTCGCTATATATCTTTTTGTGCACTCAGAAACAGCAGTAATACACATGGACAAGACTGCCATCAGAAGTTCAGATTGCTCCTATTATCTACCAACTATGGCATTTATTTCAACTCCGTTCAAATCTGTCCTTCCAACATTTGGGTGGATGTTGTATGTCCTACACTACATGAGAGAGTGAAGAGCTGAGGTCATCACAGCTGCAAATTTGCAGACCTTTATGCTATTTCAACCTCATTTATAGGTTAAATTCTAAACATTCTGTGGTTTAAAAAAAAGTCCAGGTCAATGACGAAGGGTAGATTATTCATTAGATCACTGGGTGGATTGGTGAATAATTCCACATTTAACAACTATTGGCTGAATAATCTGGGACAGACAGAGATGGTGAGAAGAAGAGATGAAAGGATTTCATTATGGAAAGGAATCTGTTTCCTTTTGGAATTCTAACTAGAGTGTTAGGAAAGCAAATTTCACTGAAGAACTATTTCTATCTTGATGGTGCCCTGCATTATAAAATGGGCAGGGTATGTACTTGTTAGCCTCATGCAGTTTGGCAAAAAGAATTTTTTCCCACAGTCTAAACTTAGAGATGATGTTGTATAATATAATTTCAAGGGGTGTTACATTTGTTTGTGCTGTGAAACGTTTGTTTTCGTGATCCAATGTTGTGTTGCATTCTTTTTGTTGTATTTGTTTAACTCTGTGAAGCTGTGGTAGCTTTGCCTGTCTAAAACATCTGATTGGTCTAATAAAGAGCTGAATGGCCCATAGCATGAAAGGATAGAGAAACAGGTGGGGCTGGCATGCAGAATAAATAGGAAGAGAAACCAGGGGAGAGGAGGAGATCAAGGGAGAGGAAAAGAAAGAAGACACTGGAGCCAGCCATCCAGCTACACAGCAAGTCACAGAGTAAGAAGTAAAGAAAGATATACAGAAACAGAGAAAGGTAAAAGTCCAGAGACAAAAGATATATGGGATAATTTAATTTAAGAAAAGCTGGTTCGAAACTAAGCTAAGGCCAATCATTTATCAGAAACAACAAACCTCAGTGTGTGTGTATTTATTTGGTAGCTGGGTAGTGGGTCCCCCAAAAGAGCAAAGAATCAAAAGCATTTAAAAAGACAAGAACTACAAGATGACACTTCAATATTGAATGAAATGTAAAATTGATGACTTCAGAGAGCTCTTCATATGTGAGTGTTAGTTTCCTCCTAAATTCTCACAAGTACCGTTTCTCTTTGAATCACTTCTAGGAGTAAACAACTGAGTTGAATCATATGCAAGAAATTTGTTCACACATTTCTTTAGCAACAATAACCCAATATATTTCCAAAAACTCACATTGAATATAACGAAGCATGCCTGTCTGGTCAAGTCCTCAGAATGCTGCAATGTGTCTACTCCTGAAATTTGAGATGGGCAATTTCAACACATTCAAAATGGTCTCATACAAACTGGCCCTCAGTTCACCTAGATGTCTTTCAAAGCTCTAGGAATCCAGTTGAGACTCTGCTACTGTTTTGCTCTGATCCTAGCTTTACATTCCAAGCATGACTCATTTCCCTTAACTACCGCTGTTGTTACTATTAGTGAAGTTTGTGCTTTCTCAGTAGTTGTGACTTTCATCTCTAGTCTAGACTGCTATCATCCATTCTTTCTTTATTTAAGAAATTTTTTCTTCTTAAATTTATTTATTTTATATTATGTATATATTTTTTTATTTATCTGTATGTTTGTGTAAGACATTCATGCTTGGTGCCTACGGAGGCCAAAAGAGAGCATGTGAGAAACCTTGAATTGGAGTCACAGATCATTGTGAGGCACCATGTGGATACTGGAGCTGAGCAGGTACCCTGTGCAGGAGCAACAGTGTTCTTAATGTCTCAGTCATCTCTTTAATCCCCATTTCAGGGGATTAAATTAAATTAAACATTATAAATGGCTACCTTCCATTTATAATAGAATAAAATATGAAGGCGTAAATCACAAACAATCCCACACCAGTTTGGAACTATGATTAATAGAATGGTTATTTATTTAAAGGGGAAAAAACTTACAGATCATCATCCCAGACAACAGCCCTCTGCGCAATCAGGAAGGGAGCCTAGTCGCCAGAAGCGGAGCTGAAAGGCAGAGAGCCAGCGGACAGAAGTAGCCACATTTTTAAAATGAGAGACCACACCCCAATGAGCTGGTATCTCAGCGGCTATTGGCTGAAGGAGCAGAAGGAGCTCCCGCAAAAAAATAGCCTCTTATTGTGCAATTGGGCTATGTTCTAGATACTCCTGTTTTTGCATTTTGTAATTTCAAATAAATATTCAAGAAAGTAAATGTCCTAGTAAGAGATTAAAATCTTATTGATTGTGAGCCTAGGCTTTAACAGCTGAGCTATTTCTCCTACCTGGAAGAAAGGGAAGGAACCAGAGAAAAATGTATAACGCAAAAAAAAAAAATCTACTTCTTGTCCAATACCTTTGAAATGCAAAGGATGATAGTAATATTGATGGCTTTCACTCATTACTGACCTCAGTGCATTGTGGCCACTATTTCATGACCAAATCTCCAACTCTCCATCCATTCATTGAGCTCTCATCCTGGAGAGTACTGTATATAGAATATCATTATTCACTGATGTGCTTTACTGGCAAAATCTGCTCTTGATGACTGATGATAAACACAGCATAAACTTAAAAATCAGAATCTCCTCCCCACTGTATTTACAAGCACTGTTTGTTACCATTTTTACATCTTCAATAATAAAAGTCCTTTTAAGGGATTCTTAATTCAAGGAATTTAAATCCAATACAACACAAAAACCTACTATGAAGCAACAATTCTAGTTATTTGAAGGTGTGAGGGAGAAATGAGGAAAGCTTGTGAATGTTGAGACACACACATTTCAATTTCTCACTAGGCTTTCAAACTCATTACATAAGACAAATATTTTATAGATGTGACATACGTGGACAGGGTATTCATGTCTGTAGTTCCTGTATTTCAGAAAATAGAGGCAGAATGACCAAGAGTTCCAGGTCAGCCCTGAGTACACAGCAATATTGTGACTCAATCTTTTTTTTTCTTACATCAGACACTGAACTGATCATGATGTTTTGTCTTACTAAGCAAGTCCTTCTGCCATCACACAAGGTAGACCTCAGCTTTTGGTTCAGCTACAGACAGAACAATGATAATTTCATGGCCTCTAAATCAGATCAGAGTTGGGAAAAGGATGAGTATATGTATCATTTGTAATATGAACATAGTGCCAACATGTCATCTTCATGAATAGTTTACTTTCTATATGCTAATTTTTCTTTAAATGCTGATGTCATTCTGACCATCAATTCGAATATAGTTCCCACATCGTGAGAATTAATTGGTCTAGAATAACCGATTGCCAGCTAGTAAATTAAAATTTTATCCCAATTACTTTATATGATGACAGTTTTTGCATGAAACATAATGTCTTCTGCTATGTGGTGGTAGCTTAAGCCTTTCCTGCAAGTACTCAAGAGGTGGATGCAGGTGGATCTCCCTGAATTTGATACAAGTCTGGTCTGCAGAATGAGTTCCAGGATGGCCAGGGCACACAGAGAAACTCTTGCCTCAAAATTAAACAACAACAACACAACAATGTTTCCACTGACATCTCCATCATTCCCTAATTTCCTTCATCCAGTTTCACTAATTAAGTCAAGTTCTTGCTACATCTGGTTTGGATCCTTATGACAATGTCCTAACTGATGGAGTCCGTTTATTGTTCAACTCTACATTCCCAATGTATCTTATTTCCGAACCTAACCTCTTCCTTGTCATTCCTTCTCTAGAAACCTTTCAGTACAGCCTTGCTCACATGGGAAATAACCAATATGCATTCTGGCAGCATCAAAAAGCTCTTTAAAATACAACATCATTTTATTTTTCAGTAAATATTTACCCCTTTTCTTTTTATGTGTGCTCACTTAGAAAGATAATTTCTGTGTGAAATTGTCTTATTATATGATTTGTCAAATAGTGAAAGCAAAACTTAGTGGGCGTATGACTACTAACATGAATGAACTATTTCAATATAACTATTTTAGTCAGGAAAACACTAAATATCTCCAATATCTGAATGATACAGAATCTTAATCCATTTAAAATGTTCAAATCAGTGCATAGACTATAAAATTCAGTATTCTAAGAAGGATAATTTGTATTTGCAAATTACTTTTTCAAACTTGTTTTTCCTCTGCCTAGACACTCATATAACTCCCTGTATTTATAGGCTAGTTGCAAAGCACTTAAAAGAGAACAGTATGTAAATTCACACTAAATAATGCAAAATGCTTAGAGGAATCTGTTTCCCATCTTGTTGCAGCCATCATCACATACAAGAAAAGGGGAGAGGGACAATCAGAAGTGAAAGAGCAGCGGCATCCTTTTTTAAAAGTCAAGGTAGAAATATGAGCATTTTTAATTCTGGAGACTTACATTCCATAGCAAGAGCCTGTATTCATTTCATTAAATTTAATTCACATCTACATGGATGTGAATTTAACCTAAAGTGTTAAAAAATAATCAGTTCAATAGGTTCTTGGTTAATGTGTTTTATATGCACGGCTGATGTAGAATATCAGTGCTATTTATTGATAAATTCTGATCAACTGATATTCAGTTAGATTGAAGCTGTTGAATTTCTATTCTTGTCTTTGGTCTCTTGAGACCCTTTTTCAAAAATTATAAGCCCTTTAAAAGATATCTATTTATCTATCTAGCTAGCTATCTTTTATATGTATAAATTATATAGAAATATATATGTATGTATGTATGCACACACACATATATCTGTAATGAAAGATATATATGTGTATACACACACCTATATATATATGTGTATATATATATATATATATATATATATATATATTACTTCAAAGAAGTAATACAATTTTAATGGATGCACCCCATACCCATATCTTGGGTATTGTACATAAAATTTTGGTTTATATCATGTTATGGTGCCCAAAGTTCAGCGACATACATCCACATAAAGCCTAAGAAAGCTTAAAAAAATCAAGAGGCTTCTAGACACACAAGAAACCGGAGTCAACTGGGGCTTCTGGGTAGCAGCATCTTTTCAGATAGCCTCTATTTGCTAGCCACAAACAGAGGCATGGCTTCTTTAGAAGACAGCTTCCTGGTTCACACCGGCCACTAGTGGCACAAATGGCTTTGGCTATTTTGTGATGTTCTGCTGCAGAGCACTTAAATGGGGTTTTTGAGCAGAGCGCTACAAGTTACTTAATGATGACATGGACCCGCTGCATCCCTGAAGTTGGGGCAATGAGTATTGCTTCCAAGAAAGTGAACATAACTCTGCCATGTTGGAAGGGGAGGGGGCAACAGGCAGAGCTTCAGCATTGGTCCTAGCCAAGTCTGTTTAGCATTAAGAAAATTCTCCTGGTGAGGGATTTATCACAGATACACAATAAGACAGATTTAGACAAAAAAGACATCTGGATGGGTCACAGTATTGGGTAAATGTACATGGGTTTAGTAGAGAGAAAAAAAAAAGAGTACAGCCAGTTATAGATTAAAGGAATAAAGATAATAAAATAAATATTAAAAAGTAATAGAGTAAAAAAATAAGCCATATAAAGATGGAATATAAACAGAGAGTTTGGATTATATATATTACTGTGTTTTCTTTAGTTTTTTTTTTTTTTTGACTGTTAATAAGCTAACTTCAAAGAGACATTTGATTGTGGGGGCTGCTAAGCTAAAACAACATAAAGGTATTTTGACTTAAAAATTTGAGCCTAAGAACATGTTACTTTAGAACAGAGGTTCTGTTTTTGTTTCCACAGAGGATAGGAACCTTTGGATTCCTTTTAGGCTAATGTGGTTAAATGTAATAAGACCCTAAGAAAGGTCTCCATAAACCTTAAAGACACTTCACCCAACAAACGGCAGAAAGTAGTTTGGAGAAAACTACACCAAAATTCCCAAAATGATTGTTTGTAAATGTTTTCATTTAAAGGAAATTTGATTATAAGTGATTAATGATCATAGTCAATCTCTTTTTGAAAAAAGGGGGCATATGATATAGAAATGAATTCATTGGTAAGGACTTTGGTTTATTGATACAAATTTAAGGTTAATTTTCTTACAAGAATATATCTACTATTTTGTAAGGCATTATGTTTATATATATCCTAACCATTATGGCAGAAGTAGTCACTCATTTAGTGAAAAGAACAATGCGTAAATAGATATTTGAAGGATCTACATTTGGGGAAGGATAAGAGTATGTATATATGTTCAGTCTTGAAGATGTGAGTTTCTGTGATTCTAGGAATATAGGAGGTATAAATCGTGCAAACTACTATACAATATCTGTAAAATTCCAAAGTTTGTGTTCAAATTAATTCATGCTAAGCTTTGTGAAACTTAACTCCTCCATCTATGAAGTAAAACAATCAAATTGTTTTCTGACCTCCTACTTAGGTCATAAGTAGTTGTAATTTTTTAATTTTTATACTGTTAGTCCTTTAATGGCATTATATGAATTGCTGCTGTTAACAGAGTCCTCCAGTAGTCATATCAGTCAGAAGGAGAGGCAAGGTGTAGCAGCAAAGGAAAAGACTTTATTAGAAAATCTTGTTAAGGAAGATGATGGAGAACTCGGGCCTAACACATCATGCTGGGAAGCTGAATTAGGAATGGTTTATGAAGACAGTTTGGGGGCGTTGCTACCTATCTCCCAGTGAATGATAGGTAATCACAAATTGGGAATTCCTTCTCATATCAGCTGGACATACAATATACTTCTGACCCTAAGCCCTTCATTACAAGTTGATTTTCAGTTCGGTGAATCTCAAAGATCACATTCATTTTTCTCATTATAGTCCTGTTGTTGGTTAAGGTTTTCATCTTCACTTCCTGGTTGGTGTCCAGGTTAGAAGTGAGAAACTGCCTCAAGGCCTTCCAGATAACCTCACAGTAATCATAAAGACAGAAGACACCACATAACAGCAAAGCCCCACACTTTTACTATCAGATACTCACGATGTCTTATAGAGACATTAAGTATTAAACTCCTGAAGACACATGACATCTTATACAAGTGGTCACTTTCAAGAAAAACAATTCATGCTATAAAATTTACTATTCAGCAAGGTAACAAAATTCCAGTCTGTCCTCAGAGATATGGCCCTAATACCAATGACGCATGAGAAAAGAAAAATCAAGCCTATAACACCCATTCAACTGTTATGAAGGCACTTGTTCTCCTTTTTTCCTAATAATTTATTATTTTATAAATAATACCATTAAAATTTCCACTTCCTCCTCTCCTCCCATTTCTCTCCCACTCCCTCCTCCCCTTCCCGCTCTAGTGCTAAGAGAGGGCAGGGTACCCTGCCCTGTGAGAAGTCCAAAACCCTCCCCCCTCCATCCAGGCTTAGGAAGGTGTGCATCCAAATAGAATAGGATCCCAAAAAACAGTACATGCAGTAGAGACAAATCCATTACAGTTCCATTATCATTGTCTCCTCAGTCTGCCCCAATTGTTAGCCGCATTCAGAGGGTCCAGTTTGATGTTCTCCTTCCTGATCCAGGCTCCTATCTGGGAACTAGCCTTCAGTTTTCTTTACATTGAATGTCAATACATTTCTTTGACTGTTTGGGCCTTTGGTAAATTTGTTTACTGCCCCTATCTCTAGGCTTCCATGTGACATTTTACAAAGTAGCAATGATGGAGGAAAAACAACAACAACAAACAAAAAACAAAACAAAACAAAAAAACTTTCTTCACCTTTTTTTTTTTTTTTTTTTTTTTTGAAAAAACAAGGGTCAGGTGAGACTAACCAAGCAGTCAGGCTGTAGTCCTGCCTTTCCCAGCATAATTGATCCTTTTAACCAGCTGTTCCTCACTGTGTTGTTTTTCTGTGGCTTAGCACTCTACTTCAGATGATATTTGCTCTTTGTTTTTAAATACTACAAAGATTTGTCATGCTAACCATGAACTATGGCCCTACTCAAATACATTTAAAATGCCTTAGCTGCTACCCGCAAAGTCGAATCACAGGATTTAAGGTTGTGGATGGTGCATATGTTATTACTTTCAAACTCATGACTGCCAGTTTTTCTACTTATGTTTGAAAGCATACCCATAGATATGGTCTTTAGAGTGACACAGAATCTGTGTCTTCCAAGAAAAAAAAAAAAAAAAAAAAAAAAAAAAAAACCTCTCTTGCCTACAATTTCCCCCTTTGTTGTCTATTGGGAGCTTCAAGTGTTGACATCTGAGAGCTGAAACATGCATTTAGGGAGGTTGTGCCTATGCCTTTCAATACTGATCTGGAGACTGCAGAGGCAGATGGCATAAATCTCTAATGTCTAAATAGTGTTTCATAGCAATCCACATTTTGTCAATTGCAAACAAGATGAAGTGGAGAAAAACGTACCACTTGAAATTTTAAAAAAAAATAAACTATTGAAAACAGGAACCTAAAACTATGTGGTTTTGGACATGGGTCCGAAATTGGTCTTTCATGGGTATCAATATCCTCATACACACAATACAACACCAGAATGGCCCAAAAAACTCCTGGATTTATATCCCAAGAATTTGAGCCTATAGTTCCACCTTTCAGTGTGAGAGACTCCCTGAGCTCAGTATCTGTTAAGTCCCAGTCTCAAATTTGCTTCTCTATAGTTTCAAACTTACTATCTGTTGTCATAAGTTTAAAAATCAAATCTTTAATTGGGGACACATTATCCATCTCTTTGGAGAACATTAAACACACAATAGTATTTCAAATGAATAGCACATGAATCTGTCAGGATGGCAGACTAAATTAACCTAAATCCCTCCAGAAACAAGATCGTTAGACATGTTGGATGATATGTAGCAACAACCAAAAAATGTGAATGCCTGAGTTGAATAGCAAATTAAATCCTTAGGAAGTAAATGTAAAAATAGAGTTTGAAGTAAAAACAAGAAGCATGTGAATTAGCATTATGACCAGGCTAAGAACAGTTTATTCATATAAGAAATAAAAAAAAAAAAAAGATGATCATCATGGTGTAAGATGTGGAGGAGTAAGAGAAAGAATTAAAAGGATAAGAGAAAAAACAACGTGTTTTATGGAAAAGAATGAAGCAGCTATATTTGTCTTTACACTAATGTTGAAAACTTTAAATTGCCTTGCTTATAGATGTAAGTATTTGTAACTAACATACAGGATGATGGTATGGCAAATCTGTCAATTTTTACTTGAGTAACAAAGTTCGTGAGCGTGCGCTCACACACACACACACACACACACACACACACACACACACAAGCTTTCAAGCATATACATAAACCTCACTTGAGAAACTGAGTGGGTTTATTATTCACACAGGCCAAATGTATGCTCCCCATATGGCCCAGGATGCAGAAGTTGAGAAATTAACATAAAGCCTAGTCCTGGAAGAAAGACAATTTTAGGATTCCCAACAAAGAAAATACAATCTCTTTGAAGTTTGTTCTTACAAAAAAGTTAAGTCTCATTCACTTTGCTGCATATTTGAGCACAGAATTGCCTATTACAAAACAATCAAGGTAACCACCTGCCATAAGTGATATAAACAGGCATAATATATTAGAGGATTAACATCTCATGAATACTGCATAATGGAATAATATTTCACAACAGACATATAAAAGAATATATATATGACTTACACTTTAAAACATGGGTATAAAAATCTTAAAATAATCCTCTGGAAAAGATGCAAAAATACCAACATAAGAAAAATTAAATGCACAAAAATAAACTAAGGAATAAATCTAAGTAAAGAGAAAAATAATGAAATGGGTTATATACTTATAAAATTATTTTCAATAGAAGATATTGAAGTAGAGGGCAAGAAAGAGAAAAAGTGCTCTTAAGAGAAGTGGAGGAGAAAATATCCAGTCTACATGGAGAATGGAATCCCAGAGGGGTCAGTCGAGATGATTCTAAAAAATAATCAAATTATTATGTTCATGATAATCTTGCAGGAATGGAAATAAATCAGTTATGTTCCCATCATACATTCCATGATCTAGAAGTCATCTTAAAGTTTTCCTACTATAGATGTTATCCAGTGAAGTGTGTATGGTTCACAGTAAATCAGACAAAGGCATTATTCCACATTTACATTTTATCTTATTCTTTTATCACGGTGAAGAGACACAATGACCAAGGCCACTCTTACAAAGTAAAGCATTTAACTGGGGCTTGCATTTAATTCAAAGACTTAGTCCATTGGCATCACAACAGAGAACATATCAGAACACAGGTTGCAATGGTTTGGGGGAAGTAGTTAATTACTTTGCACCCCAATCCTCAGGGATTAGGGAGTGTGGGAGGGAAGGAGGGAAGAAGAGATAGAAGAAGGAAGACAGAGGGTGGGGCCTTGTATGGACCTCTGCAACCTAAAGCCCACCCTAATCACACACCTCCTTCAAGGACATATCTATTCCAAGAAGACCTCAGCTCATAATCCTCTCCTGATTGCTCATCAACTAGTAACTAAGCATGAAAATATTTGATCTATGGATGCCATTCTTTTTCAAACCATCACACCTTTCTATGTAGCTTCTAAAAAAAATGTTTGGATGAGAAAGAGCCAAAGTCAACTTTCCATGTCAACTTGGGACTGGTGTACTATTTGCACTAAAAAACGGTACACTTATTGTATGATTTAAAAAACTGTGTTTGAAAGGAGTAGAAAGAATTCCATCATACATTAGATGTGATTTGTTATGTTTCATTATGTATATCTATTTTTACAGGGTAATATTCTACTGTAAACAACACTAAGACTACACTGTTTCTATAGCTTTTATTTTTTATTTATTTTTATTTTTATTTTTTATTTTTTTTTTGGTGCCTCTGGAATCTCTTGTTCCTATCTATTTGCCTTTGTTGATTGGAGGCAATCAGTGGGTTAACTGCTTAACTCCATTCCTTCCCTTCACACCAACCTGTGTGCTAAATCCCTTTGTCTCTTCTCCTCTTCCTAGAAGAACGAGAGTCATGGTATAGCTTAGGTGCCTATTCTACCCAGTATAAACTCTATAAACAAATTACATCTGCAATGCTCCTTTGGCACATAACATTTTGTTATCCTCAATGTGTGTACATTGTGGGAGTATATTATTTAATCCAGGGCAGAAGATGATCAATTCTGAACTATAACTTTAACTATATAACTATAAGCAATTTAACTATGTAACTATAAGCAATTACATGCACAAAAACAAAGCAAACAACAGTTCGCTTTGGAATGGACAGACCTTATAATGCCCAAGGGGCTCAAGAACACAAAATAAAATGGTGGCCTTCAAGCAGAGAGGAGTCTTTCCTCCTTCTTCACTGTTGTCCATTATTTCCACTATAGTTTAGAACTTTCAGTTGCCTCAGATCCTTCAGGAATGAGAGCAGACCCTGTCCTTCTGGTCATAATCCTTCTGTTCTGTCAAAGGCCCAGCAATGCCTTCACATTTGCTCATGTATACCAGCACTGAAATCGTCCAGAGCAAAGCTTGTTTGGCTCCTGTGGCATCAGATGGATACATAGAAGAATGCAGGAGATGCTGTCATCATTCATGAAATGAGAGGAATTCTCCTTCTCCTCAATGGAAAATGAATTACCCTTAGGTGCCCAATACAACGAAAGAGTTTCTCTTTTCCATGTTCCACAAATGCCAGTCACCGTTTATCTACTGTTTACAATGGCTAATTTTCTCCAAAAAGATTCACAGCCTACTTTCTTCGATTCATTCACGCTTGTGATCAATTAATTTTACTGACCATGCCAACATATAATTATTTCAAATTTTATTTTTATTAATTTGTTAATGTTAAAATATAGAACATTATATTAGGACTGTATACATATATATATTATATACATATGCATAACTTATATAGTATCACTTTGCTCCACAAGAATTCAGCTTTTTAAATGGAATATGGTACCCACACACATAATTCATGAACTTGGGAAACCAAGGAAGGAAGATGAGAGGCTGAACACCAGTCTGTGTCATGTGAAACTCCATCTCACCAAACCAAATCAAAACAAAACAAAATATATGTAAGTAGTTAAACAGGCACACATAAAAAATAATGCATCAAAATATTAGACATTTACTTTATAAACATTTGCTTACAGGTATAAAATAAATTTACAAATTACATTATGCTAAATTGTAAATGTATTACATATGTATTATATATATAGAGAGAGGAGGAGAAAGACAGAGAAACAGAGATAGAAAGAGAGAGAGGGAAGAAAAGTTGTTCGGTGAAAAAAGAGTAAATATGCACTTTAGAATGCATAACAACAACAACAAATAACACCATGAAACTTCTCTTTCACACCAAGTTTTCCAAATTGAATTTTCAGAGTCATGGCAGAAACTGTTTCATTAAGCCCAAATAATTTCAGAGGATATAGGCTGGTTATACATTTATAACAAACACATACTCTTAACAAGAGGGATTTGTTAACAAAGCCCATTTAATCTTTCTTGTAGTAATCATTTGCTTTTTTTTAATTAACCGACCATTCTGATGATGCAATTACTGGTCAGAGCAATGTGAAAAACTTCATATTGGGAGAAGCATGGGAAACCAAAATAGAAATGAGATTAGGCTGTGGGAGCAAAGCGGGTGCTTGGATTATAATTGACTTCTTTTTCTTTTTCTTTGTAACTAATGCTCTACGACATCTTAATACAGCTGTATGAATTTAAAAAAAGGGGACACCTCCACTCCCTGTGCACCTGTGACTACCTACCAGATTCCTAGGAAGACAGTGGAGAACTCTGCAAGCAGCCAAGGCAAGTGGAGGCATCTGGGCTGAAAAATTGGAGTGTCTGGGGAGGTGATGCTAAGAAAGTAATCAGGTGGGTCTAGGACACATAAGCATAAGGGCTGTTAATAGCTGAGGACAGGCAAGGAAAGAGGGAAGTGCAGTGTTTACCTTGGACACACCCCTGATTGCTCCTTGTAAGGAATCAGTGCTGGCCTGGAGAGGACACTTCTCCAGGGTTCACACCTCCCTCATTTTTCTTGAAACCTTGTCTGGCTCTGCACACCTGACCCTGAACATGGCATTTAGCTTCAAAAGTGCACAGAACACCAGGCCATTATCCTTGTATAACCCTTAATGAAGTAAAATCAGGTTTCATAGAAATATATGGTTAATGTAATGAGTAGTAAAATTAGGGTTTACTCATAAAGCAAAATTCTTTTGTGCATGCATAAACATATTGTGTGTGTATATATATATATATATATATATATATATATATATATATATATATATATAATTTATCTAACATATAAAAAGTGTTATTTCTAGAAAGACTAAAAGAAAAATGGTTACTTTTACAGGCCTAAAATCAGATGGGTGTACATCTTAAAACTAGTCACTCCCTTTGTCTTGACTTGAGTAATTAAGTCTCCATGAAGCTTCCTTAATCTTGGCATCAACTCCAAAAGTCAATCTTGTTTTTCAAGAGAATGACTTGGGAAACTCATGGTCAAACTGCTGTAGCATGCGGCAAAAATAAACAAACAAACATTTAAGTACTGTGGTATGAACTTATCGATATGTGTATGCACATATATGTAATAAGATATGAGGTTCATAAACATGAATGGAATAGAGTTTCTGTCCTATACAAATTAATGGTCTATCAGGGAAAACTAGCATAGGCAGTTTATTATATAACAACCAAGAACTGAAATGGGCATGAATAAATAGCAGAGTACCATAATACACGAGTACTCAAATGTTATAAGGAAGCTTGTTATTTTGTACACCGAATAATAACAGCAGTGGTGATAATAGTAATAAAAATTAGGAAACCACAGAAGCAGCCCCAGACAGACCAGGCCACCTGGAAGGCTCATGTTGTAGGTCATATCCTGTCAGATCTTGCAGAATGTGCAGAATTGGCCATGAAGGATACTGTCTTCCGCGTTATTTCTGTAATTTTCTATCATAAAAATAAAATCCAAAACGGAGGTTTAAAAAAAGTGTTGGGGAAATGGCCCAGGAATAAAGCAAGGGGTGGCTTTTTATATGATTAATGCATGGCATGGTGCAAAACGCACGAGAGGAGAGCTGCAAGGCACCCTACACCCTTAACAAGAAGCCATGGGCAAGCTTTCTGCTTAAATCCTCTAATCCTATTGATCCTGCCTGGACAGCAGCGGGGCTGGTCCTCAACACAGAACGGTGGCGATCGGCAGCAAGTGCACACGGCAGGCGCTCCACGCTCCAGGAAACTTAATCATATAACCCTCTTCATTACTCACGAAATCACTGGCTGTCAATACTCCAGCCACGGCCTCCCTGACTACTGCTGTTTAAGAACCTGTCAATCTTCTCCTGCGATTTTGCCAAGCAAATTCACTCAGAGCTATTTACAGGCAGTAGTATCTCGGGTGATAGCATTGCTCCCTTCCTGTGGAACAGAAACAGGAAAACAAAACTCCTTCCAAGCGTTATTCTGGCATTCTCCTCGCAAGAGGCAAAGGGCCTTCCTTGTGCTGAGCAGGAATGGAGGTACAAACGCAATCCCGCATGTATGTTAAAAGTCAGGACTGATTTTTTTTTTTTATATAAAGAACATATTGGCTTTTTCTGTGTTCACAGACATAACATTAACCATGCATCATTATTGTCTTCTTCATCTTCAGCTCCATGTACAGCATGTTATCGTGGATCCTCAGAGCAACCTTATGGATTTAATATTATCCCACTTGTGCTAAGATGAAGAAAATATCCTCAGACAGAAATCATTCCTGAGCAGGTATCGTGTAACAGAGAAGCCCAGCGCAAGATAAAGTCGAGAGCTGTTTGGAGTCTCCACATATAAGTGGAGTTTCATCAGTTATCCACATGGCCATTATTAACACAGACATAAAAACCTCTTCTCTGTTACTGACCTTAGATCATACATAGGTAAACTGGTTCATCAAGTACAACTTTCCAGAAACCGTGATGGGTTTATCTTAGAGAGTATTTAGAAAAACACAAATGTTGTTTGTGCCGTGTTCCACTGAATGTTTAGTAAGAGATACGAAGCACCTTCTGAAACTTATATTTTTCACAGGTAAACTAAATTTGTACACCCATGCTGCTTTCTTCCCCCATCCACCTCCCTCTTTACACCCCACCCTCCCTTCCTTCTTTCCTTTCTTCCTCCCTTCCTCTCTTCCTTGTCTGATAATGAATTCATTTTTCTTTGTGTTTTCTTTCTTTTCTTTTTTTCTTTTTTTGGTTTTGCAAGACAGGGTTTCTCTGTAACTTTGGAGCCTGTCTTGGAACTGCCCCTCGCAGAGCAGGCTGGCCTTGAACTCACAGAGATCTGCCTGCCTCTGTTCCTTGAGTGCTGAAATTAAAGAAGTGTGCCAGCACCCAGCATGAATCCATTTTTCTAAGCAAATGCTTCATGTACGTTGGTATCGACTATGCTATTTATTTCCAACAAATAACTCCTTTCTAGACTATTTGGTCAGCTATTTCTTTATACCATAAGCACACTGGAAAGAATTATTCCTTCTTCTTAGCCCTAAGCAAGCTTCCTTTTGTTTTAATTTCAGGCATGACACCAACTACAGAGATGTTCAGGTAGCATCCTGATCATCACTATTCTCAACTACTTCCCTGCCAATTAGGTACCATTTGTCATTTTGACAACATTCTTATAG
Source organism: Arvicola amphibius (assembly GCF_903992535.2). NCBI lineage: Eukaryota > Metazoa > Chordata > Mammalia > Rodentia > Cricetidae > Arvicola > Arvicola amphibius. Next base: position 794,920 of record NC_052061.1, on the reverse strand, counting down.
ACTTCTATATGCTGGTCTTATGGTAGGCAATATTTCAGGATATAATTTCCTCAGAATTGCTCTTCTCTTTGCGTAAGCAATTTAAAGAGAGCTGGGATTAACCTTGTTCATAGGGTGGCTTTTTTCTTTGTGTTTGTTTGTTTTTCAAGACAGGGTTTCTCTGTGAAACAGTCCCAGCTGTCCTGGAACTCCGTTTGTAGGCCAGGATGGTCTCAAACTCACAGAGATCCGCCTGCCTCAGCTTCCTAAGTGCTGGGATTAAAGGCATGTGCCACCACTGCCTGACTTTGTAGGGTGCCTTCTTAAATTATTTGACACACAATGTGATCTCAAGTGTAGGAAAACAAGCAAAAGGAAGACATTAAAGTAAAATGGGGGCTTGCATTCAATTTCACAAGATTTCTATTTCCAACCTTCTGTGAAATAATTTGTAAAACCAAGATTTGTGGGGTTTTCTCATTTGAAATGGTTTGTTCTCACTGCCCATCTCAGGATAAAGCCCAAACTCCTTCACTTACTGAAGAAGTCATGGTTTCCCCACAGCCCATAGATCCTCAACCCTTTCTTGCTTCACAGAGATGACTGCTGAGCTCCAAGTAGACCTGGCATCACTTGAAGTGTAGATGCACTACCTAAGGTCTATGGCATTAAGCAGTGTACTTCCTCACCCATGATATGCCTCCTCTGTGCCCAGTTTCTGCTTTCACATAGATCTTTCGATCTATACTGCACAAAACTTTCCAGTGTTTATAGATAGGAAGTTCTGTTTGTGTATCTTCCTTGTTCATTCATTTAATTGAAAAAAACATTTATGGAAATCCATAGGTAAACAAAATAAAGTATATATTCTTAGATCAGAAAAAATTCATAAACCCATTAGCATGATACTTTTGATATCAGGTGATTGTGAAGTTAGAGTATTAGTAGAAAAAGGCAGAAGTCTACTATACAGTAAAAGGGTTAAGGAAATTACTTTCTGGGTGGAAAAGATCAGTATTGGTTGTTAGGTTAATAATGTTTGAGATATAGAGGACAGCAGGTTTAAAGTCTCTGAGAAGAAAGTGAGCATCATTAATCAAGGGTCAAGAACAGATTCAATGTGATGTTCATTATACAGGAATTCATATCTTAAATTCTATATGGCTTCATTCTGCTTTGATCCCTATTTTTTAATATTCATTATGCCATACACTTACAAGTTTGGGGATCAAAGATAATGGTTGGAGAAAAACTACATGTTTTTGTGTCTATAACCTATCTATTATAAGGACTCCCTGAGATCTAGAGCCAAAGTTGAATATGTATATTGGCTGGATGCTACCTGACTTGACACACAAAAAAAAACATACTTGATAATTGAATTGAAAGACAGATAAAAAATTATTAAAGATAATTAAGTTGAAAGATAGATGAAAAAATAAACAAATTTCTTAATATTGTCTTAATGGAAATTACGGTATAATTTTAAATGGAAGCTAACTGTAAAAAATACTATACAGTCCTAACCTGGCTTACATTATGGAGATAAAAAGAAAGAAGCAAGATGCTGCATTCATCACACTCTGTCCTGTTTTCACCTCATTGACCAAGGCCATGCTTTCCTCCCCAGGGCATGGGTCGTTTGTGATTATTCGTACTTCATGTTGGCATCACCAAATGCTGTGACGAGACTGCACTATTTGCTGGATAGTGGCTAATCCTTGGTTTCTTTTGCTGCCACCAAGATGAACAATACAAGCTGTGAAGGAGATCAGAAATGAAGCAAGTTCTCAGCAGGAGGCCAAAGAAAACATATTTTGTATAGTCTTTATCAAATCCCTGGATTCTACATCTGGATTTAATTTAAGACTAAAAAATGAACTGAAGAAATTATTTGGTGTTCACAATTTCAATGGACAAATTCTTATAGCATAAATATGCATTCGTAATAAATTAAACCTCTTTTTAAAACCTGCTTTCTGTGTGTGTCTGTACCCTTCACCTGATGTATTTTCTCATTTACTGTGACATCAGAATGAATACTGTGAGCTTTATTTTCTTCCATTTTCATACCAGAATAATGAAACTTGCAAGAGTTTAATACACACAGCTGTTTTGGTCTCTGTTCTGTTGCTGAAGAAGACACTCTATTACCAAGGCAACTTTGATAAGAGAAAGCATTTAAACAGGGGATTGCTTACAGTTTTAGAGGCTTATTCCATTATCATCATGGAAGGGAGCATGGTAGCATGCTGGCAGGCATGGTGATGGAGAAGTATTTGAGAACCCCATTCTGAAGAGAGAGGTGGGGCGGAGCGACCTGGCCCTGACATGGGCTTTTGAACCTCAAAGCCTGTCACCAATGACACATTTTCTCCAACAAAGTAACTCCGAACCCTTCTTCTAATCCTATCAGAGTTCTACTCTCTGGTAAATAAGCATTTAAATATATAAGCCTAGGGGTACATATTCAAACTACCATAATACCAAAGGCAATAATGACTCTATGGAATGATGGAATATCATGTCAGTATATTGACTTGTGTTTACAAAAGCATTGCCCACAAATTCAATTTCTGTAACTGAAAACTGGGATTATCACCTTAATTTCACAAAGCCATTGTAAAGACTTAGCTAGAACTCTTATAAATTATAATGCTGAAAAAATCAAAAGAATACATCTTTTATGAAAGACAATTTTACTACTTGGTGCCCAAGAGGTTACCTTTGCTCCAAACATCTTCCATTGTTCTCCCAGAGCAGTAACCAACATTTCTCCATATTGTTTCTAGGATTTGAACCATGAGACATTGTGCTTTGGTGATTCAGTATTTCTTACCAAGTGAACGTAGCTGTGGACTCAACTCTCTTCCTTCCCCTGCCCTTCTCTCTTTCCCTCTTTTCCCCTCATCTTCTGTCTTTCTTGAAAGGATCACCCCATGTGGCAAAAATGTGGCCCTAAACCTGATTATTTCTGCCTCTGTTCTCCATTCCAGTATTGGGGTTACAGAAATGCACCATTATTATCCACACATAACTGCTGATTCTAACTTTCTAACTCTATGCTCCAGTGCTATAAGCTATAAGCTTTAAGTAAATCAGCATTATTTTTACCTCATCTCGGAGACTACAGGACAAGTGTTTCCCTATCAGGAACCCAAGTCAATATTCTACTCTTGTGTATTCCTAGACTATGTTGCTCAGTCACAATTCTGACTTTTCTAGTTTATGCTGGAAAATGCATGTCCTTTACAATGTCAATTCATTGATGCCTTCTCTCTTGAAAACCTAAGAAAGGATGAATAGGATAGAAAAGATGATTAAGGTTCGACTGTCATTCCTGTTTTTTTTTTTTTTAGCATAGTGATTTATTTGAAGATCAGTGTATTTTTTTAAAGATTATTGTCTGCCCCCAGTTACAAGTAAAAGGCATAGGGGAATGACCTCCGTGGGAGTGGGTCCAAGGCAAGGACCTTTGTGGGAGCAGGCCCTGGCCACTGACCTCCTAGCCACAGACCTCTGCAGGACCAGGCCTAAGGAAGGGACCTCCAATGGAGCAGGACAGAGCCAGTGACCTCTGCAGGACCAGGCTCGAGCCAGTGACCTCTGCCAGAGCAGACCTGAGCCAGCGACCTCCATCAGAGCAGGTATGAAGGAACAACATCCTAGGGAACTGGCCTGAACCAGTGACCTCTGTGGGACCAGGCCCAGCCCAACAACATCTGCAGGAGCAAGCCTGAGCAAGTGACCTCCATGGAACCAGTCACAGGCTAATGATCTCTGCGGGAGTAGGCCCGAGCCAGGGATATCTGTGGGAACAGGGTCAAGTCAGCAACCTCCACCAAAGCAGGCCAGAGAGAGTGACCTCTGCCAAAGCAGGAATGAGGGAGTGAACTCTGAGGAAGCAGCCTCAGATAGTGACCTCTGTTGGACCTGGCCCAAGCTAGTGACCTTCACAATAGCAGGCCTGAGCAAATGACCTCCACGGGACTAGTCCCAGGCCAGCGATCTCTGTGGGAGCAGACCCAAGCCAGGTACATCCATGGCAGCAGTCCCAAGCCAGAGACCTCTGCTGGAGCAGGTCAAAGCCAGAGACCTCTGCTGAAGCAGGCCTGCAACCTCTACCATAGCAGGCCCAAGTCAGTAACCTCCACATGGGAGCATGCCTGAGAGAGCGACCTCCTCTAGACCTGAGCTAGTGACCTCCACAGGAGCAGGCCCAAAAAAGTAACTTCAATGGAAGCAGGCTCAAATGACCTCTCAGATTGCAGAACAATTTCTCGGAGAGCAAAGCCACATCTAGGAATGCTGAGTGACCTCTGACTGGACTGGAACACTAGCCTCAAGACCACCGTGAGAAACAATCATCTGAGCCTTGGATTCACTGGCACTTGGAAGAGTGATCACCAGGGACATGACCACAACTACACAAATCAGAGAGAAATAATGGGTAGACCAGGTAGACAAGACCAAACCCCCAAAGAGCAACATAATGCCAACGAAAACTAGTGGACCTAAAACAGCAAGACTTGAACACCCCAAAACAGATGAAGCAGAAGAAAATGATCTAAAAATTAATGTTTGGAGAATGTTTGAGGCCCTTAAAAAAGAAGTGAAAAATTCTCTCAGAGAAATAGAGAAAAACACAAACAAAAAATTGGAAGAAATCAACAAATCTCTTTAAAAAAAACTAATGAGAGCTCAGTCTGGTGTCCTCTTATCTTGAATTAAAAAATGAGAAAAAAAAAACTAATGAAAAGCAATCAAACAGGTGAGAGAAATGATTCAAGACTTGAAGCTGAAATAGAGACTAAAGAAAACACAAACCAAGGGAATTCAGGAAATGGAAACATGGGAAAATGATCAGAAACCATAAGTACATAAACAGCAGATTATAAGAGATGGAAGAGAGAATCTCAAGCATTGAAGATATGATAGAAAAATAAGATTCATCAGTCAAAGAAATTATTAAATCTAACAGAAGCTTAACATAAAATATCTAGGAAATATGGTACACCATGAAAAGACCAAACATGAGAAAAATAGGGATAGAAGAATGAGAAATCCATCTTGAAAGCACAGAAAATATATTTTCCAAAATCATAGAAGAAAATTTTCCCAACCTAAAGAGAGATATGAATATGAAGATACAGAAAGCTTACAGAACACCAAATAGAGTGGACCAAAAATAAAAGAAAGCTTGCCACATATTAATCAAAAGAGTAAAAATACAGAATAACGAAAATATTAAGATCTGCAAAGGGAAAATGCCAGGTAACATATAAAGGTAGACCTATCAGAATTATAAATGACTTCTCAATGGAAACAATAAAAGCCAGGAGGTCCTGGTCAAGAGTTATGCAGACATTAAAAGACCACAGATGCCAGTTCAGACTACTATACCCATTCAACTTTTATATATTTTGGGGATCAGACCTTTGTCTGATGCGGCGTTGGTGAAGATCTTCTCCCATTCAGTAGGTTGCCTTTTTGTCTTAATGATAATGTCCTTTGCTTTACAGAAGCTTCTCAGTTTCAGGAGGTCCCATTTATTCACTGTTGCTCTTGTCTGTGCTACTGGGGTTATACGTTGGAGGTGGTCTCCTGTGCTCATGTGTTGCATCCTTAGGCATCAGAAATGCTCAACATCCTTAGGCATCAGAGAAATGCAAATCAAAACATCTCTGATAATCCATCTTACACCTGTAAGAATGGCCAAGATCAAAACACTGATGACAACTTATGCTGGAGAGGATGTTGGGTAATGGGAGTAGTCCTCCAGTACTGATTAGAGTGCAAATGTGAACAGCCACCTGGCAAATCAGAAATAACGATTTTTGAGAAATAACGATTTCTCAAAAAATTAGGAAACAACTTACACCTAGACCCAGCAATACCACTTTTCAGTATATACCCAAGGATGCTCAATCATACCATAAGGACATGTGCTCAACTATGTTCATAGCAGCATTATTCATTATACCCAGAACCTGGAAACAAACTTAATGCCTCTTGACTGAAGAATGTATAAAGATGTGGTACACAGCGGGAAAAAAAAAAAAAAAACTAATGATATCTTGAAATTTGTGGGCAAATGGATGGGTCTAGAAAACATCATATTGTGTGAGGTAACACAGACCCAGAAAGAGAAATGCAATATGTACTCGCTCAGAAGTAGGTTTGAGACATAAAACAAAGAAAACCAGTCTACAATTCACAATCCCAGAGAACTTAGACAACAAAGAGGACCCTAAAAGAGACATACATGGATCTAATTTATATGGAAAGTAGAAAAAGACAAGATCTCCTGAGTAAAATGGGAGTGTGGGCATCATAGGAGAGGGCAGAATGGGAGAGGATATATATATATATATATATATATATGTATGTATGTATGTATATATATATACATATATATGTGTGTGTGTGTGTGTATGTACATATATATATAGCTCAACAAAAACAATAAAAAAGAATAGTGATTAGAAAAGTTATTTTTCTTAACAGTTTATAGCTCTCAAAAACACTACAATATGTTGCCTCCTAATACAATGCTAAGTGTACTTACTGATCTTTGAATTTTTTCAAAAAGAGTCTTTAAAAATAACAAGGAAGGTAAACAAGAATGCTCTTTTAATGTATTTTATTTTTAATATGTTTGGCATATTTGCAACAATTGGCATTTACTGTTGAGTAATAAGATACAGTTCTGGGTTTATCTGATAATATGATTTTATACATTTTAGAAATTACTTATTGTTATTAATCTTTTATAATTTCTTATCACTTTTCAGTTTTAATCCTAATATACTTTTTGACTGATTATGTATATTTTTGGTTTGCCCTGATATCTAATCTCTTTTTTTATTTTAGCACTCTTTGAAGAAAAATAACTTTTTGGATGGCTTACATAAAAATTTGAAGAGTAAAATAATGTTCATGGAACTAAATGCTTCAAATTATGAAAAGGTCAAGTCTTGGCAGACTGCATAAGGGAGAAGATTGGAGAAATCTGAAGGTTATACCATCGGAATTAATTCTGCTATTCATTGATTTCTCAGCTTTCATTCATGTTGATATTCTTATTAAACTTGTGTGGGATGTTTACCATCTTCCAGATCTGAAATGCAGAATTAGGAAGTATTTTAGAAATGTATTTTTTTCTGAAAAAGTCCATCTGGTAATGTGAAGTAAAGTATGCAAGCTTGTTTACTGTTTTTATAAGTGGCTTTAGGAAGCCAGTCTCTTGCTTATTTGTTGTTATTGGTTACTATTGATACATTCTCGTTTACAGTCTCCTTAATATTTTGTGTATCTGGTTGGATTTATTTCCCATCACCTTTTGATTGATCAACTATCAAACTTCAGTCTTCCTTCTAAGTATACTTTTTGTCTATTACCTCAGCTCTTCCAAATGACCTCTGTATTAATAGTTATTTCATGAGCCAGGACTAAAGTTTGGCAAATCATAGCTTTCTAATAGCTAATTTTGAAGTGTGGTTTGGCCTCAGACTCTGTTTCTGGGATTTTGGGCACCCAGAGAGCATTTAAGTTTAATCCAAATACAGAGACAGAAGGTAAAGTCATTCGGGCTTTTTGACATCTACTTGTTATTAATATTTTGAGTGCATGATCTCAGCACTTCTGTTTTAAATTGACCAAATTGACTAAAGGAATGAAGGCAGAGTGAAGCAAAAAAAAAAAAAAAGAGAGACAAAAATTAATCAGCTAGCTGGGCGGTGGTGGCGCACGCCTTTAATCCCAGCACTCGGGAGGCAGAGGCAGGCGGATCTCTGAGTTCGAGGCCAGCCTGGTCTACAAGAGCTAGCTCCAGGACAGGCTCTAGAAACTACAAGGAAACCCTGTCTCGAAAAACCAAAAAAAAAAAAAAAAATTAATCAGATACTCAGACTTTTGGAGATGTGACTTTGTCTTTCCAGCCTTCAAACTTTAGACTCAAGCAAATCTGTATCATCATTACAGATCTGAGATGCTTCTGCAAGTAATTTATAGCACTTGTAGAATTCTAAAAACTAGAATAGTTCACTTTCTAGTTTCAACTAAATGACAAGTTACCCATAACTACTAGTCCTGGTGCATATTAATTAACTGTAACTTAACTATCAATATAAAGGTTAGATTTGGTATATGTTTATACTTTATCATGATAAAACATACTTGAACTTCCTTACTGAAAAAGATAAAAGATATCTAAAAGACATGTTCAAAGCAGCAGTAATATAATCTAACAGTTTTCCTTAAGGTAAATGCAGAGTATATATATCTGAGCCTACCTGTTTTCTTCCACAGAAAAATAAAAGTATTTACACTTTTAATTGTGAGTACTTTAAGAGGGAGAAAGTGATTTGGGATGAATACTGAAAATAGACCATGCTCTTTATCTTAATTTTCTGTGTTAGTTTTATTGAGTCATTTCTGCTCTATAGTTTAGTGTATAAGACAAGGATCTATTTTACGCTCCTTAATTTTAAAAGTGCAGAATGTATGTATATCTCTTTTGTTCCTCAACTTTGATTAAAGTCTTCCAATACTCCATCAGGAATAGAAAATGATATAAGACTGTACCATGAACATGGTGGTTCTGGTCTCTTCGAACAAATAATTCCTTCTAGACCCAGGCACATAAAACCGAGTCCCATGCAATGCAGTGCCATGTGATCACCAATCCAGAGCTCCATGAATGTTCAACTTTAAAACACCGGGTAGTGGTGGCAGGCTTTAAATCTCAGCAATTGTGAGGCCGAGGCAGGCAGATCTTTGTGAGTTCTAGGTCAGGCTTTCTACAAGAGCTAGTTCCAGGGCAGCTAGGGCTGTTACACAGAGAAGCTCTTTCTCGAAAAACCAAAACAAACAAACAAACAAATATAAATAAAATAGAGGGACATTCCTTTGGAAGACATCCCTCATAAAGTACACAGAATAGAGGCTTGTATTCAAGAACATCCTAGTCTAAGGATAAGAAACTCCACTCTCTTAAACCTGAATAATGTATTTTTTTGTTAATAATACCATTTCTTTACATTATGTTTACTATATTGTCTTTTTTCTTTTTTAATTTTTTATTTTTTTTTCCATTCAAAAATTTATACTTCCTCCTCTCCTCACATTCTTCTCCCACTCCCCCACTTACCCTCTCCCTCCCTAAGAGAGGGCAAGGAACACTGCCCTGTGGGAAGTCCAAGGCTCTCCCCCCTCCCCTACATCCAGGCCTAGGAAGCTTTGCATCCAAATAGACTAGAGTCCCAAAAATCCAGTACTTGCAGTAGAAACAAGCCTATAGTTCCTAAGCCTAGAGAAGCCAAATAACAAGGTGAACCCAAAGAAAAACATGTATAGATCCTCCTGGAAATTGGAAGCAAACAAGATTGCCAAGCAAAAGTTGGGAACATGGGGGTGGGGGTAGGGGTGGGAGTGTGGTTGTGGGAAAGGGAGAGGAGGAGAGAGAAGGGAGAAAGGAAAGTGTGTAGAGAGCTTAGGGGAGTGGGAGGGTGGAGATAGAGGAAGGGCGGATATAGGAGTAGGGAAGAAGATATCTACATTAAGGGAGACATTTTAGGGTTGGTTCTAGAGGGGATCCCAGGTGTCCACGGGTATGACCCAGATAGGTCCTTGGACAGCAGAGCAGAGGGTGCCTGAACGGGCCTTGCCCCACTATCACACTGATGATTATCTCGAATATCACCATAAAATCTTTGTCTGGCTATAGATGTAGATAGAGACAGAAACCCTCATCAGAGCAACAGACTGAGCTCCCAAGGTCCAATTGAAGAGCAGAAGGAGGGAGAAGATGAGCAAGGGAGTCTGGACTGCTATGGGTTGGCCCACCCACTGAGGCAGTGTTCCTGTTCTAATGGGAGCTCATCAAATCCAGCTGGACCAGGACTGAATGAGCATGCGATCAAACTGGACTCTCTGAATGTGGCTGACAATGGGGGCTGACTGAGAAGCCATTGATAAAGGCACTGGGACTTGTTTCTACTGCATGTATTGTCTTCTTTCTTTATTCCATTTATTCCCATATTGTACATCATTTCTCATAACCCCAGGCCTTTCAGAGGAAACAGGGCCCTGTGCATGTTCTTGCTCTATTTGCTTTGTTTATAGCTTGTCTCCTCATGTCCTTGTACAACAAGAACTTAGTGAGCATTTAAGAAAGATTTAAAATCTCTGATAAATATGAAAAGAAGGAGATGTTAAAACTATACAACGCATGCACATTCTTACTATGAGAGACATAGACACATTGTGACATTGTGTGTGTGTATCTGTGATTTAGGATGCAATGTACTATTGTATTTAATAAATCATGATGAGCAAAGAAAAGTTGCTTGTAATTTACTAAAATAGATTATTTTAATGATTTATAACTATTTTGTTTTAGAATACAACGGTGGCTGAATAACATAACAATATGTAAAACTATTCAATTACTGTAGTCTCTGAAGTAGACCAAACATAACACAATGCTAGTTTTTCATTAAATTCCCAACCTGATCTTTGTAAATAAATTATCTTACCAGTTACAAAGAATGTCTTTGGTATTGTTTTGATTTCCAGGAATGTAGAATTTGTGATAAGGATTTGAATGTGGGGTGTTTAGTTAAAAATTATCCTAGGAATTGAGAATGAGAGGTAGGAAAAGAAGAGCTGAAAAATAAAAAACAATCCATAAAAAGGTACAGTCATTGTTGAGCATAGTTCTGTGGTCACTGGGCCTTGATAATATCAGCACCTCCAGAGAAACACACAGAAAAAAAGTGTATTGGAAGTTTTCACTTGAAGTATGGAATTCAAAAACATTTATCCAGTAGGGTGTTTCTTACTACCTCCATTCCATTTTACCATAAGTCAGGAAATGCCCCATCGGGAAATTTTCTGACTTGGAAGAATTGTGCTGGGGCTAGCTTCATCAAACAAGATTCAGAGCAGGAAAAGAAGCTCAATAGCTCCCTTCCTTGGACTGAACGATAATCAGCAATGAAAGGAGTGTCTGCTTCAGTACCTGCAAGTTAGGGTGACATCAGAATACTGGAAGGAACAACAGCTGGATCTTTATGTTCGTCTACCTGAAATCTCACAACAGTTAATACACGTTTTTAAAATCCCAGCATTATATGTGAGGCCAGTAGGGTACAAAGAAGACTTTTAAACTTCCGATCACACAGAAGTTTCAGATTAAACCAAGTGGGGCTCAAAACAAAACACAGATACTTGAATATGAAAAATGGACTTGTAAGGAGTGGAGGGGATTGAAGGATGTAATGGATACAAGAGAGAGTAGGGGGCATTAGAAATCAATACTGACTTTAGACATGTACAGAAATGTCAACAAACAAACAAATATATCCAAATTTAAATAAAAAAAGAGAATCACATCATCAATTATTTTCTTATATGAACATAATTTAAAAGTAAATTTTAACATGATTATATCGTGATAAAAATGTGATTAAGCCAATGAAAATGAAAACTAACTTTCTCAAAGTCAAATATTAAGTAGTAAATATTCTCCGACTTTTATATTGATTCTTCTGTCAATCAAGATGATGAACAGCTAAAGGATATTTGATAAAATTAGCTGAATGTAAAAGCAATAAAAACAAACAAAAGAACAAAAAATTAGCTGAATGTAAGTAACAGATTTTAATCCTTAAAACATCTAACAGGCAGACATACCTTCAAACTTACAGTCTGAGCATGTGAAAGGGACATTTATGATGGAGAGGTATGCAGGCCATCTATGTGTTTTTATCTATTACTTATGGGTCCATAAATGTAATTATTTTTTTTGTTTTTTTCGAGACAGGGTTTCTCTGCAGCTTTAGAGCCTGTCCTGGAACTAGCTCTTGTAGACCAGGCTGGTCTCGAACTCACAGGGATCATAAATATAATTATTGTCTCAAGTTTTGTTCTTTTAATTGACTTTGGTCATGCTTGCATAAGCTCACATAAATATTAAGGGCATACATTAGCAACAGAGATTTTTGTTTCTTTCTCTGTTGGACTATCTATTTTTAAAGCAAAAGAATGCAGTTGAGAATTAAATAAAGTAGTTAAGAGTTTTTATCTATGAGTCAGGAAGGAATATTCAGGGTTTATGAGCACTTGTTGCTCCTGCAGAAGACATGGGTTCAATTCCCAACATCCACATAGGAGCACAAAGCCATACATAACTTCAGTTCCAGGGGCTCTTATATAATCTTACCTAGACAGGCACCATGCACTCACATTGTGCACATACATGTATGAAGACACAATAGTCATCAGTAAAATCATATAAATAAATTCTTTTTAAAAATGTATTCATTAGGATAATGCAAGCACATGATATAAAGTATGCATAAAAATAAGTAAAGTTGGTATTCAATTACATCTCTTATCAGAAATGAGGAATAGAATTGTGTTTCAAGGATCCTCTAAGTCAAAGAAATATGGTCAGAAAGAAATTGAATGAGAAGAACCACGTCAATTCTTTTTCAGGATTAAAAAACAACAACAAAATGCCTGTATTTCCAGAATATTGGCTTTGATAATTGAAAAATACCATTTGCCTTTACATTGTGCAGAAATAGAAAAGGGACTTTCGTTAAAACTCATATAAAGCGAACAGCTGAGGAGACCTGCTGCAGAAAAGACAAAAAACGAGGAGAACAAAAGACAGTTGTCACTGCTGTGAGGCTGGCTTGAGGGTAGTGTTCTCACCTCACTATTAAACTTAGCTACCACTAGTATGGTCACTTACAGATTCCACTTACAATTTAGAAAGTCACACTAAATGAAATGATTATTTGTTTTTCTTCTGGTCTCTGAGACTGTACTGAGAGAAAATACCCTGTGGCTAATATATTGCAGCCAAGTTCATCAGTGTCTATTGCTGGGGTGGGGTGAGCGGAATAGTCTTGCAGAACTAAGAACTATACTGAGCAGGAAGAAAGAAAGTAAGTGCCTTGGGGCCAATGAAACTGAGGGAAGCCAGGCACCAAGTACTCTGGAGATATTGATGATTCCGTTGTGTCAATAAAAGGAGTCATTAAAATACTGTATAATTCCTTCTTTCGTGTCCCACACTTCTCATCTAGAGGACTGACCTTATCCATGAGATATCGCATAAAATATCCACAGTCGTGTGTATAAATCAACCACAGTGAGTTGGGAAAATCTATTATGAATCGCTGCTATATTTTTGAAGCAACTGATGTCATAGAGTGGAAGTATTTCTGTGCACGAGGACGACATGTAAATGGAAGATAATAAAAACCTTGTTGGGCTCTTTTTAAAGTTTATGTGCCTTCTGGAGACAGAGAAGACAAAATTCACATATTAAAAATGAGAGAGCTTCTCTTAGCAACAATATGCAGCACGTTCTTTATCTCCAAACTTTATCATAGAGTTTAGTTGAAGTTACCAATGTGAAAGACAGTAAGAAAATCTTCAAAAAAACAGTTTCAGAGATTTTTGGTTTGTAAAATGGGTTCGGTGTCATTTGTTTTGATTTTGACGTTTATAGAAACACATGTAATTGTGGCTAGATGAATAATTTGGAAGTTATTTTAATAGAAATGGAAAAGCTAATCCTTTCTGCTTGGTATTTAAAGACTTCAATATCTATTTATCTTTATATAATTTCTGTCTCTCTCTCTCTATATATATATATATACATATATATTATATGCATTTATATGTCTATTTATCTACCATGTATCCACTCTTGTTACATAATAGTATTTTAAGTTTTCTAATAATAATCTATAGCTGGTGTCAAAAAGAAAGATGCTTGATAGTCTTTATTTGCCCAAGAGGAAGCTAATTTTTGCATCCATGCCGTTAATGCAAATCTGGTTCATTTATTTTATTAAAGGACATGTTAGAATTCATTCTTGAAATTTTTGAGAAAGAATGGACCATGCAATTACAATACTGTTGGAGCCACAAGTTTCACACAGTAAATGTACAGCTGTCAGATTTCTAGATAGATCAACTTATGGGCGACCTGACTGTAGAGCTTCGGGAACTCTTATCTTTTGGATAACTCACTATCAATTCTGTAGAAATCTTGTAAAATCATGGCATTTCTCCCTTCAAAATGGGACGCATTTCCAAAAATGCCTCAGCAGTGTAACTTCCTCCTGTACGAGCAACGAAATGACCTTCCTTGATTCCTTACAGCGGTAACATTCACTCTTTGTTCTAATAGACAAATCTACATAATTTTAATCTCCCACAATTACTTTTGCTAATAGACTACATAGGAATTTTAAAAAGATAGGAAGACAATATGCCTGATTCTACTGACTGAAAGGTCTGGGCATCTCCAACGCTGGTTATCACAGTGGAGATTGGCATGAGGGGAGTGGCTGAGTCCAGGGCTCAGGGACTTTTAGTGTTCTTATTGATGTGGAATTCCCCTAGGTATGCTGTGAATATGTTTTATTGCCATTGGTTAATAAAAAAGCTGATTAGGCCAATGACAGGGAAGAATATAGCCATGCTGGAAAAAAAATATAGACAGAGAGTCGGCAGAATCAAAAAGAGGCCATGTTGCTGCCAAAGGAGAAGTACACGGCAGAACCTAGGAGCCGTACAGGTAGGCCACAGTCTCGTGCTGAAACAGATTGAAACAAATTTCAATCTGTTTAATTTCAGATGTAAGAGCTAGCTAAGAATACACTAGAGTCATTGGGAAAGCAGTATTGGAATTAATACAGTTTTTGTGTGATTATTTGGTTTTGGGTGACCAGGCAATTAATGAACAGTCTCCTCCTACATCTTATCGAATGGTGTAGGATGTCAGGCATTTGGCTTAGATGCTGGCTCTTCCTTGGTGTTGTAACTTTTTTTCGGAGGTATGATTTGTCAGATTCTACCTGTGTTTTTGTGATTCTGAAATGCTTGCTGATATCATTGCTTTTGCCTTTGAAATTTTTTTATTTTTTTTCTCATTTTTTTATTAAAAATTTCCATCTCCTCCCCTTCTCCTCCCCCTTCCCTCCCCTCCCTTCCACCCATACCCCCACTCCGCCCCTCTCCAAGCCAAAAACTAGTTCTGTAAAACCTAAAACCCAGGTGAAGATCACATTTCTTTTTGCTTCTTCGCCCAAAGAATAAAGAACATGCAGAGGTAAATTGCTTCAGTTAATTTATTTCATTTACCCTCAGACCCTATTGGTCAGATTTTTGACTGCTATAGTGAATCTTTCAGAACTGAGAGGTTTAGTGACCTTGACCCCAAAATAATCTCGATACACTTCTATGGGGATCATGCATCAGACTTTTCTATTTAAGTTTCTATCCCCCTGATCTAATCAAAGTTAGTTTACCCCTGTGAGTGACATTTGGGAATCAGGAGTTCTGACTATAAGAAATCAAGGCAAATATTCATGTATTCACTATATGGTTCCTCACATAGAAGGACATTCATGGAAAGTAGTGGTTTAGTGCTTTTACACAAACAACTTCAGAGCAAGTGTGATGCACAAAAATCTTAAAGTATTCTGATCTCATTTAATCTGTTATAGCTCTTAGGGAGCACCACAGCCATCAAACAGCAAATGAAATGCTGATCATTCCGCTAATTAGCATTGCACTACCTAACTTATTGAGGAGACAAGTAAATTGCATGAATTAAGAAGTTGCTTTTGATCTAATATAAGGAGTTACATTTCTTGTAAGTGTAATATTCTATACATCAAGTCGAAATAATTGTCTAGGAACTAAAATTTATACAAAGAAAAGTCCTATGGTTATGAAACATAGGTACTTTAGGTTCTCTGGTCATCCCCAAATCCTCATGATGTTAATTGAGAGTAAATTCGCCCTTCAATCAGAAGAACACGTGACTCTGTTTAAGCTAACCAGAGTATCATAACCTCACAACTTTATACATGTGGTGAAAAATTCATAAGAACCGTCCATATAATTCATGTCCAGATACATGAAAGCATTTATGCAAGGAACATTGTGAATGTTTTTGACACATTGAGGAAATGTACTGAAAAGAAACCAGGTTCTGAGGACATTTTTCACATTTTTCTCATGGAACTCTTCATGAATGTGGAAAGTAATGGAGGTATTTTATGATGTTCACCCAATTACCTATAGTAATATTAAAAACTAATATAGAATACCTGCTTTTTCAAAGATCATCTATTACTCATCTTTCTTTGTATACTTCTCTTAACCTAATTTTTGATGCATATAAAAGTAACCCTCTTAATACTATAGTATGTCTTGAATTTCTGTTATCTTTTGTGCAAACCTAACTAATATTGGAATATGTTCCTCTTTTGTTTTAAATCAGTTCAATGAAAATAATAGAGGGAGTTCGAAAGCAACCTCATGCCTTTGTACAATGGTAGTGTGAAGTTTGAAGTTAATAGTTGAATATACTTTTAAAAATTATTGAATAGTTTTGCTTCTTTCTTTGCCAATTAATTTTACAATGGAAAGAAACTATGCTTTTAGTAAATAGATATGCATAGGAAGGGTGAATAGAAAGTATAGAAAGAAAGTAGCCCATCATTATATGGTTCATTGCAGAGATCCCCAAAATACATTCTTTGAAGATACTCCTGAAATGTATGAATTAATTTTGAAGAACCACCCATTTGGTTCAATTTGTTTTCATGAGCCAATATTTCATCAATATATGATGAGGAATATTGTTGTAAATGCTTTTAATGAGTGTTATTGCAGAACGTTTTCCAAGTCACTGAAAGCATGCTTTGGAACAGAATCAGTTACAGCATCTGCTAATGAGGGTGGAGCTAAGGCTTTGAAACGTCAAAAAGCTGGGAATCATAATGGGATCGCGAAGAGTTTGCAAAATGTCAAATATTAGTTCAAGTGATTTCTAACTATAAAACAACTGCCTGGGGATTTTCTCAGTATGGAACCCTGCAATATATGTATTGCTACCATGTGAGACACAGAACATCAACAAATACGTTTTAATGTTCTATACCAACATTTTAATATTTTCAGTGCTTTTATATTTCTTAATGAATATTTTATGAGTTTTCACTGCTGTAGCTATTTAAGCATGTGATAAACTTTCATTATAATTTATGGAAGATGGAAAGGTTATTTTTAAAAGTGCAGATGTGGCATAAGCCAATAAACTAAGATCAGAATGAAAACAAAGATCTTCAGATCTTCATTAGTGTGGGTGAATATAAACGGATTATGGTCAGAGGTCCAGTGTACAGACTTTGCTACTCCATTCTTTAGTTTTAATGTCATTCAAGGAACTGTAAAATGATTTTTTCTAAACATTTACAAATTCATTTGTATAAATAAGCACCAACATTTTTGGGGAGGTTTGATTCATAAAGTGTTCCTCTCTGTGTAACATATAGATTGTACTATACTGTCTGGGTAAAATTAGAACATTTAAAAAATATATTATCTATTGATTTCTAACTTAATATAAATAAAATCATAATTATGTATTTTATTTGATTTTTACACAACATTTTTTCTTCAACCTTTTCTAATCTGCCAAGTACCATTTTATAGATGAGGAAATAAAAGAGGTCTATATAATTTCGTGAAGGTCACATAGATAAATTGGAGACCTATTTGACTCTGAAAACAATGTTCTTTACAATGTTTTTCAAATAGGACCATATGAATACCACGAAGAATCCCACAAACATCCCATATGTCAAAGCCTCTCAGTGGAAAAGATAACACTCCTTGATGTTAAAGTCAGACATGCTCTGGCTATGATCACATCAGTCTCCTGCAGATTATAATGTGAGTGGCAGAAGGTGGTCGTAATGTGTCCATCCACAGGATCCTGATAGTTCTTAATGCAAAACTAATGCCTTGCAATAGAAGTTCATGAGTATAGAGACATGGGGACATTTTTAAACACTTAGGGATGTATAGGCTGCAGTTTGAAGATACTTCAGAAAGGACTGGTTGTGAAGATTAGAATAAAAATGTAAAAGATCCTGCACATCACAAGTCCTCAGTAAATGGCTGATGTACATTTTTATGGTTTTAATAATAGAAGCTTACAACCAAGAACTTTGTTCCCTAAGGGTGGCCAGGGTCAGACATAGTTGGACACCCCTTCTTTTGTTCTTTTGAACCAGGCGTTTGACAGGCTGACATGATTTCGATGTCTTTCTCTTTACCTTTGTAAACTTATCTGCTATGTGTTAACTTTATGACCCTGAGCTGTGGGGAGACCACTAAAATAAGCAGGGAACTGGAGATAGAAAACATTCTGGGTGAAGATGTCAGGGTAATAAACAAATGCATGAATCCATCAGTTCTTTAGAAAACACAAAGGACAAGAAATACAGACATCAAACCAAAAAAAATCAGTACATCATTAGATTAATTTTATTTTCCTCTTTATTTTTTTTCCATTTCCTAACTTATAGGAAGACTTAAGATACATCAGTTCTATTAAATATGTTTAAATATTTTAGGGTATGTGTTGCTACTGCTGCTGCTATTGATTATCTTAAATGTAACAAGTTATCCAAAGTACTCTGATTTCTGCCCCAGTCATGAAATATAGAATATACCACATGATGTCTTTGGAAATGGTGTGTAATAAGTCAATGGCCTCATATTTTCCTTACAAAATACCGACTAAGTGCTTAGAATTGTCTACTCTCTGTGGCTAACAGTATTTAAAAGACATTTCTTGCTTGTATAGGATCCATATTCTGACATGATATAGAATGTCTTAGTTTCTATTTAGAGATGTCTCTCTAAATCTATAGCAAAAGTTTTGATTAAATAGTAAGAAAGGATTAATTATAGAGTTTTAGAATATTAAGTCATGGAAAGAACTGCATTCTGGAGCTTGCTCAAACATCTCTGAAGAAGGATGCCACTATTACATCTATGACCATGACAGACATTGTTAATTGACCACCATAATCATTGTCACTGGGTCTTTGTGTGCATGGATTAAACTGTTATAACATGACTCAAAAGAGCGGTGGAAGAAGATCATCCTGATAGAAAATACATGTAATTTGACAAGTGATATAGCTCTGGCACTAAGAAAAGTTTTAATAAATAGCCCCAAATTAAAGTTTGTTACCAGGTTCAAAGCTGGAACCCATGCCCTGATTTCATAAATATATTTCTGATCCTCTTATCTCATTTAATGTTTTTATCTCACTTCCATAAAGCACCTCGAGTTTAATGTTTTATTTTGATTGTGATAGCCAAATAATCCTTTTCTTTCTTTTTCTTTCCCTCCCTCCCTCCCTCCTTCCCTCTTTCTTTCTTTCTCTTTCTTTCTTTCTTTCTTCTTTCTTGTCTTTCTTTCTTTCTTTCTTTCTCCTTCCTTCCTTCCTTCCTTCCTTCCTTCCTTCCTTCCTTCCTTCCTTCCGGTCTTTCTATATTTCTGTCTTCCTTTCTCTCTTTTGGAATGTTGATTACTTTTTTTTCTTTTTTTCTGGAATTTTTGCAGAGGTCACTTGCTTCCATGCCTAGTGAAGAACTTGAATTTGCACACTCTTGTGTCAAGTTCTAAAACCACAATTAACCATATTGAATTCTTGAGCATAAAGTTGAGGTGACAGTGGCAGATCTGTTTCCTATGGGCACAAGAAAGTCATCATAGCCAAATGATTCCCATTTTCCTTGGATCCTAAATGGAATCTAACATTCTAAGTAGTTGTGAAATAAGCCTGCATTCTCATTATTACAAAACGAGATATGCTAATATAAGAACTTTACTTTCTACAAATTTTGTTAGCATACTGAAAAACCATTGACATCTTAATAACTCTACTTAAAAACCTTTTGTGGAACTAAAACCCCTGTCTTCTTGGAAAAAAGAAAACCTTGTCATAATTGCCAAAAGCCTTGTTGATTTGTTTCATCTGCAATGACAGCCTTGTTTTTCATCCTCATTCCCAGTGAAATCAGTCATTAAAGGATTGAATGGTAGAAAAATCTCTTATTCAATTGCTTAACAATAATAGTACCTAATGTATATAGGCCAAAATCAAATTTTTACCATTTTAATTCCATTTGAATCTTTACACATAATTTGTATAATATACATCAATAGCATAAGGCCATCAAAAGGAAACAGGCTAGAAATAAAATCCATTCTCAGATATAAGTTATTCTAGCATTTAATTTATGGCACCCTTTTAATTTTTGTGTCCAGGATAAACGTGGAATTTCATAAATTTTTTTCAATGTTCAAGGCATACAGTAAAAAAGTACTCATTAGAATCCTGCCAACTCTAAGCCAATTTAGAAATTCAAGTAAACAAGAAGCCCATAATTATATAAATACATGAATGACTATGCAAATGAAGAAACAGATTTTTTTTGTTGTTGTTGTTAGAGAACACCACCTAATAGAATTAGAAGAAATGGAGTACTTTAGAAGGCCTGGATTTAGTACCCATAAGGAAAATGATTGGCACATTCCAATATTAAGAGTTATTCAAAAGAAAATGCTTTGATATTTATAAGATTTAAAAATATCTCATTATCTCATTACTACACTATCCTCAGTAAATATATTGGATACTAGTTAAAAAATAAAAGCTGTGCACTAAAAATATTAGAGCTGATCTTATCCAAGGGATCAGGGTTGACATAGCCAGTTAATAAAACCCAACTCATGGTTTGCTGGGCAAGATGCAGAAGACAACATGATAGCTTCCTTGTGACACTGAGGTTTAAAAAATAAACCTTAAATTGAATCATGAGGTCCTATAAATAAGACCCAGACTTCGGTTTATTTCAAAAAATTGTCTTTCCTATTATAATGGTCACACATAGAAAAGCCAAAATAATATTTTCCAGACAATTTTTTTGCTAATCAGGACAGTGTATAATTATGTATTATGTAGTTACACCACGAAGAATATAGCAATACTACACGTGGCAAAGCTTGAAGGAACAGTGTGCTGGGCGGTAGAAATGTGTGGACATCAGCTTGCTGGTTGCTGCCTGTGTATGGTTGCATATGACTGAAGCATAGCTCATTAGAGATCACGAGATCAGCATTGCTGTGTTGTGAGGAGTAGAGCAGCAATTTGGGCTTGTATTGAATTTGTTCAAAATTACTTGTATTATCAAAGAAATAATTCTGTACCTTGTTTGTTATGTAAAGATATATGCTCATTTGATGACATTCGGTTCTACCGGTTTTACTGGGTGCTTCATTTCTCCTCCACTCTAAGTACATTATATGGTGGTTCTAATTTAATGTCCACAATCACTTCTTTTTGATTTTTTTTTTTTTTTTTGGTGATCGGTTATTTTGCCTGCTGTATGTCTATGTGAAAACAAGACATATGTTTTCCTATGAAGGCCAGAAGAGAGTGTGAGATCCTGTGGAAGTAAAGTTACATACAGTTGTGTGTTGCTATGTGGGCACTAGGACTCAAACCTGCATCCTCTGGGAGAGAATCCAGTGCTTTTAATCATTGAGCAATTGCTTTCAGCCTACATTAACTTTCTTCAGCAAGTATTATTGAGAGCTCTACTTAATGCATTAGTAAGCAAAGGCAGAGAGGGATTGTGGACATCAGCTACAGTCTTAAATTTGATAAATAATGTAAAGAATATTTTTACTCAGTCCTAGTGCTTCTAGCCATTGGGTTTGAATAAACTGAACCGAGGCTCTCAGTTCTCTGAGTGCCATGAGAAGAATGCAGCTGCTGTGGTCTATATGATTGTCACCCTAAAATCTATGCTGAAAGGGACTCATCATTAGAGTCCTATGTAATTTACTGCATGTAGGCATTGAAGGTAGCTAAGATCAGATGACCTCATGAGATTGAGAGCCTCAGTTTTGAAAGTTGCTCTGGAAGAAAAGAAGGAAAGACACATACATGTAAGCTTGTCCCTTCTCACCATGTGGGTGTCCCAAACTGAATTGGGACTCTGCAAATTTTTCACATGAGCAAGAAAGCCTCAGCACATTAAATGCATCAAAGGCAGACCTCCTAGCTCTCAGAACAATGAGATTAACAAGCATCATCATTTTTGAAACATTCACTTGTAAGAACAGAAAATGAAATGGTAGAAAAGCTATATCTTAAGGCTATGAGGTCTCACATGTGAATAAGATTCATTTCGTACTGGTCAGCTAATGCAGCCAACACCATAGAGCTAAGCTTTGTTCTTAACATTAAATGAGACTCTAAATATCTTCTAAAGTATTTAAACACAACACATAAGTACATAAAGAATAGTAGAAAGTGCACGAAATAATGGAAGTCTAGGAAAAAATATGAATAGAGGGTTTATGTGGCAATGAAATCACAGGACAAATGAAAAATGATAACCCTGATGATTGGAGGTTTGTTGTTCTTTGTTTATTTGCTCAATAAAAAATTCAGTGACATAGCCACTGAGAAGGAAGGAAAATATTTCTGAGTCTGAATTATTATTTGGAAAATAGGATAATCATTCATATTTAGAAGGTTTTTCCAAAATATTAAATATACCAAGTAACAATACTGATATACAGTATGTTCTCATCAAATACTAATTTTGCTTGACTCCCCTTTATTGTTGAAGATAACTTTCTCCATGTGTTGGATAAAAAGGTTTTATGATTTTTATAATATACTGTTTGTTATTTATATTAGGTACCCCTCTCTTTCTCCCTCCATTACTTCCATTCGTGGATTATTCGAGCCTGGTTACGACAGCCATTATTTGCAGAGGTCAAAGGGAACAGAAGACAGGCTGTCCAGAAGACAAGGTGATGATCAATGCACACAGGAAGAAGAACAGCTCCTTTGTCTGCTCCTCCTCCTGGTGTTAATATCCACGCTGAGTCAAATTGTGTGGATGGTGGTATTAGACCATGATAGTAGGCCTTTCTGAAAGTCTTAGCTAACCCATGAGACGGGTATTCCAAAAAATCCAGTCATTTTTTTTTCTGTTTTAAGAGCCTAAGGCTTTTGAGTTTATTGCTTTTAAAAGTATAAGAACACCTTCCTGTCTTCCCAGGTCCCTTCCATTTCTGTGTCTTAGAGTCAGCACCAGCTCTCAGTATTTAACTGTAATTTCTCACTCAGTGACAAAACTCCAGATTTGTTGGAGCAATTTTGGCATTGCAAATGAAACAGTCTCCTTACATTACTGTGAACTAAGGTATCCTGAGCCCTATGAATTTCCTATTTCCATATGGGCCAGATTTTCACATTCTGAAGTGTTTCTTATGGGAACATGAAGAAAACAATTATAATTAAACTTAAGTAGTGGTACTATTTTTAACACTATGTGGGATATATTCTGGAAGTGGTCTTGAAGGAAAATCCTACTTTAGCCCTTTGGGGTTTGAAAGGCAAAGGGATATTACTCCTTCCCCTATGAATGTACCCTTATATCCTTCATAAACAGAACCCAAAATTGTTAATTTGGGGGCAAGAGCAAGGGAGAATGGGCTTCATTTCTAGCATATCCACATTTCATTTCAATGGAATGCAAATGTTTTTCCTGGCTAAAAGAGAAGTAGATTTGCATTCATTTGACAAAATGTCGTCTTACTCGGGAATTAAAGCAAAGATTTGCTACACAATCATCTGTCCCTGTCTTGAGTAGAAATGCAAAATACTCATCAGATTCAGAGAAAGAAGAGGGTTTTTTTTTTCTCCTTCTTTTCACACTTTTTCCTGGATCCCAAATAGGAGGAACTTGGTAATTATTTACTCATAGCTTTTGAGCAAGATTCCTATTCTTGTTGTAACAATGGACAAATTCCTTTAAAAAAACATAGACTTGTCATCTTTTTGTTAAGGTAGCCAGAAATTAATGATTAGCCTCAAGGTGCCATCAGAGAAGTTTTTGTTGTCTAACCTTATGGGGAAAAACAATAACAACAAAAACACAAACAAAGCAAAAGAAAACTCCAAACAGTTTTCTTCTCTTGCAACATTTCCAAAACACTATCAAAAATGTCTTCAGACTTCTAGTTCTGGTCTCCTCTTTTAAATAAGTCCAGCATGACTCCATTGGATCAACTAGAACATTCTAAAAGGCTCTCTCCATGTAACAGTTGGCTATCAAACTACTTTAATTTCCCAAGCTCTAGCATTTTCACACATTTAGAATGTTGATAGGTCGCTAATCTTTGAATTTTTCCTTTGAATAATTTTTAACTTTTAAAAATTCTGTGTGTATGTGTCTCTGTGTATGGGAATGTTTGTGTTAGGGCAGTTGCCTAACTAGGCCAGAAAAGGGTGATAGATTCTCCAGAGCTGTCAATACAGCAGCTCTTAGCTGTCCAATAGGAATGCAGGAAACAGCTTTTTGGATACCTTGCAAGAAGTGTAAGAGCAATATGTCCTCTTAATCACTGAACCACCTCTCTAGCCCCAGAAATGGACATCTTCTCATGGACTTATTTAATACAACACATCTGTCAATCCCTAAAGCCATTGCATTTTAATTTAACCATCAAATATAATTGTTGGCATTGTGCCTAGCACTATGGGAGAAAGTTAAAAAGGAAAGAGGGAAGAAAGATGTTGCCATTAGTGGATTTAGTTGAAATCTATTAAATTTGATAACTTATATCACATAGTTTCCATATGAAACATGAAAACAGATGAAGTTGAATGTGACTGTGAGAAAAATGACTGGTTTTTCAGGTTTTTATTTTATTTTTAAACCTATTTTTCACCATTAACTGAATGGTTGTCTTTGCACAAACAACTTTTATTTCACATGACTCTGCTCACTATTTTCAAAGGGAGTAAAGGGAATAAAATGGGTTTTGATTGTGAATGTATTATGTGATGCACAATAATGTATGCTCTCCCTAACCATTCTGCACGATAACTAGGGAAAATAGTATACAAGTATGAAACTACTTAGCAGAAAATATCCTAAAAAGTAGGGAGCCCCATTTTAAGTTAACTGTGCATCTAGGAACAGTTTAGTTGCTTTAACTCAGTAAAGGCAGAATGATCATGAAAATTAGTTCAGTCTTTAGTTTGCAATTTTATAATATATGAAAAATGAATAATATTGCTCTGTATTTTATTCTGACTGTGAATTTAATATAATTGACTCAAGGTTGTATGGAATATCACAATAAATGTTGAAAATGAGAATCAACAACATACAATCACACAGAAATATGATTCTATAACCTCAATGTTTACATAATCCAGGCATACACAACTGCAGCTCAAATAATAAGAATATGCATTATATGATTTTATTTCTATTAAAAAAGAAAAGTATTACAGACCCTAGGAGAAAGCATACAGAGGGAACTATTGTGTTGTTGTTTGCTTTCCTTTTTGGTATGTGTAAGAGGAAATTTGCATACTGTGCATCTGTAATAGATACACTTTCATACAGATAGGCTACAGTGCACACTGAACGAAATAGATTTATGCACTGGGAAAGTGTCCTGCATTCAGGCTGTTACTCTCATGATGGAAAGGGAGAAGCAAACTCTATCTTTGACCTCACCTACATGTTATGATATTGAAATGCACATAAAAAGTTAATTAAAAATTACTTAATTAAAAAATTTTAAAAATGTATAACTAGATTCATCAGAAGAGAAAAAATTGTAAATTTACAATTGATTTTATCATTTTGTAAAACTAGAAATATATGCAACTTTATTATGATATCAATATAATTACTTAAAGAATTTGTCATTTACAATCATCTTAACATATAAATTTTCTATGTCTGTCAATTTTAATGATTTTAAAATAAATCAAAATATTGTACACATGCAAGAAGCTTTAGAAAAAGTCATCTATTAATATTTGTAAAAAGTACAGAAAAATCAAAATGGCAGAGATACCATCTTATTTTGCTTATAAAGTTTTTTAATTTCATTTTCTAATCTTAATGTTTTTCCTTTTTAAAATTTTTACCCTACATTGCACTTTGGTGGCAATAAAGAAGTTAAAATTTACTTTGGAAATCAACGATCTGCTCAGGACAAGCACTGATTTTTGAAAAACCTATATATGTCCAAAGATAGTCTATAGCATGAAGCTCTCAGGGTATTGGGTAGGGAATTAAGACAAAATCTAGTACTCATTTCCTTATTAGTGCATCATACAACACAAGTTTCCTCTGCAGCATAGCAATCTACATCGATGACTCCATAGACACTTCGTTCCAGTTTTCCGTGACACATGTATTTTATCAAGGGCTTTTGCTGAAGGTAAATAATCTGGTGATTCTTTGGTGTACTAGTACAGATAAGGGACTCCTTAGCAAAATAGTAGACTATTTTCAAGTAGGCAGAAATACTGTGGCAATAGGTTAACACTTTATTCTTAGGGAAATGTAAAAAGGGAAAAGAATAGTATATGACTCACAGGTAGGTGAATCATAATTCTGAGTCCTAAACTAGATTATAACAAAAGAAGCCTAAGTAACATTGCTTGAAGACACTACAAGTGAATATGAATACTGACTCTTTCTGCAAGAAAAATTATAGGGCAAATAACACACCCTATCATAAAACCTTAACTTCTCAAGATATTAAAACAAGTGGAACTGCTTAAAACTTAAAGCTATACAGTTAAGGAAACAAGTGAAGAATAACTTTATAGAATAGGAATATTTTCCAGTTACAAACCTGCCAGAGAAGTAATATTTAGAGCATACAAAACACCACAAATAAACCATAAGAGAAAGAAAAACATGCAGTCCTGCTAGTAACTGGGCTATGGAAGTGAGTAGAGAATTCGTAAAAGAAGAAATAAAAATCCCTAAAAAAATCTCAAAGAAGTGTTCATCATTCTTGGATATTTGGATATTTCAACTATAATTTTGACAAATTTGAGATTTCACTTCACCACAGTCAAAATTGCAAGAAAACTATTGACAACAAATTCAGGTAAAGATGTGAGGAAAGTTATTTACTGGTAATAGGAATGCAAACTTGTAATTCTACTCTGGAAATGAGAGAATCCTAAAGCAGCTAAAACACATCTACCATGTGACCCAGCTTTGTCACTCCTTGGAACATGCTCGAAGGACTTGACATTCCACTCCATAGGCATTTGTTTAGCCCTGTATATTACTATCATATTCACAATAGCTAGAAATGGGAAAAAGCAAATGTCTAACTGATGAACGAATAACAAAAATATGTGGCACATATACACAATCGGATAATGTTTAGAAGTAAAGAAAACTAAAATCAAAGAAATTGCAGATAAATGAATTAAATTGAAAATACATTGACTGAGGTGACCCGGACCCAGAGAGATACCACATAGTCTCTTTCATCTTTGGTTTGTAGCTCCACATATTTAGATGTCCATGCAGATCTCAATCCTCATCACAGAAGTTTCTCTGTGCAGAGGAAAGTTTCCATTACAGAAAGCCACAACTAGTCAAATTGCGTACAATAGCTGACCACAAGATGCTCACACCCCATTGATACATCTACAATACAATTCTTATACCCAAGACTTGGGGGCCAGAGAGATTGTAATGCCCAAAGGACCTAAGTCTTCTGTAAGAAAGTGTCATTTAGTTATAGCGTGGAAGCTATTCTGAAATTGTAACCATATGGCTGCCTAAATCACACACCTGAACAACAACAGTGTTGAAATATAAAAATATGAATGGGGAAAATTAATGGGGCTTTACTACAAAACAAAGAGCTATAAGCAGTTAAAAACTACCAAGACAGGGAGAAAATATTCCCCAATGATGATTGCTTTGATTGGTTATCTAATCCTGAGTGGTCAGTACTAGAAACATATACAAAAACAGAGAACACTAAGTGGACTCAGCATCTTGTAGTCATTTATTATTCATTTATATGCACTGTAACAACAATGATTTTTCAAAGAAGGTGTTGAATTTGGAAGGGTGTGAATTTGGGAAGGATATGGACATGGAGGGAGAAGACGGAGGAGAGGGATGAGGGAAATGATATAACTATTTAAAAATTTTAAATCTATAATTTCAAATAATGAATTGTGTTTTCCAACAATTTTTCTTATACCTGTAATAACGTAGCATAGAGTGAATACTAAAATTATGATTTAAATCACTGAGTAAAATTTGAGCACAATCTGTTTGAAGGGACAGTCCCTCATCTGATAGCTTTTTTTACTGCTGTCTATGGAAACCCTGAACTAGTAACAGCTTCTGCTAAATCAGTGGGAAATGCAAAATATTTTGAACGTAAAGCATATAACTGATGGAGAGAATCCTTGGATGATTTACCTGTCTCAAGTAATCAAGACAGTCTGTCTTGATCGTCTGAACCACTCCTGACAAGGAATGGGTGGCTAAATGCTTAGCTCCCTTGAGGTGTGCCCATGGGCACATGCATTTCTAGATACGGAAAATGTTTATTACCATCCAACAAGGATGTTGGCAATATTGAGGCAAGATAAAGGCTGTGGTTATTAATAAATGTGAATGTGAACTGTACGGATGTGTCAATATAACTAAAATATTATGTTACCGAGCAATGCTCCCTAGGTCAGTAATAAAGAATCCGTATAAATCTGCTCCACAAAGTGCCTGTTGAAATTCACTATGTAATAAGATAGTATTCATTCTTTAACATATGGATGAAGACAGCAAAGTCCTTTGTTTTTTGAAATCGTGATCAGTATTCTCTTTAGAGTAACCAGTCAATTCAAGTCATATACTATGGAGGACATAATTGAGTCAGATACGTTAATAGATATGAAGATTCAAATATAAATATAATATCACCCTTGTAGTGGGAACATTCAGTGTCTATCATCTGTGTGACAGTCATAGGATGCGGGTGAAAACTTCCATGAAATCCTGCAGAGTGGCTCTAGCTTCCTGGCAAAAACATCTCCATTTGCCCTTGAAAACTAGCCATCAATATTCTCAGCTTGAACTTTAACTCTACCTTCTGGTGGTCTGGCTACACATTTAGCAAATGTAGTAGAATCCAAAGAAACCCTGTGTATTTGGAAAAGCTCCAGTGGTTTACCAGAAAGAATTCTTTCCTGAAATAAGAAGTTCTTGGCAGGCTTGGGTGCTGACCACTCTAATATTATGATTTTCTGTCTCATCCCCACATGGGAGAGACGCTATAGTCTTAGACAGGGTAGATGCAGTTGAGATCAACTGGGCTGCCAAAAAAATCCTGCTCGTGCAGTCAGCCAAAACTTACTGAAGCTGAACAGTGGTTCTGGGTATTGCTCTAGGGTCCATCATAAGTATCGGAATCTAGAGGATGCACATGAGTAAAATCATATTAACATGGGTCAAATGGTGCTTGGGAAAGGAAAGTGAAAATCTTCATAGGTTTGATCATGTAGACGCTTCCATGAGTAACAAAAGTGAGTGACAGCCCATCTTGAGACTGAAACTTTACCAAGAAATACAATCATCCCTCTTCATAATGATATTAAAAGACATATGCTTTAATATTAAAAAGCATCAGATACTTCTTACACATTTTGCATCAGTAGAAAAGCTATCAAGCTAGCTTCATTGTGAGACAGAATAGAGTTTATTCTGTTTTCTAGCAGGAAATCTCAACATGTGAACTAAACTTTCTGTGTTTCTTCAACTATAAAATTGAAGTTCAAATTTTGCATTCCAAATACAATTGTGGCAATTTTAATTTAAAATATTACAATGTCTTATATGTGGAGAACATTAAAAGTAAAAAAAAAAATCTTATTCTTGTATTATTATGTGACTTAACCATATGTTTGGACCCAGGAGACATCTTGTGTTAGATGTGGAGTCATACATAGCATCTAGTAAGCTAATAGCTGGGACTCAGTTTCTATATCTCTAAAAGAAAAAAGTCAATCTTCAGAAATATGAAAGAAACATATTCAGATAATGCAAATAGTGAACACACCACCTAATATAGGCTAAGGTACCACATACCTTTAATGTCAACACTAAAAAAAGCAGAGTTCAAAGGCAGCCTGTGCTAAATAGCTGCTGCCAGAACAGCCAGAACTGCATAGGGAAATCCAGTCTTTATCCAAAGCACAATACCTCGATTATATGCCAAAGTTGTTCCTTGAATTCTCCTTTTTTTCTATCTATGTTCAGATTCAGCACCCTAATCTATAATATTGGCTGCACAATATTTACTTTGAAAGATATATTCTGTGAGAGATAATTCCTAAGAATTTCATTTGGTGATTTGGATCAACCAGTTTTGCAAGTAAGGAAATGCCCTACTTCTGCAGGGAAGTGTGACAAACTCAAGTCCCAAACAAAGGCCTAACCATTTTCCAGAGGGATTTCAGGTCGCTGGATTAAGCAATCAGTCCATAAAATTCTTACTGCATTGAATGTTTCACAACTTGAAATGTAATCAAAAATATAAATAAAATTAGAATGGTTAAGTGATACAAGGCTGCTATTCTTTTTCTCTTTGAGGACATTACTTTGACACGGAAAAAACACATTTTATTTTGAAACTTGATTTGAAGTACAATTTTAACTAGAAAGTAGGACAGGAATCATACTTGTGCAAATGTATCTAAGAGAAATGCCATCTCATGTTCACTTCTGTATTACTTTCTTTTTAAAAAAAATTTAATCAAAATACAATTAGATCACTTCTGTATTATTCATGTCGCATTATCCTGGTGATACATTTAACCATTGTTTTTTTATTTAAAAAATAGTATATATATGTATGTGAATATATTTCAAATATTATTTTGTTTTTAATCTAATAATTGGGTTGGACCTAGGACCTCTCTCTGTTTGATAGACAGCTGTTTTATTTTATCCTCTCTATAACTCTTTTCTTGAAGCTTATATTTCAGGCAAAAATGGAAGAAAATCAAGGAGGGTCCAGTTTCTGAGTCTATTCGCTTGACCTAGCACAGCTGCACATATACACATGCTAAAGTACAGAAATCTCCACCCTCCTGTCTCCTGCTGGGCAGATCTCTGTGAAGCAATATTCACAACCAGTCCTAGCTCGGCGCTTGCTCCGCTGTAGGCATTCTTCTAACTGCGGTCTGTAGACTTCCTCACTTAGTGCTCATGATGTCTGTATGTCTTCATGTGTAGCCTAGCATTGCCTTCATTTTGGGAGGTAGGAGTTTCTTTATTCGTCGACACCAGGGCATTAAGGGAGAGGGCTTGCTTTAGACTGCCGGCTTTAACTGAGCATGCACAGACAAGGAGAAGCTTAGATGAGAGGCAGCAAAGTAAGAGAATTTCAATCCTAATGCATCTTCCCTGTAAGTAATGTGTTATTAAAAATAGATCTATTTATCATTTCTACACATAGAAATCACAGAAATATATAAACCAAGGAAAGTTGTAACAATAGGAGTGAGCCTCGAATACCTACCCATACTATTTACACCACCTAGATAAGCTGAATTTCACAGAATACATCTTGCAATTACAAATGTGTGTTATGAATATTGATCGTACATGTAGATTACCTTTTGAAAAATCAAACCACTAGAGTTAAACTATGTACCCAATGAAAAAAAGTTACAAACATCAAACTAATTTTCTATCTTAATTAGTGATCATGAGAGTATCTGAAAGTGTTTCTGGTGAATATAGTTTGGAAGGAAGGGGAAGCTTACAAGTTATCTGTAAGAAACATGTTTTTCTCATTTCTCATATGCTTGCATCCTATAAAAACTTTTCCCAATAGATAGGTCTTGTATAAATTTTTTAACTTATTTTTTTTTTAATTTTATTTTACCTTCCAACCACAGTTCTTCCCCTGCCTCCTCTCCAGCCCATGTCCCATCCAATCCAAGGGGTAAGGACTCCAATGGAGATTCAACAAAGGCTACCACATTAAGTTGGGGCAGGACCAAGCCTCACCCACCTGTATTAAGGCTGAGGATGGCATCCCACCATAAGGAATGGGCTTCAATAAGCTAGCTCATGCACCTGGTCCTATTGCCAGGTGACTCACAGATAGTCTAGGCTTCACCACTGTCTGCCCCTTATGGAGGGCCTAGTTTGTTCCCATGTAGGCTCCACGGCTGTTAGTCTAGAGTTCATGGGTTTCCACTAGCTTGCCTCAGTGGTCTCTGCAGATTTCTCCATAATGATCTTGACCTCCCTTGCTCATATATTCTCTCCTCGCTCTCTGAGATTGGATTCCTGGAGCTCAGCCTGGTCTTGGCTGTGAAACTTTGCATCTGGTTCTTTCAGTTGCTGGGTGAAGGCTCTATGATGCTTGTTTTTTGTCTTTCTTTCTTTCTTTCTTTCTTTCTTTCTTTCTTTCTTTCTTTCTTTCTTTCCTTTTGCATTTTAAGACAGGCTTTCTTTGTGTAGCTTTGTCTTGGAACTAGCTCTTGTAAACCAGGCTGGCTGCAAACTCACAGTGATCTGCCTGCCTCTGCTTCCCAAGTACTAAGATTAAAGGTGTGTGCCACCACCACCTGGCTGGCTCTATGATGATAGTTGGGGTGTTCACCAATCTAATTACTGGGGAAGGCCAGTTTGGACTTCCTCTCCACTATTTCTAGAAGTCTTAGCTGGGGTCATTGTAGATTCTCAGGAATTTTCCTAGCACCTGGTTTCTCCCTAGACCCATAGTAGAAGTAGCCTTGAAAGCACTGGCACAGGAGAGTGCTTCCTAAATATAACAGTAATGGAGAGACACAATCAATAAATGAGGCTTCTTGAAACTGAATAGCTCTGTAAAACAAAGTCCACAGTAAATATGACAAAATGATAGCCTACAGAATTGGGAAAGATCTTCACCAACCCCACGTCCGACAGAGGACTGATCTTCAAACTATACAAAGAACTCAAGAAACTAGACACCAAAATAAAAACTAATCTAAGTAAAAATGGGGTACAGAACTAAATAGAGTACTCTCATCCGAAGAATCTCAAATTCTTTAAGAGATTTAAAGAATTGCTTAACATCCTTAATTATCAGAGAAATGCAAATAAAAACGATACTGAGATACCATCTTTAACCTGTCAGAGTGGCTAAGATCAAACGTACTGGGGACAGTTTATGTTGGAGAGGATGTGGAGTCATGGGATCTCTCCTCCACTGCTGGTGGGAGTGCAAATTTATGCAACCACTTTGGAAAGTAGTATGGCGGTTTCTCAGAAAACTGTGAATCTATCTACCTCAAGAACCAGCAATGTAACTCTTGGGCATATATGCAAAACATAATCAATCATACCACAAGGACACTTGCTCAACAGTATTCATAGCAGCATTATTTACAATAGCTAAAATCTAAAAACAACCTAGATGCCCCTCAACTAAAGAATGTATGAAGAAAATGGGGTACAAAAACATGATGGAGTCTTACTCAGCTGTAAAAAAAAAACAATGACATAATGAAATTTGCATGTAAATGGATAGACCTAGAAAAAAATCATCCTGA
Source organism: Arvicola amphibius (assembly GCF_903992535.2). NCBI lineage: Eukaryota > Metazoa > Chordata > Mammalia > Rodentia > Cricetidae > Arvicola > Arvicola amphibius. The sequence goes on along the minus strand of NC_052061.1, from coordinate 761,612 downwards.
GTGAGGTAACCCAGACTCAGAAAGACAAGTGTGATATATACTCACTCAGAGTGGATATTAGATGTAAAGCAAAGATAACCAAACTACAATCCACAGCTCCAGAGAAGCTAGGTAACAAGGAAGACCCTAAGTGGGACACATGCATCACCCAGGGAAGGGGAATTAAACAAGATTTCCTGGGTAAACTGAGGACAAGGGGGACGGTAAAGGAGAGGGTATGGGAGATGAGTACATGATGGAACGGATGGTCAAGGGGGTAGAGGGATGGAGTGAGAGAGCAATGAACGAGCAGCCATGTATTAATTTTAATGCTAGCAATATTTAGAGCCAAAGAGGTAAAAAAACTCTCATTGAAAGACAATGATATTTCAAAGTAAAATATATGTAATTTCTTTATACAATGGTTATGTATTCAAGAGAAGATTTTCTCATAGTATTCTATTCATCATCAAATCTCCCTCCTCTTTCAGTGTTCTCTTATCATTAAGAAGAGGACAAAGAAAGGAAGGGTAAGAAAATCACCCATTCACAGCTCAGATGTTACATGTCCCTCTCCTCACCCCATTGATGCTGATGAGACAGGACAACCAATTATCCCAGACACGCTAAGATTGCAAGAAGGGAAAGCGCAGGTTACAAGCCGGCTCCACGGCATGTCAATCAGCAGTTTTAACCAGTTTGTTCAGCCCATCGCTGTGCTACTACCCTCAAACAAAAGAACTCTTTTCTATCAAAGCCCTCAGCATGAAAATAAGCTACAATATTCAACAGTTTCGTTATGAAATACTAAAAAGTAAAGAAAGAAAGAAGAAAGGAAAAAAAGGCTAAGATAATTAATGGAGAAACTGGACTGTTAAGTGGATATAAAATTTCATATATTTCATAGATTAGGAATCATTTAAATACATAGAAATAAGAAACCAGCTACTATTTCTAGGGTAAGTCTCAAAGTCAGTTAGCATCAGTACAACTTAATGTACATCTACCAACTACTGATTCCCAATGTCACTACAAAACACTCCACCTTGGAATTTAAAGAATATGTTTGATTTACAAAAAAAAAAAAAAAGAAAGGGACAATGAAACAAATATGCATGTATTAATAAGCCAAGGGCTCAGGATACATCTTTAGAGTTTGAAAACAATTGTAAGAGCGAAAGAATGAGAGAGTGCTATGAAAACCTCCACAAAATCAAAAAAATTATAAATTCCAGCATGGACTGGAAAGGGCTCCCGATGCACCCACGTCTTGTTGAGTAGTTAATGGCAATTGATAGCTGTTGAGAAATGGAAAGTTACTTTTCTTTGGTGGGCAGGGAAGCCATTGACTAGTTGCCCATACCCCTGCGGATATGCACATAACCATTGCTAATTAGGCTTAATGAATGTATATAAAAAATAAAATACTTAAAACACAAACAACAGCAATAAAGGAATGAATGCTGACTGATATGTAGAGATATCAACCTTACTCAGAGTTAAGAGCATGTGTTAGGACAGTCACTACTAATCAGTATGTGCTTCCCTCAAGAACTTAGCAATGAAGCTTCCACACGACCCTACCATATCAGTTCTAAAAATTACACACAAGAATCAAAGCCATCTTACTATAGTGATGCCTGCACACCCACTGCACTGCTCAGAAATCTTGGAATCCACCTAGCTTCCTATCCGCACACGAATGGCTAGGAAATCGTGACATAAATATACAATGAAGTTTACTTAGCCATAAGGAAAACTGACATCAAGGAATTTCATTTAAAATGAAAAGGGCAGAAAAATAGACAGAACTGGACATCATATTAAGCAGAACAAGACAAACTCCAAAAGCAAATCATCTCTTTCTTCTCATCTGGGTGAAGCAGGGCTTGGAAAAGGCGGCATGAGATTAAAAAGGATAACGAGAAGGCATGGAGGGAATAGAAGGGAAGAGAAAAGACGACGGGAGGGGGTGCGGCCCAAAGCAGAGGGGGTCAACATGATCAAAGTACATTTCAAGCCTGTGTGGAAATGCCATAATAAAGCTCTTTTGTATAATTAATACACACTAATAACACACAGTAACTTCTGAGAATATAGATTTTCGAGTTCCTCAGATGATTATTAATTAAACAAAAGTAGAAAAAAATTGCAGTTGCAGGAAAATACAGTATTTGGATGTGAAAATTAAAACACCGCCTCTTTCAAAGTGGGGCCTGGATTTTTGTGCTTCATTTATGTTGTGTTTTATCCGATTCTATTCCACTGATACAGCGTGTCTTCTTTTCCTGTTGCCCGCAAAGATCTGAAGCCCAGTCGGTGTTGGACCCTGCCACAGGCCACAGCTGGGCACGGGCAATCTGAGTGATTCTCTCCTGTCAAACCCTACACAAAACATTTGATAAAATTTTATTAAAGCGGAACTGGGATTAGTGCCTTCTCTGCACACACAGACCCAAAAGTGAGGTTGTTCAAGCTTTTGGCTAAATTCTAAAGGTCAAAAACCACTTCTCTGTTTAAATGAATGCAGGGCGCCTCAGCTGCTCTCCTCTCCCTTCAGATGATGTCTGCTCCGTTCCGTGTATTTCTAACTCTCAGAAATCATCCTCTTAAGACAAATTGGAAAAACATGTCCTGATACAGCTGTTATTCCTCTTCTACCACAAATTTTGCTGTTCTTTTTTTCTCAAATTTCTTGACACAAATGTGGCCATCTAGTGTACAGTATTTTTCCTTTCATTGTGTACTGAAACAAGAGAACGCTACACTTTCTTTTCGACCATAGTAAAGCACAGAACAGAATAACATATGCACTGGTTTACAGAGGGAAAGTGGTGTCATAGGAATAGAGAGGGCTCGGATGAAAATGAGGCTGAGAATGAAATGGAATGAGAAGTAGGTTTGTTTGGGTTCCACAGAAGCAAAGCCTACCACAAGCATTCCCACAAACATACCTAAAGCCTGGAAGCCACTTCATACCTATTCTTGAGCCCAGATGAAATAAAGATGGAACTTCAGGGAACAAGACAAAGAGACTGAGCAGAAATGAAACTGCCAAGGGAAATAGAACTGATTTTGTGAAGGTCAGTGCTGTGCAGGTTGAGTTTCAACTAAACCATACAGCAGCGTAATTCGCAATGTATTTCAGTAGTTCAGAACAAGTCTTTCTAGCTACTTTTAATACTAGCTCTGAGCCATGACTATCTAAATAGACAGTGGGCATTAAAGTTCACAGGGCTTGATATTGCCTATAAAAATGGAACCCAGCAGAATTTGATTTTATTACCCGCCTTTTATTAGGCCGTAGCCAATGGCGATTAAAGTGTTGTGCCGTATCTACCAGCATGCATGGATGCCTAGGGATTATTTGTAACAGAATTTAAGTCCAGGATCCAAATTCCTCAGCCCTAAGTCTCGAATACTAATTCTCCTTTTCATCCCCTCTGCCATAACTATGACACTCTCTTGATCATGGAAGGAACTGGTACCAGAATTCAGACATTTTGTGTAGAACTGGGATTCATGAAGAGAAAATGATCACACCAGAAACAAAGTCTGGGGTTTGTTTGACATTTGTAGTTTTGTTCCTTTAATGGTATACAAACTCCTATAACATCTCATTCTCCCTTTGGAGAAAGGCTATATTAAATCTAATCTGCACGGGCAGAATTTCCAAAGTCTGATTTAAAATCCTGTTTCCATGCTCTGCTTGGAAGCATGCATGTGCATCCAGGGAGGGAGGACATGTTCAGGCTCATTACGGTCTTAGTACTTTGGATCTTGAGGAAGAAATATAAAGACTACTGAAACGGAAAACATTTACTTATTTTAATATGTAGAAAACATATAGAGTCACTAGGATCTGTTAATGGTGTTTTTGTTTTGTTTCTTTGTTTTGCAAAAACATCTGCATGGTTAACATATGTGTGTATGCATAGATGTGTGCACATTTGCATGTGTGTATGTACACGTTTGTACATGTATACATGATGGTATACATGAATGTCTGTGAGTGTGCGTGTGGATGCTCCGGGTTGATGCCATGAGTCTTCCTCTGTTGGTCTCTACCTTATTCATTGTTACAGAGTCTCTCAGCTGAAGTTAAAGGATATTGATCTGGCTGGTTAAAGAAGCCAGTTTGTACTGGGCATCCTGTCTCCACTTTCTGACTGCTGAAATGATAAATGGGCTATCGCTACCTGACGCTTCAGTATGTTCCGAGGATCTGAACTCCAGGCTTCACGCTGTACAGCAAGTATTGTATCCACTCAGCTATCTCCCCAGAACTGCCAATAGTTTCAAGCTACTAAAAGTTGACTGAAGTTGCTTCATTCCAGGTCTGTTTTATTATTCTCGTTCTTTAGGCTTGTTTTGGTTCGTTATCACATTATCTCTTGAGAGCTTATATTTTTCACCTGAATCCATATTCTGATACTTGTCTCTTTTTTTGATAGAATACTGTAGTACCTGGGCAAGTGAATTATTGAAACAGGCATGATAAACACATGCCAAAGTCACTGAAAACTGTTTTGAGCAAATTCACTCCTTTAGCCATCAATTCCAACTCTGGCTTTTCTACACATAATGGATATCTTCTTTGCTCTAACCCTTTTGCCTTCACTGATTTGAATTTTCTTTGTGTTGGACTGGGTTTAACAAAACATTACATAACAATGCCCCCCATTGTTGTCTTTGGTCTGTTGTCTTCGGGGGAGGTCCATACCCAGCTTCCAAATGAATCGCACACAGAGGTTTATTCTTTCTTATAAATGCCTGGCTTAAGCTTGACTTTTTTCTAGCCAGCTTTTCTTAATTTAAATTATCCCATCTACCTTTTGCCTTTTTCCTTTTAGTACTTCTGTGTATTTTATTTTCAGTCTTACTCCATGACCAGCTGGGTGGTTGAGTGGCTGGGTGACTAGCCCCTGATGACTTTCTCTCCTTCTCCTCTCTTGCTTTTATTTTCTTTCTATCCATTCTTTCTGCCTGCTGGTCCCAGTTATCCTTTTCCTGCCACACCATTGGTCATTCAGCTCTTTATTAGACCCCCAGGTGTTTTAGACAGGCAAAGAATCACAGCTTCACAGAGTTAAACAAATGCAGCATAAACAAAAGCAACACACCTTAAAATAATATTCTACAAGAACACACACATATACACATGGCTTGAACCCAAAATTCAAGCAAAATAGAAAATTAACAGTTGGCCACAATCTTTCCTTGAAGTCACAGTTTCCATCAAAACTTGTAGAGCTAGGAAGTAAGTCCAGTCAGTACAAGACTTGCCACACAGGCATTAGGCTGTGAGGCTAGATACCTAGAACCCCCCTCCCCCCAAATATTAGGCATAGTAGGGAATGCCAGGCATCTTAGCATTAGGAAGGAACCAAAAGAAGGACTCTTGATATGTGCTGGTTTGCTGGTCTAGACAAAAAAATATGCCTCTGGTTAACCAAATGTGTAGAGATATAAGAAAAAGAATCTCCCGATTTTGACCCTTGGTCTCAACACATGCTCCTGTAAACATATAAATGTGTGTGCCCCACTCCCACTCACACAGAGAACTCTAGAGTTTGATTCTTTTAGTGGTCATTTGTTCATAGATATCAGACATTGCGTTGACTTGAGGCTAAACAGTCCTTAGGTTGAGTTGATAGCACAATACCTCACTACACAATCATCCTGTGTCCTCTGTGGCATATGCAATTCACTTGTGTACAAGATTCCAATGTTCAACAGTTCAGAATCTGAGTTCTAGGAAGAGCAAATAGTGCATACATCTGTCAACGTATTTGGACTCCATTTCTACCTTTATTTAATTGGCAAAATGTTCCTAAAAACCAAGAGATGGTGTTCATTGTAAGTACACTTTGACATCTGAAATACACAGAGCTCTTTAATGATGATTGGGCACAAGTCCAACTTTAATTACATAATGTCTATGTGAGCCAATCCATTTTCTTTGTGTACCTTGAATATAAGTAATGTTTAATAGATGATTATTTTTAAATGAAAGGTAGTAGACATATACTTAGAGTCATACTACTCATCACATACCTAAGGACTTCCATATACTCAACTCTGTTTCATCTGGCCAAGTTCTACTGACATGGCAAGATTTAAATTGCTCATTATGCTGCACAGAAAGCAGCATAATGTAGTTTCATTTTTCCTATACTTGAGAATGAGCTTATACTTGAGAATGAGTTTTTGTGTTTCTATCTCAGAACAAACCTCTGTGCCTTGCACAGATCTTATTTATTCACAGTGTTTAACATCGCTTTCCCGTGAGTGCCTGTTTGGATGTAAATCCTATAACCACAATCCTTCTGCTAATAAAAATAAATTAAGCTTCAATTTCTTCACTTACAAACAAATAAGGTGAGAAAAACTTATTTGCCACATCATTGTTTGGACTAAATAAAAAAGCCCTCAAGTAGCAGTCAAAGTAACATATCTTGAACTCTATAGTTATTATTTTTACTTAGGTTTAATTTTTATAACTATGTGCCAACTTTTTTCAATTTCATAAAGGAAGACTAATTCTTGGACCATTTTATCTAGATGATAAAACATTGCAATTATAAGATAAATTCACTAACCATAAAAATTCAAGCATGAATGTAATTAGTACTTCAAGAGGTCTCAGAATGGATCACAAATACTTACATCTGTCTCTTACATAAGCCTATAAAACTCTCTCTAATGTGCTGGACTATGATATGCCCATTTCTTGCTTTAAAAGTAAAATGAAAGAAATAGAAACATAAAGAAGGGGTAAACCTATACAATTCAAATACTGTCTTAATTGTGAAAACAATCACTTATCTGTCTATTTAGTCTATAACAATGGTGTGTGTGTGTGTGCTAGTATTTACATATGCCATGGAATGTATATGGTGGTCAAAGAACAATTTGCTTAAGTAAGTTCTTCTGTCCTTCTACCATGTAGAGTTTGGGAATAAAACTCAGCTTGTCTGGCTTGGTAGCATGCATGTCAGCCTATTGAGCCAGTTCACCAACCTCTCTAGTTATATTTTAAAAGAAATTTTAAAATTACTCAACAAGATTCATGTGGATAATGTGCATAAAGTTCATGTTTTCTGTGAGTCATCTGTACTAAAATTTCACGGTCAGAGAAAAAAATGGTACTTAATCATGTCATAGATCTCTCTCCAAATATAACCAATGTATGTTAAAGTTATTTAGTAGATCTCTTTCATATTTAAAACATTTAAAAATATTTTTCTGTTACTTATAATAAAATAAAATGCACTGTGCCATATGGTTTAGATACGTGATCATTTTCCAGTATGGAATATTTATACCCTTTAATACAATTCCATGTTTAAAAGTTCATCCTAAGCCGGGCGGTGGTGGTGCATGCCTTTAATCCCAGCACTCAGGAGGCAGAGGCAGGCGGATCTCTGAGTTCGAGGCCAGCATGGTCTACAAGAGCTAGTTCCAGGACAGGCTCTAGAAACTACAGGGAAACCCTGTCTCGAAAAACCAAAAAAAAAAAGTTCATCCTAAAGGAGAAATTGGACATATCTACACAGACAGACACATACTTGGAAATCCAATTTCTGTTTCTTCTACAGAAATTTATAGACATTTTGGAAAATATTGTTTATGGTTAGGTCACACACATGCCTTTATTATTCATAGTTAAGTAATTAAGTCCACATTTTACAATAGGCAGGAAATACTATTTTGAGAAAAGACCTAGAACTGCAAAAGTAGAAACAAAAAATAAGGCAAACATTTTATATCATGCTAGCTCTATCATATACACCATTTCAGTTTTGTCTAAAACGACACTTTCCATCCAGAATACAGTGCAGTCCTTTAGCTGCTTGAACTGTAAGCAGTAGTAATTTATTTTATTTTATTTTATTTTTGCATTTTCTAGCCCCGGGTCTGTGCCTTTTTATTACAAATGAGAAGGGAGCATTTTCAAGAACAATGGTGGTTTGAGTTTGCAATGAACACATTAGAATTAACCTCCCCTTTGTCCACAAAAGAGTTTTTATAAAGTATAAAGTGCTAATACTGGAGAAATGATTCTTTATTACAGATAGGCGAAGGTCTTATTGAAGGAAGCTCAAAATCCTCTCTATATTGAAAATGACTTCATCCCAAAACAAATGAAGAAACAAACAAAAAACCCCTCAGGATTATTTTTCTCAACTGGTTTTAACAGTAACAACAAAAGTATGACTTTTCAGCATTCTATGTTCACATATAGGAAACCAAATATTTCATCTTAGCTGTCCTTACAATCCTCATCATTATTTATTCTTGCTTGGAGATTCTAAACTTCCCCGGCCCAGAGTTTGCTGGTTGTTTGTGAAAACGACGTGCTATTTTTATACCAACACTGAGGCAGCACCTATCCTGCAGACATCTTTAATTGCTCCTGAGCTATTTACAGCCCTTCTCTCATACAAGGTCCGGGTTTCATTTTCATCCGGGAGATTTTGTGCCGTCTCAGTCGGCCTCTTGCCGTGGCCATTACTTAGCCCTCTTGCTCATCTCTCTGTTTCTGATTTTAGTCCTTCTGGACTTGATTTCTTGCTGCTGCTGACACCTGCTCTCCAACCTGATAAACTGACACCTTCGGTTGTAAATCCTACCCCGAAGTTTCCTTTCCCCCAAATGGAAAACAGTGTGCTCCAATGGAGAATAGCACTTTACTGAACACCAGGAATTCTGTCCCTGCGACTTTGGAGCTATATTGTTGAGAAATGAACATTGTGCTCTCTCTGTCTGTGAGGCTTTGCCCTGGATGCCTCTTCACTTTTTCAGCTGTTGACATTTTTACTCTCCAACAAGCTCAATTGACCTCCCCAGGCATCTACCTTGACACGCTCCTAGTAGTATTCCTACAAGTGCACAAAAGCTGATGATGGGGTCTGCTCAGTTCTTCACAGTCCTCTGTCTCATCTCATGACAGTCCCATCTTGGTTGTAATTATTTGTCATTATTTGTCTGAGTCACAGTGTATATTGTATTAGCACCATCTTTTTTTTTTTTTAAAAAAAAATCTTTTTATATAAAGCAACTGGTCAGTGGATGCTGAGGAAATTGCCAATAATTAACTAGGTTTGATTCACAAAGAAAGAGGGAAACTGACCCAATGTGATTCAAGCTGGGGGGGAGGGCGAAATAGCATTCCATACAGCAAATTCTGATCCCGAGTGCTAAAAAAGCAGCCATGCAAATGGAATGTCTAAAAGAGTGTCAGCGTGTATGCAGATCTGAGTATACTTCCTGCACACAGCGAATCCTCCTTGGCAGAAGCACCTGCGTTGGACTCTGACATTGCCCATGAATATTCTGATTATAAAATCCCGACTTTTAGGGACCAGATGTCCTTAGCAGATTTTATTCAATTTAAGTTTTTGATTTACTTCTCCTTTGAAAGTTTCAGCACGGAATTATCACGGATATTTCTAGCTGGGTGTATTCAAGGTCTACAATATAGTCTGGAATGAAGGACACTCCTTGTAAAAGATTCTTGATTTGGATTCTTTTCTGAAGCATGACTGCTTCTCTGCCCCCTCTTTTCCCTTATTAGCAAGACAAATGTACACATGATTCTAGCAATTTTTTCCTGTTTCTTCTTTCCATAAAAATTAATCTCCCTCAGACAACTGACTGGTTTCTTTTTAATTATATGCATGCATTTAAATACATACATTAACTTATTTTAATGATAGGCAGCCCCAGCATTTTAATTGGAACTCTATTTGTTACGTTATATTGCAGAGGATATTTTCATTTTGCATATTTCACTTCAAAATTAGTATATATTCTTATTCTATTAAAATTAGCAAGCTTATGAAATATAACTAGCAATGTATAGAAAACCAGGAGTAAAGTATATACACATATCTATGTAATGCAAATTCAACTATCACTAATAACCTGAAGTTTTCTATCCATTTTCTCTCTTCTACAAAGTTGTTGGTTCTTGGGGACATGTTATATAACAAAGGGAGAATCTTTTCCTTCTGACTTCTTGGGTTAAAACTACACTTTGTTCTTTTGTTAACTAAACGACTTAGGAAGATTCTTAACTTCTTAGCTACCTTCGTCTCCCCTTCTTCACATGTATTTAAATAGAACATGACAAAAATTTATCAAATGATTCAAGTAGACAGTATAGTAAGAATTGTTTCTATGATGATAATATTTATAATTTTGAATTTTAAATGTTCTTAAGGTACTACACGCTGCTTCCTAGGAACTGAAAGAAAATAAAATGTTATGGAAAGATTGAGCCTTCCAGCCAAATATCATCTGGCTTTGTGACTTTATACTGCCACTTTGAATGACCTAGTCTAAATCAGCCCATGAATTTCAACAATTCTTACCACAATTTTCAATGAGACAACAAAAGATATTTTCTGGGTTCACCATATTTATCCAACTATGTCAGTCCCTAATCAGAAGAATTTCTAGCAATTATACTCTGAGTGGATTGCGCTAATGAAGATAAGAACATGAGGTTCCACATGTAGATCCATTGCTGGGACAAAAGGTATATAATTAAACAAAATAATTATAATAAAGCCTGTTTAATGATACGTTGTCATTAGTATTTAACACGTTATTTAGAAGTAAGTATTTGCTTTAAATCTTTGCCTACAAAGCTTTTTTTTCCATTTTATCATGCTGTGTTATTCGCATTTCAAAAGCATATTGTGGAAACGCTATGCTGTCTTTAAAAAAAATCTGTTGCATTTCAAAAGAAAGACTTGCTATATAGAGAAAGAAAAGAACAAGTTAGCAGGGGAAAAGATAAGTTCTCAGAGAAATTTAGAGGAAGGAAAACTGACACAAAATAAGATGAAAAGTAAATGAAACTGTCTGTGGACAACAGCACGACACTGTTGCCAAGGCTGTAGGAGAAAGCTGAACACGGTCAACATGGATGATGACATAAATGTTCAAACACCTCTCAGTCACACAGCAGATCAGAATCCATTGAAATGAAATAAATGAATGCTTGAAAAGCCAACTGATCAGAGAAGGAACAGTGCATTGTAGTGTCCTTCTCCATGAATGGACATATTGGAGTCTTCATAGAAAGTGCTGTAGCAACCAGGAGACATGCTCACAAGAAAAATAATTTATTTTGGTTATTTCAGAAGCAGGTTATTGGTAACCTGCTTCTACCTTATCTCAAGGCTTCCTCTCTTGATGACTTTTCATATTACTTATTACATTCCAGAAACTCTATATCTATCTGTTCTAGTCTTGGGCACAGGGATCTACAGAGACTTTGTAGGAACTTGGGTAAATAAGAATCTTCAGTGTTCAGTCCTCTGTGTAAATAATCCCAAAGCTAAGCATGGTCAATTTTATCATTTTGGTTTGCTTGTCTGTTATTTTGTATTTAGTATGCCTAAGCCATACAGTGTGCCCCTATGTGCATATCTGTGTGCAGTTACACATTTTGCTCATATTCTGAAGATGAAATACATTCCTATTTGATGCTTATCTGATATTCATGTATCCACATTAATTGATATGAATATAATTTAACTGAGTTTAATAGACTACTCCCAATATAAACAGTCAGGTAATTACTCGTTTGGAGGTTTGAAATATTTCTTCATACTTCTTATATGTGTTTTTTAGGAATTAGGAACTTTGTATTTCTGTTGAGAATCTAGTTAGTGATAATGTGCTTGCTTCTATGATGTGTTCAAGTTTACAAAGAAACAAGCATTTTGTTGCTCTTGCAGAGTTCGTGGGCTTGTTCCCATCTCCTACATGCAAGTTCACAACCATGTGTAGCTCTAGTTCCAGGGGATCTCACACCTTCTTCTTGCCTCCATGAACAATAGGGACCTACCTGGTGCACAAACATACATCCAGGCAAAACACTCATATAAATAAAATAAAAATACATTTTTAACAAAGAAAATGGGGATTGTTGGGGTGGATAGAGGACTCAAGATGGTTGAAAGGACATGCTTCTATTGCAGTAGACCTAGTGTGAAACCCAGCAGGTACAACCTGAGGCTCACGATTGATTCCAACTCTAGCTCCATGGAATGCAGTGCTACATTCTGGTCTGCACTCACTTTCACATACATACAGACACAACTTAAAAACTAAAAATTAAAATAATCAAAAACTGAAATATTTCATAAAATCTAGCATTCTAGTGTAATATGAAAATATTCCAGATTTTACACATTCTTTTATTGGTTTAATTTTTATGTTCTAAAGAAGATAAAATCAAAGGATTTTAGACTATAAATAGTATAATAAATCTTCAATTCTTTCCAAAATAATCCCCAGTAAATCATTAAAATTAATGAATCGGTTTTTATAAGATCACTAGAAAGCCAATCTTGTTAGCCAAAACTTCGTAGTTAGAGAATTGAGAACAATAAAGTATCGCATCAGTAATTGATAGAAAAGTAATGTAATAAATGCACAGTAGTAAGAAATTTATGGTGACTGGGAGCTTATGGTACATGATTAAAGAAAAGATATCATCTAAAAATTTTGTGAATAACGATTCTTAAAATAGACAAACTATTGGATATGCAATAAGTATAATTGGATTGTCTAAATGATAACATATACTCATAAATGCCTGGCTTTCAGTGGAATTTGACTTGATTTCTCTAAAATGATTATTATGTCTTATGGTATTCATTAAATTGTCTCTAAAGACTCTACCCACTACAAAGAACTTATGACTAAAGATAACTCTGTGGGGTATACTTAGAGTCATTAAATGACTTGGTTTTGTGAAGATTGTATGCAAAGTCAGTGCAGGTTGTTACCAGAGATGTTGCATTGGATCAAACAAGCAAATGAATGAACAGAAACCCAGGTGGAGAAACTTTTCACAGGAAATAATCAAGTTCAACTACAAATTTATTTGGGAGATGAGTTCTACAATTCTGTTTAGCTACAACGGGCATATTACCTCCACACTGCCATTTAATTACTTTTTAAAAGTACATAAATTATCCTGTTTAACCACTTCGTACTTAAACGGCAGCCCTAGCATCTTTGGTATGCTATTGTAATAAATAGAAGAAAGATAGTACCAAAAAAGAAACCACAAGTTTAAAATCATCACATAACAGGTACACGTGTAGTTAATTCACATGACATATACTGATTTGGTCTTGAATTTTGCAAATATTTTAGATTTGTGATTCATAGTTGACCCTTCTCACGCAAATACAATTTCAAGAAACAAATGCTTATCAAAAAATAAATAGCATATTGGCAATGAACTCTTGCTTCTTATAGTTATAAAAAACAGTATGTATCCTTTTTATTTCACTTTTTGTGACTCGGGGTCCTTTAATTATTATCAGTCACCCCTGTTCTATTGCTCTGGATTTACCTCCTAACATTGTTACTGAAGTCCTCAGGCAGGAATTTCAGTTTTACAGCCACACTTATGTAGGTACCATGGGAATGGGTCAATGATACTCTATGGATGATATCTCTTCTGCCACTGTGGAAAAGGTAAATGAGTCTTCTCCAAGTAACTGTCAGAGGGAACTGCAGAGCATGCTTTATTGTCTTGATTTTCTATTTTTCCAACATATTCTGAAAATAAATTTGAAAAAATCCAATTTTTTGTTCATTTAAATGTATCTCAAATGATTACTTATCCCATAAGAACATAAAGATTATGTTGAAAAAAGTTGGAAAAGACAAAAAACAAATTCAGAAAGTCATATGAATAATATAACTACATCTGTGTTTTATCAATAAAACTTGATGAGGCAGAAATTGTATTTTCTCCCAGAGGCACTGAAACTGGTGTACTCATAATGCTGTGATTGTATTCCTGGTGTCACGGATGAGGTTAAAAACGGCATCTACAGCGGCGCTCTCAGCTTTCTTGATACTAATGTACCAACAGGGGGTTATCTCTTCTGTGCCAGAAGAATTGCATTTGAGAAAATGAGAAGAATGATGGCGTAATTAATCTAGTTCAGACACCTGAAAACTTTTGAAAGCTAAATACCACCTAAGGAAAGTAAGTTTTCTTCTGCCTTGAATTGTCCCTGAAAGTTTCTGTTTGTAGGGTTGATCATGAAGGAAGGGTTTGAACTCCATGCCAGCAGCTTTCTGACTGTGATTCAAAGGTGGGCAATGTATTCTGACGAATGACTCTCTGGCCACATCACACTCGGAACTGCTGAAAAATGTTCGCTATTTTAAATGGCTTCCCTGGTAATCATCATCGACTAAGAAATATAAAATTTTCACCTATACCAGGGACTTTAAATTTATCATCTCAGGTGTTTACATAAGGGGTTTGATTAAGTAGGGGTGGCTAGTTTTTTTCTTTTACACTTTGTGCTATTTAAAGTGAAACCTAGGAATTCGTGTATTTAAGAAATTTAGCATTTAGCATCAAAGGCAGATACAAGCAGCCAAAAACAAAAAGCAAAAGACAAACTAGATATATTTCTTCTCAACTATTTTCAACTCATGTGTGTTTTAGTATTCTGCTGGTGATTTTGTTATAACAAGATTCTAGGACTATATTAGTGTTGACTAGTTGTTCTTGGGGGAAGTTTGGCAACTCCCTTCTCTAACAAGTTGTCTGACTCAGATTGAAGCTATTACTCTTGGGACCCAAAATGTAGGAATGCTGATTTAAATGATCATTATTCCTGTTAAACATTGCTCTATATAATTGCAATAGTTACATTGCTCCTGCTTTGTGTTGGAAGTTTCTACTTCACCAAATTCAGCAAACAACAGCAGCAACAACAAAAAGACTAAAAGGAAAAGGTTTAAAAAATTCTAGTAGCAGCATATTGTTATGAACAAATCATGTTAACAGACAATACTTTAAACCTTTGCTTGTTGTCTTGGAAATCTAGCCTCTTTCCCGTTCCTATATATACCAGTCACAAAATGTCATCCACATTTAGATTTTATTTTATCCAAAGGTTAGAAATGACACAATGCCTATCAACTTAATTTTTTTCATCACATATTAAGTTTTGAAATGTGGGAAAGTATATGGCAGGAAGCATGCTATAGGTTGAGAAATTTTATCTTAATATTTTTATAATTTGTATGTGTGTGTGTGTGTATGCGTCTGTTTGTGTGCACATGTGGGTAGCTGCTCACAATGATCAGGAGAAGTGGAGTCCATAGAAGTAGAGTTACAGGTAATTGTGAATCGTGTGGCATGGTTGCTGGATATTGAAGAAAGCAGCATAACCTGTTAACAGCACAGCCAACTCACCTTGGGAAAGATGTACACAGACACTTTTCGTTCTGCAGATTCTGCGATACTCTTGCACACCTGTTGAGCTGGTGTTGAGTTGCACACAAATGCCCTTGGAATTACTTGCTCATGCAATCTTCTGCGGTGAATACATTCATCCTCTCCTTACTGGATTTGCAGTGATGTCGTTTGTCATGTTTCCTTAGGTCTGCCATCCAAGTGGTAAGGAACCTGTGGCATGAAGAGTGAGAAGACAGAGGATGAAAACTTCTTTCGAGAATGTTCCCCGACAGATGCTTCTTACTGCATGTGGAGCTAACTAGACTGGATGGCAAACAAATCCCAGAAATGGTCCTGTGTCTCCTCCTCTGGCAGTGGAGCTACAGACGCTATCAGGCATGACTTTTTGAGTTGAGTGTTGGTGGTCAAACTCGTGATCTTTATGCTTATATGGGAAGCCTGTCTTGCTGACCAAGATACATCTCTCTTGACCTTTCATTATTATACCTTAGGAACAGAGATGGTTTAATAAGGAAAGTGAGTTATTCTGCCAACAACAAACCTTTCTTTGCGACTAAATCCCAGGCAGTAGTCTGAATGCGACAATTTTCCCAAGCTTGCGGGAGACTCAGTCAGTTTCCACAACACGTTGTCTGGTCTCTGAGGCTGCTTCACTCTTCAAACATTAGCGTTTGAAATTCCATGTCTTTCTCTGAGATTCTATCGGTTGTAAACTCTGCAGCTCCCTTGCTAATTTCAGTTAGTTTCATTGAGTGGCTCTTTCCCAGTACATTATAGATTACCTCACAAATGATATGGAGAAGGATAGGTAGTGGTGAAGAGGTTGTAGGCAAGGGTGAAGAGACTTTGTTTCCCTTCCTGTTCATACCAGCCCCGCAAAACTCCACAGATGCACATCCCTAGAAGTTTTTCATACCTTGTTTTATATTTGCTTAGTTGGTTTGGTTTTTATTTGTTGATCCTTTTTCTTTCATGAAGATTTTGTTCCATATGCATGGTTTCCAAAACACTGGGCCAAAAACTCTGAATTGCCTCGCTGTTTTGGATTTCTTTTTGGACATTATTTTGAGAATGGGGTAATAGCATTCCTAATCCCTAGACGATGTGTTTCTTTCTTTAAGAATTTATTTTTAATATGTTTACTTATGTGTGGGGTAAGTATGTGAATGTAAGTTCAGGTAATCAGGGAAGCAGTCTTTCAATCATCCCCTCTCCTGTTCCTCTACATTCAAGTTTTCAGCCTTATCCCCAGTGCTATAGCACACACCGCACACTTGGATACAAAGCAAGTCTCAACAGTTACAACGAAAATAGAAGTAACTCCTGGCATCCTTTTAGACCATCATGGATGAAAGCTGGATTCTCACAATAGAAACAACAGAAAGCCTACAAACTCATGGAAACTGATGGGAACAACCCTCTAATGATAAAAAATGATCAAGGAAAAATTAAATACTTTCTAGAATTTAATGAAAATGAATATATAGTATATCCAAACTTATTGGACCCAGTGAAGCCAATTATGAGAGGCAAATACATAGCACTAAGATCCTACATTAAAAAACAAACAGACTGGAGAACTGGAGATTCCTTATACTAGTAACTTAACAGTTCACCTTAAAACACTAAATAAATAAATAAATAAATAAATAAATAAATAAATAAATAAACAAACCAAAGAGGAATAGATAAACAATAAATAATCAAACACAGGGATAAAATCAATAAAAGAAATAAAACAATGAGAGCTATAAAAATTAGCCAAAAAAGAGAGAATTGATTCTTTGAGAAAAATCAACCAGATGGACAAACCCTTATTTAGAGTTACTAAAAGATAAGGAAAGAGTGTCCAAATTAACAAAACAAGAAAGAAAATGGAGAATATTACAACAAATACCAAGTAAATCCAAAAATTCAGAAGAATATACATTGAAAGCAGGTTCTCTAACAAATTGGAAAACCTAAAACAATGGATAGTTTTCTTGATAGGTACCACTAAGGACAGTTAAATCAAGATCATATAAGGAAATGAAACAGATCTGTAACCCCTAGTGAAATAGAAGCAACCATTAAAATCCCCAGACCAAGTGGATTTAGTGCAGACTTCCACCATATTTTCAAAGAAGAGTTAACATCAATTCTCCTCAAATTATTCAACAAAATAGAAACAGAAGGAACATCACCCAGTTCATTTTATGAGATCATAGTTACCCTGATACACAAACCACCATAAAGACACAACAATGAGAAAATAATTGTAGACCGATTTCCCTTATGGTCATAGATGTAAAAAATACTCAATAAAACACTTGCAAACACAGTCCAAGAATACATCAAAACCACCACGATCAAGTAGGCATTATTCCATAGATACAGGGATGATTTGATGTATGAAAGTCAATAAATGGAAGCCACTACACAAACAATCTGAAAGAAAAATACATGGTCATCTCAAGAGATGCACAAAATGTCTTTGACAAAACCCAATACTTCTTTGTGGCAAAATTTCTGCAGAGATTAGAAATACAAGGTACATACCAAAGCATAATAAAGGTAATTTACAGTAAGTCCATAACCAACATGAACATAAATGGAGAGAAACTCAAGGCAATTACAATAAAATCATGAATAAGACATAGTTGTCCACACTCTATCTGTTAAATATAGTACTAAATTATTAGCTAGAGCAATAAAATAATAGAAAGAAATTAAGGAGGTGCAAATTGAAAGGAGGAAGTAAAAATATTACTATTTGCAGGTAATATCATATATAAAAGAGGTTCTTTTTTTATTAATTTTAATTTTTCAAGATTTCCATCTCCTCCCCTCCACCTCCCTCTTCCCTCCCCTCCCTTCCACCCATACCCCCACTCCACCCCTCTCCAAAGACAAAGAGCCATCAGGGTTCCCTTCACTATGTTAAGTCCAAGGTCCTCCCAGCTCCCCCTAAGTCCAGGAAGGTGAGCAACCAAACTGACAAGGCTCACAGTGAGCCTGTCCATGCTGTAGAGTTCATGTTCATTGCCATTGTCCTTGGTTCATTGCCACATTCAGAGAGTCCGGTTTGGTCCCCTGTTCCATCAGTCCCATTCCGACTGGACTTGGTGGTCTCCCATTAGATCTGTCCCACTGTCTCAATGGGTAAAAGCACTCCTCGTGGTCCTGGCTTCCTTGCTCATGATCTCCCTCCTTTTGCTCCTCATCAGGACCTTGAGAGCTCAGTCTGGTGCTCCTATGTGGGGCTCTGTCATTTTCTCCATCCAGTGCCAGGTGAAGGTTCTATGGTGATATGCAAGATATTCATAAGTATGACAATAGGATCTGGACATTTCTGGCACCCTCTCCTCAGCTGCACAAGGAACTAGCTGGGGGCGTCTTCCTGGACACCTGGGAACCCCTCTAGAGTCAAGTCTCTGCCAACCCTAGAATGGCTCCCTTAACTAAGATATATAATTCCTTGTTCCCATATCCACCCTTCCTATATCCCAACCATCCTATTCCCCTAAGCTCTTCCATCCTCCACTTCACACTTTTCTCTCCCCATTCCCCCATCCCCCCATCCCACCCCACCCCCATGTTCCCATTTTTTGTCCGGCAATCTTGTCTACTTCCAATAACCAGGAGGATAACTATATGTTTTTCTTTGGGTTCACCTTCTTATATAACAGGGAAATGCAAATCAAAACAACACTTAGATACCATCTTACACCTGTCAGAATGGCTAAAATCAAAAACACCAATGATAGCCTTTGCTGGAGAGGATGTGGAGTAAGGGGTACACTCATCCATTGCTGGTGGGAATGCAAACTTGTGCAACCGCTTTGGAAAGCAGTGTGGAGGTTTCTCAGGAAATTTGGGATCAACCTACCCCAGGACCCAGCAATCCCACTATTGGGAATTTACCCAAGAGATGCCCAATCATATTACAAAAGCATTTGTTCAACTATGTTTATAGCAGCATTATTTGTAATAGCCAGAACCTGGAAACAACCTAGATGCCCTTCAGTGGAAGAATGGATGAAGAAAGTGTGGAATATATACATATTAGAGTACTACTCGGCGGTAAAAAACAATGACATCTTGAATTTTGCATGCAAATGGATGGAAATAGAAAACACCATCCTGAGCGAGGTAACCCAGGCCCAAAAAGATGAACATGGGATGTACTCACTCATAATTGGTTTCTAGCCATAAATAAAGGACATCGAGCCTATAATTCGTAAAAAATCCTAGAGAAGTTATAAAAGAGGTTCTAAAAATTCCACTGGACAACTCCTAAAACTGATAAACACTTTTGTCAAAGTATTTGTATATAAAATTAACTCAAAAAATACTAATATCCTTTCTATATACAAATGAAAAATGGACTGAGAAATCAGGGACACAAAACCATTTGTAATAGTCTCAATATTAATATCTTGGGGTAACTCTAACAAAGCAAGTTAAAACTTGTATTATAAACACTTCAAGTCTTTAAAGAAAGAAATTGAAGATAATAGAAGGTAGAAATATCTCCATGCCCACAGATTTGTAGGATTAACAAAGCAAAAATGGTCATCTTACCCAAAGTGATCTACAGATCAATGTAATCCCCCATCCAAATTCAAAAAAAGAAAAATCATCATAGAACTTGAAAGGACAGTTTTCAAGTTTTCAACCTAGTATGTAAAAACAAAGCAAACAAACGAATATAAAATTGGATACTTAATAAAATTCTGAACAAGCAAGAACTACTGGAATTATCAACATTCCCAATTTTGAGTTATACAACAAAGCTATAGTAATGAAAACTATAAGTTTTTAGCATAAAAACAGACAAGTTGATCAATGAAATTAAATTGAAGGCTGAAACATAAATCTAATCCACATACTTCAGGAGACCTGATTTGTTGATCAGAGAAAAATAAAGACCAGAAATACACATTGGAAAAAAATGAAAACATATTCAACGAAACTCCCTGATCATGCTGGATGTCAGAGTGTAGAAGATTTCATGTAGATCCCTCTCTATCACTCTTTACAAAAGTCAACTCCAAATGGATCAAAGACATAAACTTAAACCAGATACACCAAACCAGATAGAAGAGAAAGTGGAAATAGCCTTGAATATTTGGCACAGGAGAAGATTTTCTGAGAAGCTGACAGAAAGATGAAGAAATGGAGAACATAGACCCATTTTCTCTATAAAATATTGGATATATTTTGTGTTATAACAAAAATACTATTTATAAAAGATATATGTTGTCTTATTGTACTTGTGGTTTTATTTATAAGACATACAGTTGGTGGAGAGAAAGAAGGCAACAAGGAAAGCGAGAAAAAGAAAAAAGGAGAAATAAATATACTCTGATATAAAATGGTAGATAAGCACTGCATTCAGCAATAAATATTTCCTGGATCCCAGAAGTCATAGATATGTTTTTAAAATAATTTTCCTTAAAAATCCCTACCATTCTATATATAATTTTTCATCCTGGAATTCCAAAGGCAACTGCCCTATCTTATACTGTAGGATCAGTCAATAGATATGTGCTTCCTCAATCAATCTGAATGATTAAATTTGAATATTCTGTGTAAAATGGAGCTTTGGAATATTAAATGATGTATCAGAAACATTATGTCTTTGTATTTGTTAAAGAAACTCCACAGGACCTGAATATCTTTTTTTTCTTCTTCTTCTTCTGGATAACTCTGAGTCAAAGGCCACTGGATTCATTTCAATTTTATAGCATTTTATTAAATGTTCAAATATACATAAGTGGACAGAATAGTGTAATTAATCTCCAGTATTCATCACCTATATTTAATACTTATCAACACAGTATTAAAATGGTTTCATCCATACCTCTCTGTTTTTTTTTCCATTTCAGATTGCTGTTTACTCATTTTATTGATATAATTTAAGTACTATAAAATTAGCTTGTAAGTTTATAATTTATTGAAGCATTCGGTTTAGAAAATGTACAATTGTAAAAGAGCAATTTTAGATTTATTCTTACTGATCTTTAGTTTTTCTGTGTAATCACTTTTCAACCTCTGTCCCAGTCTCAGGCAACCTGCTTCTTGGATATTTCTTGTGAAATATATGTGGAATAGTTAACTTTTATGATTGGAGAATATACTTGATATATTTAGAGATGCATTCATATATCTATTGCTCATCATTGTTCCATTATGTGGCTATCCCACATATTGTCGATTGAGTCATAGCAGGTGGATGTATTCATTGTGTCTATTTATGGTTCCTATGAATCTAGGACAAAGGTATTTATGAGACATGACTTTCTCTGACCATATGCTTCTATTTCACTTTCTTATAGCATAAATTTGGGATTACATAGTTATGTGGAAAATTCTTGTTTACTTTGGAAGGATCTGCCAGGAGTTTTCCAAGTGGCTGTCTCAAATGAGGTCTTCAGTAACAAGAAGACTTGGGAAGAAAGCTGGAAAATGTCTTATGGACATGACATGGCTATAACTGTGGTCATCTACACAAAAGTCACACAAAATTCTAAGGTGTTCTCCACACTCTTTGTCCGTATTGAAGAGCTATTGATAGTGTACAGTTGCTGGCTAACAAAGAATTTTTCTTTATTAGGATGTGGCCACTTTTTGGATTTTCATGCTCCAGAGGATATCCACCCATGCATATATTGAAAGGATTAAGTGAAGGTAGTGGATTATCAAAACAAAACAGAACAAAATCCCCATAAAAGTTGGGAAGGAGAATAATGGAAATATATGGAGAAAGGGGGTAGATATAATTATACTTCACGATATGCATGTACGAAATTCTGAAACATAAAGGAATTTTTAGTGACCAATCCTTTATCCTTCCACAGAAATTAGTATCCCTTTATGAGAAGCCAAGTGTCCATGGTAAATGTCCAATTCCCATAAGGTGCTCACAGCCTAGAGCAGCTTCACTAAAGATGTTAAAAGGGACAATTCTACTCGAGTCAGTTTCTCCCCTGAGGAAGCACAGCTCAGTAGTGAGATAGTGTGTCCTTTCTGTGAGTTCTTTATTGGCGCAAGAGAGTGGAGTCATTGTTCAACATTCTTTGGCCTCAGAGCTATGACTGAGAAACTCATTTTTCTCTTGCTTCACTGGGAGTGCTGATGGAATTGGAAGCCTAGGGGACTATTGGAGAACTGCCTTATCTGCAATACCTGCAAGTACAGAACACTAGCTGTGTGCATTCAACACCACCGCACCTAAGTAAATAAAGCAAATATTAACAAATAGAATGGAGACGAGAGTAGAATAACAGCAGTAGATATTGTCAATATCCTACTTTCATTTATCAACAGTGATAGGAAAACCCAACAAAATATGAGCAAGCAGTGGAGGGGGGAGGGGGCTAGTGGGAGGTGGGGAGGAAGCAGAAATTTTTAATAAAAAAATATGAAGCCGGGCGGTGGTGGCACATGCCTTTAATCCCAGCACTCGGGAAGCAGAGGCAGGCGGATCTCTGTGAGTTCGAGGCCAGCCTAGTCTACAAGAGCTAGGTCCAGGACAGGCTCTAAAAAAGCTGCAGAGAAACCCTGTCTTGAAAAACCAAAAAAAAAAAAAAGAAAAAAAAAATATGAGCAAGCAAATGCCAAATAGTCAATATTATATGTTCCTAACAATTACGTACAGAACATTAAGATAATTTTGATCTTGCTTGTCAACTTAATTAGATTTCAGAACACCTACAAAATGGGTAAAGCACACTCCTCGGTGTGACTCTAAGGGTGTTTGCTTAACGGTTCAACTCAGTAAGGAATGTAAAATGTAACTTTCAATAAGCTTCGGACTAAATGGAATAAAAGAGGAAGAAGGAAGATAACCAGTTAAAGCTAAATGTGTATACTCTTAAGCCTCTGCCTCCTGCTCATGCCACAATAACCTGTCTCAGTGCATTCCCAAAGCTATTCATTCAGGCAGCCTCTAGACAACACCTCAAAAACCATGAACTGAAATTATTCAGCACTGATAATATTATAACTGGGCAGGTTTGCTCCTGGGTTAAGCATTTGTGCCTGAACCTAGCTAAGCTAAGACCAACTCTCATACTCCAATTATACACCAATGCAGATATTTTCAAGACTGAACTGTAAGTTCAATTAAACTAGTGCATGAATTGAATTGACGTGCTGGGGAATAGCCTACACAGATGGATGTATTCATTGAAAGGAAAGAATAACCATCCATATGAAGAATTACTTCCAGTGACATAACGTCTCATGTCTCAGTTCCAAAGGAAAAATGCAAAAATAAATAACCAAGAAAATATGGACCCACCAACATTAAATATTATGACAGTGATTTTTCTATGAGAAAAGGAATTTGGATGGCTCATAAGACAATCCTTTCAAAATAGCAATTATATATGACTATGCTAAAGGAACTTAATTATGGAATGATGAAGAATATAAAATCACTAACAGCTGAGTGAAATAATAAAAACCAGAAAGAAAATAAAATTTAATAAAGAAATATATTTGGGGAAGGAGAGACAGATAGACAAATATATTCAGGAAGTCAATCGTAAAATACAGAGAAAAGTCCGACCAGTAGCTTGGATTAAGTGAGAGAATATCAGATGTGGAGAAGAAGACAGAGAAATTGAATAATTTAGTAAAAAAAGTTACATAAAAAACATACACGCAAAACAAAATAGAAATGAATCATTCAAATACTCTGAGATCTGAGATGACACGATAAAAAACAAAATTTCTGATTTTTAAATATAAAAAAGAAAAGAAATGCAAACCAAAGACACAGACAAACTATTTCAGCAATATTAAAAAAATTTCCCAAATATTTTTAGATGCCTATCAAGGTATGATACGTGTAAAGAACACAGAAAACACAAGATCAGAAATGGCATTCCTACATCACATAATAATCAAAATACTAAATCTACAAAACAAAGAAAGCTGAAATAGAAAATGACCTATCCACATATAAAGGTAGGCCAAACAGAATAACACCTGACTTTTCAGTTAAGCTTTTGAAAGCCAGAAGCACCTAGACTGACCTAAAGGTTCTGAAGAAACACAGATACCAGTTCACACCGCTATACCCAGGAAAACTACAAGTTTCAATTGAAGGATATAGAAAACCTTTCCACGATAAAACAGATATGCCATGTATACTTATTACATTACAGAGAATACTGAAAGTAACCTTTTAGTCCGAAGATGAGATTAGACACATCCAAAAAGACATAATTAGTATATAAAATTTCAGAACAGCTAATCAAAGGTAATCTAAGGAAAAAGTCATCAAAATAAAGTGCTTGCAATTAGTACACATTTTCAGTAACAACTCTTAATACTAAGTGGTCCCTATTTCCAATAGAGAGTTATAGATTAAAATTAGAAAACAGGAGTATCATTTTTTTCTGCTTCCATGAAACATACCCAACCATCAATAGCAGATTAGGGTAAAAGAATGAAAAAGGTTTTCTCCCAGCAAATAGAACTAGTAAGTAAGCAGGTACAATGGTTTAACTCTCTGATAAAATAGATTTTAAACAAAATTAGCCAGCATAATTAGGAAAGAGTACTTCATATTCATTAAAGAAAAAAAATCCACCCAAGGGATTTTATAATTCTAAACATTTGTGCCTCAAACACAGAAAAACCCCATTTTATAAGTAACAATATTAGATCCAAAACACACATTTATCTTAGGCACAATATTTCACTATACCAATAGTTGGATCATCTTGACAAAAACTAAGCAGAAAGATTTTGGAGTAAAATGGCATAGTAAATAAAATAAATCTAACATGCATCCACACAAACTTCTATTTAATCCTGAGCACAGATTCTTCTCTGCTGCAAATTTACCCAAAATTGGACATATATTAGAACACAAAGCCAGTTTCAGCAAATATTGTAAAACTGAAATAGCATTCTAAATTGTATTTGATTATAAAGAAACAAGCTAGCTACCAGAAAAAAAAAAATAGAAACTACAGAAAGTAAACAAACGCATAGGACTTAAACAACCCTCTAATGAAGGACAATTGGGTCAAAGAAGAAATCATGATTGTCATTTTGCGAGCCATAATCTATTTGACACAATGAAGTTTGTACTAAGAAGAAATTGTATAGCACCAAATGCCTATATCAAATCTTGAGGGCTCTCATATTAATAACATAATATTATACCTGAAAGTCTTAGAAAAACAAAAAGGGACAATACCTAATGGTAGAATTTGGGAAAAAATAAATATTTTACATCGGCCAAGGACACATCTGGGCTAGAAAGATTCGGTGTAGAATCCTACCAGACCTTCAAAGAACAATTTTGAAATAATTCCCAAAATAAAAACTCTCTCTTCAATCTGTGAGTGTGTGTGTGTGTGTGTGTGTGTGTGTGTGTGTGTGTGTGTGTGGTGTATTAGTGTGTGAAGTTAGTGTTATCTTCATACCAAAATCATATATTGACTCACATATAATGGAAAATTATAGGGAAATATGTTGGACCTATATATAAGAATTCTCAAAAGATTTAAAAATTGAATTCAAGAAAACATCAAAAGGATCCACCATCATAATCAAGTCGGTTTTATCCAAGACATGCAAACACAAATCAATATGAGTGAAAAATAGATGTAATTCACACCATAAACACACTCATGGGCAGAAGCCACAGGGTCATCTCATGAGATGTAGGCAGATCCTTTTACAAAACCCAGCAATTTTTTCATTTAAAAGTCCTGGGGAAACTACAAACACAGAAGATATATTTCAGTATCCCCTAACCCCACACCCAACATCATTGTAAGGGAAGAAAAATGCATTTCCACTGAAAACAGGAATCATGGAAGGCCCTGAATATCTACAGTAATCTTGAGAAGGATAAACAAACGAAGAACTATTAATTTTCCTGTTTTCAAAAGTATATTTCAATGCTACATAAATAATGCAGGCTGACTGACACAAATACAGAGCCAAGGACTATCGGAACAGAATTGAGATAATAGAAATGAATCAGCTGACTAACATTAGCAAAGAATAGTTGAGGTACAGAATATCTTTTTAAGAAAAACTGTTAGAAAATCTGGAAAGCCAGAAGAATAAAATATAATCTTATCTTAGAGCCTCTGATGAAATGTTGGCCGGAAATAGGTTAAATACCTGAAACAATATAGATTTCACTATAAAAAACAAGGGGGACAGATTAAATGTTGATTTGGAAATAATATACTGGTTCATAAGCAAAAGGACAAAATAAATGAATGCGTTCATCAGTCAGAAAAGCATGCACTCAATAAAGCCGATTTCTGAGAGTGTTAAAAAATCACCTACAAAATGGAAAATACCGATTGAAAAGCATATATCCATGACAAAAACTTAATAAAGAATTAATGCCTCAAATATGTAAAACATCTATAAATCCAAAACACAAAGGTTTAACACAATTTAACATGCCCAATGTGATCACTTCTCTAAAGCAGACAAATGACAACCAAATATTACATGAAAATAATGCTTAATAGCATTGCTTGCCAGGGATAGTGAAGTCAAATCCACATGACCTATTCCATTATCTCGCAGGGACACACCATGTGGATTTCATTGTGTAATACTGAGATGAAGCAATGGCTAAGGTGTTCCTCATTTCTCTTTCCCATATGCTTTTCAGCACATTCTCAGTACTAGGATTGCAAGTGCCTACTGTTCGGTCTCAATTTGACCTTGGTATTGGGGATCTAAACTCAGGATGTCATGCTTGGTAGCTAACACTTTGCCCATAAAGCCATCTATCTATCCAACTCAAAGAGGAATGAGAATTAAAAGAAAATGGCAAAGTGCCACTGTGTATTTTTCTATTCTCAATCACATGTCTCAAATTTTCTTTCTTACCATGCTATAAAACCTAAAGCCATCTGAGCACAAAATCATTGATCTTGCACTAAAGAGCTAACTAAGTTGGCAAAGTTCTTTCTTGGCAAGCACGAAGACACGACTTCCTTGGACACGAGCAATAAGAAGGTTCTGTGTGTCATGGACAGTCTATAATCATAGCATGAAGTGGAGGTGAAGTCAAATGCATCTCTGGAGTTTGCTTATTGCCTAATTAGCAAGGATACAAAAAGCACAGAAAAGTTAGAGGACGCATAGTTGGAGGGGTGAATGTAGGAGTGGATACTGGAAGATTAGAGGAGAGAAAAGGGAGAATAAATGTCTAATTACTTTATATGGATTTTCAGATTAAAAAAAGGCTCAAGAACAAGTCTTTGGATGAGCTAGAGAGATGGTCCACAGTTAATACCCTTGTTACTCTTGCAGAGTAACTGGTTCAATTTCCACGACTCATATCTGGTAGCCTACATCTTCCTAAATAACCAATTCTGACACCCTTCCTTGCCTTACAGGATTCTATGTAGAAATGATACACATACAAACAAGCAAACAAATTATATACATACACATAATTTTTTAAAACTGTACCACTGATAAAAGCTGGAGATTATCAACAAGAAAAGAGTCTGCAGCTGTGTTGTGTGATATACTAAGAAACAGAGATAGGAAAGTTCTGGGGAAGGCCTTTGTAATCTCAGCACTCAGTAGTTAGAGGCAAAAGGGCCACGAATTTCAAATGAGGTTGAAATAGTCAGAATCTTAGGTAACAACTTGACCTGTGATATCCTGGACGGTTTAATGATGGGAGCTGGTTCTTCAGTTTTCAGGGAGAAACAATGGATAGATAGATGTTGATTGAAGACCTGGTAAGGTACTTACGCATGCCTATGCAATGATACTCTCAAAAAATATAAGAGATAAAATAAACTTTTCACAGTTTCCTGGTTGTTGAAAATGTGGAGTATCCTAGTGGACTATAGACTCAGAGAGGTCAGAGAAAGTCTACACTGTTTCTCTGAGACACATAGAGATGAATCTCTTCTGTCTGGCTGTCGCTAAATTTTAGCCACAATTACAGCCTTCTGGGTTGTTTTCAATAGAAGACTTATAAGTAAACACTTTTTTTTCCTGAATCTGTAAAATTGCACCAAATAGTTATCTCCTATATCACCAAGTTGTATAGATGTTGTGGACTGTCTGCAGAAGTAGCGACTGTAAATAGTGCTTACAGCCTTGGAGGCTGACTCTTCCTAGTGCATAAGATCTGATCCTACTTCTAGTAAGTGGTGACATAAATAAATTTAAATATAAGACTTGAGTGCTGTCAAAAACTGTTCAATGTACGGGGGAAAAGTCTACACATCTGGTAATAATCTTGTCCTCTGATATATTGAATGTGTAATGAGAAAAGATAATTTGCTTTCTACTACCACAGAGAGCAAATCCTAAAATTCAATGACTGATCTGTAGATCAGGGAGTTAATCTCTGTCTGTTCAGGACACAAAGGAAGCAATTTTAGAAAAAAAACTGGAGCCAAATAATAATAATGATACTCAGACTATTCTGAAACAGAAAAAAACATACATGAGAGAGATTATGTATCTGTTTGGCTTAAATTCATTTTATAATTGAGCAAGACAATGAAGTAGTCTAACAGAAGAAAATCAGTTATTTAATTATTAAAGAGAAGATAAAGTTTCAGGACCAAGTTTATAAGCTGAAGATCCGGCAAAACCTTGCAAACAACACTGGAGGTAAATAGATACTCTTTGACAGGTCTCAGTAGATACCTCCTCTTAGGACATATTATGGTCAAATATTACATGCAATTTCCCTGGCTTGGGTTTTCTTGTTTACATTAACTACTGGGAGTCTTTAGTGCTTAAATGCTACAAAGAGACCAGAGTCTTGCTGACTGCACTTACATAATGTATGCACAGCAACTTTTTTCAGAAGCATAATAGTTTTAACAAAGGTGCCTTGGGCATATTATCAAGATGCTATTAGAAGCCATGCTGCGTTCACGGCTACTGATTTTCGTATATATCTAGCCAGGGATGAGCACTCATATATATTTGTTTATTTGAATTATATTGTAAATGTCTTTGATTTGCACAAAGAACCAAAATAAGACATGTGAAACATAAGGTGATTTCCCCCAAATGCTCCTTGTATATATGGGAAGTGACTAAAAGCAAGATTAAATATTCAGTAAATACTTTAAAATGTATTATTCTCTATAGATTTTTCTCTAAAAAAAACATTGTAAACTCATTTCAATAATATTGTAGTATGAAGGAATTTTAGGAAAAATATTAAAAACTCTCAATATTCTATCATGATGACAAATAAATTAATCAATTTGAAATCATGCATTTATTTTAGTGTTTGCTGTTCTGGGAGATGCTGGTTTCCTCTTACGTGACATAACAGCTTGATTTAAGTATTATTTAATACTATGACCATATAAAGGAAAAGGACACTGGCATCAGTCAACTCTTTATGTCAAAGTTAGGCAGTGATAAAATATAGAGAGTAAAAAAAGATCAAGGGTTAGAATTTAGCATCTAGTTTTGCTTGTGAAAGCAACACAATGAGAAAGAATATGCATCTAGCTGATCCTCAGAGTTATTGATATCAATTATGAATAAGAAGAAAGTTTGCTGATGTAATTTTAAGGAGGCAAAACTGTATATACCCTTTTCTGCACAAACAGTGAAATTAAATATATTGGAAAAAGTTATGCTGCCCATCAGGTGTGCTGATGCGAACAACACAAAGCAAAACAAAGAATAGAATCATGAATTTGTTTATAAGAGCTTACCAGAACTCTCAGATAAAATAGTAATGTTAATTTCAAAAACATTACAGTGTTTTGAAAACAATGATATAAAATGTATAACTTATTTGTTCAGCCTAGGAAAGATACTGACTATAGACAAATAGGTACTTAGAAAGAATTTAGAAATTATAAGTTATTTAGCATATTTATAAGTGTAGAAACCAATTCTTTATGTAATTTTTAAAGCTTGTTTACTTGGGATTGTATATTATTTTCGAGGTCATAAGATCTCCTGTCATGACTTCTGTGTTGGTTTGGCATTTAGTGGCAATCAAAGCATAAATATAAGATAAAGACTGGAGGATCATAGTCTTGGGTACATATTCAATCAATGTCTTTGATGTGAGTTAGATGTTAAGAAGCATTACTATGGTAAAGAAAGTTCTGGATGGAAATGTGCACAGATATAAACAACAACCTCTCACTTGCTGAAACCTAGTTCAGTAGTCTGGGATCTGGACTTCATTTTCACAAATATACTTGTTTTCACCTCTTTTAAGATTTTCCCTTTTGTTGTTTCTGACTGACCAATTCAGATTACAGAGGTCTGAGCATTCAACACAAAGGTTTTCCAAATGAGTTGCTAAATTTATTAAAAATCTGTGTGAACATTTGTTGGGATCTGCTACAAGCTCCCTATTCATAGGGGAAGCAAATGGGAGCAGATATTGAGGGAAATGGAACAGATGGATTAAAAAAAAGGTAATTTGACATTCCTGGACAAGTACAGTGTTTATGTGAGCAAAAAGAAATGGTGCTTTTTAAAACCTACTCAAGAGAATATTACAATGATCAACCAACTTCTTTATGCTTCTCAACTATTTTCAGCCCAATATTGTCTTACAAAAAGGCAAATCAAGGTCATTTTTAGTAATAATCTTTTATATAAACAAAAATAAGATTAATGAGTTAAAAAATAAGTTGTTTAAATTATTTAAAATATAAGTCTTTTATTTTTTATAGAATTTATTTTATAGAATTTTTTATAGAATTTATAGTTTTACTAAGAAACTAATCTCTAGTTTTTTGTTCTACCTGAATACTTCCTGTAACTACATAATGAAAACCTCACACTGAGTCATAAAAACACAGTGTTGTGTGTGTGTGTGTGTGTGTGTGTGTGTTTATGTGCAATGTGTAATCAAATACTGCTAAGAAAAGTAATTTAAATTACGTGGGTCTCTTTAAAAGCATTATATTTCACAATGATATTTTTACAGTTTCTGTAATTTTATTGTTCTCAGAAATATCAACTTCATCCATCATGAACTTTAGTTACCTTTATAAAAATCTTTTTAAAAATGTATTGATTCATGCCTTAATACTGTTAGCATCACCATTCAAACATCAATTAGACGGGCTAATTGACATAACTCCTAGTCATAACTCCTTTGCCTTCCCTCAGGCTGAACAACTGATGTAGCGTACTTATGTGTGAATGGAAACAAGGAGAAAACAAAAGAACGGGATGAAGGGAGCCATACTCTACCTAGAATACTCCTCAGATCTAATAGGCAAGCCTTTTAAGCTATAGATAATTGTTTAATGAGCCTTGGTTATCTAAGACCTGAATTACTATTTGTGATATGAAGAGTGGAAACATAACAAACAACAAAAGGGTCAATGCCTGAAGGATGAAGTGTCATAGGAAAAAGAGACAGAATTTGACTTTTTTATTCTTAATAATTATACCTATTAGCCATAGTAACTGAAGTATATTGCATATATATGTACATATGTATGTGTATGAGTGTGTTACTACTTATAAGATGACGTTTATGAAGGACTTAATAGTGTAGGAAGGACAAGAAGTTTTTTGTTCCCCCATAGGAGAAAAATTTTAGGTAACTCTTCAAAATTTTCCTTACTAAAAACCTAAAGGTGAGGTATCTCCTCTGATTTATGGCTCTTAGCTCTAGAAAAGATAAATGATAGGACTGGAAATAAAAGATACCAAGGCTAGACTGATGCCTCAGAGGCTAACAGCATTGGCTGCTCTTCCAAAGGTCTTGAGGTCTTGAGTTCAATGCCCAGCAATCACTTGGTGGCTTGAACCATCTAAAATGAAATGTGGTGCCCTCTTCTGGCATGCAGACATCCTGCAGAAAGTGCACCGTGTACATAACAAATAGGTTAATTAATTAATTAATATTTTTTTAAAAAGAAAAAAAAATACGAGATACCAATCTCTGAAATTTGCATTCAAATATTCTTCCAATATATTCCTCAAATACTGATCCAACAAGGTATGTTGAATTCAAGGTATGTTGGGCAAATTTTACTTATTGCTTCATATGATGTTTACTTGACTGTCTCTCCTCATGCTATAAATTCAAACTTAAATAATGTTATTGAATAATACCAATTGTAATATGACATTGTCAATTTTCAGAACTCAGCAATTCATAAGAAATAATGTAGGTAAATCTTTACAAAACATGATTGTACTAATATGTTGCTTATTAGTATAAAATAAGAAAAAGGGTAAATAAAAAGTGCTATACAAATTCATACATCAGAGTTAATGACTAAGGTGTTTCAGTAAATGCTTTGTCCAAATTCTCAGTTCATTATCTTGCATGCTTTTGCATTTAAGTCCCATTTTGTGCAGTGTTTCTAAGTATAACATTTCATCCATGTGTGATTGCTTCACCGTGCTTAGTGTCCATCATCCTTCACCATGTCTGCCATCTTACAGAATAGACTTAAAACACACAACGGAAGCCAACAATTACAATGTAACTGGAGGTATTATAGGTAAATGTCTCTTTAGACTGAGCTCATTGTGGTGTGTGATGCCAATATCCCCAGGATATGAGAAGATAGTCATAATGTACAAAACAATACACAAAAACCAAAACGCCACTACTCTCAAAGCAAATTAGCTCTCTTTGTCTTACATCAAGCATTTGGTTGATTTTAACCACTGGCTTAAGTCAGAATATATACAGGAAAAACTACTGAAATTGTACAGGAAATTGTACAAACCACATAAAATATCTATATCTACTTCATTATCTCTCATGCTGGAAAATTTTATGCTATTAATTCTACTGTTAAACAGAAATATTGATAATGTAATTTTAATAATACAATCAGTAGAAATAAGATGGAGAAAATGTTGAAATAACACAGCTTTAGATATTGTTTTGAAAGCTTCAGCTGAGTTGCAGATACTAAGATTTGATGGTATTTCATAGACAAAAGGGAATGAGTTCTCCAGTCCCCTTTCCTTTTGACTGAATTTTTGAACGTTGAGCTATCTGTTCAAGTAATATAAATAGAGGCTATAGGAGCTCCTCCAGGAACACACACACACACACACACACACACACACACACACCCTCATTTCTGCCCCCAAATAGCTTCCAGTGGCAATGAGGCCTCTAATGTGACATGGCCAGGCTAGTTTAAATGGAGCACTGTTGCCCAGATGATATTCTTGGTGAACCAACATGTCATAACACCAATGCAGTATTCTAGTGCCTCCAAGTGGGAAATTCCTATACCAAAGGAAGTATTCGTCACCAAAGGGGATAAAGAAATATGCTAGCATGCCTGAACGAAACCTATGTACCCAAATGAGATTAAGAGCCACCTGTTTCACAACCCTGAATTAAGCTGACCACAACCTCTGAAGCTAGGAATCAGGTATCAAACACTCCTGCTACAAGGGAAAATAAAATTTCCAAATAACTTATATTTAATTTTTGCTATCATGATAGGTTAATGCAACCTGGTAATGAAAATAACCTTGGTTAAATTCATAGACAATAAAATTTACTACTGTGAGTTAGGACCCAAACCTATCAGGGAAGTCCTATTCTTCCTTCAGCTTTCTAACAAGTTTTTTTTAATTTCTCTAGATAACGTCTGTAACTAAAGTTATGAATAACTTCTATGAATTTCGTCTTTGTTTTATACGCAGACTGATTTCATTGTCACATGGATCAACATTGATATTGGTGAT
The DNA here is from genome assembly GCF_903992535.2 of Arvicola amphibius. Lineage (NCBI taxonomy): Eukaryota > Metazoa > Chordata > Mammalia > Rodentia > Cricetidae > Arvicola > Arvicola amphibius. The sequence continues at coordinate 727,690 of NC_052061.1, read as the reverse complement.
AATCACCAGGGTCTCTGATGTTCTCTCTCTCTGCTCCATCTTTCTCTACTTCACTCTTCCTCCCTCTCCCTGCCTCCCTCACTTCATCCATCATGTGATAAAGGGCATCACGTATGACTGTGAGAGGAAATCTTCCAGGAGGAGAATAATCAGGAAGAGAATCATTATACACCTGATACGAAAAAGGAAGATCCTTCTTCAAAATGCTTGTATCTTTGATATTCCACCTTTAAAAAGACTGATGGGGCCTCTATTAATTAAGCTCATAAAGCCTTAGACACCCCACTTGTGTCAATATTGATCCTTCTTGAATAGAACTGCAGTAGAGATTCTGTGGATGTGCACATTCTCATTACTGGAAAACAGTATGTGTCCAGTCATGTTTCCATCAGGTGCATATATGAATTCCAAATAAGAAAAGGAGGGATAAAGAGAAAGAGAAAGAAAAAAGAGAGTTACAGAGAAAAATATAGAATTACAAAGTATATTTCTTGATCCCCTTTGTAAATACAATAACCCAGATTTATCTAATCTCAGCTCTGTCTTCTATAATTTTTCAGGGATTCCATGTACTTTGTAATTTCAATTCTAGTTTTATGACTTAAAGCTTTTATATTTTATTTTCTTCTAATTTTTTAAAAATTATACTCATATTACATTCCCCTTTGCTTTCAATTTTTCATTCCCTCCCAAGCAATACCTTTGTTCCCTCTCAAATTTATAACTTCTTTTATATACTTTCTCTCTCTCTTAAATATATAAATACAGCCTGATCAGTCTGAATAATTACTACATGCACTTTATGTATCCTTACACCCTCAAAATAAAAGTTTATTTATCACTCTTCATCAAAGAAACTTCTCTTTGTAGAAGATGGAGTATATCACAGAAAACCAAAACAGATCAGCATTCATAGAGCAAGGGATCATGTGTTACTCAGTGCCAGAAATACATCTCCAACACAATTATTGCACCTAAGCCTCAAGGATAATTTTTAAAAGGTGGGCAGAAAGATTTAAGAGTCAGAGGAACAGGAAGTTTGCTGTGAGGTTGTGTATCCTAGATTTACAGCCTTTTAAAAACACATGCTACGTATAAGGAACAGTGGTGCACACCTGCACTCCTAACACGTATATGACTGAGACAAGAGAACCATAAATTTGAAACAAGCTAGAATTCATAATGATTCATAATCTATACAGATTAAAAATATTTTGAGGTAGTAATCAGACAATATACTCTGAAAACTGAAAACTGAAAACTGTACCTAAACCTTCTCTCTTATAATTGTAGTATATAACACATGATAAATATTAAATAATATTTTAAATCAACTTTTGAATTATGCAGTTTTATTTATCCCACTTGATAGGAGTGCAAAAATCCAAGTTATCATGTGTCAAAATATCATTTGAAGACCAAAATACACTGTGAGTAGATATGTACATGATGAGATATTTCTATAGTAGAAAAAAAGAAAAAAATTGTCTTCAGTGTACGTGGATAGATAATTTACACATGCCAAAAATGTTAGCTCATTATAGTAATTTTGTAGTGTTTGCAAATGATGAGGACTGTCGGGTTTTATTATTATTATTATTATTATTATTATTATTATTATTATTATTATTATTAATTGCATGTCCCTGGCAGGATGTTTAAGGTTAGAAACTAAAAAACTAATGCTACATGGTTTATTGAAGAATACATAAAGTTAATAGTTAAATGACCTTTCAAATGTGATAACCTCTATCCATCCATCTACATTTTGGCTTGGTTATAAACTTGGCCCATTTGCCCTTGGACTTGTTCTAGTTCTCTAAGGAACAAAATATAGATGCTGCAAGCAATATCACTGTGCTGTTCATACAGCACCGTTGTAAGCATACATAGCCACTAGGAGAAAGAGCAGCCAGAGACTTTTTTCAGACACATTTTTCAAATACCTCCATTTTAGTGTTGTTCTCTTTACATGTTTGTAAAAGATGTTCTCTTTTCTTGTTAAAAAAAAAAGGAAATTTAATGGCTGTAATTATGTTGGGAGGATCTCAGAGGTGTTGTGGGAGGAAAAAGGTACTATATAACATTATGTATAAGAAGATATATTTTCAGCCGGGCGGTGGTGGCGCACACCTTTAATCCCAGCACTCGGGAGGCAGAGACATATATTTTAATAATACGACGTATAATATATATTTTTAAATAAAAAAATTATATTACGCATCATCTATGTTGTGATTTAGAAAAATAGCAGAACATGACAGAAAAAAATCATGAGACCAAGTTATTATAGAGGGAATTTTTTTTTATTGGGTAGAGTGAATGTGAAAAGTAGGGAGGGGAGAGGGGAGACCAACCTCTGGTGACAAGAGTAGCAGAAGAGAAAAGAGAAAAGAGAGATACAGAGAGAGAGAGAGAGAGAGAGAGAGAGAGAGAGAGAGAGAGAGAGAGAGAGAGAGAGAGAAACAGAGAGAGAAACAGAGAGAGAAACAGAGACAGAGAGAGACAGAGACATGACAGAGACAGACTAACAGACACAAACAGATGGGCTGATGGAAACAAAAAGAGATCGGAGTTTTGCAGGGCCCTTTTAAAAGGGAACATAGTGAATGTGCATAGGAGGGGCTTTTAGTGGTTACAGCTGAGCATGTATACCTTAATGTCCGGTCAGTGTAGATGCCTGAATACTAATGACTACCATGGAATTAAACTAGAATTTAACACGGTAAGTTAGGAAATTGTGCATATACTTGAGCATTAAGTAATGATTTTGAAGGATAAGGGCAAGAAATGAAGTCAAAGGGTACATTAAAACTTCTAAAATAAATGAAAATTAACATGTAGTATGCCAAATTTTTGAAATGGAGTTGTATGAATGTTGAGAGAAAATTATTAGAGCAATAATCAAACATTCCCATCCAAAACAGAAAGAGGGGCTGGAGAGAATTGTCAGTGGATAGCTGAACTCAGTGCACTCCCAGGTCCAGTGCTAGCCAGCACTCATAAATCAGGGCTATTAACCGCCTAGAACTCCAGCTCCAGAGGACCTGACATCATCTTCTAGCTTTTGTGGTCACCAGGCACATGGTGGTGCTCAGGTAGACACTCAGGAGCACATATAAATTTTTAATTAAAAAATAGAAAAAAAACCCTCAAAAAATAAACTTGGGATTTTACGCAGTATAACAAGAAATAGAAAGTAAATTTAAACAAAACTTAAAATTAGATAGAGAATATCAGGTTGTAAGAAAAAGGAAAAGCAGAACATATGAATACTCAATGAAATAAGTTTCTTTTGAAAAAATAAACAACTCTGTAAATAATTAAGCTTGACCAACCAAAGGGGAAAAAAGGCAAAGAGGTATAAAACTCATAGATTGAAAGAGAACAATTAGAACACAGAAGACAGAACCATTAGGGACTATTATAAAAAATTATAGTCCACATTCAGAGAGTCCGGTTTGGTCCCCTGTTCCATCAGTCCCTTTCCAACTGGACTTGGTGACAGTGGAGGAGGACTGAGAAACCAAGGACAACGGCAATGAGCATGAACTCTACAGCATGTACGGGCTCACTGTGAGCCTTGTCAGTTTGGTTGCTCACCTTCCTGGACATAGGGAGAGCTGGGAGGACCTTGGACTTAACATAGTGAAGGGAACCCTGATGGCTCTTTGTCTTGGAGAGGGGTGGAGAGGGGGTATGGGTGGAAGGGAGGGGAGGGAAGGGGGAGGAGGAGGGAAGGAGATGGAAATCTTTAATTAAAAAAATGAGGAAAAAAAAGAAAAGAAATTTAAAAACCCATCTCATAAAAAAAAAATTATAGTCCAACAAGTGAACCCAAAGAAAAACATATAGTAATCCTCATGGATATTGGAAGTAGACACGATCGCCGGGCAAAAATTGGGAACTTGAAGGTGGGGAGAGACGGGGCCAAGGGAAGATGGGGAGAGAAAAGCGTGAAGGGGAGAATGGGGGGAGCTCGGAGGAATGGGATGCTTGGGATACAGGAAGGGTGGATATGGGAGCAGGGAAGCATATATCTTAATTAAGGGAGCCATCTGAGGGTTGTCAAGAGACTTGACCCTAGAGGGGTTCCCGGGTTTCCAGGGAGACGCCCCCAGCTAGTTCCTTGGGCAACTGAGGAGAGGGAGCCTGAAAAGGCCAGATGCTATAGCCATACTGATGAATTTCTTGCATATAGAACCTCCACCTGGCGATAGATGAAAAAAATGACTGAGCCCCACATTGGAGCACTGGACTGAGCTCCCAAGGTCTTGATGAGGAGCAGAAGGAGGGAGAACATGAGAAAGAAAGTCAGGACCGTGAGGGGTCCATGGTGGGACAGAACTAACGGGAGATCACCAACTCCAGTTGGATTGGGACTGATGGAACATGAGACCAAACCGAACTCTCTGAATGTGGCCGACGGTGGAGGCTGACTGAGAAGCCAAGGACAATGGCGCTGAGCTTTGATTCTTCTGCATGGACAGGCTCTGTGGGAGCCTTCACAGCTTGGTTGATCACCTTCCTGGACCTGGAGGGAGTTGGGAGGACCTTGGTCTTAACATAGAGTAGGGAACCCAGATGGCTCCTTGGCATGGAGAGGGAGGGAGGGGTATGGGTGGAGGGGAGGGGAGGGAAGGGGGAGGAGGAGGGGAGGAGATGGAAATTTTTAAATATAAAAAAAAACCATATAAAAAAAGAAAGAGAAAAACTGGATTCTTTAAAAATACCTTGTCTCATGACACATTACAGACCCGTATAAGCAAGACAGCTAAGTGTTGAGATAAAAACCAACACGTCACTCAATGAAGAGAGTAATCTCAGGAAAACAAATCCACAACTGTATAGCCATTGTATCTTTAGGAGGTCCCCAAGTACATTGGGGAAAAGGTGGGGATCTGTGAATGTTGTAGAGAAAATACAATACTCACATGGAAAATATTAACAGTTGATTTCCATACTTCAAAATATACCAATTAAGTCCTGAATCTAGGTGACTGCTAGAGGAAGGCATGTTAGTATTCCTTCAAAATTTAAATCTAGGGCTGGAGAGATGGCTCAGAGGTTAAGAGCACTGCCTGCTCTTCCAAAGGTCCTGAGTTCAATTCCCAGCAACCACATGGTGGCTCACAACCATCTGTAATGAGGTCTGGTGCCCTCTTCTGTCCTGCAGACATACATACAGACAGAATATTGTATACATAATAAATAAATATTTAAAAAATTTAAATCTAGGCAATTATTATTTTTTAGGTAGAAACAAGGAAGTATGGGTAATAAATATGAAAATAGTGATATTATATTCTAATCAATGAAGAATCTTCTTTATTGAAGGAAACAATGGAATGAAGGAACAGCCTTCAGACCTGGATCATATATTTAGAAACAGTTAATCTGACAAAATGATAGTAATAAGTAAGGAAGAGATCTCAAGCAGCTCAACAGCAAAGAAACCCAAAATTCTGGTTATACCACTGGCAAAAGATCTGAGCAGGCGTTTTTCAAAATGCATTATGAAAAATCTCAATATTATTAGGCCATACAAAAACACAATAAAAATCACAATGAGATAACACTGTAACACAGAGTGGCTCCTACTAAAGAGAATGTGTGCAAATTACAAGCATTGGAAAGGATATTGCAGAAGGGGAACGCTTATACTTTGAGGGCAGAACTGAAAATAATACAGCAAATATGAAAATCTGTTTGGAGACTGCTTAAAGAATGAAAGTATAACCATTTTTCTAGTTGGCCAGTTCTACTACTCAGTATATATCAGAAGGAAATGAAATGAGCAGAGCAATGTTGAGTACACTATCCCCCCCTCCCCCAGTTCTTGATTACAGGAATTCCATGCACAGTATTCCAGGAAAGATACACGCAAAAATAAAAATGAAGATCTTAATTGTCAGGTCCCAAACAAACCAAAGACAAGTCTCACTTTGTACCTGTGACCCCTCCCAGCACCACTAATCCCACTCCTTATCATAAAGACCCACCTCCCAGGGGTGGGGCTTCTGATTCCCTTCCCTAGGCAACTCTTTTGTATATAACTCAGTTATTTTGGCTATGATATCTCATGGTCCATGTGCTCCCTTAGCCTCTTGGTCCAAAGCTCCTCTCTTGTCCCCATATTCTTTTGTTTCTTTTTCATTCTTCCACATGGTCTGGCCCACTCAGAACCCTTCCATAAGTTTCTGGCTTCTCTCCCTCACATCTACAACAAAACCTTCTCTTCTGCCATACCTAGGAGTGGTCATGTCCTCATTTTCATTAATCTGATGCCAAAACTTAGGATTGGCACATATGAGCAACCTTCCAAGTAATAGACCTCTCCAAACCAAGGTACTGATTTGACTCTCCTGAGGTATGCCTGGATTATTTGTTTCTGCTGTCTTTTGCCTCTCACCAATTTGACTCAAAAATTCTAAAAATCACCTGTTCAGCCACTTGCTTCCTCTGTTCTAACCATCAATCTCTTCTAAGTCCCAGAACTTTCTTATGCCCTCTATTGTCATTAGCTTTCCATATATTCTCCTGGGCCTGTGACCTTTTCTTTGCCTCCTCCCTCCCAGGGATAGTTGCTCTATCTCTCCTTATGCCCCCCTGTTCTCCTAGGCTTGGACATGTGACCATTGTCTCTCAAAGCTCCTAAACTTCCTTCTATGAGCTGCTGGCTTGTCACCTCTCTATACCTCTATGAGATGATATAAAAAGCTTCCTAGGGTAGGATTCGTATTTGCTATCCATATCCCTCATGACTACACCATTCTTTGTCTCTTAGCTCCTGCTTGGAGCTTATTGGAACCCTCCTTTGGGGTGGAGTTTATTTTGCAATCGTTTCTGCTCTCTTCCTTGGCCTAGGAAATTTTACTAGAGCCTCATTGTCTTACTACAAATGGCTTTACTTTAGTATAGCTCAGCTGCTAAAGATGGCATACTAGATTTCCAACCTTTTACATATTACAATTTCTGTTACCCATGGCAAATGATCCCAAAGTCTCTTATCTCTAAAGTGTTTCAACTGTCTACTCTTGAAAATCTTATATCTCTACAGTTACTCTGAGCTCTGCTCTCAAGAAATCCTATAGTACAGCCATAGAGAGGGAGGAGTGATATTATGAGCAAAGGGGCCAAGACCATCATGGGGATACCCACAGAAACAACTGATCCGAGCTAGTGGGAACTCACTGAGCCCAGTCTGACAGCTGGAGAACCAACATAAGACTGAATTAGGCCCTTTGAATATGGATGACAGTTGTGTGGCATGGGGAGCTTGTGGACCCACTAGAAGTGAAACAAGTATTTAACTTAAGTGTGTTAACTGGCTCTTAAAAACCCATTCCCTGTACCGGCGGGTACCGGCGTGTACCGGCGGTCGGAGGGGTTTGGAAATAACCAAAATAGTCCTTTTATAATAAATTAGTTTTAATAAAAGGGGAAATAAGGGAACTTACAGAACCAAGGGTCCAGCGGAGCAGAAGGTAACGCAGGGAATAGCAAACAGGGCTCCTTCCGGCGCCCCGATCCTTTTTAAGGGTATCCTACTCCCCTTGGGCAGCCACGCCCCTGAACGCAGGGATTGGGCCAGTTGCCCCAACAATTCCCTATGAAGGTATACCTTGCTCAATCTACATACAGCAGAGAGAGCCTTGTTCCTGCCTCAAGTGATGTGATAGACTTTGTTGACTCCCCATGGAAGGGCTCACCCTCTCTGAGGAGTGGATAGGGAGTGGGGTGGGGAGAAGGTGTGGGGAGTGGTAGGGTGGAGAGGGAGGGAACTGGGATTGGCATGTAAAATAAGATTGCTAAAAGAAACATTTATGACTATTATATCAGGATTTGGAAATTCTTGGGTGTGGTAAAAAATTGTAAAATCTGTAACAAAAAGTTAATTAGCTTAAAACTTTCAACAAAAGGTTGAATAGTTTAAAAAAATCTATGCATAGGTAATATTAATTTTCTACATCATAATGTCTCTCTCTGTGTGTATGTATGCATGTGTGTGTGTAGGTGTAACTCGGCTTCAACTCGTCTTGAAAAAAATAGATCTACCTGGCAGTGGTGGCACATGTCTTTAATCCAAGCACTTAGGAGACAGAGGGAGGAAGATCTCAATGAGTTCAAGGCCAGCCTGGTCTACAAGAACTAGTTCCAGAACAGGATCAAAGTTACAGTAAAACCACTCTCCCCACTTTCTGGCCAAATCCACATAAAATCTTTGGCACCGGAACCCTCTCCCCCAGACAAAGCAGGACTCTGACAGGAAGAGGATGTGGGGGGCAACTAAGAGGAGTGGAGATAGGGGAAATTATAACCAGGATATATTGTATTAGAAACGAATCTATTTTCAATATAAATATATATTACAGAGAGATAGATGATCAACAATTAGATACAGTTTCAGAAACACTTTAAATCTTTAATAATTGTTAAAAGGATTACCTGATATTTTCCAAAAGTGGTTGTGAATAAATCAGATAAACACATAAGAAATATTACATATATATACATTATATACATATATTCGCTTTTAAAATAATTGAAACTAATTAGTGTCTGCCTATTGTTCTTCATATTATAATTATCAATGTATATATCACAAGGGATGGCCCAAAGTTAACAGTAGTCCTTATGTGTTACTGCTTTATACTTAGTTTCCATGTGCATCCAATGTTTTTTCCTGTTTTATGACAGTCTCATGCAGAACAGGTTGATCCTGAACTCTGATAGCTAAGAATGATCTGGAACATATGATCCTCTTTAAGCCCCCAGAGTTGGGGTTACAGGTATAACCATTCTAATCTTTCATTCACACATATCAAAACATGTTATTCAGTGTTTCGCTCTTGAGAGCTATGACTTCTTGTCTTTTAATAATCTCCATATCTCAAATTAATATTAATGAAAGTATGTGTAACATTTTTCCTGGGTCTGTCTTGCCTCTCTGTTTCTACTCATATCCTCACAGAAAGTCCATTCACATAGAGTCTCTCCCGTGTCCTTGGGCATTCTCTCTACAAGTATGGAATTTTAAAAAGACACAGGATAAGAAGGAGCACCAGTCTCCTCTATAATGCTTTGACATTTATGTGGTACTCATATAATCATAAAAAATAACACAGCCATTATTGAATCATTATTGGTTTATTCAGTTTACGTTTATTGGTTTAAATTTGTGCCATGTGCATGTTAAGTGCTCAGTTAGAGACTTTGGTGTACGACATTTTATTCCCCGAAATAAAACCGAAGCACCTAGAGAAGCCATGGTAATCACTGAGTATGTTAAAAAAGCATGCTTGCCGGCACTTGTTTCCCCAGTTCTCATGCTGCATAAATTAACCTTGTTTCTTCTTCTGTAAAACTTTCCATGTGGCTAAGGATTGTTTCTGTGGTGAAAATTAGACATAGCATACAGAGGTGATTCCAAGCACTGCAGAGGGTATGTTTACCCTTATTTATTATTAATAATAATGATAAAAATAAGAGGATCTATTGACCAACAGACCTATAGCTACCATTATTTATGGTAAGAGGTTTCTATGGCACATTCTTATTCTGGTATGTTTTTCCCCCTATAGACTCAAAGACTATACCCAAGGTCATAAAACTGGTTTGGGGTTGAACTGACATTAAAAAGCTAAGTCTACTGACTTCCAATGCATTAAAATAAAAAAAAAATACATTAGAATTTTAATGAATGTTTAATTTCTTTCTTGGTCATTTATTATTACCCTCAATTTTCTTTCCTCTGGTCCTTTTTCTTCCTCTTGTCTAAGACTTTTGAATGTCAATGGGATCAAAGGAAGTGTTCATAGTGTGAACAGATAAAGTTCTGTAAACTGGGCTTTTTGTGTTCTGTCAAGAGGGGCTCATATGACTGGAGGAGAAATGAAAATCAGAGCATGGAAATGAGTCCTCTCAGGAAGCAGTGCCGGGATGAAAGCTGCAGAGCAAGCTTTCTCTGTCATTTTTCCTGCTCTTGTCTCACTTTCCTTTCTTTCCCTGGGCAATCCATAAAATTCGAATTTCCCTTTCTCAGGGTTGATCATTGGAACCAGAACTGCTTTTATTCCCAAAGTAAGGGAATAAAATTATCGCCGTTCACTATTTTCTACTTTCCTATGCAAAAATTGACCAGAAGGAATTTCTTTGATTTACATTATTATGTAGGTAAAAAGGTAGCCATGCAAAAGGAGTCCTGCGCCGTCTAAGAGGAAGGAACTATATAGAAATAAACAAAACTTGTGAGTCTCTGACCCATTATTTTGCAAGCATCCATGCACATAGCCCTCAATAGTAAGAATCCTCAACCCTACTCAATCCTTAACTACTGCATTGCCTGAAGTAGTATCTTACTCAAGCAATTCCCTGCATAGCCGCCTTTGTTAGAGCTCCTTGACCCCACACAACTGCCTTCTCCTGTACTTTACCCAAGCATCCATACAAGCCACTGGTAATATTAAGACACACCCCAATAGGCAAAGTACTGGAATCGCTCCAACCATCACATCTATCAAGATGAACTGACTGAGAAACTGAGCTTTGAGCCTTTTTTACCTGATCTAGATCCAGTAAAGTTAGAGCAATAGCAAAACCAGAACCAAACTCACTCTGAGGGCTTGAATGGGAATGAACCCCAGAGGCTCATATATTTGCATGTTCAGTTTACAGTTCACGAACTGTTTAGAAGTATCAGGAGGTGTGGTCTTATTGGAGTGGGTATGTCCTTGGAGGAGGTGGGTCACTAGGGGTGGGCCTTGAGGTTTCAAAATTGTATGTGTGGGACTCCGTGTGTCTGCTGTTTTCAATGGATTGTGACATCAATTTTTTGGCTATTGCTTCAGTATCATTCCTGTTGGGGCCCTGCCATGATGACCGTAGCTAAAACTGCAAGCAAACTGTCAATTAAATACTTCCTTTTCTAAAAGCTGCTTTAGTCATGGTGTACCTTCACAGCAACAGAATGGAGTCTAGAACACACACTCAACTGCTGGAAACTCATATGAAAAGAAACACTGACAAATAAGCCAGCTCCAGATGTCCAGATTATATCTAATAAACAAAAGCAATATGGAAAACTAAGACTGTATATTCCCCACCAAAGACCATTAGTCCTATAATAAAATCACCTAAGGAGAAAAACTTAGATGAATCTGAGAACCCAGAATTGGAATGAACAGTTAAAACTATGTTGAAAGAGTTCAAAAGTTCAAAGAAGACACCCTAACAAACCAAAAAAAAAAAAAAAAAGATAGGATGAATTCCTTATTGAAGTTCATAAAAAACCCACAAACATCTGAATGAAATAATAAAGACAATTCAGAATATGAAAAATTAATTCAGAAGAGAAATAAAAATATAGAATTAAATTCAAAGTGCAATAAGCTGGCAATGAAAAGTTCAATGAGTCAATTAAAAGGAAACAGTGGAAAGAATCACTGAATCAATCAAATATCAAATATAATATAAGGACTAGAATACAATGTAGAGAAATTCTGGTAGATTGTTCAAGCGAGGTAAGTGAAAAATTAAAAGAGAATCCTAGAACAGAATATTCGTGACTTTTGCAATACTGTGAAAAGACCATATTGATTAATTATAGACTTAGAAGAAGGGAAATTTTAGGCAAAAGTTGTTACACATCTTCAGTAAACACACAATAGAAAATTTCCCCAAAGGAAGGAAAGCCCCATATAGCTATAAAAAGCCCACAATATAATTTTTGTGGACAGAACCAGACAAGGAAATCTCCATGCCATACCAGAATTTAAAAACTAAATATATAGACCAAAGAAAAGGCGTTGAAAGCTCCACGAGAGAAGTCACATGTCACTTATGTACGTAAGCACATAAGAGTAGCAGATGTCAGTGGCAGGTCTTAAAGTCAAAGGTACTTGGAGTGGTATACTTCAAGTCCTGAAAGACACTGTCTTGATAACACCATTTGTAAGGAAAACAAGAAGATGAGAGGTAAAATGACATAAGTGTAGATGTCAACAAATCTGGCTCAAAATCTCAAAATATCTGTTCAATTTTTTTTCCTTGGATAATATCAAAAGGTCTTAGTTGCCTATATTAATGGCAGTTCAGTTCCTCTTTCTCACTGTTTTTGTGCCCCTTACTCTTAGAATAGCTCTGAGGTAAGGCCCATATATACCACATTTTAGAAGAGAATAAACAGGCCAATTGTAAGAACCTATCAATACAAATCAGTTTATACCTCAAAGGGGTGAGAGATTGTTCATGCTAGAGTCAAAGCGGAGAAACCATGACTCAGAAACACAGATTAAGCTTATTGCAAATTCCACTTGCCAAACAGGGTGATGCTTTAATCAAGGTTTTCTAGGGCACAAAAAGAACATCAGAACTCAAAATACCTTTAAAGTCCATTACTGGGTCTATAAGGTAGGCAGATTATTATTTTTTTTTCTCATGGTTTATTTTTTTTTATATTTAAAAATTTCCATCTCCTTCCCTCCTCCTTCCCCCCTCCCTCCCCTCTTTTCCCCCCTCTCTCCCCTCCTTCTCCCCCTTCCCTCCCCTCCCCTCCACCCATACCTCCCCTCCCTCCCTCTCAAGGCCAAGGTCCCGATGAGGAGCAGAAGGAGCGAGAACATGAGGGAGAAAGTCAGGAACGAGAGGGGTGCGTTCACTCATGGAGACGGTGGGACAGAACTAATGGGAGATCACCAACTCCAGTTGGAATGGGACTGATGGATCATGCGACCAAACCCGTCTCTCTGAGTGTGGCCAACAGCGGGGGCTGACTGAGAAGCAAAGGACAATGGCTCTGGGCTCTGATTGTTCTTCATGGACGGGCTCTGTGGGAGCCTTCTCAGCTTGGTCGATCACCTTCCTGGACCTGGGGGGAGTTGGGAGGACCTTGGTCTTAGCATAGAGTGGGGAACCCTGATGGCTCCTTGGCAGATTATTATTTTAAAAAACTGTTATGGGATTCAAATGCTATCCAATGACATTCTTAGCTTTTGGGTTGACGGAAAGTACCAATTCCAAATGATTGATATGAAAATAACAAAGCTGTTAAGCCACTTACAGACACGGAGAGTAAGTGACCACTTAATGAGGATCAAGGTAGCCCAAGATGATTGTAATTAGTGTAGATCTGCAACATTCTAACCTCTCAAAATCATTGATGCTCTAATCAAACTATCAGCCTTGTATATTGGTCTAGAAACTTTTGTTCACAAAGTCTATTGAAGTAGGTGTTGAAGGAGGCTTTTCACCAATTTAATTTGGATATTCTAACCAGAATATTACGATAATACAAAGTAAATAAACAGAAATGTCCTAGGATTAGCACGGACCTCAGCATTCCCATGATTTAAAATTATTCGGCCTATTTTGGACACTGATTATTTCCCATCCATCATATAATATATCTAAGGAGAGTATTCTGTTTTCAGGCACTGTTGTATATGAAGTGCTTAATAAAAGTTGTCTTCCAAATGCTTTATATTTTCCAAGAGCTCATTTCAAGAAAATAATTTGAGGGGGAAATGTTGCTGGATAATTCTTACTCTGTTCGACCTGCTGAGACACAAATGATCACTTTTCATTTACCTAATTGTGCAGTTGCAAAGCCTTTTGTCTTTATGGACACCATGGGCAGGAAACTTCCCTGACAAAACTAAGCTCCTTGCTGTCTCCTCTGCTTACCCACGTTTTTATCACTAGCCATTTCAAAAGAAAGCTGCTGCACAGTGGCTAAGAAAATGCCTGTTGGAAAGCCAGAGGCAAAAATCGCCTCTCCTTAAATGAGAAAATACGTGACAAGTGTGCCACTTACAATTATAAATTAAAATGCCTTCGGCAAGTCTGCAAGAAGTAAAGTAGTGGAGCTGAATTTCTGACACCAAAGTATATAATGTCTACTGCAAGATACAGGAAGGAAACAGGAGCAAAGGGAGGACAGTAGGAATCAGTTAAGAGAAAACACCATTGGGTCGGATGAGGAAAGCAGCTAACCTTTACTGATGTTTGCCAGGTCCTGTTTAATATTTAATGGTATTTCTTACAGTTTTCTTTTTCTTAGAGCATCCTCATGATTAAGGTTTATATATATATATATGATCTGTCGAAAGAGGGTTTCAATCAATTTTGAATTGTGATCAACCAAATCACCACAGAGCAAAATAGATTATACATGTGCCTAGTCTCCAATTTCTGTCCCTTCTCTCCATAATTTAAAAGAGCCAGAAAAGATAAAGCTCCCCTTTGTCTTTTTGGTGTAGCTATTTTGATCACAATCACCACCCTATCTTTCTAGCATTAATTTGTTTGGTTTCTGGGGCAAGTAGTTGTAAACCTAAGTTTTGGATACCCATAGGGTTAGGTATTTGTCTCAGAATTTAGGTGCCATTACTTACTTAAGTCTACAAGGAGGCAAATGTCTGATAGAACTGACTTTCTTAAATAACAAGAGCTAATACATACAGTGAATCAGGGGGTAATGCTCTCTCTCTCTCTCTCTCTCCCTCTCCCTCTCTCTCTCTCTCTCTCTCTCTCCCATTTCTTTCTTTTTTTTTTGGATTTTTTCGAGACAGGGTTTCCCTGCAGTTTCTAGAGCCTGTCCTGGATCTAGCTCTTGTAGACCAGGCTGGCCTCGAACTCAGAGATCCGCCTGCCTCTGCCTCCCGAGTACTGGGATTAAAGGCGTGCGCCACCACTGCCCGGCTTCTCCCATTTCTTTCTGTTCCCAACTTGTGGAAAGTATGAAGTATGTACGCTCTCAACTACCGATCCAATACCATGACTGCCTGCCTGCTCCCACGTTTCCTATTATGATGATCATGGACTCTAAATTACTACTATTAAAACTACTGTTTTGAGATAACCATTTCCAGTTGAAATCTATGCTATAAAATCCTATTCCTAGTCACTCATGGAGAGTCAGTAAGTAGTTTATTCACACTAGCTAGATGTTTAATTCCTCATAGTTTCCAATTACCTTAACAATTTCACCACCTTTGCTAAAGAACTTTCTACTGCATTTACATTCTCTTCCCAAGAAATCTCTTCTGAGATTAGTGCTTTGTCTCCAAATGATAAGTTGCAAATGAGGCATTTTCCTATTAAACATTCAACTTGAAGAAATAATTTATCCAGGCAGGGGACCCTTCTCACTGACCGCAACATGTAGGGACAGAGAGCACAGAATGCTGAGCTATAGTTTATTGACTTTCAAATAAATGCCAAAAATATTAGCAGAACAAAATTTCTACTTGCAAGGCGGAGTAAGGGAAGCATTTTTCAAAAGCTTCAGTGTTTTCCTAGAGTGAGTAATCATAGGCAACGCAATTCCTTTGCCATTTATATTCCTGGGAACAGCAAAGCAAACATTGAATTTCTGCTTTTTGTTCTCTTAATTTTAATAAAAGTGTTTGACAAGGGGGTATCCAGCATTGGCGATGAAGTTGAAAGGACTCTTTCCACCTGACTAATTGAATATCACATTTCAAATTGTCTATGACCTCTACAGCCATTTGTGGAATGGTTAATTGTATGTACATCATCCCTGATATCCAGAAGAGAAATTTGACTTTCTAGAAGTCTTTATGTAACATTCAGGTTGTATTATCAAATTCTAGGTAATTGTCATTTTCTTTGAAATAACTACAATTCTGTTAGAAATTCTTAAACTGTGGAACTTCTAGCTGATGAAATGGAGACAGAGTAGAAAGACAAGAAATATTATGGGACCAATGGAATACAATGTAGCCTCTCATTTTACAGTGTGAATGAAGGGTTTCTCTAGCAGCCAATCAAGAACTCCAACATGATAATCATCGCTTAAGGTCTATCTCTCTTCCCAGCTGAAAATCTCCCCTTGTATAGTACTCTCATTGGAAATCCCATTTAAGGTGAAAGAACAAAACCCCAGGTGTTTTGATTTTATTTTAACCTATTGAAGTCTAATCCACGGGATCTCTGGAGGCAACATACAATCCCAACCATCAATAAAAAGCTGAGAAGTACCTCTGATGTTTTGCCTGGAGGTGCTTTGCACACTGATAGCAGAGGAAAGGAGTCAAGGTCTAGCCTAGCTCTGAACCCTATGAACGACAGTAGCAAGACACTAGGCAAACTTTGTCTCCTGTTAGGATAGTGGTACAGCTATTCTGAGAGTCACCCATCATTCTCTCATGGACCTTGAGGTTCTGTCCTCAAGCCTGGTACTGTAAACTCTGTCAGAAACCCATAGTTGGGAAGATCATAGATACTAAATAGGAGCTTATTAGTACCGTTTAGCTATATTGACATGGATTAAACTTTTTTATGAAGATCTTTGTCAATACCCACAGACAAATGTAACTCCCAGAATTAGCTTCACTTTACAGTGAGCTGTCGTGAATGCAGAAGCTTTTAGCTGTTCAGTTCTGAGAAGTAAGCTCATCTACTTTATTATAGCAACTGAAAAGCCTTTGACATGCAGATATAGGTGTCAGAACCTTGTTAGAGATCCCTAAGGGTACAGCTGAGGATTTTGAAATCCCATCACATCCCAATCCAATCCAGCTGAAAGCAGGTCTTTGATTTCTTAGTTAAATACAAAAGCATCCAGGAATTATAATACAAAATGCATTTGAATTTAAAGTTATCTAATAGTTACTTGTACAGGTTCTGAATTTGCATCATTTATTAAGTTTTATATACTCCTAAAAATTGTGAAAATGATAGCTGAATATAAACCAATCCTTAGAAGAAAGTGATGAGAAAAATATATTAAAAATTCAAGATAATATAATGATGAAGAATTCTGATTAATAAACATTTTGCTTAAATGAAAACTATTGTTATAAAATCAAAAGCTGATATATCAGATTATAATATATTAGATAATTATAATATATTAGATTGGGAGATTCTTCATCTATGTAAGTTTCTTGAACAGAGATGAAATTAAAAGTAAACTATGATTGTTCAGCATTTCTTTAAGTTTTCATACATATGCATATATATGCATAAGATATAAACATGTACGCATTGAGAACATTCATATACTGGGTCTTGTACTTTTTGTGAAGCTTCTTGGGGAAGTTTAATATTATTTTATTACATTTGATAACTTAGGATGCTAGGATAAGGAAGAATGGACATAAGCCCTTGTGTTCCTAATTTGATATTTTATAAACACATGCTGAGTGCAGAGAGCCAAAGGTCAGAGTCCGCTTTTGCCAGAAACAAAAGCAATGAAAGAGCTGATATCTATATGGGAGTCAGAAATGTGTTCACAGAGTCCTCTCATAGTATCTCTGAGCACCACATAAACGCTGCCGACTGCATTGCCCAGTACTGTTGATTTTTTACCTTAAAAATATATTTGAATTCATTTACCACAGGGCAAAGAGGAAAGGAGAATAAGTCAGGAGGATTTCAAAGTGGAGATGCTTAGACACAAGAGACAGAAGACAAGCAGGAGGTAAAATGTAATTTTGAGGGGAAAAATCATAAGATAAGATTGGATTTTTTGGTATAAATTTTTTTCTGAAAATGCAATTTGTAACAAGTTATATTGTCTGTAAAGGGATCCCTACTGTACTTCTAATGTGTTTTTTTAGCATCTGAAACATGAAAGCACATCAGAATACTTCATGTGCAAACCATGGCATTAAACAGATTAGAAAAACTAAATGTCACATAGTAACATGATCGGTTCTTGTGCGGTTAATTTAGTAGAAAGCCAGAGAATCGCTGCAGGAGACACTTTCTCTAGCTATGCACCCTGCAGCTAAAATACCTTGTATACCTTTTTTTGAAGGAACAATAACTTTGCTGAAGTGATAAATTTAAAGCTTGTGTGGTTTTTGGATTGTACCTCAGCAGAATTGCTCCAAACTGAGTTGTGTATTCCGAGAAATAGATGTAAGAGTGAATAAGATTCCAAGTTCCTCGGCCTCCCATAGTGGTCCTACCCCAAACCTTCTTTGTTGAACTAAGTGGCTATTTATTACAGTGTCTTTGGTTCTTTGGTTAAAAAATATCTCCCTTCTATTGTCCTCCCACTTTTCTTAGCATATATTTTATAAATGATTTTAATATCTACTTTAGTTATTTTCCCATCAATTCCATATAATTATAACAAACACAAGAGTTAGAGTTTCACTCACTCTTCTCTTCCCTATATAATAAGCTTTTGATTACTTACAAACTATTTAGATAAAAAAACAGTATATTTATACATATACATATATATATATATACATATGTGTGTGTGAAATAATGTAATAATGTGATGATTTTCTAAATCTTTACACAATGCAGTGATTGCTACATCCAAACTAACGAACACATAAATCAGCACACATTTTTACCCTGTGGGTTTACACATGGTCAAAGCATTTAAATTCTGCTTTCTGATCAAATGTCAAGTAAACAACAAAATATTATCTATTGTCAACTTTTCGGCCGAGCTGTGCAGATCTTGTCTGCTGAACCTGGGGTCTGAGGACCTAAAAGGAATGGGGCAGACTACAGTGTAAAACTGTAGACAGCATTACTTCAGGTTCAGTACACTTTGATACAGGAATGAAGCAAAGAAAGCAATGATCTAAGGAAGGTTGTTTGAGTTCAGCAAAAAAGAAAAGATCAGAGAAACATGCAAATAAACGTCAGTAAGCACATACTAAATATTAACAGAGCAGCCCTTTCCCAGAACTTTCTCAGAAGAAACCAATGTAAACATAATTGTCTAGCATAGACTACAGATTGTATCTGAGAATGCATGAAAGCAAGGAAGAAGGCCATATCCAGATTCAGGGCACACAAACCAGATTGGGTTCTAGAGCTGTGGTTTGATAGACAACAAGAATAAACATATCTTATAAATTAAATGTAAATGTTCATGACAGAGGCACTAAATCACATCCAAGAACAATCTGAGGAACAAATAAATGTATTGGAGATAAAGGTCTTGTGCCTTTTTTCCTGGAGCCTCTCTTGCAGTTCCCCAAGGAACTGCTCACCATGCATCATTGTTTTGACCGTGTTCCTATAATCTGTGGTTAGTCTATTATATATTCGATCTCAAGAACTTCTTCAGTCTATAAATAAAACTTGACCACAGTATCCCCATAGTTTTTATGTCCACCCTTGACAACTACTAGACCGCTTCTACTTCTGTGCCTAGGATGTCTTTTTAAGGAACTATGTTTGCCCACCCGCACCATGAAAATAACATTTTTCTGCCTTCACTTAAAAATAATGTATTGAGAGTTGACGTGATCTGGTCACCAGGTCAGGAAAGTTAAATTGGGCATCATGTATTCTCCGGTGGTCCCAAAACAAAGTCCATCACTCCTCTTAATTAGAGCTTTTCCTGTGGATTCCGACTGAAATCACCTTTGATTCCTCTTTAGCTCTCACCTGGTTCTAATTAGTCCCCTTGGAACATTAACCCAGCTCCCTCCTTCCAGACCCAATCCCACCTCATGATTCATCTCATTAGAAAAACTGATAAGGAGGCTCCTAATATCTGCTAGGTAAGATGTACAATTGTAAGCTCCACCACTAAGCAGTTTGCTAATGATAAAGAATGGCCTTCCTTGTGGCAAGCATTACAGAGTATCGTTGCCTAATGCCCTTTAACTTGGGTAATTAAACACACCAACAGTAGAGATAATATTTTCACAGTGGGGGTGAAGAAGAAACTGGAAGAAAAAAACATATCCTTTCCCTAGCAGAACGGACATCTCTATAAAACATTTTAGCAGACTTAATGAAGGTGCTTTCCATATTGGCGAGTAAGCACTAAATATCCTCTTGGCTCCCCCACATCAGAAAAACAACAACAAACCAAGTTGGAAACTTTAAACTTCAGTAGTGATGTATAGATACTAGAAAAATGACTGTTTATCAATAAATCCTACACCGTAACCTCTGAAACATATGACTGTATTACCTACATGGGGGATGTAATGAAGATTTTCAGACTTGGAGATGGGAACATTATCTTGAATTTTCTAATGGAACCAAAAGTAATCACAAGATTCCTTAAGGACTGTGGGCAGACAGAGAGAGACATTACAAAAATGCTGCCCCTCACTGAAGATTCTCGAGTGATAATTTGTGTTTTCTTGACAGTGCACAACAATATTTTAGAGACTATATATGCACTATTTTAGAAAGTATATTTTGGGGACTGATTAAGAACAGAGCTGGGACTATAGCTAACGGTAAACTGCGTGCTGCATAAGCACGAATGACTAGACATTTTAGAAACTCAGCACCTACCTAAAAAGCCTCATGTGTGTGCATTCCTGCAAGCACCAATAGACACACAGGAATAGGAATGTGTGTAAACATATAAACAGAGAGAAGTACACTAGATACATGAATGGCAGAAAAATAATTGGAGTTCCCTGATAATTCTGGGAACAAATAAGTTTTTCTCTTTGTTCATTTTTTTTCTACTTTCTCTTGCAATTGTGAAAATTGAATCCACGTAGGAAAGCAGCCCAGTCAAGTGGTCTACCCCTGAGCTACAACCTCAGGAGTCTCACTTTAGTCTGAGGAACTGAAAATCATTTCTGAAGCTGACTTTGAACTTGCCCTGTAGCCTAAGCAGGCCGGCAGATGTGGACCTCCTTCCTGATTCTCCCTCTTAGCTTCAGGCGCAGACCAGCTCATAATACCAGGCTTCAAGTTCCTTTGGCACATGAATTTTGGTTTTACACCTAAACATATTACTTTCCATTTAACTAACCAAATGTTTCATTGTTTTTTTTTTCTTCTTTTGGTCCTTTGTTTATCTTTGTTTCAAAGTCACACTAATGATTTTCCTTTCTACTTAAACACTAACTTCTGAAAAACGATCTGTACAAATAGATATTTTTTTTACTAAATAGCTAAATGGTATAAAATATACATTAAAAATGAGGACTTTTTTTAGCTTGAATTCAGTGGTATATCCTGTAAAAAGATGGATATTCTACTCTTCTACAAAGGAATTTAGAAATACTGCTATTTGCTGCGAACCAGCTGCCTATCAGTGTGACGTTGGACACACTTAGATAAAATGAGATAGCGTTGCATATGCATATGTTTAAGCAAAATTTGACCTATAATATGATAATGTATTTGAATACCAATATCATTTTGTAAATGCTGGCATGTAGTCCTGTAATTTTTCTCTGTCCTTCCATCCAACAGTCACATATAAAACTGAAAAATAAAGCCTTCTTTCTTTCCAAGTGTAAGTGCTCATGTTCAGATGGGTCCTAGGTTAAGAAAATCTAGATCTGCATGATAATTAATTTTAAATATGAATTAACCCACACTGTCTCTGTCTTTGTCTCTCTGTATGTGTGTGTGTGTTTAACACCTCTCAATTTACTTATATAACTAAGCAATATGTAAATGCAATTCTTTACCTCTGGATTGTAATAGCATTTGTTAAAGAGAACTCACAACAAGAGGCCTGCTTCAATGAGTTAAGGAATTATTTTCTCCCTGCAATGTCAGCCATTCTCTTCCTTATAATGATGATGTAGAGAAATCATTGATTTTACATATGAAAATTACATTTTATTGATTTATTCATTCTTTGTGTGTGTGTGTGTGTGTGTGTGTATACGTACATGTGCATGTGCGTGTGCGTGTGTGCATCCCAAGAGGCAATTATAGTTGTGGAGGTCAGAGGAACAATTGCACGGCTGTTTTCTCCTTCCGCTATTTGGTTTCCAGGATGAACACAGGCAATCATCTCTACCTACCAACCCATCTTTTCAAACAGGAAAGAACATTCTTGACTGCATATATCAAATAAAGAATTTGGTAAATTTACCTAATATGTGACTGAGTCGTGTGTGTGTGTGTGTGTGTGTGTGTGTGTGTGTGTGCTGGCAGAGAGGAATTTATGATTTATAAAAAAGAAATGTATTGATAAGAAGGCAAAATATATAATAGAGTCTTTAAAATATATTTTAATTAAAATAAAATTATATCACATCTTTCTTTCCTTTCTGCCCTCCAACCCTCCAAGTTGTACTTGTTTTAATTGCTTCCATAATATCAAACTGAATGCATCTTTGTTTTTTATTATTACTATTTTACACACATCACAAACTTCCACATACACACGAATATATGAATACAACTTGTTGTGTTTGTTTCTGTTCTTTGTGTACATATGATGTCAAGGATGTTTACTTTATGTTGGATATTCAATAAAGATGCTCATTTCTGGGAGAGGCTAGAGTTTAAAAATGCCTCTATGGAAGCTATTACCTATTACAATAAGCACAGGAAGTACTCAGCCATCACAGTCAAGGGTTAAGATGTATTAAAATTGGAGTGAAGTATTGAATATATTTTTGACAGTCTCTTTTATTATTGAAGAATTTACAGTGGCACCAATACAGTATTATTGACTGTGCACATTTTACTCCACTAACAAAAACAAGAAATGAAATATTAAGTAGCTCTTCATAGATTATCACAGTGGGAACTACACTTATACAAAACCTGTACAAAGACTGAACAATTTGACAATCCAGTTTTGGGAACAATTGCCTTCAAAATTTCAAACACAATGAGAAAGGTTAAGTGTTTTACCTGCTAGAAGTCTCAGGGCTGAGGAAGCCCCTCCATTTCTTTCTGCCCTTTTTGTGTTCATGTATCTGTATTATTTAATCATTCATAAAGCAAATGTGTTTTTATAGTCCTCTTAGCATGTGAGCAGAGAGCTGAACAAAAGAGGATTCTTCTGTGGGTAACTGAGGCATATACAACTGAATTTGAGTTAAATTAAACTTATTTTATAAAATAATCATAGGCAACATGCATTGACATTATGTGTAAGGGATCTGAGATTGGGACAGAAAACTGTAGAGAGGTGCCACAAGAGATGCAGAAGAAAGAAAAACAATACTTACTAGAGTGAGCTGAGCCCTGGTGTTTGTAACAACACTAGGCAACTTACTATTAAGCTGTTACATAAGTCTTCTAGCAAAAAATGAGAAAGCGATTTTGAGTGAGTGTCATCTTCTATTCTTTTTATATGAATCATGGTAAAAATCCAATTCAGAAATAAAAACAGTAGCCAGTGGGAACATTGCATATATACTGCACTTCTTTCTCATGCCAGCTAGTAGCTAGGCCAGAATTCAACTGTCCCTGGGTTGTCCATTGTCAAAAGATGGAGAGCCTCTTGAAGGAAATACATATCTGTGGCAGGATTGGTATGGGAGGTCCTTCTGTCTGCTTTTATTGGTTAATGAATAAAGAAACTGCTTTGGACCTATAGGAGGGCAGAACTTATTTAGGCAGGAAAAAACTAAGCTGAATGCTGGGAGGAAGAAGGGCAGAATTAGGGAGGAGCCATGGAGCCTCCAGAACTTTAGCCGGTAAGCCACAGCCAGGTGGCGATATATAGACTAATAGAGATGGGTTAAATTAAGATGTAAGCGTTAACCAATAAAGCTAGAGCTAATGGGCCAAGAAGTCATTGAATAATACAGTTTCTGTGTGATTATTTCAGAGCTGAGCAGCTGGGAATGACCAAGCGGCCTCTCTCCTTGCAATGAAGAGGACAGGGAGAAAATTATATGTCCTAGCATGGAACAGGCAAGGCCAAGTGGTAAGAATCTATTGTTCATAGGAGCCTTGGGAGCAGTGGGGAAGCTAAGTTATTTGTTTGTTTGTTTCTTTTTCTTTCCTTCCTTACTTCTTTCTTGTTTCGTTTCTTTATTTTCTGTTCTATGAAGTTCAAATATTATGCTACAGGGAATACCCCTTGCTCTCTGGGCCTAGCTATCACCCTCCATTCAATACTGCCTGTGGGCCTTGAATATTCTAATATAGAGTGACAGAATCTTCAAGAATGTAGGTCTTTCCTGGAAAGATGCAAAATTATCTCAATTTCTAGAGATCAAGATCTGCTGGTGAGTATATTATTTCAGGCAGAAATTGGTCAGCCATTTTTTTTCCTTTTTCTCCTTGTCTTGATTTTGAATTTCCTTGATTTTTGGACCCAATGGATCTGCTGAGGATTTGTTTTGGTTTCTTGTGGGATTGGTCTATCTCTTACTGGGCCAGGGCAAGTCCTACTAAAAGTCACTCCCAGAAATTAAAGGTCCCAGTGGAAGGTCTCTGAGGTTCTCATAAGAAGCCCAGTTCTGTACAGGTCCAAAGAAATTTCCTTGGTTGACCTCCTATGACCACAGAAAGTCATTATTCTCAAAGCCACATAATGGAAACAGAGTCAGAGCACCATCCAATGTATATTTTAGCCAATTATCTTTGCTTGCTAATTGTAGTTTATGTCTTTCCCCTTCTGCTTAAAATTATAGAATTAATGATTTTTAAAGCTTTTCTTGTTTTTTGGGAACACTCCCACAGAGGTTGCTTGCTTGTTGCTGCTGCCACTGAGGTCGCTGCCTTTGGGCCTCCTCTGGAAGAGGTCACTGGCTCAGGCCTCTTTTGGTGGAGGTTGTTGGCCTAGGTCTGCTCCAGTGGCTCAGGATTGTTCCCTCTGAGGAGGCTCCCTGTGGCGGTCACTGCTGTTGATATTCTATATGGAAGACGCACTAAGAATTCTGTTTTATGATACAGACTGAAACATATCAGGTAGGAGTAAAACTTTATCTAAGCCTATGCTGGGCGATTACAGGCATAAGAAATACATAGTTTTTACTTGTATAAATGAAATTTATCATTCTCTTACAAATACAGATTTGTGTTTTACTGGTACCTGGAGTCCATGGAAGAATGTAGAAACACCACTGTCTTACTTTAGTAAAATTGAGAAGGGACTCTCTTAAAGGAGGATAGGATGTACCCTTTCAATTTTCTCAAATTGTGGGGAAGGCTAGTACCATCTTTCCAGTCTCTTTAAATCCAATTGCCCAACCCATCTGAAATAATCCCTTCCAGAAATCTGGTCAAGATTCACTCGTGTTCTTATTGTTCATTCCTGAGGAGTCTAAATTCTACAATTAAATTCAGCATCTGCCTTGAATTTTCTCCCATTTTATATTGAATCCTCATTTCAATGACATAAATCACCATCTCTTATTGTCTGGGTATCTATGATCTACTTTCATCTAGATTTCCAGCACGCCATATACAGGGTAACACTGCCATAATCAGATGCGTATTTCTTGTTAAAAAGTAAGAATAAGAAAGTCTCCTGATGAATGAAGAAAGCTGGTCTCCAATTTAGCATGAATACATGTGTAGATGACATAGAGAAATGCCTAGACACACCTGCTATCTGTGATTTTTCAAGAAATGCTAACTAAGCTTTTGGACCTTCTGTCAATATGATGAAAATCATAGTAGCTTATAATTTCATGCTATTATACAAATTTAATTAGTTAATTCACATAACCGTTTTATTTCTGAGCCATAGAAAATTCTGTTTGCTTTGCTAATTTCTGCTCGTATTAAACAACATGAGGATTTTGTGGTATGACTCCTGAGAGTCTGAGAAGTCTATGTTCTCCTCTCGTAAGGCTTACCTGGAATCTCTCTTACAACTGCAGTTGAACAGTAGCTCTGGGAGGGCCAATCAAAAAGCTAACCTGGTGTTTATATCTAAGATTCTCCTTCGCGTAGGAGCTGGCTCATTCTTAGTGACATTCAACAACGCAGAGGTCAGCTCTTGCTATCAGCCATTGTTGACCCTAGGGGTTTTGATGGGGCTTGGCCTTCTTATTGTATGTCAGCTTTCCAGGATATCTTGTTTTATCCTACTGGTTAGGGAAACTATTAAACCAAGTTCGCATTCTAAGGGAAGATAATTCAACTATATATCATGACACAAGGAGTCAGTGTCAACAGAACAAAGATGATATTGTTTACTGCCATGCCTTGCTCTAATACAGCCTAATGCTTGCAACAATAAAATTTGCTAGTATTAACAAGCATGCTGCTAAAGGGTATTACCATCTTAACAACATCAGTTTCTCCATAACTAAAAGAAAGAGTTTTAAATGACACCTTATGCAAAAGTCTTTGGAACACTAGTTAAAATACAGAATGATGAAAACTAATCTAAAGGTTCATTAAAAGAGTGTGTTGTTTTCCAGTGGAGAAAAGAAAAAGGCACCAGAGACCCTGAGCTGGACCTACAGGTAACTATGAGCCTGATGTAGTTTAAGCAATGAAACTCAGGTCCTTTGTAAAAACAGCAAATATATTAAACTGCCAGGCCATCTCTCCAATTCCAGCTTTGGCTAGTTTAAAGATTATTATTATTTTATTTTTATTTTATTTTTATTTTTATTATTTTAAAGATTATTATTATTTTATTATAACTGTAGTCATTGTTTCCAATCATATATAACTAAGAATGGACAATATTATTAATATGTTGGCTTTTTCATTCCATCCAACTTTATTATTATTACTATTATTAATTGTTGGACGTTCTCACAGTTGAATCTAGGGTTTCAAGCTTATAAGGTAAACCCATTATCTGTGAGTTGTAAATACTGACACTGAGTTTTGTATTTCTATGTTGAATTTTATCAATGGACCTAAGTATAAATTGGCTTGACACATCAGTCTGGGGTAATAAATGTGACAAATAACAGTTCAGGTATTGCAATATGATGAGATACATTTATTCATAAAATGCTGTCCAAAATCTTGAAGATAATATTTGATAACATTTAAAAAGAAACAACCTCTTATATGAAAAATCTATATTCAATAAAAGAAAATAAAAATACCTTATTGGCAATATAGGGCCAGGGTAAACCATATGCTAGTAAGGAATGAAAAAAATAAATATGAAATGAGGAATATATGCATACCTAAGATATTTCTCCGTAATGACAATTAGTCATTACCTAGTAATTTTTAAGAATCAATATGTTTCGTTCATTAAATTTTAGAAAACTTTTTTTTCTTTTTTTATTTTTTATTCTCTTTATTTTTTCCCATTCCCCCATCCCCCCATCCCACCCCACCCCCATGTTCCCATTTTTTGTCTGGCAATCTTGTCTACTTCCAGTATCCAGGAGGATAACTATATGTTTTTCTTTGAGTTCACCTTCGTATATGAAACTTTTAAAAAGATCCACGCTTGTACCAGCTTTAATGGTTTTAAATCTCAGAGAAGTTAAAGCTGTTGTTTATTAGAGCTTACACAGCCTTTTGCTGTTTTGATAGAAACAATGTTTACCGTTGACTGTCCTCGTATAGATTCCTGCGGTTCAACACACTGATGCAATGCTGCTGTGCAAAGCTACCCACGCCAGGCAGGGAAGAGAAAGGGTTGACTGAGCTGAAATTATCCTAGATTGTCTTTGAGGAACTGAGCAGAGGGCATCGATAAATAGCAGGGAAAGGCAGCCCTATTACTTCTGGCTATTCTGTGCGGAGTCAACCTTTAGCCAGCAGAGCAGGCTTTTAGTTTGATTAATACTTTAATTTTGTAGTAAAGAAATTACAAATTGGAAATATCTATTAGGTCATCTGGCTGGGCACTTCCATATTACAATATGCATTAGGACATGTAATTATCATCCTGGAAAGGAAAGGTAGAAAAGCTGACCTCTGCCATCTAGCAAACACAGCCCAATCTTCCTAGGTTGATAAATCCATCGAGGAAGAAGTTCTTTATGAGGCCAGGAATGATGCTATATGTTTGCAATTTTCGCACTAGGAAAGTGTAAACAGAGGAAAATCTAGAGTTCAAAGACAGCTAGAGCTATTAAAAACTCCGCCTCAAAAAAATTGAAAAAGATTTTAGTTTTCAAAATGTTCTCTTTCTTATGTTCTATATCAATTCCATATGATTACTGAGAAATATATGTACTAGTAACTGTTAATCCGGCATTAACACATTTCAGTAATTCAGTTCTAATCATTTATTGTCCATCACAACAGTGATCCCCTTTCTCATTTCAATTCTCCCAATCTAAATTTCTTTTTATGGTGTTTACTTCTCTTAACCCAGACATCTAGTCACTGTCTAGGGTTATACCCTAAAGTGTAACTAATTTAAGAGTTCCTGCATTATATCCCTGATCATTTATATTGGTCTCATTTTATCTACCCTTCATAGTTATATCAGATATAAGTGAGTGAAATACATAAACAATTTTTGATGCTCCAATTCATTACATAAATAAAATGCATTTTCATATAATCTGCATATATTCTTTCATATATACTTCCTTCTAACAATTTCCGATTGCTTATACATGCATATAGTGGAAATGCTATGCAAGAGTGGATTTATATTGCACTGTTTAGAAAAGAATGATACATAGACTGCATATATTCAATATATTTGCAGCCCTATGTTTTTTGTATATTTCACCCTTTGTGGGAATGTGTGTACAGGTGCACATGCACTTGTGCCTCGCATGTCTGTGAATTTCAAAGGTCTATGTTGGATGGTTTCTTTCATTTCTCTCCACCTTCATTTATAAGACAGGGTTTCTCATTGAACATGGAGTTCACCAACGTGTTAGGCCAGCTGGCCCGAGGGTGTTAGGATCTGCCTGTCCGTCTTCTATCTTCCACCTGAGCACTCAGCTTACAGATGTGTGCAGGCTGCTGAGCCGGGCTTTGCAAATTTGAAACTGGGAATATGAACTCAGAACATCATGCTTGCATGAGAAAACCTTAATGACTGGGTTAGCTGCCCAGTACTACATGCAAGATTTCAAAATGGCATGTTTCTACAATTGCTTCCGTCTGTAGTTGCAGAATCTATGGCAAAGAGCTTCTGAGAAACATTCCAGGTCAGAGTGATTCTAAACTCCATTTCCCCTGTCACTCTTCACTCCTCATCACCCTTTTAATAAATGTTAATAATATATTTCTTATCTATCGTCAGGTGGAGGTTCTTCTTATTATCTTCTCAAGGATCCCAAACTTATAGGCTCGATGTCCTTTAATCATGGCTAGAGCTCCCAAGGTCCTGATGAGGAGCAGAAGGAGAGAGAACATGAGAAAGAAAGTCAGGACTGTGAGGGAACCTCCAGCTGGCGACAGATGGGGAAGGTGACTGAGCCCCACATTGGAGCACTGGACTGAGCTCCCAAGGTCCCGATGAGGAGCAGAAGGAGCGAGAACATGAGGGAGAAAGTCAGGAACGAGAGGGGTGCGTTCACTCATGGAGACGGTGGGACAGAACTAATGGGAGATCACCAACTCCAGTTGGAATGGGACTGATGGATCATGCGACCAAACCCGTCTCTCTGAGTGTGGCCAACAGCGGGGGCTGACTGAGAAGCAAAGGACAATGGCTCTGGGCTCTGATTGTTCTTCATGGACGGGCTCTGTGGGAGCCTTCTCAGCTTGGTCGATCACCTTCCTGGACCTGGGGGGAGTTGGGAGGACCTTGGTCTTAGCATAGAGTGGGGAACCCTGATGGCTCCTTGGCCTTGAGAGGGAGGGAGGGGAGGTATGGGTGGAGGGGAGGGGAGGGAAGGGGGAGAAGGAGGGGAGAGAAGGGGGAGAAGGAGGGGAGGGAGGGGGGAGGAGGAGGGAAGGAGATGGAAATTTTTAAATATAAAAAAAATAAACCATGAGAAAAAAAAAATAATATATTTCTTAGTGCTCACAAGTGTCAATTATTTATCATTTGTGCTCCCTAAATTTTTAATATGCAACCTCTGTAATGAATCATTCCTAGTCAATCTCTTAAGTCTAAACCATTTTTAAAATGAATTGTGCAGCCTTCCCTGTTACAGGGAAGAAGACACTAATTTCCTACATCAGATAGACGTCACCAAATTATCTTCTCTGATATACTTGAACAGAGAGCACCATCTCTCCTTCATATCTTATAAGTACTGGGAAAACTACAAATCAGATATTGTGGTGGTTTGCATAAGAATGGCCCCAGGATGCTCATAAACTTGAATACTTGGTTATTGGTCATTGTCGCTGCTTGGGAGGATTAGTAGGGGAGACTTTGTCGTAAGTGAGTTGTCACTGGGGATGGGCTTTGAGGGTACATCATATCATTCCCAGCTATCTCCTCTTCCTCTCTCTCTCCCTCCTCCCACTGTCTGCCTCCTACTTGTGGAGAGTACTATGTTCTCAGCTACTTGTCTAATACCATGCCTACCAGGCAGCTTCCCCCCCACTCCCCAAAGTGTTGGTCACGGATTTTAAGCCTCAATTCTGTCTACCCCAAATTGCTCTGATGGCAGCGTCTTTTCACGGCAAGAGAAAAGTAATTACGGCATGTATCTTTTCTTGCTTATCTTAATACTACAAGGTTGAAGGCATAGTTTTCTTATACTAGATAGTTCATCGACATCGTGGTTGGCAGGTAGCTGAGTGCTGGTTTTCGTACTCCCCTCACAACTTATTACTTGACATTTTTTGGCAACCACTGGCTCTCACTTAGGAACTTTCGAATGAAGATAGCTTAGAGTTCTTCAACTGGGATAATCATGTAGATTTTATTTTAGCTAATTTATCCTGGATAACAAGACAGCACTGCCTACATGGGAGCTGACCCCTATGTTTTAACAGGTAGCATGGCCATCAAATGAAGTCTGTGAACAGCTGGTCAGCAACCAATGATTCAAGTTTCAGCACCCAGGAGTGGCGACAGCATCCTTTGTGAAGGCAGACATAAAGCTTCCTTGATAGTCATCTCTGCTGAACCAGGAAGATACCAGAGATATACCACTGATGTGGCATTTCATAGCAGAACTGTCCATGGAAAATACAAGACAGAAATGACTGTGGCTTGACTGAGTAAATGATATTTTAAGGCCATTTTAAATGATGCAGGTTATTGAGGTTTCCTTGGTCATCGACTCCTTGGGTTGTGTCGTCTTTCTTCTGAGAATCTCAAAGTTCTCTTCATCATATTATTTTAAATGACAAATCATTACTGTATATATTTAGAATACAATGTGATATTACACACTTAAGATATACAATGTAGCATGATTAAACTGAGCTAATTAGCATAATCATCCTCTCATTTACCTATCATTTTTATGATGAGACATTTGGAATTTAGTTATTTTAAAATATATATTATTTTTGGTGTAATCATACTGTTCTGCAATAGATTTCAGGAAACTTCTTAAGTCTCAAGCTTTGTATCATTTGATTGATATCTCCACATTCTTTCCTGTATCAGCCTGCAGTTCTACCAACTATCATTATATACTCAATTTCTATAAGTTGTGTCCACAGATTCTGGAAAGATCCAAGTTCGTTGTTTGTCTTTCTGTGCAAGACTTAAGTCACTTAGCATAATCTTTGTCAAGTTCGTATGCTTGTATTATGCATATATGCACTCACCACATGCATTTATAGCATTAACTTATAATAATGAACTTATTCTGTGAAGATGGGGTGGTAACTTATCTTTTAGCTATAACCTACAACACTATTGAACACTGTCATCACTTAATACACATTATTGTGCAAAGTAAAAGCATTCTTTTCCCTTAATAATTTTTACTCCCTTAAACAACTGAAAGAACTATCATGCATGGATACACAAATATGCACATGTACTCACACACACATACATAAAGAGAGAATGAAACAAATTAAGAACTGCTTAGATTTGCATTTCTCAAAATGCCTTAAACAAATTGTTAGTAGGGACTCACTTTCTGAAAGCTGATTTGATTGTCACAGATTATAAACTGTAAAACTAAGCATGCAATGCTAATATAATTTATTCAGGTAACAACTTCTGACTTCTCATATACTGTGTGTATTTTCATTACAATATTTGATAAATAAATCAATAGCCAAATCTGTTGATTTTTTTGTGAATGACTATTCTTATTACTGATAGAACACAAAAGTAGGCCAGGCGGTGGTGGCACATGTTATTAATCTCAGTTCTCAGGAGGCAGAGGCAGGCGGATCTCTGTGAGTTCTAGGCCAGCCTTGTCTACAAAGCTAGTTCTAGGACAGGCTCGAAAACTACAGAGAAACCCTGTCTCGAAAAACCAAAGACAAAAAAGTAATTTTTAGAGTTAATAAGTTTCATATTTGAATTCTCATCTAAACCTGAAGTAACAGTTATTATTCAATAATAATTATAGTTACAAAGATCTCATATTAAGAATTCTCTTGACAGATATAGAGAAAAAAGATCAAAAACTACAGCAAAAAGCAAACAACCAAGGGAAAGCCATGTGTGTACAAGTTATAGATGAAAAATAATATCCAGAAACCTAGGGATGGTAATAACTATGAGGATCACTTAATAAAATGCCATAGAATTCTCATTCACTGTAACATGAAACTATTACATATGCACTCAGTGAAAAGTGTGTGTTTACCATAGCAATCCCTCTAAGACAATGCTCCATATTGCCCTTTGGAGATATGAAGAGAAAATTGGAGATGAGGTCTCATCTCTTAAAACAAACAGCAATTTATTTTTATGAAGATTTTTCCCACATGAAAGACTATGATTTGACAACTCTCAGGGGCACCTCCCCAACAACTCTGACATCGTGTTGAAAGGGAAAAATTATTCCCTCATGTGTCTTTGCAAAAGCAAGCAGTGTTCTGATTTTACAAGGCATTTTATTCCATTCTGTTCTTTTTGTGTTTCATAAGAGGATATCCAGAATATATCCTGAAACAAGAAACATTTGTTTTGTTTGCTTTTATTTCAATATGCATTCTGTTTCATGCCATTTCTAAGACTTAAGGATATTGCACCTTTCTTCTCAGGCCATATATGCTTTTAGGTTGGATTCTTCTCTTGTCTGGCAAGGAACATCTCTCACTAACCCTCTTTTATTCACAGTGTGGCGAATATTTGCATCTCATCTTTTGACTCTGTTGTCTTTAATAGTAGTGTTCTTTTTATAAGAATACCTAGAGCAGGATCATTTTGTACTTGTGCCATGGTCTACTACACTATTGAATACTTTCTGGTCTCTTTTTGCCTATGGCTTGGGTAAATGAAAATGATTCACTTTTTTTTCCATTCTTTTTTTTTTCCAGTTTATTTATTTTTTATTAAAAATTGCCATCTCCTCCCCTCCTCCTCCCCTTTCCCTCCCCTCCCCTCCACCCACACCCCCACTCCCTCCCTCTTGAGGCCAAACAGCCATCAGGGTTCTCTACACTATGTTGAGTCCAAGGTCCTCCCAACTCCCCCCAGGTCCAGGAAGGTGAGCAACCAAACTGACAAGGCTCACACAGAGCCCGTCCATGTCGTAGAGACCATGATTCACTTTTATTGTGGAATTCTCAAGTACAAACCACCAAGATCCATTTTTCCCTCTGGGGTTGGCTTTCTTAGTTCTCCAAGTCCCTCCCTATACCTGTGTGCCAACGTTTTATTTCCATTGACATGTGAACTTCATCAGAATTGTTACTTTGCCAAAGTTATCCTATTGTCCTGGAAATCTAGATGCTTCTCTATCATTCTTACTATTATTCATCTATCGTGTGTTATTTCAGAACTATCTCCCCTCTCTTCACTTTACTTTTAAATTTCTTGATTTTAATCCATCAAGCCATTTTGCTTACTGATCAAACTTTTCCCTCAAAATTTCATTCACTTAAAACACGTTGAAAGCTTCTAATAGCTCAATTCTTCTTTTCAAAATCATTGTAATACATCTCATGTTTCTCTTCTGCAAATTTTCTATGATTTTAAAACTCTGGTTATTTTGCATGTGTGACTTTCTTTTTAGCAAAGTATCTCTGTGTGGCACTAGCCGTCCTTAAACTTTCTCAGTAGACCAGTCTGGCCTCAAACCAGGAGATGTGCTGTCTCTGCTGCTTGAGGGCTTGGATTAAAGGCTGGTGTCACTATACCTTGTTCCTAAAATTTTGACATCATGGACAGTTTATGTAAATATAGGTCAAGTTCATAAATGATAGCTCAGTGACATTAAGCAATCTTGAGAAATATATAACCTCAAAACTTTATCTGGCTCTATAAGAACAAAATAAAATCTTTTGTAGGTTATTATATTAGGTTTTTCATAGTTTTTATAACTGAGTCTTAATACCACAGATAGGTTTAAGTCTGAGTAGACATATTCTCAAGTCCCACACTTACGTACTTAAATGAGTACATTGACAGCACGTTTTCCTTTTTGATGTGCAGAGCATTAAAAATAATAGTTATTTTTTTTCTTACTAAACTAGAAATACTAATGAGCTACTGATAGTTCACATATGACTAATTAGGTCCTTATCTCACTCTTTCAAGTATTTTTAGCTTCTTTTCCTCATCCATGTTTCCATTTTAGAGTATTTATGTTTACCATATCACTGAACTAAAATACAGTATCACTCATTGTCATGACACAGGATGATCCCAGCTAAGTCCCTAAGCAATAGAAAAGGGTGCTTGTACTGGCCTTGTCCTGTGGTCAGATTGATGAAAATCTTAAATGTTACAATAGAAACTTCATCCAGCAGCCGAAGGGAACAGAAACAAAGAACTACAGAGGAGCACTGGGATGAGCTCTCAAAGTCCTGTTGAAGAGTCGGGGGAGTGAGAATATAGCAGAGAGAAGTCACACCACCATGGGAACACCTGCTGAATCAGTTTATCTGAGCTAATGGGAACTCATCAACTCCAGTCTGACTGGGAAGGAACCAAGATAGAACAAAACTAGACCTTCTGAC
The DNA here is from genome assembly GCF_903992535.2 of Arvicola amphibius. Classification (NCBI taxonomy): domain Eukaryota; kingdom Metazoa; phylum Chordata; class Mammalia; order Rodentia; family Cricetidae; genus Arvicola; species Arvicola amphibius. The sequence continues at coordinate 693,112 of NC_052061.1, read as the reverse complement.
TGTGGGTGACAGTTGTATGGCTCGGGCAGGCAGTGGGGTCACTGCTGATGAATTATTTTAATAATTTATTTTTGTGAAAATTTATGTAAATATTTGTCATGTAGGGTGCTCATCTATTTTTCTGGACAATTTTTGCTTTTTAATTTTGTTCTGTTATTTGTGTTATCATTATTTACAAAATAATTACCTCATTAATTATGGATTTTGATAACCATAATTATAAGTACAAAAATAATAAAATCTTCCAAACCTTTCATGTTGAAAATAGTGTCCCTCATGCCTTTTGCTATTGTGTTAACATTTTTTTTACCACTTGCCCAGTACAATCAGCTTCTAAACAGAAAAGTTTCATTTTAGTTGCTCTGTGAATGTTTCAAAGTCTATGACCTGTACATATGACCTGTCACCTTGAACCTATAGCAATATGGTTAAATTGGTTAAGAATATACTGTAGCAAAGTTCTGATTCATTTCTCTATGAATTAGAATATGAAGAAAATGAATGGGATGACTTTCCCATGATCCCCTTTGATTGTAGACCTCCAGTTGCTGAAGGCTCTCACACAAGTTCTTTGAAAATTCCACCATTTGCTAACACAAGGTCTAAAGCAAACATGTAAATGTGGTCCTTGAGGAAAATGATGATCTTGAAAGTCTATCAACCAGCGGTCTTTCTCCCAATTCAAAGTCATGAAAGTGTTAATTTGTTTGTTGTCAATACATTTGTACCCTTGTAAAAGAGTCAATATGTCAAATTATGCCCAGTAGATTTTAGTGTTTGCATTAGAAACAATCATCAATGTGATTGTACACTGGTTTAATTTGTTTCTTAATAAGGTGTTGGTTGACCATTGACTTATCTATTGACATATGATAGATCTTACAAAGATATATTTTAATCTTTACAAAGATTATTCTGAATGATATGTGTCCCACTAAATTATTATTATTTCTATTCATTATCAAAATAAATATGAATAAAGGGACAGAATGAATTATAATGTGAGATATGAGACTTGCACACTCATTCTGCCTTGTTAGGTTTCTTGTTGTAGAATGCAGTGTTTCCCTTAATATCTTCTTTCTTATTTCATATTCAGCAGCTAACTATCTTGACTGTTTAACTACGAAATTAACTTGTGCTGTTTCCACATTAACTTCTTGACATAAGTCCATTAGCTACAACCCTTGTTGTCTTTATAATATATTTATTTGCTCATTGTATCAATAAATTTTCTCCTGAACTAAAATATTGATTATTTAGAATATATAAAAGTATCGACATTTACTGCAGGGTAATGAATTCTTTGTTTGTATAATTACATTGTATAGAAATTAAGTATATAAAATAATATTTATATAGCTTACATGAGGTAGAATATTCCCCATGAATTACAAGAGAGAAAGGAGAAAAGAGTTGGTAAGTGAGGCTCAGAAACAGAAGAGTACAATCACACAGAATTTATACTGCTCTGAATACAAATGAAAGAGGTATAAAAAACAAAAAAAGGAAAGAGACATTTCACAAAAGCTGGGGAGCAAGGATAGAACCCTGAGAACAAGATGCACATTGAATAACAGTGTGCAAAGAGATCTAGGAGAAATATGAGGGATGTTAAATGTTCATGTTTCATGCTAGAACATCTGAATTGTAAATTGTTAATGCCATACTTCCCCCCTTCTAGTAATCTGTGCTAGTGTAATTCTTCAATGAATTATGTAGCCTTTAGACAGAAGACAAGCACAAAACACTACCGTATACCATGTATGTGATTAGATAATTTATACATTAAACTATTAGTAATACCTATTCTGGAGAAAGATGTTAACAAATACACACAGAGAGCTCCTTATTCATTCAAGAAGTACTTACTGGATGCCCATTGTATACAAACAATTTCTAAGGTACTAGGTTGACTTTAGATATGTAACATCAGTAGATTAATTTATTCTACACTGTTATAGATTGTATTCTGTTATATTTCTAATCAGATTGCTAAAATATTAAAGAGGAAAACTAATCTTTATTTATTAATAAATAAGATTTAAAAATAATTTGCATATATTAAACTTTAAAAATTTAATTAGAATTATTTTGCTATTTATTGAAAAGAAAGTTATTTTTCCTATTTTTGTTTAAATAACATACTACATGACTTTCTGAACTCAGTTTAACTTTATCACTTCAAAATTGATTTGTAACAAATCTAATCTCTAGTACTTCAAACTATGAACATTTTGGAATTAGCATGTTTATCGAGAAAACTAAGTTCACATGGCAGCCACATGGAGATCACTAATCTAACATTATTGGTATTTTCATAAGAAGAAAGACTTTGGGGGCAGACACATCCAGACAGAAGGGTATTCTCCAGTAGACAATAAAGGCATGAGACAATGTTTTCTCCACATTATCCTAGCTGGCATCCAATTCTGTTAACAAATCAATTTTATATTTATACTTTGAAGAAAATTAATTTTCTCAAAAAATATTGCTTAGTCTGTAATTTGGTATGATAGTTGTTATAAAATAATAATAGAGTAATAGATATGCATTGCTCATGTATAAAGTTCTCAAAACAGAAATTTAAATATACTGAATATTAATAAAAACTCTCATGTGTTTTTAAAATGTTTTACACTGTGGGTTTTTTATAATCTATATGAGTTTTGAAACATCACCTGAGAAATTGAGTGTCTACACACTAATTTAGCAAGGGCACAGTTCACTTCCTCATGTGCTGTTTCTGTTTTTGACTTTGCATTCTTTCCACTCTGTACATTGAAATGATATCAGGGTCTTAGCAATTTTATGAGGGATTAAAATACCAAGGTCTAAAATGAATTTCAAACTGGCACAGAGAAGCCCTCTCCAAGGTCCCTTCTTACATCTTCTGGGGTTGCTAGCGTCCAAAAATCACTGTGCTTTACTTGGTATAGAGCTTCTGCCCACGTCCTTCAGTGCTAGTGACTGCCAGCTTGGTCTTCTGCCTGGAAACTCCCAAGTGAGATACTGAGAAACTGGTTCCTGGGATCCAATTTGGGAATTGATGTGAGGCAGTCACTGTGGACCACAAAGAAAATAGACACTAAAGGGTGAAAATGAGGAGTAGCAAAAGATAGATGGCAGGTGGTGGCTCAGGAGGCACTGAGAGAAAACACTATAGAAAATAGGTATGGGGTGAATGAAAAAAGGGATCTTGAAAAGTAGCATTTGAATGCCAATAAGTGGAGCAAACAGGCAAGCTATCTTCTCCCTTTTTAAATGGTGATTCTTTCCCCACAACATTTCCTTCACATTCTGACCTCTCTCGCCTATTTCTCTCACAGTTTATAAATACCCTTGATTTCACCTCTTTCTCACCAGACATGCACATCTTAAAGTCACTGTCTCTGACACTGCTACTTTGTCTTATCTTTTAATAAAAGAACTGGGTGCTTGAGGAATAATCATCATTTTTTATATTCTCAAATAATGATATAAATGCTTAAATTTTTGATTGCTTAACACTCAGTTAGGGTTTGCAGAATTTTGCAAAGTTGTATTTCATTAAGAATGTAAGTGCTTGAAGTTGGCTTAACCTTGCATGATGTTATATGAAGAAGCAGCATCTAAGTGGTTGTTGTATGTCCTTTATTAAAAATTTTCACAACATAACGCTGTTTTGTTGTTGCCATTTCCATTCAGTGATATTGACTCTGCATCAGCACACCTAAGTTTTATCAATAACAGAATTTCATTCTCTTGGGGAAACACATGGTAACTGTTTTATATGGAACAAGACTTTTTGATATTGCCACCTGGACGGCAAATCAACACAGTCTCTTAAAATGAGCACGGTTGACAGTCAGGAAAGCTACGAGAAATGTATTATCCATGCATTTAATTATATAACATCTCCCCACCAAAGTACACTAAAAAGTTAGTTGCATGTAAATTTTGTTGACAGTATATTATTCTCACACTGGAACTACACATGAGAGAGGACACTTCCAATTACTTGTAGAAACAAAAACAACAATATTTTTAATGTATTTATTTAAGTGTTGGTAAGAGAGCTAGTTCTAGAGAATATAGTAGATGTCAGTAGTCCCTGTTTTATACTTATAAGCATGCCTTGTCTGTCATCACCATTTTAATCAATAATTATTTCTGAAAAAATGTTTTGCCACATTCACCTTGCCAATTACTTTTTTTCTCTTTTTTTGGAATTTTTTTTGGATTTTTTTTTATTTAAAAAGTTTCCATCTTTTTTTTCTCTAATTTTTTTTATTAAAGATTTCCATCTCCTCCTCCTTCCCTTCCCTCCCTTCAACCCATACCCTCACTCTGCCCCTCTCCAAGATAAAGAGCCATCAGGGTTCCCTTCACTATGTTAAGTCTAAGGTCCTCCCAGCTCCCCCTAAGTCCAGGAAGGAGAGCAACCAAACTGACAAGGTTCACAGTGAGCCCGTCCATGCTGTAGAGTTCATGTTCATTGCCGTTGTCCTTGGTTTCTCAGTCCTCCTCCACCATCAAATCATCTTAAGTTTCTTTTCATTTACTCAGTAGACAAGTGAGTGGTATTCCGTTCATCATTTGTGAATCTGAAGAGGGAGGTAAGATGAAATCTGTGAGGGCCTGGGCCCATCTGGGCATAATTCCTGAAATAACAAGGTACTCAAATTGCTTTCCAAGGAAAACCTCCTATAATTCAAAGAGTTCCTTTTAAAAAAAATATTGTATTTTGAATTACCTCTATGTATGTTGAGAGCACAGATATTTAAAACTGCATTTCAAGAATGGAAAGTCAGTGAGATTTCTCAGCCCTTTCTCTCAGGCCTAATGACTTAAATTCCATCCACATTCTGCCCAGAATGTGGCAGGAGAGAGTCAATCCCACAGGCAAGTTACATGTCTTGGCACACATGCACACGCACCTGCACTCACATACAAACATCCACTCCCACCCAGAAATAAGTACATGTATTTTTCTTTTGAAAGATTGAAATGAATAGAAATAAGCCTCCCTGGTCAGGGGTGCACAAATCCTCTCTGTGTTCATCCCAACTTCTTCCTAAAAGAAACTCACAGCATTTCAGGAAGTGTAGTGATATTCTATGTCTGTGCAGAAACAACGTAAAATGCCCACTGTCACTGTACAAATTGTAAGCAACTTCTCTTTCCTACCTGGAAGCCTGACACTGCTCCCTCACAGCCAAAGAGACAGACTAGAACATTACTGTCCTATCTCCTTGCCAGTTGACATAAGAATGATATTTCTTTGTAGAATACAATTTTGTGCAGTAATCCTGCAATGCTAGAGAGTTCAAAATCATGAAAATCTATTAAACTCACATTCAAAATCAGGTCTGCATGCAACAAATCCAGACTTTTTAGTACTTCCTAGAACCACATGACGATCTCCCTCATCTCTTTCTCTCTCCAGCCCTCACTTCTTCCTCTCTTTATTGTTCCTTCTCTTCCTCTCCATCACTTCTATTCTTAAAATAGTATTGTATTATACATAGCTCACATCATGTGAAATTCACCGGCATGTCATATATATGTATGTATGTATATATGCAGTGGGCTTTTCCGTGTTCACTCCTTTGAAAGATCTAGTATCTAATTCCAGAATGTTTTATGCAGCCCTAAATAAAACCGGGTATCAACCATCAGAACCCAAACCTGCCCTCATATCTTGACAGTCAGCTTCTTTCCTCCTCTATGGCTTGGCCTATCAAAGATCTTCCATGTGACTAGGTTATATATGTTTCTGATTTTCCTCCTGCGGTTTTTGCAAGTTCTGCTCATATTGCACGGTAGATCAGTGTTTCGATTCTCTTCATGGCTAAAGCACACTCTGTGTTGGAGAAATTCTTCAGATTTGCTTACCGAGGAAGAATTCATAAACACCAGGTCCGCTTTGCTTAACTGAGTTTTAATCGTGGACTGTAGTTCAGATGGTGGAAGTAAGGACATTTTGTCTTACTCCTTGACAACTACACCTTCAACAGTTCCATAGAGGCCGACTTTAGAAACAAACAAAGAGCAGAAATGGAGGGCTCTTTTTTTTGTAAGCCATAATACAGCAATCAACATGAGTGTCACGTGTTGAATTGTTTTACCTGTCATGTAAGTCCTAAATAAACAACAGATAGGCCCTGGAATGCACATGAAATTACACTGGCAAGCCCCAAGCTTCTAAAGGAAAATCTCTTGCAATGAACCACAGAAAAACCTTTGTACTCGGTGTTGTGGAAAGAGACAGTCTCTTATAAATGACAGTAAACAAACCTCCTCCTCTCTCTGAAGAAACTGTCTTTTTTATGTCAAACCTGGACTTGAACACATGCTTAAGGCCTATATGGCAGCCCTTGAATGAACTGTTCTACCTCCTCAGTCTCAGCATTCCTTAATGGTAAAGATAAGGCAATTTTAAGGTGATAATAAGAGAAATTAAGAATGTGTTACCATTTCCTCTGTTGACTCTAGTGAAGGGGAGTAAGAAAACAGGAGCAAAGGAGGTTTAGGTGAGCTTTTCTGATGGCCACACATGACTTCATATCTGGTCTTCCCTACTTCTAGAAAAAGTGTTTATGAAGACATGATTTGAAGGCTGTCAGCCAACACATAGGATAGAACATCATATGTTGAATTCAAAGTTTCAGGCCAGAAGCAAAGAAAGGACCTCAGAAGCCATGACACAAAGTTAATTTGTAAGTGTTAATATTGACCTAGCCTTAGCCTTATTCTCCGGCCACATAATTGTTACTTCATCCTGCGTATTTTCTCTATGGTTTTTCTGCAGGATTTTCTTATAAAATTTTAAATAATTAAATTTACATTATACGCCTTCTCATGTTCTTGGTGTATTGTTCCACATCTTATTTTTAAAGTACTCAGTGGCTGTATGCTAAAATTATTTTCTACAGAAAGAAATCTGTAAAGACTTGGAGCTCCCTTTTAAATAAGCACCACATACCTACCCACAACTGATGCCGTGGTAGAAATGCTGTCAGCTGTCCTCAGAATCAAAAGTTAGATAATGCTCAGTGGCCAAGGACTGCAATTTAGAAAGGCTAAATTGCTAATTTGAACCAGTAGCAGCCACTAGCAATTGTGAAAATAGATGTATTTCTTGTGTATATCTACAAATGTTTGAAATCTGTTCATTTTCCCTTAGAGTATTTTTAAAACTTTATAATGAAATAATATACTACATGAAATATACCCTAAGACATTACTATAAGGATTCATGAAATAGGTCTGAATTAAGCACCTTCAATTTTTATTTTTTCTGACATTAAATTTCAATTTCAATTTTGAATACTTCTTTTTCTTTGGAAAATATTATGTAGAGATGATTAGTGGGGACTATATGCTGTCCTAGAGGCATATTATACACCCGGGAGGCCCATTAGTGCACTACTTTTCTTGCTAAGAATTGTAGCTACTTTGCCAGGAATTTTCCCCCATGATTTTAGTGATCTAGAGAATAAAGGATTTTCTATAGATTTTTATTTCCTTAAAATAATGGATCGCTTCACTTCCCCACTAGAACACATACCGTCTATGACCAGCTCATAAAAAGAGAGAAGGATCATATTGTGCTGTTCATCCAGAGGTTTCAGTCTCTCATTAGGGGACTGTGTTAGGTACCTTGAAAGCACATCACTAGGGAAGCCTGTGACAGTCAGACTACCAGCCTCTGGAGGAAGACCACAGAAGGAAGGAGGAAGAATCCATAACCCCGTATTCTTATAAAGGGCATGTTCTCTGTGGTCTGTGGTTCTCCTACAACCTCCAATCTCTTTATGATTCCATCACTCCCAAGAGCACCAGACTAAAAATTCAAGCTATTAGCACATGGGCCTTTGAGACACATTCAAAATCTAATCATTTAAAAATACTACTGGGATATTGCAAAGCTCCATAATTGTTCTTAATTTCATTAAATTTTAGAATGTCTACTTTGTATTTGATTTGTTTTTTTTTTTTTTTGCTTTTTGGTTGTACATTTTTTGCTTGCTTTCTTATTTGTTTGCTTGATTTTGATAAAGGAGCAAACACAAATACAAAGAGATGATACTGAGAGATTTTCTGAGCTTGCTAACTCCTCGGCAGCTCATCAGCTTCCTTGTCTCCCTTTATTTCTGAAAACAAATTCTCTCTCTTCTTCAAGTAATTATAGTTTCTATTTGCATGAGCTTGACTCCACAGCTTGTTCGGTCTCTCACTGTTCTTCCCCATAGCTTCCATCTTGTGGCTTACATTTTGGACTTTTATATTGAGTATAAATTTCTAAGATGTAACATATATGTCTTAAGGCCCCAAGGGATGCTAAACAAAATATCTCCATTATACTTTGCAATGCCATTTACTATTCGGTCATACCTATAGCAATCACATGGAAAAATGTCATTTTTTTCATGCTGCAATCCTTATTAACTTCCACACAAAACATCTTCATTGTCTCCTTACACTTGCTATTAGAAACAGAAGTCTGATGTGACTCACAATGAGTTTATGCTCTTGCTTACATTGGAATGAGATAATTTCAGTTCTCTTTGCTTGATTCTGATAAACAAAGTGCAATGTAACTGGATCGATATGTGTAAAACCCTAATACTGATCAATATTTATTAAATGTTCTTTAATTCTCACCATTTCCATATTCATCATTATCAATCATCAACATCATCATTTTCTCATTTTTATTATTATTAAGAAATTCAAATACTGTTTACTACAAAATCAGGACCAAGGCAATAAAAATCCATATTTTGTAGAGATAGCAAAAATGATGTGTAAGACTTGATCCCAGTAATACTTCCCAAGAATGTTTTATCAATAGAAGGGTCTGGGAAGACTCTGATATTTACAATGTCCAGGGTTGACCAACTGAATCAAAACCCTGTCATGGAACTAAATCCCTTCAATAAAGTTCCAACGTAATTCTACTCCACTTCCAATGGGGAGAACCACTATCTTACACATAGACAATGGGATCTACATCTTCTAGACCTAAGTTAAGAGTGTTGTTACTGTTGTTTAAAAGAGAATGATTGGGTTTCAGGACAATACCTTTGCTCAGTAGAACAATTCTTAAGGCTAAACAGTTAACATTCTGAGATAAAATGGCAGATGAAAGAGTAACTGGAATAGAGTCTGTTTAATGGAGTATTTCCATTTACAGGATTGGAGAAACACATATGAAGGTTCCTGTTTTGAAGGACTGATCTATGATACAAAGCAATGTTCAGAGGTGGAAGTTTTGGGAGAAATAGATAATAAGGATTATAATGGAATCCATGATTCCGTTATAGTCAACTGATAAATTATTATTCAATTAATTGAATGGGTTATTAGGAAGTGGTAAAAACTGATTAGATAGGAACTGCATTACTACTGGCATATGTCCTTGTTCAAATCCTCTTATTCCTATTCCACTTGACTCTTCATCCCTACTTAGTGGGCTTCCATGTTGTTGGCAGCTCTACTTACTATATTGCACTACCAAAATCATGTTCTGTCATAAGTGAGGTCCAAAACAGTAGATCCAGTTGATATGCCCGAATACCTCTAAAACCTATCTAAAATAAATCTTTTCTCCTTTATGTTGCTTATCTTGAATTTTTTGGGGGGTACAATGATGGAAATACTAACATAATTTTAGATACTTCAATTTCACTCCTCCGTCAAGCCTTTATTATCCATGTAACTTTGGCAAAGCTACTCGATGCAAGTAAGAGTTCCTTTTCCTTCTTTTAAAGTGAGAAAAATATAGCCATAGAGCCTAAATGTAATAGAGTATAGAATAAGAGTTTAAATTTTTCAGTTAAGTTGGCTCATTTACTGTATATTCATTACTGTACATAATTATTATTGTTTTAGTTGTATTAATGTAGGTGCTTGATTATTACAGGGTCCTCTAACTTTCCCTTCGATATCAAGGAAAGAAGTTAGAAGGTTTTGTAGCACAACCTGCCCTTTCAGGAGAAATCTAATATCATGAGCCAGGAATATGCTTTCCAAGAGGAAGCGATCCCAAGATCCATAGGACAAACAAAATATGCACCAAACTTTCTTCATGATTTTCAAATATCACCTCCTGAGAAACTAAAGGCTTTTCCAAAATAAAAAATAAACATTTAGTAGAGGCATATCCTCCATTAGATTGCATGGTAATGTGTTGTTTCTTCTACATAGTCAGTGTTACCAGTTATTCTAAACGCCTGAGACAACTGTCCAAAGCTGACATAGACTCACAGATGCAAAATATCATGGCCAAAGTTTCAGTTCTTGTCAATGTCAAATACAGCATCTGAGTCCAGGTGGGAATAAGTTGAAACTGTACTCTATTTAATGTAATGCAAAGACAGGGTCAAGAGAAGGACAAGCAAGCTGTAAGAAGAGAACAGAGGAGAGGAGTGGAGGATCCTCCTCCTCCTAGGAGCTTTATACTTTTCTTATCATCCCCCTTGCACCCAAGTGCTCTCCTGCCTCTTTTCTCAATTATTCCTCTGGTATTGGCAGTGCCATTCAATCTCTCTGTCAATGTCTGTCTATTCTGTAAGAGAGAGAGATAAGCACATTTTCAGAAAGAGCACAAAAGGAGCTTATATATGTTAGTTGAATAATTATTAGAACTTGCAGACTTTATTTAAAGATTTGGATGTGAGCCCTACACATGGGAATGGAGATAGAAGAGTGGCTTCAAACTCCATCTCCTGCCTTGCTGTTATTTGCATAAGCAACCAGACACTGTGTCAGTTTGGATGAATTAGATTTTTCATAGAGAAGGTTAAGACAAGAGCAAGGGATTATAGTATACTCTAATGAAGTGCTGAATCTAGTGACTCTGCATCAATGTGGCTGAATAATTGGCTGCTTGTGGGGGTTCAGATGATTTGTTCAATTATATATGCTTAGGAAAAAAGGAAGGAGTGTTATCAGTGGTGATTGCTATACAGCAATGAGTGAAAAATCGTTCATTAAGGCTGCATATTCTGGTAGCTTCTGGTTCTCTGAAGTTTTCTGATTTGCAGCTCTAATCACTCCTGCTTATTCTTACCCATGAGTAAATTATAGGAGAAGAGCCAGACGTATTTGACTCATCAGGAAAATGTACATTTTGCTCCCAAATAAAAAGAAAATAAAATATCACTCTCAAGTGATAAAATCAAAAGCTTTAAAGTAAAAACTATTTGTGCTTGAAACACGTTCTTCACTCCAAATGAAAAAGGGAAAAATTGACAAAATTAAATAATAAAATAAAATGACTCTCTTGTCTGCATAGAACCAAGAATAATTAAAATTCAGAGGTAACTTCTGTTTCATGCTTTGACAATCTCATGTTAAATTTGTGGGATGACTCCATTAATGTTTTGATGCCATTTTATCACTAGAATATTAATTCTGAGATTAGGCAGCATAGAATAGGTTTGCCAGAAATGTGTGTGTTCATATACACAATAATGTATCATAATGTATCATGTAATTTCACAAGACCTACATCTGTGGGGATCAAAAAATAAACAAGGAACAAAAGAATGCTGAGAGCCCTGTGCAGCTTTTTCAATTTTGTGCTTCCTTGAAAGTTTGTGACTTGGTATCGTTTAAACTATGGATACATTTGGTACAAAGATTATAGAACGGACAACCTCGTGGAGGCTGCCCAGCACAATGATCTTTTCTACAACTAAAATTTCACAGGCTAAGTTAAAGGGCACTATGTTTTTAAAAGTACTTGAGGAAATAGATTAAGCATTAATTATTAATATTATTATCATTTTGCAGTAGAAATTCTTCCATATTTCCAGCAGTAAAAATGAATTACTACAAGTCATCAAGACTTGTCCGATCACGATTCTTGTGTCATGCCAAGCATGCAACTGCATGCTCCAACATTATTGGTGAGAAAAGCATTCATCTCTCTGTTTCAACTATTCATCCAAGAAACATTTGCCTTCTAGATGTCAACTTTTACCTATGTTAAACAATGGCAAACCAAGTGGCAAAATTCCCTCTTTTCAGATATGAATTTGACTTCTGGGACAACATGCTGTAGCCCTCTTCTCCAATAATCCAGTCTTGTTCTGTTCCTTCCTAGGAGATATTAAGCAAATGCCATCCCAATAGGTTGCTTGTTATTTTGTGGCTATCCTTGGATTTTGATTCTAGCCTTCAAATGCCCAGACTTCTTGAGTTTATCGTTTACCATGTGGCTTCAGCACACTGTGAACACCAATATCTTTATGAATAATATGAAGATGACCCCGTGTTTTAGGGACTATCTCAGGTTGCTATTAAGTGGATCCAGTGAATAGTGGGTTTTTTTGAAATGCTTTCTGACTAGTATGAATTGCATGTATCTGCCATGCTTCTTTCCATTTCTCCAGGTTCTTTGCTCTTTGCAAATGAAAAGTCGTCTTTACTTTGCCCTCATTTATGTGTCCCTTCTGTCCACAGTTTTCAACCCAGGGCCACCCCAACTCAGGGAAGTGGTTAAACAATAGTACATCTATATTATGTTATATTTATGTTATAGTTTAAAGGCTGTGTATCAAAATATAAATTTTTATAACAATTATATTGGCTCTTTAGCCTCAAAAGTTTTCTTTTTTTTTATTTTTTTTTTATTTTTCTTTATTTTTTTTTTCTCTCATGGTTTATTTTTTTATATTTAAAAATTTCCATCTCCTTCCCTCCTCCTCCCCCCTCCCTCCCCTCCTTCTCCCCCTTCTCTCCCCTCCTTCTCCCCCTTCCCTCCCCTCCCCTCCACCCATACCTCCCCTCCCTCCCTCTCAAGGCCAAGGAGCCATCAGAGTTCCCCACTCTATGCTAAGACCAAGGTCCTCCCAACTCCCCCCAGGTCCAGGAAGGTGATCGACCAAGCTGAGAAGGCTCCCACAGAGCCCGTCCATGCAGAAGAATCAGAGCCCAGAGCCATTGTCCTTTGCTTCTCAGTCAGCCCCCGCTGTTGGCCACACTCAGAGACACGGGTTTGGTCGCATGATCCATCAGTCCCATTCCAACTGGAGTTGGTGATCTCCCATTAGTTCTGTCCCACCGTTTCCATGTTGAAGAGCTGATCATTAGTTTCTCTGACCAGAGCACACATTGCACTCCAGTGCTTTCCCAGCTGCAATTGTGAAAGAAGAAGGGTAACGAAGTATACCTGGAGGAGCCCGGGATATGATGTGAAACCATCTTTGTATTTATGTTTTCATGAGATCCAGACTACCAAAATTATCCAGTTATCACCGGCAAATATTAAATCAATGCGTTTTTGCTATTATTCATACATTGAAAGGTTAGTACATAGCTAAGTATACAAAATCTCTCAAATCTCTTCCTTGGTTATTCATCTTAGGTGTCTCCCTAGCAGAATATAATAAATTACGTCCATTTTATATTTGATAAGTTATCAGTTTTTATGAATTACATCATTAAACTATATTAGCAGTTTCAAACTGTCATTCCTTAAAATAATTCAGAGGAAACTTTTCATGGGTTGAAATTTGATCTAATCTAGGACCAATGGATGTAGCAAAATGTAAGTTCTTCTGGTGATGGAAGAGGCAAAGTTTCTCACCAGGTTCTGTTTCCTGGGTTTTGCATCTATCTTCACTGTCGGCTAGAATGACAGGTAGGGAAAATTCATTTGATTTTCAGTAACTCTTCTTGCTCACTCGTCTCCCAACTTAGAGACAAATGCCTGCCTGATTGGCACCTTTGTCTCTTTCAAGATATCTGTGAGAAAATGACACCGCTCAGTTTCCTGAGATAGGCTGTAACCAGTCAAAATAAGAAGCACAATCTTTTATTTAATACACATAGAACCCATGACAGCGTGCTACTTTCCTGCTTATCGGCCAAACATTCTGCTAGTTTGAAACAGCTTCTGTACTCCTGGCAGCTTCAATCATAAAGGAGAGAGACAAAGTACTCACTAAGCAGAGATGCTGCCACGGTATGTTCCTGTGCTGATAAGTGTCAGAACGTGGAACCCAAGGTGTTCTCAGAGCTAGATCATTTATGGCAGAGCAACGGAACAATCTGTAGACAAAAGTAGCCCATGAGATGAGTGCTAACCACTGGGACTAAGTATTTCTGCAGTAATAAGGCAGTTGGCAAAGCAGTCTTCTCAGCAGGGAAACTATAAAAGTGGCCACTAATTGCTTTGCTCTAGGAAGCAGTTTTTCCTGTCTTTAAGAAATAAATAATGGTTGTTGACACTGCTTCCCACAGATGTGCATCCAAAATGCCCTGGCTTCAAGTATTCCTTGCTGTCCCTCAGTGTTCTCTCCAAGCCCTTATCTATGTCTAATTGGGGGTTGGCTCATTTTGAAGTTGTTACCACTTTCTGCTTGACAGCAGGAGAAAGTGAAATCTATTTTTCTTTCTACTCAAAATTGTCTTGTAGTACAAAAATTTTTATCAGATTTGTTTATATTATTGGTTTTCTATTGGATTTTATTTTCTGTTCAAGGATGGTATGCATAAAACTGCTCTGTTTTTGTGCTAAGGTAAAAACCAAACTATCAGGGGAAGAGTAACAGCCTATTTCCCTTTCTTACACAGCTATTAAAAGAAGTGTTTATTCAAACCAATGAAAATTCTCAGATTATTGCTCTTCTCAAAGATTCTTGTCTTTGAGTTTTTATTGCTATGAAGAGACCACAGGAACTCTTACAATGGAAAACATTTCATTAGAGCTGGCTTACAGTTCCAGAGATGTAGTCCATTGTTGTCATGAAGGAAAGCAAGGCAGTTTGCAGGCAGACATGGTACTGGAGAAAGAGCTGAGAGTTCTGCCTCTTAATCCACAGGCAGCAGATGGAGTCTGTCATAGTGGACATGGTTTGAGCACATTTGTTTGGAGGCCCTGCTGGTTTGAGGTTGCAGTCTACCATAACCTGGCAACTCTCTCTGAGCTTAGCACCATGCAGGGGAGGGCACAAGTGCATTCTTCATACTCTCTGTCTCTTGGAGAATGTCTCTAGGCCTGGATGTATCATTTATCTCAAGTATGGCCCTTAACACAGTTCCCTGCAAAAGCTACCCCTCCTCCATTGCCTGCTTCCCATATACTAATCAGACATTGTGCTAGGAGCCTTACAGTAGGACCCTGCTGTTCCATAGGATAACTAGACATCGTACGAGAAGCTTTATGATAAGAGTGTTCTACGAGGCCGCTTGTTCGTTTTCCGGTTGCCTAACTCCCGAAATAACTGCACAGAAACTATATTATTTGCAATACTGTTTGGCCAATAGCCTAAACGTGTTTCTGGATAACGCTTACATCTTAAATTAACCCATTTCTATTATTTTATATTTTACATGAGGCTTGTGGTTTACCGGCAAGATTCTGACTTGTCTGTTCCCAGCAGCGGCTACGTGGCATCTCTCTGACTCTGTCTTCTTTCTTCCAGCATTCAGTATAGTTTTTTCCTGCCTTGCTCTACTCTACCCTACCACAAGCTAAGGCAGTTTCTTTACTCATTAACAAATAAAAGTGACACATATACAAAAGTACTTCCCACACAAACAGGAGAGTGCTGCCCAATACAAATTAGGTGATGTCCCAGCTACTGTCCTTGCCCTCTTGTCCTACAGCTTCTCCCTCACTCTGGAATGAAGCTTGAGCTGTAACACTGCACCTGTCTCTGGAAAGGCTATTTCTGTTGTGTTCACAGGCCAGGCAAATCCCTGCTTGTTGGCCCTGCCCTCTTTGTTCTTGTGACCTGGTGGTCAATGGACCCTGTGGGGAACTGCACATATATGAGACTTCAAAGCCTGACACCACAGTGACAAGCTTCCTCTTACAAAGAAGGCCACACCTACTAAAATACCACTCCCTATGGGCCAAGCATTCAAACACATATGAGTCAATGGTGGCCATTTTTATTCAAATGACTATACTTCTATTGTTAATATTGCATGAAATGCAAAAAAATAACAAAACAAACAATAAAACACCATTTTCTCAGTTTTTCCAAAGGCTCCTTTAAATTGTTATTTAATTTTATTTCTGTGTATAGTCATATGCCTGTTTATTTGTACATGTGCCCCATACCTGAAATTTCCCCAGAGACCAAAAAGGCTGCTTGCCACTTTAGAACCTTAGAATTACAAGCAGTTGTCAGATGCCAGATGTGAATGCTGAGAACCAAACCACAGTATCCAACAAGAGCAGCAATGTCTTTGGATTTTTGTTGTCCCCGTTGTTTATTTTCCATTTTTATTAACCATGTGTTCTTCCCTCACACAACATAATATAAATATAGTTCCCCTTTCTCTTCTCCCCCAGTTCTTCACCGCCTCCTCTCTTATTAAGATTCACTCCTTTTCTGTCTCTCATTATAAAAGAACAGGTTTCTCAGAGTTAACAACAACAAAAAATGGAATAGAATATAATAAGAAACAACAACAGCAAATATCCATCATCTTGAAGTTTCACCAGCCACGCCAAAAGCAGAATAAAAGAGACCCAAGATAAAGCACAAGAGTGAGAGATCTACTCATCCACTACTCAGTAGTCCCATAAAAGTACTAAACTGAAGGCTACAGTGTATATAAAAGGGACTTGTAGGCTTTCTGCTTTTTACTTCTGTCACTATGAATTCAAAGGCGTTTTGCTCTGTTGTTTTAAAGGGTTTTCTTCTCCTGGTGTCTTCCATCCTTTCTGATTCTCTGACTCCTTAAGCCTTCTTTTCCCCAGGGTTCCCTAAACTCTGACTGGAGACACCACATTTATAGCTGTGTGTTCCAAAGTCAAAGTCTCTCTCTCTCTCTCTCTGTAATATCTGATTGTGACTCTCTGTTCCTGTTCCCAGCTGTGCAGAAGGGAGGGAACTTTCCTAATAATGACTGAATAAGGGTCCAATTTCTAAGTATAGCCGAAATATCATTAAAATTGCTTCTGTTTTTCTTGTTTTTCTTTGTTTAGACCAGTAGTATTTTGTTTTATCCTAGGTCTCTGGGCTATCTTGTCTCTGGTCCTTGGTCACCCAAGCAGTGTCAGATATGGGTTACAGCTTATTGTAGTTGCTCTTAAGTCAAATAAGACACCAGTTTGTTACTCCCACAAGGTTTGTATCATAATTTCCATATATATATATATATATATATATATATATATATATTGCAGGCAAGGCAGACTACAGATCAAAGGTTTTGTACTTATCTTAGTGTTAATGTTTCTCTTCTGGTTGCCTGCAGAATAGAAACACTAGAACAGAAGTAGAAGTATGAATGTTCTATGTGGGCACCAGATCACCATTTCCATGGGCAATAATTTGTGTGGTTATTCACTCCAGCAATGGGGACACGCAAGTTTTCTAAACCATTGGGATGTCTTCCAAACCCCAGAGGTTACTGTTTTTTAAAAAAATATTGCAATGGGGTGTTACATACATAAGAATAATTCATTAAAGGACATTGTTCAGGGCACTGTCTGCAATTAACCAACATGAACAGTGAATTTACAAATTGGGAATATACTGATTCTTTTTAAGCTACACTGTGTAGACTTGGGTTTTTCAATCAAAATATCATTTTTAATGCAATTAAATGAGCTTAGCATGCAACTTAAATGAAAACAGTTGGGTCACAAATAACAGAGAGAAAACTTAGAAGAAATAAATTCAAATCACCTGTTTTAGTAGATACTGTGCATAACTCAAAATTATATTAATTAAGAAGAATTAGGGTGGTTAGGAATACAGACCATAGCCAACTGAACAAACTAAATCACAAATTCATGATCTAATCAAAAAATTAACAATTAGATTTTATGTGCAAATATTGTAAATTAATGACTAAAATCAACTATTTTATTGTTGTTTTGGAATGATGTAATCAGATGAGGAAAGCAAAATTAGGCATTTACTTATGTAGAAGTAAAAATATTCTAAATATATGAGTATTAAAACTAACACTATTTAAGCTTGTCTGTAATAAAATGGTTTTCCTGTAGAACATAGATTA
Source organism: Arvicola amphibius (assembly GCF_903992535.2). Classification (NCBI taxonomy): domain Eukaryota; kingdom Metazoa; phylum Chordata; class Mammalia; order Rodentia; family Cricetidae; genus Arvicola; species Arvicola amphibius. Next base: position 675,133 of record NC_052061.1, on the reverse strand, counting down.
GATTTTTAGATTATGCAGGCAAAACCTATAACAGTAATGATTATTACTTTTTATTTTTCAAATGAAATTTGGGAATATAAAAGGCAAGAGAAAGACAAGGCAAAGACTGTCATGGAATTCTTTGCTAAATATGTTAGCTGTCAAATAGTTTTTAAAAGTTGATGACATTATTAAGATTAATTAGGGAAGATTACCCTTCCTCTTTAAGTAAAGAATCAGCAGAATAACCCACAGAATCAAAACCAAGAAAGGAAAATCACAGAAGAAATGCTGATTTGTGTATATGTATCTATGTATTGATGTGTGTGTAGTATGTATACAAGTGTGTGCCTGTTTGTCGTTGTAAGTTTGATGCACAGATGTCAAAGCTTCTATGTGGAGAGAGGCCAGCCATGTATGTTCATCCTCACAGCCTACCAAATCTGAGAAAGCTATTGATTGTTCCCTTCTGCAATGGCAGTCTAGATGTCCTGTATATTACAGGGTGCTTCTGTTTCTGCCTTCCATCTTTCTGAGATGCTGGGATTATCCACTAGAATTATTGATGAGAGCTACTGAAATCAGTTTTATGTGGATCCTAGGGATTCAAACTCATGTCTTTGTGCTTGAATGATGAATCATCATCTCAACCTTTCAATGGATGCTTTAGTAAGTTAAGGAAATGTATGAAATTTTACCATTTTTTATATGTCCCTCTGCATGGAAAAATACTTTTAAAAAGTGTGACAATAATTATAATTTTTGATAAGATACTACTCTCCTTAGAATTTTTAAATTCTCTGTGTGGGACAAGGGGATGTCCCAGACAAATAAAACTAAAGTGATTCCTAGTGATAGGAAAGCTCTTATAATAGTTCTAACAGTCAATATTGAATAATATAATATTCTTTATGGTGCATTTCTTGTAAAAATTGCTCAGCCAAGGAATGATGACTAAATTGCAGTATGTTCATTCAGTGTAGTCAAAGCTAACACTAACTATAATAACAGCAACAGAAAACAAGAATAGAAGTTGGTACACTATCAGAATCAGAATGAGTCAAGAATAAGAGGACCTGGGTTTGGGGGGATAGATATAACTTGAGCCTTTATACTTTGATCAGCTCTCTCAGGTGATATGATAAATATGGAAAATATTAGGGTGAAATAAATCTACAAGTTGTTATAAAATTTAATGTAAGGTGAGGGTAGGAAGCTTCAGAATATCATGTAACACTGAGTTACTAGATCTGAACTCTCACATCATTCAGCAAAAGACAAAACAATTTTTAGTGATAGGCAAATACATTTTATGTGTGTATATATATATGATATTAAGGCATGCATGCATCAATATGATAATTATTAACTGTGTTTGAGATTACTTTGATAGTAAAGGGTATTACAATTAGAGACTATTTTCTTCCATGGGGAATTGAATTGTCTTTCCAATATATTTAATTATTGTTTTCCAATTGAACCAAAACAAACAGCATATACCAAGATTCGCTGTGTTTTCTGAAATGGGCCATGTATTGAAATATTTCCAGGCTAATTTTAGTATAAAGAAATAATACGATTCCAACTTGTGAAATGTAATCATTTCTATTTAAAGGACTACTGGAACTATAGATTATCACTATCTGTCATGGCTTTAATGTCTATCAATTACTAAAAATTCTCCTTGAGTTACAATTATGATGATACAATGTAATTATGCATGATTTTATTGCCTTCTGCTTTATCAGAGAAATAATTAACACAGTAAGTTAGTCACATGTGATTACCTAGAGTCTAAAGGCAGCTTCTTGAATACCTTAGCTGACAAATGCCTTCTTTCACTGCTTTCTGATTTCTGGTTAAGCGATGATAAGTAGAGGTCAGCTGATGCTCTAGTCATCATACTTTCTTCATAATTACTCTAAGCAATCACTCAATGACGGCCCATCTACATTATCTTCAATTATTGATGAATATAGGAATCTTGACTTATGATCATTATTTGCCTTTTATTTGGTTTATTTTAACCTTGTGGGAAGAGAATTAAAACCTGTATGTTGAGTTCCATCTCCAGTATCTCATGTATTGGACATTATCCAACCAGGGGATTAATTTGAAACAAAGTGTAATAGGTCAAATTTATTCCAACCCTGTATACTGACTGCAAAAAATTTCCCAACATATGTCACTGCTTATAGCAAAGCAGACAGGACAGTTGCAAACTAGACTCTGCAGAGTTCCATGGGAGTGATCTGACCTGAGTGTTTTGTGCACATTTTAGCAGGTTGGAAGGAAGACAAAAAATCCCCATCAATTATTCAGAAAGGTCATCTTAGACAAGTTTTTGCAGGTTGATGTAAAAGATTGCCTTCATTCAACTGTCAGTTTGATATGAATTGAAATTTCAGTAATACTCAGGGAGCTGTATAATATGCTATAATTTATGCTGTTTTAATCTGTAGATACAGCTATTGATAAGCATGAAAATTATAACAACAGGACTGCAAAGGCAAAGATGCTGATTGGATGGCATAGTGACTAGGGGGTTCACCTTTGTTTGGTTGCCTGATGTTTTGGTTTGGCTTCAGTTTGGTTTAAGTTTGTCTGCTTTTTGTTTTGCAAGGTTTATTATAAATGAATATTTTCAGATGTCTGAACCAGCTGGGTCCTCATCTTTTGTGATAGGGAAACTCTAGCTTTATTAGAGAGACATAGAGATCAGAATGAAAGAACATTTATGGAGAAATAAACAGATACAAAACAGGTAAAATTTATTTTTGCTTGTGAATTCTCTAAGTACTTGCCTTGCTTTTTTTCTTTTCTTTGACTCTTAGGTGTATATGAAAAACAGTATTGACAAAAAAAGCATCAACAGATTTTACATTATATATCATTTAATGATAAAATTAAATGGAAAAACTACTCTTAATAAACTACAGACACTATTAGTTCATGTTTTCCTCTTTAATAAACTTTTTAGAAATGTGGAAATACTGGATGTTGGGATTGTGAACACAAGCTTGGAAATTATACTTTGGTAGAAAAGAAGGTTATATATTTAATTTTAAATACCGCAGTGTATGGAAATTTATACACGGACTAACTTAATTACTGTGATCTTTCCTCATCTACATTTACAAATATCCTCGTGTTTTCCTATAAAAGGCAAATATGTTGGCATCCAAATTGAAGTTGGCATCCATGTTTATTATTCAACTAGAGGCATGGAAATTTTGTCCTCTTGATGACAGCTGTCAAATTCTTCAAATTTGGTTTTTATAACCGTATAGAAGAGTCACTAAGAACATGATAGACATTCTGACAAAACTCACACCAATGGGCCTGGAAGGATGGTTCAGTGGAGAAAGGTCTTGCTTGCAAGCATGAAGACATGAGTTAGATTCCTGATACTCACATCAAAACCAGGCATGATGACACACATCTGTAAACCTCTCTTCTGGGACAGAGACAGTTGTCTAATGTTCACTGGTCATGTTAGCCTAGTTGAATGTAGAAGTGGGCCTCTTATTGGTTTCCAGCCACTTAGATGTGTTATTATTTAAATCACTGTTAGGCCCATTAGCTTTAACTTCTTATTGGCTAACTCTTATATATTAATTTAACCCATTTCTATTAATCTATGTATTGCCACATGACTGTGGCTCACTGGTAAGATTCCAATTGGAATCTGTCTTTAGTGGTTCTGTGGCTTCTCTCTGATTCTGCCCTTCCTTCTCCCAGCATTAAGCTTAGATTTCCCCACCTAGCTAATTTCTGCCTTGCTATAGGTCCAAATCAGTTTCTTTATTTATTAATGGTAATCACAACATACAGAGGTGACTCCCACATCACCTCACCTTTTTTTGTTTAAATAAAAAGGAAGGTTTTAACTTTAATATAATAAAATTACATATAACAAAACAGATATCAAGTAAGAATTATAGTTACAATATTTATATCTTCTTTATCTTTTATCATAACTAAGGAAAACTATAATTATAAACTCTTCAACTCAATTAAAGACTCCAAAAGGATTTTACCTAAGAATATATTTTTACTCCAGAATATTACCTAAGTAAGCAGGAAGTGCATTGTATGCAACTTGCAAAACTCTAAAATTGACAGAGATATCTCGCTGCCTGGACAGTCACCCAACATTCTTCTGTAACATTGGGGCACCCATCTTTAGCCTACAGGCCCATAGTTTCTGGAAGACTTCTTCATGAAGCAGAAAATTTCAGTCACTTTCTTCGGTGTTCTGCAGAATGTTTAACATACACTTTCATGAAGCAGGAACCCCAAAGGATCGTCTCACCTTTAGGCAAGCTCAGCAGTCATTTTTCTGTGGGTCCTGCATGTCCAATTCATCAAGGAGTCCAGGCAAAAGCAGGTTCCTGCCCAAATAGCTAATGAACTCCATAAGGAGTGTCTTCAATGCCCATCTTCCTCTTAAATTGGTGCTGCCAGAAGCAGATGTGTTTCACTGATGTCATGAAAAGTCTTCAGTTCTTAAACATTTTAAATGTCATATTCTGAATATCTTTGAAAGATTTTGAGAATCCCTATCCATCTGAAATATATCTCTGTGCATCTAGAAGATCTAACTAACATGACTACAAGCTTGATTATTATAGATACAGAATTTATTTCCTTATTCATACTGGTTCAAGATATAATCAGGAATAAGTTTTATCCCATTTACACAATACACATCCAATCCCATATGGGTCTGCCAGGTCCTCTAGCACAAGGTAAGGCAGAAATTGATTGATTACTGATTGGAAGTGTGTTGAAGGCCTGAGAATTCCATGAGAAACATCATTTCAATAGTAAGGGTTTAAAAATAAGTTTTCTATTACATGGCAACAAGCTAAGACGATTATATAGAGAAGTCCTACTTGATCTTTAACCAAACACCTCTACCTGCAGGGACTAACACAAAGGTTACTTAAAGGAATGAAATCTGGCAGATGGATCTGTTCCACTTTGTAGAATTTGGAAAATTAAGATATGTGCACCACACCATTGACACATATTCAGATTTTCAGTGGGCAATTGCTTTAAGCTCAGAAAAGGCTGATTCAGTTATCACACATATATTAGAAGTTATGGCCATCATAGGTATACCTGCATAAATAAAGACAGATAATGGTCCAGCATATGTCTCTAAGAAAATGAAACATTTTTTGCTTAATAAAATATAAAGTATATTACATGTATACCACACAATCCTACAGGTCAGACAGTTGTAGAAAGATCAAAACAATCTCTAAAGGATATGTTAAACAACAGAAAGGGGTAGAAAGTACCCCCAGAAATAGATTACATAATGCTTTGTTGACCTTGAATAAGTGTGAACAGTATACAAAGACCACCATGGGATTTTCTGAAAATGTAAAAAGGAAGAAGGGCTTCTTCCTATATCTTGGTCTTAATTGTGTTGCTTAATAAGACTAAGTGTGTGTGCCAAAGTTGAAGTTGCCATTTCTCTTGTATCACAATTATCAGTTATTTCTCATAAACTCCTTTGATTGAGAATTTTTGCTTTTAACATTTTCACATGTTTAGATCATGAGTGATTTTACTAGCACCATCAGGTTATAGGTCTTCCCAGGTATACATGAGATCTTAAATGCTGTGACCTTAGCCAATAGCATAGAGATATTAATCTGATGTGGAGTAGAATCTATCACTAAATGAACTTTCAGTAATGTCTAAATTGTCTTGTTGTTAATAATCATCTACTGCAAAAGATGAATTTCTCTAGGATCCCACAGTGAATAAATGAGTAGCCTGAGTACTGTGGTTTCCTACCTTGGATGTTCATGATAACCAACTGGGAAAACATGTCATGTTACTAGTGTGATCCTAAAATTGAGCCTCTATACCATGCCTTTTAGATCAGGATGCTTATTTGTGAATTTTGTGTGTCTGTGCCCCTTCAGGGATTCTGATATCCCACCCATTTTGAAATTTTTGTGAAGAATACCTGGGAGTATGAGTCCATATGCTTATTAAATCAACATTGTTTGAGATGCTAATATCAACCCGTACTATACTGAACCATAATTTGGTGGTCTAGAATGACACATGAGGGCTATAAGAGATAAGTGGTTAAAATACTGGCTACTCTTCCAGAATACCCAGGTGATAGCTCATATCCATTTTACCTCCAGTTCTAGGGGATCTAATGATCTCTTCTGGTCTCCAAGAGCATCGTATATACCTGTGGTACTTAGACACGCATGCAGACAAGCATACATACAAATAAAATAATAAAAATTTCAGGATGAGTGACAACTTCAAGATGATGGTGACTGGAAGCATGAAGTCAACTTTCCCACAAGAATATACTGAATCAGCAGCATGACAGAGCAAATTCTGTTTCTTATAACTTCATTATGCTATTATGAGATGCCAATACCACACAAAACCTCATCTGAATAGTTGTGCTTGTGTATTACATTTGTTTGTCACTGCTCTTTCCTCTAACAAAAACTGCATATTATTAATGAAATGAAAAATAATGTTCATGAACTCACTCTTTGGAGAGACATACAAGAGTAAAGTATACATCTAATACCTTAGTTTATCAGGAAATTCCCAAGAGACCATCTCCTGTCTTGTCTGCCTTTGACTATTGACAATAAATGACATCAACGAGTCTCTAGGGAATACTGAGAAGAAAGGTAGGTGTGGTTTTTCCCTTCCCAGAGAGACTGCATTGCTTTAGAAATACACTGGAATGGAGCACAAAGAAAATCTATTACAGAATAATAAATATGAAAGACGGAAGCAAACAATGTTTCAATCTACAAAATAAGATGGAGAAACCAGGAGATAACATTCTCTGAGAAAATATGAGGAACTACTCACACAGGGAAAGTCCAAAGGGGGAATTTCTTTCTCTTTACAAAGTTAACTATTTTTGAAATATGATACATTTAAGAGAGTATAATAATATGTACAAAGAAACAGAAAATCAAACTCAATCATGAGACACAAATGAATCTGACTAAATGAGTCCTCCTGGACTTTCCTATCTGTGAATTACCTCACAGAAGTTTAAAATAACAGCTTTACAATGACGTTCATTTAGCTGAAAGAGAAAACACCTAAATAAAAACCATGGTTGGAGACAATGAGAAAACCAGTCATCAACACAGACAGAAACTTTACAGAAATGACTACCTGAAACTCTTGAGTTAAGGAGTAAAAATAACTGAATTTAAAAATTCACCAGTGACTCAATGACAATCTTAAGCAAGTAGAAAAGAACTATAAAACTTAAAGCCAGAGCATTTGAAATCATAAAGGCAGAGGCCTTAGAAATGAATCATTGCATAAAATGATTGGCATGGAAGTATTAAGACCTATTTTTAAATCAGAAAAGCTGAGATTGTTGACCTGTGCCTGCTATACTTGTGATTATACAGCAAGGTGAGAGAATGAGAGAAGAGAATCTCTCAAAGACTGTGGACTAGCTGGTATGGATGTACAATCCCTAACAATAAGGAGACTCTTTATCAAAGGAGGGAGCTGAAAAGTAATACCTTGTGTTGTCTCCTGACCACCATACACATACTATAGTGAGTGAATAACTGCACTCATGTGAACGTGCTCACGTTCACATACATGCACACACATATACAAACATGTACATTCTCAAAATCATTATGGCAGGAGAAAACAAATAGAATAGTAATATTTCTCAGTCTTTTCCTTAACATCAACAGAAAATAATGTTAAAATGTCAATCGTAGAATTATGTCATACGTGGATAAATATATGCATAATTATATATGTGTGTTTACAAAGGAAAAGAGAATGGGGGAAGTGCATAAGGTTAATTTAGAATATTAATATCACCAAGACTTCTAATGTGAAAAATAAAATGAACATCATCTTAAAAGCTCAGTGGTCTGTATATTCATAAAATTCAAAGAGAGATTAAAATTGATCAAACTCAAAGTCAAAAAGAGAATCTTAAAAGTGAGAGGAAAAAATTTTAAATACACATAATAGTTTCTATAAAAGTATTATTGTAGTTCTTGTAGTTCCTAGCAAAATTAGAATATGAAAGCATAATAAATTGACAAGCAAAAAAGTTAAAAATTAAAATATTATTTTTAACCATGAATGGATTTTTTAAAGACTTTTACAGATGTATAAAAATTAGTAAATTTTTCACTACTACATTTATGTTACAAAATTTATAGAGAATTCTTTAGATTGGAATGCAAATACTTGAGGCAACAAATACAAAACTTATGAAAATCCAAGGTTCCTTAGTAAAGTCGAACAGTATTGATGCAGGTTGAATGACTTTTTTATCACCATACGACACAAATCATTTTTAATTCTAAATAATTTAAAGTAGATTTTTTAAATTGGGTTAATTAGCATTTTAAAGTCTGGTTTCTTGAGTTCTTTATATATTTTGGATATCAGACCTTTGTCTGATGCTGGGTTGGTGAATATCTTCTCCCAGTCACTAGGTAGTCCTTTTGTCTTAATGACAGTGTCCTTTCCTTTATAGAAGCTTCTCAGTTTCAGGAGGTCCCATTTATTCAATTGTTTCCCTTAATGCCTGTGCTGCTGGGGTTGTACATAGGAAGTGGTCTCCTGTGCCCATGTGTTGTAGAGTACTTCCCACTTTCTCTTCTATCAGGATCAGTGTGTTCAGATTGATATTGAGGTCTTTAATCCATTTGGATTTGAGTTTTGTGCATGGTGATAGATATGGATCTAAAATGGAGCAGTGAACTGAACAGAGAATTCTCAACAGAAGTTCAAATGGCCAAAAGACACTTAAGGTCATGCTCAACCTTTTTAGTGATCAGGGAAATGCAAATCAAAATAACTTTGAGATACCATCTTACACCTGTCAGAATGGCTAAAATAAAAAATACTAATGATAGCCTTTACTGGAGAGGATGTGGAGTAAGGGGTACACTCATCCACTGCTGGTGGGAATGCAAACTTGTATAACCACTTTGGAAATCACTGTGGCAGTTTCTCAGGAAATTCGGAATCAACCTACCCCAGGATCCAGCAATACCACTCTTGGGAATATACCCAAGAGATGCCCTATCATACTACAAAGGCATTTGTTCAACTATGTTTATAGCAGCATTATTTGTAATAGTCAGAACCTGGAAACAACCTAGATGCCCTTCAATGAAAGAATGGATAAAGAAAGTTATCATTAGAGTATTACTCAGTGGTAACAAACAATGACATCTTGAACTTTGCATGCAAATGAATGGAAATAGAAAACACTATTCTGAGTGAGGTAACCTAGACCCAAAAGATGAATTTGGTATGTACTCACTCATCAGTGGATTCTAGACATAAATAAAGGTCAGTGAGCCTATAATTCCTGATCCTAGAGAAGCTAAATAAGAAGGTGAACCCAATGGAAAGCATATAGCTATCCTCCCGGATATTGGAAGTAGAGTAGATTGCCAGGCAAAAATTGGGATCTTGGGGGTGGGAGTTGGGTGGTGCTAAGGGGTGATGGGGAGATGTAAATAGAAAAGTGAGGAGGGGAGGATGGAGAGACCCTGGGGAAATGGGATGGTTGGGATGGAGGAAGGGTGATAGGGGTGCAGGGAAGAAGATATCTTAATTAAGGGAGCCATTTTAGGGTTAGCAAGAGACTTCACTCTAGAAGGGGTCCCAGGTATCCATGGAGATGTCCCCAGCTAGTTCCTTGGGCAGCTGAGGAGAGGGAGCCTGAAATGGCCCTTTCCTATAGCCATACTGATGAATATCTTGCATATCACCATAGAGGCTTCATCTGGCAATTGATGGAGATAGAGACAGAGACCCACATTGGAGTGCAGGACTGAGCTCCTAAGGCCCAACTGAGGAGCTGAAGAAGGGAGAACATGAGCAAGGAAGTCAGGACCCCGAGGGGTGCGCCCACCCACTGAGACGGTGGGGCTGATCTAATGGGAGCTCACCAAGGTCAGCTGGACTGGGATTGAAAAAGCATGGGATCAAACCAAATTCTCTGAATGTGCCTGACAATAAGGGCTGACTGAGAATCCAAGAACAATGGCACTGGTTTTTGATCCTACCGCATGTACTGGCTTTGGGGGAGCCTAGTCTGTTTAGATGCACACCTTCCTGGACCTGGATGGAGTGGGTTGGACCTTGGACTTCCCGCAGGGCAGGGAACCCTGACTGCTCCTTGGACTGGCAAGGGAGGGGGAGGGGAGTAAAAGAAGGGGGAGGGAAATGGGAGGTGGGGAAGAGGCAGAAATTTTTAATAATAATAAATAAAATAAAAATAAATGTGCAGCATACATACTTGTACGGTACAGAATGAATGTAGTTTTCAGAGGAAAGCTCATAACACTAAGTATCTATATAAAAAATGGAGAGATCTGAGACACTTAATAGAATATCTGGAAGATCTAGAACCAAAGAAGTAAGAACACCCTTGAGGGGTAGACAGCAAGAAATAATCAAATAGAAGGTTGAAATCAACAACTTAGAAATAAAAAGAACAATATAGAGAATCAATGAAAAAAAAAGAGTTGATCTGTGAGAAAATCAAGAAAATAGACAAAACATTACCCAAACTAGCTAAAGATGAAGGTAGTACCTTACCTTCAAATTAATAAAATAAAAGATAAAAAGGGGAGTACATTGTAACAGACATCAAGGAAATCCAGACAACTGTAAGGACATACTTTAAAATCCTGTACTCCATCAAATTGGAGAATATAAAAGAAATGGATGATTTTCTAAATAGATAACACTTATCAAATTTAAAACAAGATCAGACACACAATTTAAATAGACATATAAACCCTAGTTAATAAAAGTAGGAATCCAGTGAAGTGATTCCTAATGATATTCTACTATACTTAGAGATTGTTGCTTAGCTCAGTTGTCATCAGAGAGGCTTCACCCAGCAACTGATAAAATCAGATGCGGACATCTACAGCCAATCATTAAGCAGAGCTTAGGGAATCCTGTAGAAGATGGGGAGGAGGGACTATGGGAGCCGGTGTGGTCAAGGATACAGCAAGAGGACGCCAAGAACCAACTCACCTGGCTCATAGGTATTCACAGAGACTGAACCACCAACCAGGGAGCCTGCATAGCACTCACCTAGGCCACCTGCACAAATGTTACAGTTGAGTAGCTTTGTCTTCTCGTGGAAGAGATAACAGTGGAAGCAGGTACTTTCTCTGAATCTGTTCACCTGCTTTTGGGGCCCTTTCCTCTTACTGGGTAGCCTAGTCCACCCTTATTAAGAGAGGAGGTCCCTAGTCTCATTGCAACTTGATGGCTGGCTGATATACATGTGAGTTGCTGAAGAGAAAGGAGCGGTGGATAGGATGTGGAGGTTGGGGGAGGGACTCTGAGATGGCTGTAAAAAATTAATTAATTAAAAATTAGTAATAAAACAGAAAGAGAAAAACAGACATTTCTTTCATGTAGACTCTGGAGAAGTGCTTAAAGTACAGAGGAGGCAGTCATAAAAATAAAACAGGATCATGGCAGGAAATACGTTGTGTAAATATAAAGTCAGTCACGTAGTAGCTTGCTTTGTGAATGAATATTTGAAAGAAATACCTCTAGAAGCATTTATACAGTAAAGAGCATTAAAATTATTTTAACTTGTATTTTTAAGAAAATATGTTTAAAAACTAAAGATTAGAATGTTTCAAGATTGGAATATTGAAATAAAAATAATTGTTGGAATACTCGGTGATACTGATTAACACATTTGCTGAGGGGAGAGTTTTAATGAAATAAGGGGATATCACAGAAAAAAAATTAAACTAGAAAACTAAGCAGGGCTATACAAACATCTATTTTTAAGGATGATTGGTGTTTTTTTTTTTCAATAACTTTCTGCAATCATTTCTACAATGAATGAAATTTTATCATCAGAAAAGCCAGAGAAATGCAACCTCAGGGGGGAAAGTTTTTTTTGAAGTGACTCACTTACTTTTCCAGTTTTTCTACAGTTAATTTCAACATAGAGAACACTTTGCTTGTATATTTTGGTATGGTTTTCTTTGAGCCAAAGCATGCCAGAAAAACATGCATAGAAATTCTGAAAATATTTTTATCATGTTTTTGTGCAAATAAAATAACTTTGTGGTAGCAGCAGTAGAAGAATTTAAAGTCTCCAAATGGTTTTTTCTCAGATTATAAAGCTGCTTATCAAGCATTAGCAAATATCAAATATGTACACTGATTAATATCAAAGTATGCATAGGCCTCATTCACTTGTTTCTTTTCTCATTTATTCCTGTATTTAAAACATATACTAAGTAATGAATCATAAGAATTCTGGGAGACATTGGTATTAAGTACTAAAGATACCTTTGCTTCATCCACTCGTGAAGCAGAACCTTTCAAGGAGGACAAATACTGAATGAGTAATTTAAAATTCTACATCAAAGAATTCATATCAATACTAGACTTGCAATTTCCTCAGACATATGTTATTGAGAAATTGTAATCTTGTGTCAGGGTATACACATGCTTCCCATATTCACTATGTGTCATAATAATTTTTATTAATCTAGTGATCCTTTAATTTGTAAAACATATATAAAACAACTGTGAAAAGAATGCTCATTAATGGAGGGAAGGCGACATGAGAAAATATTATTTAGAGTTCTGAGTAATTCAAGGTTAAAATTATTTGTATCAAATATCTGGCAAGATATAACTATAGGAAATCAAGTGACAAATAAAGTGTATTAACTGGAACAAACAAAGAATGAGTTCCTTTCCCCTACTCCCCTGCTCCAAGTCATAAGCACTCTTTAAGGATCTCTGCTTGCTCCTCAATTTGTCAAAAATATGGTTTAAAATCTTAAACTTAAATGAATAACAAGAAGTAGATTATCTTATGTTGATCAGGAAATATAAATTATTGCAGTTGAAAGATCAATATGGGAGTTTAAGAATGACTTCACAAACATTTGTTTTTTAATCTCTTTTTTTTACTACAAACTTTCTGCTTCAGTTTATCCACAAACACATTGTTACATATTTCTCTGGACTTTAGAATAAACCTGGGAGGCAGATAAAAACACAGTTCATGCCTTAATGCCACTACTGGAGTCCAAACACTGATCATGTGTCACATTGAAGACTTTGTGTGACTAGCTTCTAAGTCCCTAAATGATGCGGGACCTTGTTGATAAGACCTTTAGCATTTGTCAAGTTCAAGGAGGCCCTATTACTAGCAGAATTGAAACTGTGCATCACAAGGATCTGGAAACAAGCATGTTCTAATGGAAGAAAAAGTATCCTTAATTGAAAAATCAGGGTAACAATATAATAAGCTCTAAATGTTAAAACTATGGTCTTCACCTTAAATGGGATAAGAAAGGTTTAATTCTGGAGTTAAATATGAGTGATCATTGTCTAGCAACATAGATTTAGGCTATTACAAATTTCATATTTTAATGATGCAGCAATTTCATGAAGGTTTTATAGTAACAGAACAAAGGAAGTCGTGTCTGAAAACACTTTTCGAATACATTGGTGGGTACATAAGGTAAGAAAATTATAGATGAGAACCTGACAAGATTCTTAGCTTTGGGGTAATTGGAAGCCCAAAGTCTTCTTTTGCATTCCAAAAAGACTTGTCTAGTAGTTAGAAGGATGTTATGTCAGACCTGTAATTATGCAATAAATGGCTATCAAAAGTGTGGCTAGACATAGCCCAAGATAATTCGTAATCAGGTTCAGGACCTATATAATCTTACCTGTCCTCAATCACTAAAATCTGCATCAGTTTATCAGACTTTATAGAATGTGCAATGTAAGATATGGCTTCTGTGGTAAATTGAAAGAAAAGAGTACCATAGACTAATAAAGAGTTGTACTATTTGGAGGTATGCTTATTAGCATATGTGTGGCCTTGTTGGAGGAAAAGTGTCTCAGATCTCTTTCTGTTTCCTGTGTGTAGACTGAGACTGCTCATTCATTTCCTGATGAGTCAGACCCAAAATAATCACACAGAAACTAAATTACAACACTGCTTGGTCAATAGTTTAGGTTTCTTATTAATTAACTCATATCTTAAATTAACCCACTCCTATTATTTTATATTTTACAAGGACACAAGTGATTTACCAGTATGGTTATGGGGTATCATTTGCCTTCGATAGCTACATTGTGTCTCTCTGACTCTGCCTTCTTTTCTCCTCTATTTCTGTTTGAATTCCCACCTTTCTCTCTTCTGCCCTGTCATAGGCCTAAGCAGTTTCTTTATTCATTAACCAATAAAAGCAACACATATACAGAAGGACTTCCCACACCATCTATAAATCAAAATATAGTACTCTCAGCTCCTTCCCCAGTACCATGTCAGCCCTCATATTGAGATGCGTACCACCATGATAATGTACTAAACTTCTGAAACTGTAAGCCAGCTCTTGTTAAATGTTTTCCTTTATAAGAGTTAATGTGATCATGGCTTCTGTTCATAGCAATAAAATCCTAAGACAGAAGTTGATGCTAGGAATTGGGGTATTGTTGTGATAGGTCAGATCATGCTTTTGATAGAAAGAATATAGACTTCGGGAATTTGTATTAGAAATACAGTTGAGTGCTTTAAGTGTCACTTAATGGACCTTCACAGTAGGATCATGGAAGACAGTGACACTGAGAACAATTTGAACTGTGGGGGACTGAATCAACTTCTTTCCAGGAATTTTCGCTCACATTAATTAAACTAGCCAACATTTATTCAACTCAAGCAAGGAAAAGAAGGGTGCATCGTGTAAGCACGAAAGAACATTTCCCTGTTTTTATTACTGAGACATTCACTTTCAGGTCTGTCTTGATAGTTTGCAGAATCCAGAATTTCATATGTATTGATCAGATTTTCTTTTGCTTTCTCAGTATCTCATCCTTGGAATCCCTCTCAGATACTACAATCTACCTAAGATCCTTTTCCTACTAGTGTGATAAAACATGCTGGTGGAGCATGGAAGGTGGCAAGTGTTCACTCTGGCTCATAGTTCAGGGATATAATTCATCATGACAAAGACATGAAAGTTGCGGGAGCTGGGAGCAGCTGGTTATACCACATCTCCAATTAGAAACATAGAGTAATAAACCCATTCAGCTCCCATCCCCAGCAATACTCTCCAATCTCACCTGGAGAATTATGCCACCCACGGTGGGATCTTTCCACTCCCTTTAATGAAATCAAGATAGTCTCACAGTGGCCTATCGCCCTGATGATCTTACATTTTATCAAGTTTATAGTTGAGATTGGTCTTCAAACTATGTATGTGTAGCACGAATAATAAAAATCCTGAGACAGATATAGCGGTTAAATCTGAAGGTCAGAAAAGTAGAGCGGTAAGCCATTAGAGAGACCTTTTGCCTCTACTAATGCTCAGATAGAAGGGACGATTCTCAGACAGTCTAGACTGCACTGTGTCTCCACCAAACTTCCGAGTCCACACTCCAGTGAGATCCTGTTTTTTTTTTTTCCCCTTTATGTTCCTCTCTTTGCCCAGCATGTCTGAAACTCTGTCTCCATCTCCCTAGTGTCGGGATAAAAGATACATAACTCCCAAACACAGGGATTAGAGGTATGCACTACCACCGCCCAGCTTCTAGTGGCTTAGCTTTGCACTATGATCTTCAGACAAGCATTATTCACTAAAGTTCAAATTATTTATCAATCATAGTAATGTAACAGAATACTTTGTCAAAAATTATATTCCCAGTGAAGCTTAAATAGATCACAGGTGAAACAATGTCAACTTACAACCATAAAGTAGATCCCTGCTTTCAGTAGGAAGGAAAGCATACTATTCTGTCCTTAAGTTCAAAGGGATCACATTACTGGAAGAGTTCCCACTCCATTTAGAGTCATCTTCATCTTGACTCTCATGGGCTATTACATTTTAAACTCTATAACTACAAGAGGAAGGTGGATGGTTGAGATCTCCACTTGAAGTCTTTTCAATAGGAAATAAGTTTCTTCCAAATTTGACTGAGCAGTCTAAAAACAACAGTCATGATACTCCTGGCCGCTCATGTCATCGTTGGTCTGAATTAGTCAACTTTCCTTCCCTATAGGAGGGTATTTTCTTACTTATTGACATTAAATAGATGATTTTATATTGAAATAACTAAGAAACCCACCCATAAAAGATTGACTCATGCGTGGTATAGGAACTGAAGACAAAATTTAAAAAAATAAGCTGGAAGGAGTCTGCCAAGGCTGTAATTTGTGGAGATTTGACAAAGCTGTTGCAAGTATTAAACACTTAGCATGTCTGAAACTTCTTCTCACTTAGGCAATTCAGACGGCTTCGTTCCTGACCGTGGCCAGCAGTGGCATAAGCCTGATATTTCTTTTTCAGCGTCTAATTGATCGTCTGCACTCTATTTTCTGAGGACCCCAATGTCAACATGTAGGCAAATGAAGTGCTGCTGCCATTACAAAGAAGGGAATGAATGTGTAACTTGGACATTTTTTATAATAATCACATTAGACAGAAAAAGGCATTCCAGGGAGTTTTTAATGGGTCGGGAGACTCAGGGGAACAGAAGGCTATAGGCCAAAGAACTTCAACCACTGGAGGAGAGAACTAATGGCCCATTAAAGCCCGCCCTGCAGTGCTGCGTCTTTGTCTCTGGAATTAGAATACATGCTTTGTTTTAAAAGAGAAAGCTGCTTTGATGCCATTTTAACACACAGCCTGCCTTTTCCTCATTGACTATCAGTGCTGTAAAAGTGGAGCCCGAAATTAAGCTAAAATAGAAGCAAATTAAACCTTTGGTTTCACAAAGAAACCAGACAAATTATTTTTCAGAGATATGAAGTTATTCTATAATCCAATTATTTTATAAAGGAATTGGGTGGTAGATATTTAGAACGAGTTATAAAAAAAGGCCAATGTAATCCCCCCCCAAAAATGTGATGACTGGAATTATTCTCTATTGATTGACCTCAGATTCTTAACATCTGTTCAATTGCTTCTGTATTACTTTTTTTTTTCATTAAGAAGGGTTTAACATTTAAATCGATCCACAGTACTTGTGTATGGTACCATGTATGTGGAAAATTATATAAAACTGATATTAATTTTTATTGCTTTATATGTCTTTATTAAAATATTATAAAACCCACAAATAAATGGCTCGATGATACAAGTCAAGAATTTGGGAAAACTAAAACAAATCAAACACTAATCTAGTAGATGAGAAGAAATAATAAAATCTAGACTAGATCTTAAAAAATTAGGAACAAATAAAACAATACAAAAAATTAACAAATCTGAGAGAAGGTTCTTTGAAAAGATAAACAATATTAACAAACCATTTGCCGAATTAATCAAAGGAAACTAATAGCAATTTTGTTTGGGTTCAATCTGTCTTTGGTTTGCATATATAAACTCTGATAAACAATATTCTCCCTCTACCTTTCTAACTGAGACCCTTCATATTAAGTATTTGTTGGTAATTATCTTCATGGTAGTGCACACATCTTTCATGAAAGATCTCACTATCAAATATTAATATTAATAACTATTGATAACAAGTTCCAAAGACTCAATATTTTGTGAGGGAAACCAAAATACTTCTTTCACAAACATGAAAGACTGCTGGAGCCGAGGATAATGGACACACAGGAAAATCATCACCCCTTTCTGGTGACAGAAGAATGACAACTGAGGAGATGACTTGGTAAGTCTTGTCCTGAAAGCATTAAAGTCTACGTTGGAAACGTAGCACACACATAAAAGCTGCATACTACGTGGCATGCATGAAACCCCAGTGCTGGGGCACAAGAGATCAGAGGATTCCTGGGACTTACTGCCCAGCCATTCTTGCCTGATTAGTGGACTTCAAACTCAACAAGAGACTCTATTCAAAAATAAGGAGGAATATACATTCCATGTTAATAAATGTGCATGGTTTTCCCTTATAATCCTGAGCTTTGGTATAGAAATCTGTATCAAGTGTAAATTGATGAGCCTTGAGAATAAGTATAATTTCTTACAATAGTAATGATGAATACATTAAAAGAGTAATAAATCTAAGTTGTAAATCATTGAGTTTTAAGTAGCAGGTTTGTATGTTTTTATAGTGTTTGTATTTTACTCTATAAAGAAAATGTTACATAGTTCATGGCCAGTTAAATGAAAGTATTATCCAATAGTGGTGTTTAAAATACAATACTAAATAATAAGTATCATTAGGAATTGTTATCAGATACTATGGTGATTCAATCTATTTTAACTTCTTTTAAATGTGTCATTTGATAATTCATACATGTACTTAATATGTTCTGCTCTCACCCATTCACCCTATCTGAACCTCCCCAATATCCTTTATGCACTCCTGGTATGTTCTTTTCCAGGTTGTGTCCCTTTGGTTAGCTTTATGACTTTCTGAGATGTTAACCAAAACCATCTGTTAGCAGAGACAAGAAGAGCCCTATTAGCCTTTCCATGACTGCTGACAGGCCCAGTCATGGTCTAGCTCACTGCAGGCAGATGTAAGTACTGAGAATGAATGACTGTGATGGGTGTGAAATGCCAAGAAGACAGAATTTCAGAACCCTTCTTCTTGTCTTCCAGTTCTTACATTCTTTGCACACTCCCACTTCCGTGAGATTCCATGAGGTTTTGGGATGACCACTCAACCATCACTTATTCTAAGCATATTGAATAGCCAATCAAAATTGTATCTACAGTCATTTTATGCAAAGAGAAAGAGAAGTACTTATAATCAAGCATGAGAACTGAGAGTAGTATTTGTTTGGAATGGAATGCCCCCTGTAGAATGGGTCCCATTTCTAACCATAGAATTAATATTTCCCCATAACTGCTACACCACTACCGTATCAGTGGGCAGATACTGTTTTGTAGGTTGGAATGTGATTTGTAGAAGTCACAACTGTGTAACACTATTGTTGCTTTTTCTTATTATCTAGCCTGTGTAGTGTCTTGAAACAATATGAACACTATCAAAAAACTTTTTGAGTTGAAGAGACTTCATGCATTTTTTATATTTTAAAGTATCAAAGTGCGAAGATTCAGTTTATTATGTGTAAAGTGTATCTTAGACTTTGCCTGTGTGTTTCCATGTCTGATGCACGTATGCTTCAATCATTAATCTCAGAAAAAGCAAAATTTATACCTAATGAAAACTTAACTCACATCCATGCAAAAGTTCCATGTATGAGCAACAAGCCAAATCTGTTGGCTTTTGCAACAACTCACTCTTAAGTAAAGTGTACCCATGAGCTATGTACACAAAA
Source organism: Arvicola amphibius (assembly GCF_903992535.2). Classification (NCBI taxonomy): domain Eukaryota; kingdom Metazoa; phylum Chordata; class Mammalia; order Rodentia; family Cricetidae; genus Arvicola; species Arvicola amphibius. Next base: position 655,872 of record NC_052061.1, on the reverse strand, counting down.
CAGTGCTAGCTTCCAGGTCCAGTGCATATGTGGGGCACAGACAATATCAAGCTTTTTTCTGTACTGAAACTCGGCATATGAAACCACTTGGACCCAAATACATCCATGGGGGAAAAAAGGTTATAAGGAAAGATCGTCATTCTGCTTGCAGGGACAGTCAAATGCTTTTTTTCTGTTGTGCACATTCAGTTGTAAAATAGCTATGTTATAATGGGCTCCAGACTTACACATTTCCTGAAATATTTCATTGAACTGAATTTATTAAAATATTTTCTTCTTTCTGTTTTTATTTTTGAGAATTATGTACATGAGTACACTATGAACATTCACTTCTGTCCCATATTTTCCCCACTGTAACTTTTCCCAGGTCTCTCAATTTACTTTCAACTTCATGATCTCTGCTTCTTTAATTTTATTGTGTGTGTGTGTGTGTGTGTGTGTGTGTGTGTGTACTGAGTGTGCCTACTGAATCCATTTGGTATCTCACAAGGGCCCACCACTAAGTACAAAAAGTTACAGTCAGTTAATTTTTACTTAAAAAGAGAGAATCAGTCTTTTCTAGTTCTGAATTCCATCCTCATAAGTTGTTCAGTCACAAATATATATATATATGTATATATGTATGTATGTATATATATGTACTAAATGTGTGTGTGTGGGAGAGAGATAGATAGATGAGAGAGAGAGAGACAGACAGAGAGAGAGAGAGAGAGAGAGAGAGAGAGAGAGAGAGAGAGAGAGAGAGAGCAGTACACTGGGTGACAAAGGAAATTCTGTTTGTCATTAATTCTCAAACAGATGATATCACTTAACAGATTTTCATAGGGTAACACTGATACTTGACATTGAAAATTACAAAACAAATTTTAAAAGAAAAATTCTGCAGGATTAGTTAACACCAGAAACTAGAGGCAGAGAGCTTCAGGTAGACACTACTGGTTGTTATAATCTCCAAATGAGGCAGCTTTACTCAGGTAAAACTTGATCTTTCTAAAAATATGTTTGCTCACTGCATTTGAATTTTCTTTCATTTCCAATCAGAAGAAAATGTCCTTTGCATATTTGCCCCCAAATTTATGTCCTAATAGTTTTTCTAAGATAATAATGAAGGTTTTATATAAATAAGCTTGTGATCATTAGGTCATTTGATAAGTTTGTTATAGAAAATAAATATTGTTCGTACAGCTTTCAGTATATTCTATTTCAGTCTATTCTACTAATTAGCCATTCAAAGATAACATTTTAATCATATAAATAATATAAAATATTTTATGTTATTAATAAAATATAGAGATATAAATTGCTTCGTATACCTAATAAGATATAATATAAAATATTTTCACAGTGAAAAACAATAGAATGTTTTAGGTGCAAAAGTGGTAACTAAACCCATTTGTTATTTCTTTTTATTTTAAGAAACTTAGACTAGTGCAGCTAAATATGGTCTCTCAAGCACATTACCTTAAAGCTTGTGATTTGACACAATTATTGGTCCTTTAATGCACAAGGGCAGGTAGAGGTTTCTTTATTACCACTGTCCTAAGTGGTTAAGCTATAAAAAGCAGCAGCATTATGACTTCTTTGTTTTGTTAATAAATTTTTTGTAACACATCCCTGATCTTAACGATGTTGTCCCTGAAGGATATAGGAGAAGGATAATAAGACAGAGATAGAAGGAGACTGTGCTAGCAAGTCTCAGCTAATATTCTGTGGTCACCAGGTTAAGAGGTAGTGATTACTAAGAGACTTACAGTTGCCCTCAGCTGCCTAAGGAGTAGAATTTCCTTGCTAAAGAACTGCAAAAAGACATCGGGTTTGATAAAATTGGAAGGGAATTGAACTTGGAGGCCAAAGATGACTCCGATGCTTTTACGTCTGTCATTTACACATCCTGAAGATTACGAGAATACATAGATCTGAAGAGTGACACTCAGTTGTACAGGTTAATCTGAGCGCAAGGCGATTGAGTAGAAAATCAGATACACATAAGGCCCTCCACCTCTCTCCTCTCTGCCTAAAAGCAGGGCATAAATTTCCTCTGGATATTAAACCTGCTCACACCCACCAAGATGAGTCTGCCTGACTTAAACTTTAATAAATTACTTTATCTTCCATAATTTTATCCTCATTTTTATCTACTCACAATAACCATTCTTGAGAGATGAAATTTGTTTTCTGATTTCTCCACAGCATATTTGGCTTTTCTTAGTATCCAGATTTATATCCTTCTTGTATACAAAGAGCTTAGCACACGGAAATAAAATACTACAATGTAATAAAATTTATGAACCTTCTGTCATTTACTGGTTTAATTCTTAGGCCCTCTTCAATAAATCTAAGGGGACAAATTGTTTGCATGTTTATTATTCCCACTCTCAACATTGACAAAACTTTCTTCCAGGACTCTGACAAGTCTGAGAAAGACATGCTAAGTCTTTCTTAGCACTATTTTCAGACATCCATATCTATAGCTAATAACTTTGCGTAGCCCTAGAAATTCTTTCAACACAATTGATATAAATTCTAGAAAGATAATAATTTTTTTGCTACTGTTCTTAAGACAACAGGTACCTCTGCACTAACAGACAGCAACAATGCATGGCTGAAGTCAACACCCATACAACTTATTGAACATATAGATGTGGAGCTGGTGCCTACATAGAACCTTTGCAAGCTACCAAAAGAGAAACATAAACACCAACCCAAGCACAGAACCTGTGATTAATAATCTCTTCTGGATGCAAAATAAGACAGAGAAATGCTGTCACAAAGCTCGTGGGAGTAACCAACCAATGTCTTATTTGACTAAAGTCTTACTCCATGAGATGAACCCCATACCTGACACTGCTAGGCTGACCAAGAAGAGGACAGAGACCTAAAGTTAAACCAAATACTACTGGCTAAAAAAAATAACAAGAAAATGATTCCTGATATTGTTCTACTATACTTATATATATGCCACCTTATTCAAATATCTTATTTGGCCACCAAGGAGGTACTTCCTTATGCTGCAGATTGGAACAAATTAGAAGCCTGGTCCTTTCTAATGAAGGACAGAAAATGAGTGGATCTGAATAGGAGATAAGGTGGAGAGGACCTGGGGGAAGTACAGAGTAGGAAACTGCTTTCAAGTTACATTGTGTACAAAAAGAATGTATGGTTCATAAAAGGAGAAAAATAAAAATAAATTTTAAATATCTATATTAGATATACAAAGTCTATGACTTTATAGATTCTTAGCATTATTTATTTCATTCACATATACATTTCAGTGTTGATTTTGTATTTGTCTTATTTTTCTAAAATTTTCATCATTTCTCATCTATAACTTGTTTCTCCATCCTTATTGAATTTTTTTTTTTACCATGAAGCAACCATTCTGTCCTAAATTTCTTTGAGTTCAATATCATTAAGGCTACATGTAAGTACGGGAATATTTGCCTTTCTGTGCCTGGCACAGGAAATATGTTTTTAGCTTATAAAAAAATACATAATGTTAATTAAGGTGCATTATATAGTTCTTATGCATATTAAATATGTTTATATTCATTCAACAAATAATAGAATTTAAGCAGTGTTTTTGAAATCAATCCCTGGGAATAACCAAGTGCGAATCTATAGAGGTCAGAAGAACACAAGATTCCCTGATAACTGAAGTTAGAGGCCTTTGTGAACAGTCCACTGTGGGTGATAGAAACTGAACCAAGGTCCTCTACAGTATCAGTACATGTTCATAATTACTAAGCCATTTATCTAGACTCATTTCCATACCCCAAGCAATAGTGTATTCTTTGAGATAATAGTCATTGGAAATATACCCAGAAAGGACATTGTTAGATCACATTTTTACATTTTTTATAAACATTCACCATGTTCATTATAATGAGTATACTAATCTACACCCCCATAGGCCCAGTATTTTATCAAGAACATTTTATATTTTACATTTTTAGTCAAAATTGGCTATCCCCTTTTTTGTTCCTGGTATTATTATTATTATTATTATTATTATTATTATTATTTTATTATATTTCTTTAAAAGTACCAATCCAAAAACCCACTCCCTCTAAACATTCTCTTTCCCACCCCTCCTAAGAGATTTACTTCTTTTTAGAGCTCTCTATACTCTTTTTCTTCTCTGTCCCAAGCCTACATATATTTATCCATCACTGTGACCCATTTAGAAGTCATATTTTTTTTTATTTGAATCAGTCTTTATTGTGTATCTGTAACTATTTTCTGACCGGAAGTACCTTTTAATAAAAATGTTAAGTGGGCATGACTAGAGCTATCACAGCCCTGCCTGCTAGCTCTGCCCAGCCCAATATGGCAGAGACATGCTCGCTGCCTCTGAGAGCCATGTACATTGCCCCATTTTTAGGACACAGCAGGTATATGCTACCATTAAGCAAGTTGTAATACTCTGCTCACAGACCCCATTTAAATGCTCTGTAGTTGGACCTCCTGAAAGAGTCAAGCAATTTTTGCTGGTGAACCAGGAATGCACCATTTTTAAAGAAGTCTTGCAGCTTTTACTACACCTCTCTGGCAAACAGAGTCTATCTGAAAAAAAAAAAAAATGCTGTTACCAAGCTTCTCTTAGCTTCTAGCTTCCATTTTGTGCATCTAGAAGTCTTTTTTCTCTTTTTAGTTTTTTTTATATAGAATTTACATGAAAATTCCTGCCCCACATTCATGTGCTAATTTGTTGAGGGAGGCTTCCCATTTATTTCTGGATGTCCAGACCCCCCTCCAAAAAACTACATAGAAACTGTATTGATTACATCACTGCTTGGCCCATTAGTTCTAGCTTCTTATAGACTTACTCTTACATCTTAATTCAATCTATTTCTGTTAATTTGTGTATCACCATGTGCCTGTGACTTACTGGGTAAAGTTCTAGCTCATTTGTCCCTCATGGTGGCTACATGGCATCTCTTGAATCTGCCTTCTTTCCCCCAGCATTCAATTTAATTTTCCCCGCCTAGCTCTACTCTACCCCATTATAGGCCAAGGCAAATTTTTTTATGAACCAATGGTATTCACAGCATACAGAGGGGAATCTCACAAAAAAGGCCAAAGTGGACAACTAAATCCACTTAAAATCTGAGAGAGTTTGGGAAGTAATTCTAGACACAAAAGAACAGAGTTAAGCATGGCTTTTTGGTAGCAGCATTTTCTCAAGTGGGCTCTATTTGCTAAAGACAAGTGTATCTCATTAAAGAGAGGCTTTAGGACTCAGCTTAGCTGCAGAAACCTTGCAGCTCTTTTAAGAGGCCCTGCCACAAAACACTTAAATGGTGTTATGAATGTCTTGGTGGCGGTGGTGGCAGGGACCTTGAAGCTTCATATATTTGTGGCAGTAAACATAGCTCCCAAGAGTATCTCTACCATGAGGCAAGACCCTCAAAAACTAAGGAAAAGGGTAAGCCATGGCTTTAATCCTTACCATAATACTTAATAAATTAAAGACTCATGTGGTCAGAAAAAGCAATATACAGTAAAGATAAATTCAAAGATTAAGAAAACCTCTAAACATTTTACAGTGGGTTTAAAAATATATGTAGTCAATATACTTATTCATCAAAATAGTGCTTGTCCCATAAAGGAGAAGCCATTAAAAATGAATTAGTATGTGATTTCACTAACAAGTTATGTGACAGATCTGCTTCTGTCTCACAGTTTACAGATGTCGGAGACTCAGCACTGAGTTTTTCAGGTTGCAGACACGTAATAAATGCTTGCTTCACATTAAAATGTACTTGTGGAATCCTATCTCCTCTATAAAATTTGGTATTAGAAATGTACATTGATTTATTTTGTGAGTAAATCTTTCTTGATTGATAACATTTCAAACTAATAACATAGATATGCTTCTCTTGATGTTGTAGCCCACTGTTAGTTTTGAAAGAAGACATGGATACTTAATCTCCGTGTTCCCAAGCAGAGACCCTTCAACTTTTTAAGGGATAAATGTGAAAAACAACATATCAAATGCAGCATTTTTCTTTAAAGAGACTTATCCTGGTTTACTGAAAACTTTTGTGAAGACTACTATAGCACATTTCTTTAATTTTTATGGTAAACGCTAAAGAGTAAACTGTGCTCCAGATTATTATAATTATGACTCAAATTCTGGTTGTGATTTTAGTCATGATTTTGAGTAGGTAGGCATGTTCAACTGCTTTGTGCAGTAAGCAATATAGAGATAGGAAATATCTTAGCAAGATAAGCAATATTTATAAATGAAGCCCGATTAATGAATGACCAGCTTTCATCTTTTCTGGCAAAGTGGCAGCCATAAATGACATGTCAGATATGACATCTAAATTTCTTATTTGTGGGTTTCCCACCCTCTCTATGGATAGCATCATATGAAAAAAATCTTATACTTCACTGAAGGAAATCTGTAGTGGTAATGCCCTTTACATTGATCTCATGGATATTGATCTTATGGATAAGTGTTTTTCTTATGTCAGAAATCCATTTCTACATTTGGCTATAACTATCCCTGTAGATTGGAAAGTGCCTTGGCTGCTCATCTCCAGTGCCGAGTCTCACATAGCAAAGAACAGATCTGAAAGCCGGAGGAGAAATCTTGACAGAGAACATTTAATGGTGATGTGTGCCTAATGAGGAAGTAAGAACCCTTCTGCAAATTGGATTCTAGTGTCTTCAATCAATCAAGGGAGATCACAACAGTTATATTTTAAGATATGGGAAGTAAAGTATTCCTTGGGCAGATGGACATTTTCTGTAGAGAGAAATAAATCATTGATGGGTTGATGATTCTGTGAAGGTTGTGGTCACCAAATGATTTGAGATTATCCTGCCAAATATTTAAGTGTATGTGACTATGCATATATACATATGTAATATATATGTGTACATATATTGTCCTTACATATATAGTACCTTTTATTTCATTTATTTTATTTCTCTATTTTTGCCATTTTCATCTTTTATTATATTTATGCAGTCAGCAGTGTTAAGATCGAATAAACAAACTCCATTAATTACTAATTGTGAGACTTGACAGAATTAAGCTTCCTGAAATTAAATTTTCTGCCCTTTTTACATATTTCTTTCTTTCTTTCTTTCTTTCTTTCTGTTTTTTTTTTTTGTTTGTCATTTCCTTTCTTCAGTATTGAGGGTAGAACCAAAATTGTTAGCAGGCTGTGCATGAACTCTACCCACTAGTCACACCTCAGGCTTAATTTCCCTATATCTAATGACAAGAGTTTTAATTCAGCAACCTTACTATTTGCCACTTTCTAAAATCTCCTCAGGAGAAGAGCTAACAGGTTTAAGGACTGCACTTGGAGCAATTATGTCTCTAAGGATTGTAGCTTTTGTTCTTTTTTTCTTAATGAGATAATAGATGTGCATGAATTTAAAAGTATTACTGATACCATGAGGTATGGAGCATTTGTTGGCCTTTAAGTTCTTTCATTTTACAAACTCATAATCTCACTGCTATCTTTAGCATAGTACAATAATGCCTGTCTTACAAGCCATTCTGTAAAATTAAACCATTCAACATCAAAGGAAATATAAGCCCTGACAACAATGCAGGAAACTGCCAGGAAAAACATTTTCAACACTTTTCAAAACTCACACTTAGCTGCTTTTAGGAAAATAACTGTTTCTGACATCTTGTTTGAAACTCTGGAAGTGTTCATATACATAAGAGGTCCTAGGTCACAAGCCTAGTTAGACAGACTCAGAAAGGCATGTTGGAGATCTGTGAGAATCTGAAAGAGACATGGCACAATCAATACTTTTGAAAACAACCTACAAGATAATGGATACCAATCAGGATGTATACAGAAGAGTACTATGAAGACTGACCATCCTGTGGAAGAGAGCAAATAGAATCTGGATCAAGCCAATGTAAGTGAGCTGCAAAACATCTCCAAAGAGAGGTTAAACACAAAGCGAACTCTGGGGCTGGTGCCCTTGCTTCTTTCCCTGTTACTCTGAGGGATAGTTGTTTACACACACACACACACACACACACACACACACACACAAAACAATGATTTTGAGACTCTCCATGAATTCGTTATGGTGACCATGCTGGTTGCAGATTTTGGATCCTTGGTTCCACCCTCAGAAATATGGAGTTTACAGTCATATGGGACTATGTTTGCTTCTCATCCTACCTCATAAATTGGATATTTGTTGAAGGCTACCACTGAAAGGAAATCATAAATTTGGGCCATTTGAAACAAAATGCAGTTTATTAAATCTTTTATGAGTGCTAACATCTTCATTTTATAATCCCCAAAGCTGTAAAAATAATTTCAAATTTAGAAAGCATATTTGAAAGGTAAGCTACAGAAAGGAAGATGTTTGCTTTGACTTAAGAAAATAGGTTTGGGCTGGGCAGTGGTGGTCGCATCTTCTAAATATTTCCCAATCAGTTCCTCCAACAGAGGTCCAGTATTTGAATAAATAAGTCTATGTGGGCCATTCTCATTCAAACCACCACAAATAGGACTTTAAATTTGGGCAGGTCTGAAAACTTCTCCTCATAAAATTGACATAGAAATCATCATCTATCTATCATATATCTGTCCATCTATCTATCTATCTGTCTGTCTGTCTGTCTGTCTATCAATCTATATCCTCTATCTATCTTCTAATACATGAATTATTGACCAATATTCTACCTCCAAGCAGCTTTGTGGTTTTGTTAGCTCCCTTTCCAGTATTTATGCTAAGATACATAACAGTTCCCAATGAATAGTTATTGTTAGATAAACAGGAACAAATAATTTTATGTCAATACTCAAATTTAATAAGTAATTATCGAAAGGTCTTTCATCATTTTCTTTCATATTTTTAAATGCTGCTAGAAATGAGATCTAGGGCCATGCTTAGGGTAAGAATGCACTCTATTAATGAACTGATTCTAAGCCATCCACTATTTTTTTCTTTTGTTTATTTTTTCTTGTTACTTACATTTTATATGTATGTATATTTCGCCTGAAAGTTCAACTGTGTACTATATGCATGCGAAAAGAGAGTGTCAAATACCATGGAACTGGAGTTAGAAATAGCTTAGAGCCATCATAGACGTACTTACAATTGAATCTAAGTACCTGAGAGAGGTTTAAATGTCTTGATTATTGAGTCATCTCCTAGGTCCCTTACTTCATCGTTTCTTAAGAAACAGTGGACTTGATCTTCTGATGACTCGTCTTAGCTATAGGTCATAAACGAAGGTTGTATTTTTTTTAAATATGGTGATGCAACTGAGATTATGATTTCCTTTAATTTTTATCCAGACAGCAATGTTGTATTTCCAGTGTTTTTGATGTCAGAATCGATAAGAAGTCTTTTCAGAACACTAATAAGTACATATTAAGCCATCGTACTAGTTTCATGGCAATGGTGATTAATCTTTCTGGAAACAGTGGCGTTAATAAAACTGAGACCTCCCTAGAGAAAGTGTGACTCCCAGCCCGGGACAGAAAAGACACACAGTAAGGTGAAATACGACTTTGAGGCTTCTCCCTTCACTTTCTCTTGAACTTTTTTATTAGAAGGAACCTAGTTCTGGAACACTGTCTTAGTGGGGCAGGGATCAGTCAATACATCACCGAGATTCTCTGTTTTGTACTTAACCTGCAGAGGGGAAAGGACAGAGTAAGAAAATTACTTATGTGAAGCATAAATAAAACCATTAGACTTTGACTTAGGAAGAATTAAAATGCAATCATTGCTAACAGATAATTAAAGTACCATTAAGGTAATGAGTTAATTATTGTATTAATTGGCAGGTTAATGGAACTCCAATATGGATTTTAAAGACTGCATTTAAATAACAGGGAAATATATTACCTTAAGAATGTTCCCCAGATACCATATCTATATGGAAACAGCTTGTTTCTGCCAAAAAGAATGTCTGATTAAATATTAACTGCCCTCCAACCTACCCCTTGGATGTATATAATTGAAAAATGTGTGAGACCTTAAAAACTATGGATTTTTTTAATGTAAGTACATGATGTGGGGTAAAATGTCAGATATGCTTCAAATTGGTATTGTTTATGCAAAGAAATCACGTTGTGTTGTCACCTTCATTTAAATATTTTCACATATTCCATTTTTGATGTTGAATATGGCATAGGTCTTTTTAATATTGATAACATTTTCTCTCCTCTTTCAAGCTGGTTTAACAAAGACTGAACCACAAATAAAATCCTGAAATAATTCCATGTTGAAAGTTATTGCAATTAGCATAAAAAACACGGACCTGTTGATTTCAGACCCGAAATCCTTCCAACGTGGCCACCAGCTGGGAGAATTTCCAGAATCTACTTGTTACTTTCACTTGTCTCCTCATCTACCAAACAGAGCCTTCATCACAGTTACCACTGTTCTGGGCTTCAGATACTAGATGGCAAATTGATCAATTATTAGTAGGTAAGAGGTAGATATATAGATGACAGATAGATAATAAATAGGTAGATAAAAAAGTAAAGGTAGGTAGGCAGATAGATGATTTACAGACAGACAGATAGAGAGATGATAGATAGATAGATAGATAGATAGATAGATAGATAGATAGATAGATAGATAGATATAGATAGATAGATAGATGATAGATAGATAGATAGATAGATAGATAGATAGATAGATAGATAGATAGATAGATAGATGATAGATTAGATAGATAGATTAGATAGACAGATAGATAGATGATAGATGATAGATAGATGATAGATAGATTGATAGATGATAGATAGATAGATGATAGATTAGATAGATGATAGATGATAGATGATAGATAGATTAGATAGATGATAGACAGATGATAATGATAAAAGATTAAAGTTGTTAGTATCATAGAATTATCATGATCATACATGTACAATGTTGATTTTAATAAGTGGCTCTTCTTAATGAGAAAGAAAAATGTTCTTCCTAAATAAATCTGTTATTAGAGTCTATCACATAATACTTTTGAAATATTTTCTGTCTCTTGCTTCTGTCAGAAAGTTTTAAACGTCCCTTGCAATTATTTTATGGTCCATGTGTCTTTGTTGCCATAATAAGGTACTGTTGATATGACCTGTAGAGAGTTTCAAGATAAAGGTTTGTTGACATAAAGATCAAATAACTGATTAAAAGACTGAAACTTTCAGCCTCATCAATTCCTCAACCCTGGCTCTAGGCAGGATATTGGAATTTAATTGCAGTCATTTGACCAAAAATTTCAGCAACTACTACAGTGTGATGAAGTCCCAGTTGAAAATTCTGAGTGAGCCTCAGAAAGCTTCTGGATGGGAAAATACTGAGAAGGCTGGATGGTAGAAAACCTAGACTCTATAGTGAGAATCTACAATCAGAATTTGAGCCTCTATACTCAGGAAGCTTCTCACCCCTCACCTGCAATATATGGAAGGTTGTATCGTGTTCCCTGTAATATGATATGCTATCACATACTATCCAATATTCATATTCAGTCCTTAGAACAGAATTACCCAAGTCCTCCAGATTTCCTGAGAGGTAGGTATGCCAACAGCAACTTTGATTTTAACATTTGGTCTCTGGTTCTGGATTTTACAACAAATGTTTTGAAACTAGAACAAAAGAAAGAAATGAGATGCTCTTATTCTCAATATGCCCTTTTAAAATGTGCTGATAAGGTAAATTTTAGTTTGCTCCTATATAGATTCAAAATACTGACTAGTTGTCAGGCACACACACACACACACACACACACACACAAAAAAAAAAAAAAAAAAAAAAAACCATCAAGTGATTTCAAGTTTGAGATATTTTGCTCTACCATACCTTTGAACCTCCACAAGGGAAGAGAAGTTGAATAGTAGAATAAACAATGAAGAGGTTCAATCTAATCAATTTTTTCTATACAATGGAACCCCTTCAAGCCCTAAAAATGTCCTGTATATTAGCACAGTATAGCCCAATCTCAGAGGCCCAGAGACTTGAGTTTTTTTCTTGTTTTCTTTTTTCAGCTGGTTATCATTGCCAGACCATTTATTGAATTCTTAGATGCCAGCTGGTATTGGAAAATTGGAAAAATTTTGCCACATGTTTTCTTTCATGAATTTTTTGGTTTGTCTGATTTAAGAGAGTCTAGTCTTATTGCCAAGTCAAGCTTAGAACTCCCAGCATTCCTTCTGACTCAGTTTTCCATGAACTATGGTTACTGGTATATTTTGGAAGAAAAAAATATTATAACAGTAGTAGTACCACTCAACACACATATATTGAAATCACTATCTTTGTGTGTTTCAAATGATATTGAAAGCTGGGTCCCTTTGATATACTTGGGGAATTATTCCTTCAAGAGAAAAGTCTGGATTTCTAGCTAATTCTTTTTCTATGACAATAAAAGGCATAAGCAATCTGTGGAAATATCTTCTCAGCATCTCTACATCTGCCAGCATCTTGGTCTTGCATGCCCTAGTCTCTAGAACTCTGAGCACTGCATTAGATCTTTAAGTCATTGGGGTGTTGGTGTTATTCTTCATTATAGCAGCCCAGAACCAGACATTGTTTTATGCATTTCTCCATTTGGCTGTTCATTGAAGTCATTAGTCATGACATGGCTAATTTTGAGGAGAGCATTTTCTGAGTCCCATGTTATGTTAGTAAATTATGGAGCCTTAAGTTTAATAGTGGGAATCCCTGAATTTGTGACCTTGCTGAGCAATTAAACTTTAGAAGTAGTTTAAACATGAATTCTGAAGCTATTACCAAATTGTATGTCACCATTTTCAATTGATTCAGTGTTGTTAGTGATTTTCGATGACATTTTTAAGCTTGGAGCTCAACAATCAGCCTTTTATTAATCATGCTAAATTGAGATTAAAGATAACAATTGAGTCTCAGTTTAAAGAATCTTAAAATATGTCACTGTCCCACTCTTGTTCCTTTTTTCCTTAGGATACCACTGTGTCTTCGACATATTAATAGCTTTTCAAAGCTTGTCTTGATTGGTGACTTTTTCTGCAATTCTACAAAGGTAAAATTAGAGAAAATGAGTATCTACTCCAATATTCACACTGATGGCATTAAATAGCTACATAAGCCACAAGAATTGGGCAGGATAGAGATAATAACTTTACATGAAGACACAGAACAAAGTCTTTCCCTGAAATTCTGTATATCACTCTTCCTATAATTTGGCACTGTTGCAAGACTGAACATATCTGTTTACCTCCCATTTGATGTCACCCTCATGATTCTGTCAGTTGGTATATGAAGAAGTGATGTTGACAATAAAGAAGGACATAACCAGGAAAAGTAGAAATGAATTCAGTGTGTGACAAACAGACATTAAAAGTCACGTGCATCTTTTCTTGTCTAAAATATTCCTGCAGTAGTTACTCCCACTTCATGCACAACTGGAAAACCAAGCATTCTCATAGTGTTGATTTGAGCAAAATGTTGTTGCTATCTCCGCTGGTGTAGTGAATCCCTCCCCTAAGCCTTTCTTGAATTTCTCATTTCATCAGGGGAGAAGGAAAAAGTGAGCTGTTTGTTTGTTATTTGAAAAATGTCTGGTATAAACTTTGGGCATTGTGTGTAAGGTATTATTTCAAGATCACTGCCCCTCTGCATTCTCTGATTTCTGAGTAGCATCACCAATTTCCTCAGCATTTTGGGCACTTTGTGACTTCTCACGCTGAATAAGTTCCTGAAAATGGGTACCAAAAGGTTTGGCAATCTTTCTGGAAGTCAGACCCCAGGAAATAAATTGCAAAGCAATCTTCCTTACCGAACTCCACAAACATCAGTCAAGCCTGTTTTCATTCATTTTTCAGTACAGCCAAGAAACGTAAGGAAGAGGGGTGGCCCAGAGAACCCTTCCTGACACAGGCACCGCGAGAGAGACACAAAGATAATGGTTTCTGTCACAGAGCAGAACAGCCTGAGATGGCTTTTCTGCAGGAGTTATAAAAGTGAAGCCAACGCTCTGTGTGAGCTCCGCCGCTGCCTCTGTCAAAGAGAAGCTCATGAATACTGTTTCCAGCAGCCGCTGCAGCTGCCCACTCCACAGAGAGAAGATGCCACATGCCTCTTCAGTGTACTGACAGGAAAAAACAAACTACATACATGTCCTTGCACAGGCTGGTCGGCTATCTCCAAGTGACTCTCCTAAGTTTCCATTCTTAGCATAAAAGCCAGCAAGTCCCTTTGCTTGGTCTGTTTTTGTTTTTCTCTTTAGGTCATTGACTTTTTTAGTTGATTTTAATTTTTTTTCTGCCTGTCTCTACTGTATGCTTTTTAACTGATTCGAATACATTCTTGGGATGTAGTAGGTTATTTCGAATTGATCATCTAAAAATAAGAGGACTCTCTAATCTAATAATGCCAGAAATGAAGATTTATTTCTCTGGCCTACCTGTCCCACAATGCCCACCTCTAACACTGGACTCTTAGGTTTGCAGAACCTGTGACCTCTTGAATCCACCTTTTATGTCTGCCTTTTTACTTTTTCCATCAGATTTGGAGAATTATTCTGAATTTTAATGTTAAACCCTTGACTTACCTTCTAGAATGCTATGATTTACTTAAGACTGGTGAGCATCTGGCTGTATCAATAGATCAACAATGAAGGATGTATTAGAACTGTAGAGCTATGACCTCATTCTTCTGCTTCTAAATTTTCTAAGACATTTTGCAGTGAGCATTGCAATCTGGCCTTTTACCAAGCCCTTCAGATGACATTGGTGAGAAACAATAACCTTGAATAATTTGAATTTTGTCCTGAATAGTTTTAGGTCAACTTGGCACAAGCTCGAGTCATTTGAGAGGAGGGAAGCTTAATTGAGAAAATGCCTCCATAAGATCAGGTGTTAGAAAAGCCAGTAGGGCATTTTCTTAATTTGTATTTCATCTAATAAAGCCCCGGACTGGTGGTCTTGGATGCCACAAGAAAGCAGACTGAGCTAGCCCTGATGTGGAAACCACTTAGCACCAACCCTCCATGACCTCTACATCAGCTCCTGCCTCTACTTCCTACTTTGCTTGAGTTCCTACACTGACTATTCTCCATGATTGACAGTACCTGAAGTTTAAATAAGCTTTTTCCTGCCCATTTGCTGTTGATCATGTATTCTTTCACAGCAGTAAATACTCTAAGACAAACAAAAATGCGCCAGGATCATAGATGATCACTCAGACAGATCTGACTGTAGAAGGATTTGGGGACTTTGGGCTACAAAAGGCAGTGGGTCCTTTGAGCTCATTGTGCTGTTCTTTGAGATCTTGGCAAATAAGAATACAGAGAAAAATGCAGATGATTGAAGCCAGTCTTTGTGAAGATTCAGAACAAAGTTGAAAGGCTCTCTCTTCCAACAAACTGGCACCAATGTGGTTTACTAAATCCACATAAAATCTGAGAGGGATTGGAAAGAAATTCTAGACACTAGAAAACAAAGTTTAGCCAATTTTTTTTTTTTCTGAATGGGCTTGGTTGGCTGATGGCACACTTCAGCTTCTTTGAGAGAGGTTTTCCTGATTCAGTGGTAGCAGAAAAAATGTCACAGTTTTGAAATGCCAGCTTTCTGGGCCCTACAGCCAGAACAACTTCTGGCTCTTTTAGAAGACTGAGCATTTAATGGGATCTGTGAGCAACGTGCTGTGGCTTGTTTGTTGGCAATATAGACCAGCTGTGTTCCTAGAGATTGGGCATTGTGCATGGCTCTCACAGGTGGTGAGCAGCTGCATCATGCTGGGCTGGGTGGGGGAAAGCAGAAAGTACCATGTATACCCTAGTAATGTTGCAGCTTAAGTTTTTAAGAAGTGCTTAGCATTTTAAGATGTGCTTCTGGCTAGTAAAGAATTACAGGTACAGAATAGGACAGTTTCAGACACAAAAGACCTCTAATGGGTCACAGTGTTGGATAAATATACGTAGGCTTGGCAGAGAGAGGAAGAAGAATATGGACAACTATAAAAAGAAGTAAATGGTACATATTTTAGAAAAGGTAAAGTCTTTAAAGAGACCGTAAGACAGTCATAGATTAAAGGAGTAAAAAATTAATAATCTACATAAAAATGGACCATACACAGAGAGTCGGATTTTGTATATTATTGTGTTTCCTTTGAATTTTTTGACTGTGAAGGAGCTAAGTACAGAGAGACATTTCATTGGCTGCTAAGCTAAACCAGCATAAAGATATGTTGCTTAGGAAAAGATGTTCTTCTTTTGTTTCCACAGAGGATGTGAACTTGTGGATTGCTTCCAGACTAATATGATTTGATGCACCAAGATCTCCTGAAAGGTTGCTGTGAATACACCTCCAAAAATACCTCACCCCATAAACAGAAGGAAGAAGTTTGACAGAACTATGCCCATATTTCCAAATATTGTATATAATTTTTTATATTTAAAGGAGGATATGCTCTGGAGATTTGCATTGGTATGGATCTTGGTTTATTGATATGCATGTTTCTCCTCTTGATTAAGGTATTGTATTTGTATAGCTCATTTAAAAATGTAATGTATAATAGTCAAGCTTGTAGTCATATTAGGTTTTCTAGATGTATATATATAGAGAGAGAGATTTAAAGTAGATAGATTAACATAAATGGGTTAAATTAATATAAGAGTTAGCCAATAAGAAGCTAGAGCTAATGGTCCAAGCAGTGATTTAAATAATACAGTTTCTGTGTGATTGTTTTTGGGTCTAAGCTAGTTGGGTGGCTGGAAATGAACAAGTGGCCTCCGTTCAACATAGGGTCATTTCTATTTTGATCTAAGAATCTGTGATGTCTGGTCAGCTGAGGCTTGAAGAATCAGTTATTATTAACAAGATATCAGCATACCTGGCAAGACTGAAGGTAAACATTTGTTTTACTGGTCAATTGATACTGATTAGCTAGAGCTGAAGAATCATCCATGATTAAGAAGATACAAACATCATTAAGATGAAAATTTCTGGAAAGTATCTCCCCAGGGTAAACAGACAGAGTATCTGGTCCTGATGTCCAGATTGCTGTATCCCTTGCCACCAGCAAAACATGCTGATGTGTAAGGGTCACCAGGTGATATTGATTTTAAAGACATGAAGAGGTCATGGAGAACAGCTGAGAGTTGACACTGTGGTACAGCTAGAATCCCTTAAGAGAGCTCAGGAAAGGCTGTTGGTGGAAGTGTAATCCATCGTAGCTGAATACACTAGCACTTTGGAGATGTATTGGAAGACACCAAAAACAGCATTAGTCATGGAATGGCAACAGCCAGAGCCTACGAGATAAGTTGTGTGAACTAGAGAATGTAGAGTCAGTGAAGTAAATCATGTCTTTTGATGGCATACAGAAGATAATGAGTGAACTTCTAATCCTTCTAATCCATCTCAAATAGTGTCACTCCCTGATGCCTGAACATTCACATAGATGAGCTTATGACCAATACGTTAATGTGGCCTTTGAAAGAGGTGTGTTATTTAAGGTGCGCTTTCAGGCTTCAGAGCCCATGCCAGGCCCAGGTTTTCTCTCTGTCTGTTTCCTGCATATCAGGATGTAGAATTTTCAGCTACTTTCCTAGTACCCTACCTGTTTGCATGCTGCCATGCTCCCACCATAATAATAATATGATACTGTAAGTAAGCTTTCTCCAAGAGTTACCTTGCTTATGGTATCTCTTTACAGCAATAGAACAGTGACTAAGACAAATATAAATTATACAGAAGTGATTTTAATTAATTCTAAGAGCAATTTTATCTCACATGGAAAACTTTGTTGCATATTGATAGTGACACAGGCACTAGAACTAGTCAAAAATAAGTTAGAATGTTTGTGGCTTTCTATACTTTACTTCAAAACAAAAGTATATTTAAGATGATCCCATCAATATTGACATCAAACTTAATTATAAAACAACAGTATCTCTAAAAAATACAGAAAGTAATCATCTTGTTAAAAATCACTTTTAATTGATGAAATACTAAGCCTGTGTATATGTTTTATGATTTCAAATTTGAAAAATAGGAATTAGAAGGTATCTGATGCTAGGAATGGACCTATATCTCCAAAGTTCTTGCTTAGTAATCTAGTGAGACATTGGCTTCAAAGGCTATTGTTCCCAAATAAATGTTTGTTGCTGATAAACAATGATAAATAAGGCTAAATTTTCCATAAAACTTATTTGTATTTGAGGTTAGATAATATTGATATAATCAGATTAATTTAAAACATTGCAAAACTAACAGGACCATAGTTGCAAGAGATGAGTGGGTAGATGAGGTTAAGTTTGGATAGGACATAGTGTCGTGAGACATGAATGTATGTGAGAGAGAAAGGGGAAGATGAAAGGAGAAAGGAACAAAAGCATGAGCATTCTAAGACTCAAAATTTCCTGATGACCACTTATCAACTCAGATTTGCATATTAATTCAGTTTCTTTGTACAAATGTAGATATAACCTATCAATAAGAAGTGAGTGGCCTTGTTCTCTCATCTCCAAAAGACAGTGACAAGGTGATTATGATCACACAAAAATCATGTGACAAATTGACAAAAACACATATTTTTGATGTTATGATGGCTTGTGAGGAAAAAAGTGTTTAAGCCTAGAAAATTCTTCAGTGCACAAAATGCTTGCTGAACAAAAATGTGGGCATGGTTTTGCATCATGAAAAGCCATGTAAAGTCAGGTATAGAAGCATACATCAAAAAGTCAGTGATTCTGTGGCAAAATGGAAGGCAGAGAGAGAGAACACAGTGTTCAAGAGACCTAAAACATGATCGTTGCCAGTGATCAACACCAAGACTGTCCTCTGATCTTCAAAATATGCTATGACTCAAGTATATCTGGACACACACGCACACACACAGAGAGAGAGAGAGAGAGAGAGAGAGAGAGAGAGAGAGAGAGAGAGAGAGAGAGAGAGAGAGAGAGAGAGAGAGAGAGAGAGAGGATTTTTATGTGATCAAATTGTCTGAAAAAATCCTTTTCCTGTTTGGCCATAACCTAGTCATCTGAAAATTATGATAATATCTTTTATGTGTGTATGGGAAAAACACCAACAGACTCCTCATATAGAAAGAGTGAAACTGGACTTTCCTGCCTTTTTAGCTTAGCCCAGAGTCTTTCTGATGCAAAAATATTGTTTCCTGTGAATTAGAAAGAATGGATTTTGTGCCTATATTATACAATAATTCTAATAAAAATTAATATTTATATGTTTTCATATACCATTATTCAGAATTGCCCACAATACTTAATACTGCCTTCCAACTGACAACATTTTCAGAAGCAAAATTATATTGAACAAGAGTTTGTTGGGTAAAAATGGGGTACAGGGAGCAGATATATTCTTCTTATGGTTCATGGTGTTTGACTAGGAGATCTCAGTTTTATACTTTTATATAAATTTTTCTTGAAATGAGAATGAAAGTTGTACACTGCTTTGTTTAAGTCACTGACCACCCCTGTGGAAACTTTGAATAGGGCTTGCCAGCCTTGACACCTTTGATTTTTCTTCTCCATCTTCCTTCCATGAACAATAATTCTGTTTAATACAGTGTTTATATAAAAGTGGATGCTATTACATATATTAACCTTCAAAGAGAAATATGATGTAAAGTCTTGCTTCACATGCCATCTGTACTAACTCTAAGTTGATAAACTTGAAAAATATAACTTACCCACTTTACATGAGTATCTTAAGTGTGAAATATCTTTAGTAATACAGCCTCACTCATAAGTTTATTTGGGGGAGTCAGGTAAATAGTGACTGCCTTTGTCATTTTATGGATTAGGAAGCTCGGTGTTTAGAGGTGAAAGGACTAGCTCAATAGTACAACACTCTTAGCTGCAGAACTGCAGATTTGGGCACATATGTAATAACTTGAAGACCAATCTGCTTAACCACTACTCCACAGGGGAAGTTGCGAGGGTACCAAAAGACATCTTTCAATGTAGAGAATGGGTTCAATAGTGCTGCTCCTTCTAAATTCTTTCCACTGGGTGTGACAAGGGTGTGCTTGAGAAAATGTCCTGTATTTGGCCTGTACCCCAATGACAAGCATCCTCTCCTAATTATTAAACTCCAGTGTTTCCATGCTAAATTGCTCTTATTTTGTGCTATTTTTCTCTACTGATATTTTGTTCTCAAAGGTAGAAGTAGTTTGCTCTTTAATGACAAAAATATCATCTATTTGAAATGTATCTGACATTCCATTTTAGCTTCAAAAAAACTCCATTTTGCACAAGTTAACACTGGCACATGTACATTCAAACCCACAAAAATCCAGTGACTTGCTTGTTCCCTCTAATTTCTCTTATGTAGCCCCCACATGTGTTCCTTGAATTAAAAATCTGTTTATGCTGTGATAAATGTGTTTGTAACCCATGGGCAAAACTGTCTGTCACATTAACCAACTCCACAACAGGACCTGGGCTGCCCCCTCTCCTTTCTATGCAATTCCAGGGACATCTGAACTTCTGGATTTGACTGGCTCCCATTTTGCCTTTGCTTTCCCAGTGTTGATAAGATGCTACTTCAATAAGAATCCTCTGCTGTATACTAGTAACTTCTATACCTTACATGTCTCCTATTACTTAATACAGTTCTGGGACATTCACCACTGAAACTGTTAGTATGTTTAAAGTACCTTGAATTTCCTCCTTATTTTCCTGAACATTGTTCTGTCTTACAAGTACTTTATAAATGGAATCAATAACAAATAGATAATCTTAAAATAATTAGTGACACTATAAAACAACCTGAATTGAATACTGCATTGAGCATCTAAGCTCTTCAGAAATTCCTTCTTTTATTTTATTTTATTTTTTGTTTTTTGTTTTTTTTCCTATTTTATTAAAATTTTCCATCTTCTCCCCTCCTCCTTCCCCTTCCCTCCCCTCCCTTCCACCCATACCCCCACTCCCTTCCTCTCCAGGCCAAAGAGCCATCAGGGTTCCCTTCACTATGTTAAGTCCAAGGTCCTCCCAACTCCCCCTAAGTCCAGGAAGGTGAGCAACCAAACTGACAAGGCTCTCAGTGAGCCCGTCTATGCTGTAGAGTACAAGCTCATCGCCGTTGTCCTTGGTTTCTCAGTCCTCCTCCACCGTCAGCCATAAATTCCTTCTTTTATACTTAGTTTTACTTTTGCCAAATCTGCAGCTCTCAGATCATCCAAAGAATATTTTCTTAATTTATCAATGCTTGATCACAAATTATACTTAGGGCCCAGAGAATACAATTATGGATGTGAAGATACTGATAATTTTAGTTATTATAGATTACTTTCCTTTGATATTTTGAAATCCAGCTGGACAAACATTGCTTTCCCATGACTAATATTCCTTTTCAACATTCCTTCTAGATATGTGTTTCTTTTTTCACTTTTAACTACTCATGTTTTGAGATTAATTTATCACTTACCAGCCCATTCCGATATCATTTATTTATTTTACATAATATAACTAAATCTTGAATAAGGGCAAGGGCGAGAAGTACAAACAGAGACAGAGACAGAGAGGTAGAGAAACACACAATCACTGAGAGGGGGCTAATGGATGTGCATAGTCCTCTGTTCTACAAGCAAAAGCCCCGAGGGACCATCAGTGGCAGAATACATTTGAAATTCTTTCTTCATTATGTTAAATAATTTCAAGCTCTCAACCTACCTAACTTTATGCTGTTATTTTTTAAGCCTTAAACATTCCAAACTTCTCAATCCTCTCAACCTTAGGTTTACTCATAAATATGCAATAATATTTTTTATTTTATGTTCCTGTTACAATCTTTTCACTACTTCTAATGTCATTTTTTCATTTTGAAAAAAAAAAATGAAGTGAGGTGTGGCAGCATGTTTCTTTAATCCAAAACTAAGAGGCAGAGACTGGTGGATCTCTGGCAGGGCAGTCCGTTTACAGAGTTAGTTTCATGACAGCCGGGGCTACACAAAGAAGCTTTGCCCTCAAAACAAAAACAAATAATTTTCAGTGGAATTCCAATAATAGTACAATGAATTTAATTGCATTGGCATTAACCCCTGTCTTCTTGCTCTGAAACACTCTCATGTATACCTGCCCCAAGATAATCTTGAGACTGAATGTGTAACATCTTGATATTTTACCCTTACATACTTCCCTATTTGTTGTAGAAATAAAAGTAATAGGCTACATTACCAGAAACGACAAATCATTGTGGGTGGCAGCTCTGTTCTGTTACAGGTGCTCCTTTAGAGGAACCTAATTTACAAAGCTTTTCACACGTGCTTACTTTTCCCTATTTTAGGCCTTTCCTAAGCAAATAAAGGCACCTTGAGACATAGGTATGCCGAGTTTCAGCAAAGAAGTGTCCCAATCACTAGGCTTTTGGCTGTTTCTTCTGGTGCAGAGTCTATGCAGTTCTTCAGAGCATTCCTAAAATTATCAACATCCAGATGTCAAAACAAACCGCTTTATTATTCCACATCACATATACAGGGAATTTTCTTTTTTTCTTTCTGATTCACTTCTCTCCCATGGATCAGATCCAAAGTAAATACAGACTCAGGCTCCTATTTTGGAGAATCAATTCCGATATTATACCAGAAAAGTCAATTCTGATGCAACATTATTATTTAATATTCTGTTTATATTAATATTTTTATTGTTCATTTTTCTCAATCATGGATCACATATTCTACTTAATGGACTATCCCTGTTTTCTTTTCTTTTCTGACAGCACTGATTTATTGAAAATATGGGTCAGTTTTATTGAGGACTGTCGCCGGACTTACGTTTGATGGGTATCTTCTCTTTGTGATGGTTTTCAGGATAAACAGTTTATAAAGTACTTGCTGCTTCAGTCTCTACGTGTTCATGTGGGCCCTGCTTAGCTGATTCAATGGGCCATGTTCTCCTCCCCCCATTCCACAGGGTTTCCAGTGCTCTAAGAGGAAGGATAGAGATCTCCACCATCCCTTTGCATGATGTTTGCCTGTGGGTCTCTGTACCCACTCCTATCTACTGGTGGTGGAAACTTTTCTGATGATGACTGCATGGGTCTACATTGGGTTCTCTGCATATATGTAATTGCTGACAGAGTTTTTCTGTCCAGCCTGGTCCCACAGCCGTTCCATCCCAAAGAAACACACAAAGGTCTCCATTAATTATAACCTGGTTGGTCTATTAATTAGCTCAGGCTTCTTATTAACTTTTATATTAGCCCATAATTCTTGTCTGTGGTAACTATGTGTCTTGGTGCCTTTATCAATGAGGCATCCTCCTCTTGGTTCCTGTGTGGCTGGGTCACGACTTCTATAAACTCAGCTTTTCCTCTCCCAGAATTCTCCTGTTCTCATTGACCCACCTCTACTTCTTGCCTGGTCACCCTGCCTGTACTTCCTGCCTAGCTACTGGTCAATCAGCAATTTAATAAAATACAAGTAACAAATTTAGCTTGGTGCTTTTGTGGGACTCCTAACAGTGGGAGTAGATGTATCCCTGATTCCTTTTTTTAAAGATTTATTTATTAATTATGTATACAGTGTTTTACATGCATATATGCTGCAGGTCAGAAAGGGCACCAGATCTCATTATAGATGTTAGTGAGCCATCATGTGGTTGCTGGGAATTGAACTCAGGACCTCTGGAAGAACATTATTTATTTATTTTTATTACATAGCTCCGTGAGTTTATGTGCACCACCTGCATACAGGTTCCCACAGAGACCATTCAGAAGGCATCTGAAATCTTTATGTTTTTTTGGTTTAGTTTGGTTGTTTGTTCCTTTTGTTTTTTGAGACAGGGTTTCTCTGTAGTCTTGGAGCCTATCCTGGAACTCACTTTTGTAGACCAGGATGACCTTAAACTCACAGAGATCTGCTTGCCTCTTCCTCCCACATGCTGGGATTAAAGTCAGGTGACATCACGGAACAGGGTATCCCTGTGTTCTTGGGACTCTTTTCTTCTTATTGAGTTGCCTTGTCCACTCTTGATATAAGAGTTTTTGCTTGTCTTATTGTATCTTTTTTTGTCACGCTTGGTTGTTTTCTCTTGGAAGCCTGCCCCTTCTAAAGAGTAACACATGTGAACTGGATCTGGGGAAGTTGGATTGAAACTGGGAGGGGAGAGAGAGAGAGGATACTCTGCTCAGTGAGTTGTATAAAAGATTTATTTAAATAAACAGAAAAAACAACACCTAAAATGTGTGAAGAAATATTACATTATATCATCTCCATTGATGCCAGGTTTGGTGGGATTTTTTTTTTGTTTGTTTTGTTTTGTCTTTTAGTAAACTCAGCACTTAGGAGGCAGAGGCAGGATGATTAAGAGTTTGAGGCCAGCCTCAAACTCTTGTTAGCTACATAACAAGATTCTGTCTCAAAATAATAATAATGGCTTTCACTGAATTGTGTCAGGAAAAATTCTTTCCATTTTTGAAGATTAAGCTCTATCTGACTCCTGTATTTGAAACAATTTCCTTATGTTTATTTTGCAGTTGTCCATGACCTTGGTGTTTTGCAGTTGTCCATGACCTTGGTGCATTGTGATCTTTTAGAGGGCATTTTCTAGTTCACAAAAACATCTCCCTGCATACACCTGAAAAGTTCATACTGGGAGCCTGAGTAAGCCCAAGAAAATTTATAATTATATTTTGTCACTTTTCCAGTATGACAGATGACTTTCAAATGATGATATTTTCAACTCAGCTAATTAAAAATAAATAAACTATGCTAGGAAACTGGCTCAGAAGACAATGCCAGCTGATTATGGGTTCACAACTTCCCAAATAAAAGTTAGACATCATATCATATGCCATTAACACTGGTGCTAGTAACTGGGGGGAGAAAGGTAGATTCCAAGAGTTCACTGGCCAGGCACTCTAGCTGAAAAGGCAAATTTCTGTTTTACTGAAGAGATATTATCTCAGAAATAACTCAGACAACAGTAGAGAAAGACATCCTGATATCAAACTCTAGCTTCTACAAGTGCATGCATGGGAAAACACATGTAAACATTCAAGCAAATACTACACACATCAAATATATGAATAATCTGAAAAATTTTAGATGTTTTGACAACTTCTCTCTCTGGTATCCTTTTAGCATAATGCTAACATATTTTGTTATTCACTTACTATCTACAAGAACAGACAAATCAGCCAAACCTCACAAGAGTCCTCCAGCTTCAGGAACTAAATATAATAGTTTGACCTTTGTCCCTCCAACAAATATGTAATAGAGCACTTATATCTGCTAATTAATAATACACATGTTGAATATATATATATATATACATATGTATAATTTACATCATTGTAAATTTATGTTCATTTTTCAAGAATTAAGCATTATTTTTAACTCATGAAAAATGGTCTCTTATTTCAGTAATTGAGTGTTACATTTTTGACATTTTCATCTTTAGAAATCCAACCAATTCACAAATTTAGAAACGGTTCATTTTCTTAGCTTTCTCCCTTCATAGTACATATACAATGCAAGTTGCTGCACCAGGCAGATTTTAAATAAATACAGCCTAGAGAGAATTGAACTTACCGTCCAGGTGGGTCAAGGAAATGAATTCTCACTTTATCCCTATGTCTGCAGTGATGGGAAATCTCATTGATCTCCCACTCCTTGCTCACCTGCATGGCCATTATGTGCTTGACAAATATTTCCTGAATTTTCAGCAGACTTTTTTCCTCCTGATCTACAAAAGCACCACAAAATCTGCCAATCAATATCTCTACAAGGGGTTATCTATTTAAAGTCGTGAAGGAGATTGTATAGAGGAAAGAGAAGAAACTTTTCTTAACAGAAATATTACCATCTATTATAATGTGGCCCCCCAGCAAGCGTGCTATCTGTGGCTACTTGAACTCTCAAAGGAACCACATTCAAGGCTCCATAATCCAGCCTCTATTTCTCCTGTAACTAATTTAGTTAAACCTATTTTGGGGCTGTTGCTAATCCACACCAATCATCATCCCGATGCCATTTTTTGAGTCCTTTCTTGTTTACCATTTGGCTCTGGCAAACTACACACAAACAATGTCTCCCTTTTGTATCACTCTTGATTGTGTACCCTTATTTTGTCTTTGATATGTATCAGGAAGCTCTTATAAGATCCCACCCTTTCTCACCACATACCATTATTACAATGGTCTCCTAAAGTTTAATATAGTAGGTATACCTGCTTTCCATGTGGCTTCAATTTTTGCTTCTTTGCCAAATCTAAGCTGTTTCCTTTCTATGTAGTCATTACTAACTGTTTATTCAGCTTTGTATTTGCTTTTGTTCAGTCTGCTGAAATTATATTTTATATCATATAAGTATTTAGGAATATCTTTAACATATGTGGTACAACCACTTTTGGGAGTTACAACACAGTATTCTTTGTATATAGAGTACAGAATTATCTGAGCCTTATTGTACATTAGGGACAATATTGGTTTTTTTTTCTTCTTTTTCTTCAAAAACAACTCTCTGAACTACGCCATTTTTTTTCTCTGTAACCATGTTATAAATTGATAAAAAAAAAAAAAGATTAGGCAACTGGTTCACTATTGTCTACCTAATAAGCAACCAAGCAGAGCCTTCAGGCCATTCTGAAATCCCATAACCAGTCCAAAGTAAGTTAAGGAAAATGAGACAAGACACAGGGATTTTTGAACAAAAATTGATGATTTTGACATATTTAGTTTGTTATTTTTATAGTCCTTTAATCAGCAAATTGCCATCTTGAATATTTAATTCCTCAGTTATGTTAGAAGTTTCATAAGAACAATAGAATTTATTCTGAATGCTGTCTGTTCCACATGCTGATGACACTCTAGTGCTCATTTAATTTTTTCTTACTTCACTTTAAATAATGGCATCATGATGAGAATTTAACAAACATATATAATGTACTATAATCATACACATTTCTCAAAATCCCTTATTATACCCTTCTATTTCTTCTAACCTCCTTCTTCTTCACAATTAATTCCACACCTACCTTATGTCTTTGTTTTTATTTTGACCCAAGAATACAACTATGGTTCCCTTCATGTGCATGGATAAGAGTTAGATCCTAGAGTGTGAACACCATACACATGACTACACCACTCCAGAAAAGAACATGAATGCCCCAGAAAAACTACGAACTGCTAAAATGACAGTGATATATAGTGATATATGCTGTTCACTGGAATATTCATGATTGTCTGAGTTATGCCATCTATCATTTAAACATTATACAAATGTGTTTAAAGTACACATATACATGCTCTTCAGAGAGGAGCCCCTTATACTGTTGGAACCAGTGGCCCTCTGTCCTTAGGAAGACCCCTAGATCTTAGCACAAATGATACCATCACGGAAAAAAACCATTCCATAGGAACCCAGCCTCTTGGAAGCAATACCTGTCGAAATGAAAACAAAGACCTAATCTAACAAAGTCGATAGTTCTGGGAAGGTCCTGAAATGTACTAGCCTTCCTTTTTTGGCTAATGTAGTTCAGATTCTGGCAAACTGTTCTTGCTAATTGGGTTGTGTCAACACATGATACATTTTTGTGCTTAAAAGCTCACCTAGATAAAGGTTCAGGACTGCACTCGGGGCCGAAAAGCCCAACACAGTTGCAAGCCACCTAATAAAGACTTTTTATTGTCCTGAATCCATGTCCGAGTGGTCTTCTCTGGGGCATACCTCATGACAAAAGCAACAAGTGGCTTTTTTTTATAAAACTAGTTTTAAGAACTTGAAATAGATTTTGCTGAAATATCCATGTAAAGATCACTGTAATTAAAAGTGTTCTTAGTGTTTTAAAGAAGTGATTTGATTTATGCACAGAAGTTATGGCTATATAAGACTAAATAGAGCTGCCAGTGCTACCCTTAAGAATAAATAGGGCCAAACAATCACCAACCAAAATACGTTAGAAATCATGAGAAACTAAATGAGGCAAGGGCAGATTTTCCTCTTCAGTTTTATTGAGGTTTTAGGAACTGCAGGTCCTGCTTACTCCTTGCTTTATGCCTAATTATAGTAACACCAAAAGTGGTAATAGAACAAGTGTTCTATTGAGTTACTCATCTATGAAGCAACTTCAGCATTTCCATATAGTCATAGAGTATAAGCTAAAACACTCACATAGAGGGGCTGGAGAGATGGCTCAGCAGTTAGGAGCACTGACTGCTTTTCCCGAGGACCAGGGTTCAATTCACAGCACCCACATGGCAGCTCACAACTGTCTGAAGATCCAGTTCCAGAGGATCTGAAACCTTCACACAAATGCACATAAAATAAAGTTAAATAAACCATAAAATTTTTAAAAAAAAAAACACTCACATAGAGCAAAACCTATCAGAGGAATGTTTTCCTAGGAAAAGTAGAGAAACACATTGAATTTTCATGTGAGTGATTACAGATTGTGTGATTTTTGGCTGGTGATGTGATCGCTAAGAAACTTCATCTTTAATTATAAAATGGTAGTGGAGTGGGAATATAGTTCAGTGGTAGAGTACTATGTGAGACCGTGGATTCAATTGTCATGATACAAGAATAAAACTCTAAAAATAATGTAGAATGATAATACAATAGTACTTTTTATAATTTCTGATGATGAGAATTGTTTTTAACTTCCTACCTTGAAATTAGAAAAATGAAAACAACAGATTTGCAGATGTATCTTTAATTAGTTCTCTGGCAAAGTGCATGGCAGTTCCTTGGGAAACTGGGAGTGTTTAATTGCTGGTACTTTAATATTTGAATTCCAATATGTAAAATTCAAATGAAAAAGGGTGACCATCAGTCTTCATCTGTTTCCTGTGAGGCTCATCTTAAAATTAATCACAAATATAAGTTAATGTGAAGATAACAACACTTCAAAAGAAACAGACAAACATCAGCGATCTGGAGTTACTGCAATGTTTTAAAATAAGAAAAATAAAGTATAAAGTGTAAAGTTGATACATTAGACTTTAGCACATTCAATCTCTAATTCTTTAAATGTCACTCTAGGAAAAATAACCATGCATGACCCAATCAAGAAAAAAATATGAGTGAGAACTACATGTAATGAGGAATGTGTGTCCAAAACTTACTGCAATTTATCACAACTATAAAATGTGTGATTTTATTTGAATGGCAATATTTGAGAAGCAGTTTACAAGTTTATGGAATGCACACGGACCCATCAGGAACAGAGAGGCAGTATTGCTCATTGGTGAAATGACAATCAAGCCTACAGTTAAATAGTGATATTTACCTCTTAGAAGACTTAAAGACTTCCAATTCACTTTTAGGCAAAACAAGTGAACATCTGTTGCATATGTTGCTGTTAGGAACAAAGAGCGGTGCAAAGCACTTGGAATATAATGTGGTTGCCTGTTAGAATGATAATATATACACAAAATAATTCTCCACTTGCAATTCTGCACTTAGATATGAAAATGGCAGTAAAAACCATGAAAGCCTGCATTTAAATATCCACAGCATCTCTGTTTAAAATAGCTAAACACTACACACACACACACATACACACACACACACACACACACACACACACACAGAGTAAATTTCATCAACTGAAAAAAATTGATAAAAATATAGCAAGACAAACCCACAAAGATAAACCAGAGCAAAACATCATCACTAATAACATGAATACCTATGGGGATTGATCTCACAGATATTATGGTAGCCCTACATGAAGACTAGGCACCAGCTAGTCTTTATTTATTTATTTGTTTATTTATTTATTTATTTAATAAGTTCTATAAATAAAGAAATGAGTGTGATATCAAAGTAAGTATTTTTTTAGAACCTGAGACGTTTACAAGGAGAATTGGTTTGTGAATGGGAGATCCTGGAATGTTCTGGACATTGGTTTGCATTATTAGACAAAGACATATCTGAAATCCAAAGAGACTGTGCTCATTGGTGACTGTTTCGAAGTACTTTCCTCCTATGCATGTGGAAAGGAATAGGATTCGGGCAAATGTTCTCTGCTGGGAGAGATTGTTTTTCATGAGAAAGAAATCAATGTTCAATGCAAGCAACACAAATGCTTCAGACATTTGTTGATTTGAGGTTACTTGGCCAAATATTAATCTTCATTTTCATTAAAGATTTGATGTTTGGCATTGGCATGGCCAATAAATCTAATGGATTAAATTATGTGGAAGAAATCACACACTATTGATCGTCATTTCAAGGCTGAGATGGAAATTACTTATATAGAACTCTGAAAGACTGTACCAATGTTGTTGGCTTTGGAGGGAGTTGCATAAGCAGAAAGGAAATATTCTTGCTATAGTTGCGCACAATTTCCCGTAGGGAATTAAAAGACTTCCTAGTTGCAATTCCTATTTTCAGCTAAGTACCTGTGGTTTAACTGATATTTCCCCTAAAGGTAAATAAAGGAAAAATAAAATAAATTGTGATAAAGTATGCCAGATGTTATTACACAGAAAAACCCTAGAAAATTTAAATATCTGAGTTCTATTCCAGACTGTTTTATCTTCTGAAATAAATCTTATTGGAAATTCCACAAGATAAACAGATTAACTTTCTGGATAGAGGACTAACAGGAAATAGAAATGAGAAGTCAAAACTCCTCACTTGTTATTGGTGAACAAAATCTGCATTCCCTGAAACATATTTAAGCAATATCCATGTTGTCAAATGCTGTCCTGAGGTTGTACTAGAAAATCCACTTGCACAGATTTCAATGGCAACTCATTGACCATCATCATTGTGTGAAAAACAGTGCTCCTCCGAATTCAATGATCGCAGCTAAATGAATTCCAGAGGTTTGTAATCGAGGCAGGACAAAGGCTAAGAAGAACATTCATGGTTCAAGATCTATTTTTCATCACCACATAATGTTCTGATTTTCTGACTTACCACTAAACAACAGCTGCACAGCCAGAGGCAGGGTAAACCTCAGAAGTGACAAACACCTCAGTTAGTGACTGGGAATCTGGGCTTGTCTCAGGCCATGAACAAAGTCACTGACTATAAAAGAAGGGCTGTTGGACTGTTTCCTTGAGTCCTCTGTGACGGGGATGACTGATGATACCCATGTGATCTGATCACGACATACTGTAGCAGATGCAGATTCTCCTGCACCCCTATCATTATCACCACATATGCATCTCTCTTTTCATAGTTCAAGAGTCTTGAGCAAGTAGCATCATCTGCTTCTTTCAAAGCCATGCTTTCTTGTCAATCATTCCAGTGTAGTCTTCACTCCCTATTTTGTCCTATGTGCTTTGCATCCTGCAGTCTCTTCTCTCTTTAGCCAACCCTCCAAATTCCCCACCCATGCAGAACATCTGCTTAAAATATAGATGCTGCCTTTCCTGTTAGCCTAATTAACAGGTAACTCTGCTTCAATCTCCAGGTGTTGGAGAATGACTTTCCCATCAGGTTTCTGCTTGTAATTATTGCTAATAGTTAGAATAAATTTTTAAAGAAGTTCCTAATTGAAGTTAATTATGATTCATAGGGAATATGAGCATTTCTAATGTTTTTAGAGATACATTGAAACAGTGCTTTGACACAGAGAAAAAAAATGCATTATATGAAAATAAAAATCACAATCATTGTGTATAGGACCATTATTTGTAATGAATATTGCTATTATAATTTTCGGTTATTGATTGTGCATTAGGATTTATAATAAATTGCAAGAAAGGATCCATGTGTTAGAATTATTTTAGATTAGTCGCTGTTATGATATCAACAGTGTTTATCTCGGCCTTCTATTCTCAGGTGTGGCACTGATACATGTGTTATCACTGTAATTTTCATTCTCAAGCAGTAAGATGTTTAAGTAGTCTCAATATTAGAAATTTTCACCTAAGCTATGAAAGCATGGTGACATCTGGCTATCTGATTCATTTCTCTTCATTTATATATAACACCCAAGTTGTTGGTTACACAGTAAAGAAGTCTAGGTGTGTCAGCAACTGCTTCAGTTCCCATGGATGGCATCAGTTTGATGTATTCTCATGGATGCCACCTGAACAGACAAACAAGGAAGGATGGATACCTTAGGTCTTTTACAGAAATGGCTGACTAAGAGGACTTATTTACACCATGATCTCTTGGTTTCTCTTACACAAACAGACAGGCAGGCACACACAGAGAGATACACACACATACATACATACACAAACACGCCCACCACACGTACAGCAGCATAGGTCTTTGAAGCTCTAAAAGTATCTATTACCAAATTTTTAGACAAAAGTACATTGGCTTATTGTATAGTCTCAGAATCAAAAAACTTTTAAAGTAAAATGAAAGAAATTAAAATAAAATGAGCAAAGGAGGCTCAAAGAACTTTGACCAGTGATTCTCATTCTGTGGGTTGGAATCCTTTAGTGGACTGAGTAACCTTTTGGCAGGGGTCACATTTCAGACATCATAAATAGATATTTTAATATAATTCATAACAGTAAAAACATTACAATTATGAAGTAACAATGAAAATAATGTTATTGTTGGTAGTCACCACAACATGAGGAACTGTACTAAAGGTCACAGAGTTAGGAAGTTTGAAAAGCACCACTTTAGAGTCACAAGGCACCTCAGGGATAAACTTTTCTGTCTCATCAGTAGACATGTGGTCATAGTAACCTCATGTTCCAGAAGGCCAAACAAAGGTGATTGCTAAATGTTCTCCAGTCTGACTACATACAGCCCTTGGTTTCACTGGGTACATCTGAGTGAGAAGAAATGTTCACTCTGTATAGATGATGGAAAAGAGAAAAAGGCAAATAAAGAGTGAAATATTTCACAAAGAGAAACATTAAGTTAATCTGGGCCAAAATTGATATTGTCCTTCACAATTATTCCATTCTTCATATGTTTCCTGGTTGCATATGAATTCTGGTTGCATCCATTTCCTGGTTGGTTCTAACATTTTAAATGAAATAGTATTGAAACAACCATCCAGCTGTCAGAAAGGTAAGATCCAACTAGGGCACAGTGGTGTCTACCTGCAGTTATAGGACTCTGAAGATGCACGCAGATAGATCAGAAGTTTAAGATCATTCTGGGCTGCGCGGGAAGTTTCCGGACAGACTGGACTCTATAGAGTCATTCTCAAAGAACCAAAAGGAAGGCCTGAGATGATGGCTCAGTGGCTAAGATCTACTGCTCTTGCAGAGGGCCTAGGTTTGGTTCCCATCCCAGAATCACTAGGACCCGAAATTTCTGATCTCCAAGGGCTCCTGCACTCACATGCATACCCCATTACACACACTCTACATATAAGTGATTAAAAATAAACTAATAATTTTTAAAATGATAAGACTTGTGTAGGTGAAGTTGGCATGTATTAAAACAGTCAGAGTCTCGGTCTTAATCATCCATCCCCCTTGTCTCATAAAACACCAATCATATAGTGCTTCTTTGCTTCTTAACAGTGATAAGGACACAAGCTGTAGCCGCAAAATATGATTCATTTTTGGATTATCTCTAGTTAACTTATTTCTTAGTAATGAATTGTGCACAGCAGCTGGTTAATTAATGAGTCTAAAGACACGGGTGTGAAACAGTTGGCCTTACAGCATTCCCTCTTTAATAGAAAGTACATCTTGTACAGTCAGTTTGCTTGATTAGCCTCCCCAGTTAAAGAATCCTGTTTCCAGCCACATGTGGTGAGGTTTAAATACTTTTCCCCTGCCCTTAGGGGTTTGATATTCTTAATGACTAATTGTTTTCCTGGAAAAGAAAAGGGAAAGTAATGTTTTTTTTTTTTGTTTTTTTTTTTTTTTTTTTTTTTTTTTTTTGCAGGAGGGCATACAGTTTAGGTTACAATTGCAAATCTAATTTGGAGACCTAAATTAAAAATCAGCTTTCTTTTAAACTCAGTGTGTTAATAATGTGATCAAAACTGTCCACACTTTCAATGCAGTAGAAAAATACACAGAACTAACTTCCTTGGTCTTTGCCCCCAAACATTTGTCATTTTGTCATGTCACTGGGGGGATAGCCTCAAGGAACACAATTATAACAGTATTTTAAAATTTCTTATGAGGTATTAATAGGTATGTTGGAGGAGGAGGCCACTTGTTTCGTTCCCGGCTGCTCAGCCCTGAAATAATCACACAGAAACTATATTATTTAAATCACTGCTTGGCCCATTAGCTCTAGTTTCTTATTAGATAACTCTTACTTATTAATTTAACCCATCTATTATTCTGTGTATCGCCACTTGTCTGTGGCTTACTGGTTAAATTCTGGCGTCTCCAGTGGGGCTACATGGCTTCTCCCTGACTCTGCCTTCTTTTTTCCAGCATCCAGTTTATTTTTCCCCACCTAACTAAGTTCCGCCCTATCAACAGGCCAAGGCAGTTTTTCTACTCACCAACAGTATTCACAGCATACAGAGGGAAATCCCACAACATATGTAGGAGGTTGAAAACCGAGGCATTGTAGTTGACACAGGACAGGTATCCATTCCCAATGGTGATGAATAAGCACAGTTTTGTTCCATGTAGAAAACCACACCCCAACTTGCTAAAACATAAATCTAGATAATTATTCAAAGGCTAACTACACAGCTTGTGAATTTTCATGAAAGGAAAAACATTGGAAAGAACATTTCCAAGGACTTTGAGTGTAATGCTGATCATGAAGGGTCATGGTTATTTAACAAAAATATTGTTACACTAAGTCTCTTTGTCACAGTTAAACTTGTGCCTAACATGGCATCTATACCATGTGACCTCACTTGATTGTCCATTTAGCAAATAAAGTTGTTTATAGTCTTGTCTCTATCCAATTCCCAAGCATGGGTACTTTGTTGCATGACATATATATTGGAAACAATCTAAGGAGGTTTTCAAATTTAATTAAAGAATATTAGAACTTGCCCAGAGAACATTCCAAAGTTTTCCACAGAAAGGTATATAGGGAAATCACAGTGGTTAAGAGTATTAGCTGCTCTTGCGAAGGACCTATGTTCAGTTTCATACCCATATAGTGTCTTTAACTCCAGCTCCAGGTCTCATACCTTCTAACTTTCACAGGATCCGGGCAAGCACCTGGTACTCAGACAGTCATTCATTGCATAAAACAGAAACACTCATTCACATAAAATATTATAATAAAGAAAGAATTTTAATGAGTGCAAAGACACGCTAACTCACATTTATGTTGAGCAGTACATTCATGAATGAGAAGCAGGTGTTGAGGGCACTGAAACATCTATCCCATCACACCACCCACATATCTGACATATCTTAAAGTTTTATTTTGGAGCCAAAATTACTGGAAAGGATGAAATTGTGGATACCAATTAGAACTTTAGCTTGGAGATGGGTAATACAAGACAAGAGTATTGGAATCTTAAACGCTTTTAAATTACAAGTAATTTTATACAGCAGATCAAAAACAACAGACTAAAATTAGAACAGAGATCTTGATGTAGCTGTTAAGATAGGTTTCTGCACTTTTAGACATCTTATGAGGGAATATAATCTCATGGTATCTGTAAAGTTATTTGTTGTACTTTGTAGTCATACGGTGTCATTTATTGTTTCCTTAAATATGTACATTAACGTTTGCAACACAAAAGGTGGCAACCAAAAAACCAATAATATAAGGAAGTGGAGAAGGGCAGATAATGGAAGTTTAATTGAATCAATAAGTTAAACACTGTTTAATTTGATTGTTGACTTGGTGCTACTTAAAAATCCCCTAGGTCATGAAAACTTCTCTCTCTCTCTCTCTCTCTCTCTCTCCCTTACACTCTCAATGTGTGTGTGTGTGTGTGTGTGTGTGTGTGTGTGTATCTACAGAGAGATTTTAATGAAGGAGAAGACCTATCCTGGATGAAGATATCATCATCCCATGGCTTTGGGGCCAGGACTGAATACAAACGACAACACGAGGTGAGAAACATCATGTGCCTCTCTGTGCTTGCTTAACAGTGATGACAATGTGATCAGGTCACCTCATATGCCTGAAAGCATTCTTTCCTTGACTTAATGGAGTAGACCTTCTAACTATAAGCAAAAATGAACCCAACCTTTTTTGATGTGCTTTTTTCAGGTGTTTTGTTATTATGATAATAAAAAAACAAAAACATTTTACCCTCTATTCTTTGTCAATAACATAGGTTTGTAAAAGCATAAAAAAGTGGGCAGCAAAATAAAAACAATAAGAAAAGAAATGATCTCTTTAGTCACAAAACATGCTTAATAATTGCATGCATTATGATGACTTTGGATACAAATATGTCTTCATGATGATTTGAATTGAAGCCTCAGTGCCTAAATGCTAAATAATTCGCAGGTCTGTCCTACCTAGAATGTGTATTCTTTCTGAAAAACTCTGGGTCGTCAACAGAGCAGTCTACATCTTAATTCTGGGCAAAGTGTTCTGGTGGAACAGAATGCTTACCTCACAACCTGCTTTCCTTTCACCCCCGATCATCTTTTCTTTCTTATTGTAGTCATGTGTGCTTCACTTTCCGCATTGTCATCAGGGTATCCCCAATAATTTCTTCTTCTAAACACTTACTTGATTACAAACTATACACCCACTTTGAAACAAGTAGAAGTCTCCAGAGATCTTTGGTGTCACACACTCAAATGAGGAAAAAAAAAGGAAATGGTGGTCAGGTCATAAAAGGGGACACAAGAAAATAATTATCCCTGTGCTAAAACCAACAAAATATACTCGTAGATTTTTGGATTCAACATAATGGACTGAATATTACTCCTGTCTAAGGCCACTCTCCTCTTCTGTCTGATTTAGATGTTACAGTTTTGCTTCTGAGTTAAGACCGCATGAGCCAATAAAAGCGAAAATTAAAAAAAAAAAAAAAGCTGAAATTTCTAAAATGTCACACCACAGTATTATTTTTTAAAACCTGGAAATAATTTTTCCATGCAAAAGTTTATAAGCGGTTAACCATAATTAAGTAAATGGACCTCACATGTAGCACATGTATTTAAAAGGTATCAGTTTAGTAACACAAGTCAAGTTACTAGACTGTGTATGTTTTACCTTTGAAAGGAATTAGAAACTAAAATTAAGAGATCCTGGAAGACACTTGTTAAAACAGTGAAAGAAATATGGCTTTCTTGTAACAGACAAACTGCTGTCATGAACCCCAAAGCAAGAGGGCTGGTATCCTGGTTAGTTATATGTTAATTTGACAGAAGCTAGAGTCATCTGAAAAGACAGAACTTCTATTGAGGAAACACTGCCATAAGATGCAGTTGCAGGGCATTTTCTTAATTAGAGATTGATGGCACAAGTCTTCATCCATTGTGGGTGGTGCCACCACTTGGCTGGTGGTTCAATAAGAAAACAGGCTGAGCAAGCCACGAGGAGCAAGCTAGTAAGCAGCACCCTTCCATGGCCTCTTTTCAGTTCCTTCCTTCCATTTCTGGTCCTGGTTGAGTTACTATCCTGGTTCCATCTATGACAGACTGCAATGTGAAAGTGTAAGCCAAAGAAATCCTATCCTCCCCAAGTTGTTTTTGGTCATGGCTTTTTATCAGAACAACAGAAACCCTAACAATGACAGCTGGTTAAGGTAACTCATGGCAAGTTTAAAAGCAAACACTGACAGAAAAATCAGACCCTAAAATTTTGTAATTTAGGACAAAGCAGAGATCGGGGTAAAGCTTCATGGAGGGTGTGGACTCTTAAAAATCTGAATTTTGTGAGATACTCCTGGATAATGTTTCATAGGTAGCATTACTTTGATGAGACTGTTATCCTTAGCATTTGGATCAGGTTGTTTCTTACACATGATAGAAGGAACTAAAATTAAAGCGATTGATATTTTAAAATGTTATGTAGCTCAGAAATGATGAAAGGCTCCACTGGGCTGCAAAGTTAAATTCTGGTTCTGCAGTTGTGACGATGTTCATGTTGCCTCTGTCTAGACAGACTCCTGCAATAGTGTTTTGCCTTTATGTTTAGAACTTAGAAGAGTCTTCAGTTTGCAAACTGAACCCAGGAGATCCAGTTGTCATAAAGCTGAACACACAGATTAGGACAGTTCCAGGATCTAAAGTAAGCAACTTCAGGGTTCTGTTGAGCTTTATTCTAAGTCATGATACCCTCTTTTTCAGAAGTCATTTCTCTTCATTCTCTATTGTCCTGAAGGAAGTAAGTTAAAAAAATAAAAATTAAAAAAAAACTGATTAAACAAAGATTCCTGTTAAATCTCCTGCTCTACCCTTAGAAGCAAGAGCTGCAAATTCAGTTTGGCAAAAAGTAAGCTAAGGGTTGCTTGTCAAGTGCTTGAATAAAATTGAGTTCCACACCGTCCCATCGCACACTTGAGTAGCAAAAGTAGTTCTATTTTGTGCTGTTCCTGCCAGAAAGTTTTATTCTCATATTTCTTTCTAAAAGATGATAGGGAAAAACTTGTAATTACTCTAAGTAGCCCTCAGGAAATCACGTGTATCAACTCCCCACATGATATCAGTGCCTCTAGTGGATGAATGGTGCCTTAAGGCATCAGCAAATGTAAACCACTCTTCAAATTTTAAAAATAAGATCTGTCAAATGCTGTACACATATGTATGACAACACCGGTGATATTTTATTTTCTGTTCTGACTTAGTTACTTGACAAGCATTAAAACTAGTTAAACAACTTTTATAGTTCTGCGACAAAGTCTCATGTGGCAAAAAGCCTTGAACTCTCCATATATTCAGAGATGAAACTGAATTTTTGATGCTGTCTCCATCTCATAAATGCTGGGATTACTGTGTCATGCTACTGTGCCTGAATTATGCAGTACTGGGAATCAAACCCAGAGCATTATCCATGGTAGAAAAGCACTCTGTCAACTGAACCTTACTCCCCACCTCATCAACAACACAATTTACACAAATGCCCACATACCAATCATATTTTCAGATATAATTAAATTGTACTGATTTTAGAAATTTACTAACCTTAGAAGATAAGAAAAATTTTAAATCAATCAATTTCTTAATTACCATGACCGTGGACTGAGCCTATATACCCTTTGCCTCAGTTTCCCTGGAAATTTATGGTAATAGAAAGTTGACGAAATAATTGTTCAGAATATAGTAAGAACCACAGAAGGTCTCCAAAAACAACATAACTTGATAGTCTGAGACAGAAACTAGATAAAACTTAAAAACCACTTACCGATTATTTCTATTTAAGATTCTTCAAGGTCATAAGACAGAACGAAATATGACAGGTTTTATTAATTCACATTTGGAGATGAGGGAAATGAGGCGTGGAAATTTTCGTTATCCACCCCCACTTCTCTGTTTTACACAGTTTCATAAGGTGCAAAATACCAAATAGCACACCGTATCGACAAGCATCTAAAAGATTACTCTGTGCAGAACCCTACTTTGAGGGAATAGTAAAAGGGCCTACATAAGTTTGGAAGACTCTAGTTTGAATATAATTAAACTCTAATGTGGGGGGGTCCTAAAAAAAGATATGCTAGACTGAATGGCTTTTTATCTTCCTTAGCTACAGGAATTGGCAAGACTTCCCAGATGAGATAGGACAGAAAATAACCTTGAAATAGAGTTCTTGTTTTCCAGTTTGTGCAAATAAACTGTTGCATGTTGTTTTAAAAAATAAGGAAAAAGTCTTTATTTCCTTTACCAAAAATTAATATTTCTAAACTAATTTTTAAAGATCATTGTCAGTGGACTTAAGTGTTAATTCTAATGTTGGAGAATTTGGTCAGTATGGAACAAAAAAAATACGTGAGTGGATAGATGTCCTCTTGATTTTATGAATTATCTGAGTTTGAAGACTGAGCAGTGTTCGCAGGAGTTCCTAATTGCTTCATCAGTAGTTTTAGGTGTTAATTCAAATTACTGAGTGTAAAAATCTATGCCATTTAGAGTTCCACAAACCATTTTTTCGTACAAAAAGTAAATAGTGTATTTCATTACATTCTTTTCCTTCCTCACCTTCTCTATATCCTTTCCTCCTCCCTACACACCTAACTTCATAACATCTCTTCCAACTTTCCCTTCCACAGAGAGGGCTGCCCTCTGTTGTGTCTTAAGCATTTAGTACCCACCTCCTAGAATAAGCTCACAGATTGCTCAG
This sequence comes from Arvicola amphibius, assembly GCF_903992535.2. Lineage (NCBI taxonomy): Eukaryota > Metazoa > Chordata > Mammalia > Rodentia > Cricetidae > Arvicola > Arvicola amphibius. The sequence continues at coordinate 615,858 of NC_052061.1, read as the reverse complement.
ACCTTCATTTTAGAGTCTAGCTCTTGTCACTTGACTGAGAACCCTGTCTGGTCGCTCAGAGATTTTCAGTGTATGTGGATTTCTGGCCCTCTGTTCTGGAGTGAAGATTTTAACATGCAGCACTACATGCCTATGACAAAGCATCACCACATTATCACAAAACCTTCGTATCATCATGCTAGATAAGCAAATGGACCCTTAGAAACAGTGAGGGAAGGAAGAGTAATAACACATGGAGTTAACTGAGAAGTCTCTAGCCTTAGGGACGGAAACTATCAGACTGCCTAAGGGAAGACTGTCTCACCCTCCTATAGCTGTCAAGGGTTCCAAGATGTCCTCATTTTCTTTTCTATAGGTTTTACTTTCCAAGAACATCCCTATACTTTATATTGAAGGAAAACAAGCAGGCTAAATTCTCCTCCTTGGAAAAAAATGTGTCAGCTCTCAAAAATCTCTGACACAATGGAGAATGGCGTCCAGTCTCCTTTATTATTCTAAATGCTGCTGATTATATGTGATTTTAAAATTAAATTGTAAGTGTGAAAAACGTTCAATTTTTCTTTCATGTGAACATTTTTCCAATTCTTCAAACGCACTAACTTGCTTGCTTTTATTGAAATATAAAGTCTGATCTTTTTTTCTAAATATTCATGGCATTCTGTAATAGTCACAGATAACTACACATAGAGCACCAAATAATATCTCTCAGAACTGAAGTTAAGGAGTAAAGCATTTGAAAACATAAAACCCACAAAACCCCACAATGACATCATTTTCAAGTATAGGTCAGGGAAACCTGGTAAAATTTGCTTGAGTTATACAATCACCAAACATTGTGGTTGCACATTTGGGTCATGGTCAGAGTCATGGGAAGTCCTGATGTGTTGTCAAAATAGATGTGACTCTTCAAGAGGTTGGAGTTTGAAACAGTTCCCTTGGAGAGACACAATGGAGTCAGGGTAAGATCAGGACAATTGGTGCTATCACTGCCGCTCCTCTTTTCACCATACAAAGCACACCAAGAGACATGTTTTAGGAAGTGATGGATTCATTATTCTTATGGAGCTCTCTGTAAGTCATGGGGGAAGCTGTGCACAACCTTTGTTCCAATAACTGCTTTGGTTTGAACTTAAAGCCATTTTAAAGAGCTCAGATTCTTTTTCTGACTTTCCTTCTATTCTACTTTTTCCATACAAGAACACAGAATGAATTTATGACTAAATTCATGTTTATGTCTGTGTATACATTGCCCTGAACACCAAGCTCGTGGTTAGTTCTGTTATGGACACCAGCTGTGTGTTCTCTGATTCAATTCACTCCTTCTATTATCTACATGGAAATACCCTCGGATCCAACAGTTTGAGCTCAAACCATTAAACCCACCTTCACTATGCCCAACATCAAATCCAAATGTACTAAAAGTAGCTGTAAACTAGAATTCCCACAACTTACTCTTGGAGTCCAACTAACCAATGGAAATATTGTACAATACTCTAGGAGGTACATATAATTACCATTTATTATATAATATACTTTAAATAATATAACAGATAAAGTCAACCAGATGAACAGATGATACATAAATCCAGGTATAGAAGGGCTCTCCAAGGCAGTTTAACCCTGGAGGAGTTAGGGTTTGCCATGCTCCCAGACCAGGCAGGTTTCTTCACCAATCAAAAAGAAAACAAGCAT